>NC_072793.1:175053180-175678180 GCF_028583425.1 Eublepharis macularius
GATGTGTTCAAGCTGCGCAGCAGCAAATCTGAGCGTGCGTTCCCCTCATTTCCAAACGGCCTCCCGGCCTCCCACGTGGTTCCCAATGGGCACTCCTGTCACTCATTGATGGCCCTGCCTCCCCCCAACCTGCTTCTCTGGAACCTGGGGACTACTTTGGTTACCAGTCTCCAGGTGGAAGCTGGAGATCTCCCAGAATTACAACTGATCTCCAGGCAATAGAGACCAGCTCCGTACTATCTGACCCTACTTTTCAGAGAGGGGGAACCTATTTCTTGTGGCGATGGTGGTGGCAGCAGGTATTTGTGGGTGCACCAAGCTGCAGCCACCGGCCTGGCCCTCATCAGAAATGGGGGCTGGACAGGCAAGGGGAGGTGTTCGGTCTGGACCTTCACTGTCACCTCTGCCCCCCTCCCTGGCAGGGATGCCTGATGGAGGTCTATTGGTGGTGGCCGGCATCACGGCCTCCTCATTGCCTGTGCCACTGCTTTTCCCTCGCCTGGATGTGAGGAGAGGGGTGTGGCCATTGGCTGGTGTGAGCAGTGTTGTCAGGGGAATGGTGGGTGGGACCTCCCAGGGGTTGCTGCATCTTGCCTTGCCACGCTCGGGCACCGGTGGGACTATCCTGCAAAAGTCCATTGGGTGTCATCCAGCGCTGCCCCATTTACACCTCTCCATGAGCAACGGCGCTGCCTGGGGGGGGCGGGGGGGTTAGGATTGCACTGCCCGACATTGTAAATTTGAAGATGATACCAACATTTGTTGCAGAGAAAATCAGAAGCCCATTTAGTTTATATAGTTTTTTCCCCTTTTTTGTTATTTCTTTGTATTATTTTATGTGATGTTATTTCTGTATGTTGGTGTTTGTGTTAAATTAAATCTATTCGCAGATGATCTGATCATAGTTATATCTAATCCAAAAGAAGGAGTTAAAGAGACAAAAATTATATTAGAGCAGAACCACAAGTGACAAAAGGCACAGATTGGACACTTGTCTGCTTCCCTCAAGTTTTGATGGGAAATGTAGGCAGCTTGGCGGAATGTTGGACAAGTGACAGTTGAAAAATCCATTGGACAGCAGTCAGAGAGCGAAGCTGTGAGACCAGGATGCCTACATTTCCCATCAAAACTTGAGGGAAGCTGACAAGTGTCCAATCTGTGCCTTTTGTCACTTGTGGTTCTGCTCTTAGAAGACTGAGTTAAACTCAGGATTAAAAGTTAACATGGCAAAATCAGAGATAATGTACATCAATATAAGAATGGAGGAAAGGGAAGAGATACATAAATGGACAGGAATAGGTTTAGGGGTTAAGAAATTCAGATATCTAGGGATAGATATAGTTTAAAATGTTAATAAGATGGTAGAGAGGAATTATAATCGGACGTGGAATAGAATATTGAAAGAAATGAGGAGGTGGGGTAAAAGGACATTAAGTATAGCAGCTAGGATTAACACAGTGAAAATGTTTTGGACTCCAAAGCCACTATATTTGTTCCAAACGATACCATTAGAAATTAATAGACAAAAAATTAACAGCTGGAATGCAAGAATAAAGGAATGGGTTTTCGGCAGTAAAAAAAGTAGGATTTCTAGATATTTTATATATGCTCACAGCTCAGATATGGGTTGGGGTGTCCCAGAACTGGGGAATTATCACGAAGCATTTCAAATAAAAGCATTAATGGAAATAGGGGAGAGAAGTGAACAAAAATGGCTTATAATCGAGAATTAGGCAAATGAAGGGGTTGGGAGATTTGGAGTATTTACAGGAGGAAAGTTTAAATATATATAGGACCGAGGAAAACAGCATTAATGATTTGGAGGAAATGGCAACCAAAATGGTTAAAGGGAGTATCTAGACAAGCACCAATAGAGGCGCTGGATGAGGAGGAGGAAGATGAGAAATGGTGGAGATTACTTAAACAGAAAGGGTATACTAGACTACAAGATATACTATGTGGGCAGTTGCTTAAGCCATTACAAATATTACATGATGAAATAGGTAGGCAATATTGGTTGAAGCTAATAGGTTTACATAATAGACTTAAAAAGACAAGTGAAAATAAGACCTTGGTGTTGGGGGAACCAATGGAGGAGTTATTGAAGGTGATGATAAACACAAAAAGGGGATTAGCAGGTAAGATATATAGGAGGATGACGTCTGATGATGATCGGACAAGAATCCTCCTTCAAGGGAAGTGGAGTATAGAAATTAGTTTAGAGGAAAGAATGATTGATAGACTTGTTAAAGGTACACAGAAGATAAAAGTGCATAAATTTAGAGAGCTGGAATTGAAATTTTATACGAAGTGGTATAGAACTCCGGTTATATTGGCTAATATGTTCCCAAGACTGAGTTCGAAATGCTGGCATTGTAGAACTGAGAAAGGATGGTACTCCCATATGTGGTGGGAGTGTACAGAAGCTAAAGCCTTTTGGGAGAAGGTAACAGAGCAGCTTTATAAGTTTTTTCTAATAAGACCGAAGATAGACGTTGAACTGATGTTAGGTAGTACTCTAGGCCATCAAGGTATTAGGAAAGAAGAACAGGAGTTATTTAAAGCAATGGTGCTAGCCAGTAAAGCAGTAATAGCATTTGGTTGGAAAGACAAAACCAAGTGGATGAAACTAAATTGGCAGAATTATTTATTTGAATATATTCGATCAGACATTATAGCTATAATTAATCAGGATGAGCCATGGGAATTAAGGGCAGGAAAGATTAAGGAAAAGTGGCATTTATATCTAAAATGGGTTATGGAAGGTCAACAACGGGACGTTGGGTGGAAGCTTCTAAGCCTCTGCCCCTGGCTAGGAAGGATGAGAAGATAAGGGAGGGAGGGATAAGGGTATGGGAACATAGATGGATAACTGTATGAGGAATAATAATTCAAATATTGAAGGCAATGTATTCAAATATATATAATTAATGTGCAATTAAATAAAAACAAAAAAAATAGTTTTTGTGTGTAACTGTAGTTAACTTTTATTTAAAGCTAACCGTAAATATCCTTCAGAAAAAAAATTCAAAATAATAGGAACATGACAGGACTCCACTAAACCCCCTCCCTGGAAAACAAAACAGTGTAAAAAACAGTACAAGAAGGATAATGCCAAAAGAGAATCAAACTTTTAAAAACAGCAGCAACAACCTGAGATGTTCCCCTCCCAATCGGGAACCAACCTTTTTAAACCTGTAAAATGGGGGAAAAAATCTGCTTGGAATCTTTGAAATGCTGGCCTCAGATATTCCCAAATGTTTATGGAAATATTTGGAACAGAGATAATAATATTATTGAGATTTTGAAATATCATGCATATACTCAAATGTACCTCCAAATGAACAATAAAACATTTTCCAGGTATATATTTCAACCGGATACGTTTGAGTGCACATCCCTAGGTCAGATTCTCAAGAGCTGACCCAGAATTGCAACTTTTCTCCAAACTACAGACTACAGTTCCTCTTGTAAACAAGATTGGAGAATCCAAATCCTTATGGATGGCAACTAGTGCTATCTCCCAGGGCTCTTGTCTGGCCCACTCGGCCCTTCTTTATGGAAACTTTAAATCAGGAGTAAAAATAAGATTGATGAAAGCTACACACATGTTCCAAATTAGATGGCATGCAGTTTCCCTATTACAGATAGCAAACAAATTGGGTGATAGACAGTAAGATTCTTTTTATTGTCCTTGTGCATCAGGATATATCAAGGAGTCTCCTTGCCACTTTACATTCAATGGAATTGGTTCACTTTTATCATTAGATGCTGCTTGGTATTAAGGTTAGGCCTCAAGATGATAATGTAGCACTTGGGAAGGAAGATGCAGCCCAGCAGGCCAGCACTGGAGGCCAAGATGGAGAAGACCTGCACGGCCACCATGTATTTCCCCTTCGTGCTCAGGTACGTGGGCACAAAGGACACCCAGACACTGCAAAACACCAGCATGCTGAAGGTGATCAGCTTGGCCTCATTGAAGGCCCCAGGCAGCTTCCTGGCCAGAAAAGCCACTGTGAAAGAGGCGGCAGCCAGGAAGCCCATGTAGCCCAGGGCACCATAAAACATGGCGATAGACCCTTCATTGCATTGCAGTGTGATCTGTCCAGGCTGGGAGTGCATGTCAGACTCTGGGTAGGGGGGAGAGAAGCCCAGCCAGAGGGCACAGAGGACAACTTGGACAGCAGAACAAGAAATGACAACAGAGTTGGACGGACTCTTCCCCAGCCATTTCCTCATTGTGTTTCCTGGCTTGGTGGCCATGAAGGCCACCACTACAGTGATGGTTTTGGCCAACACAGAAGAGATGGCAACTGAGAAGATGATGCTGAAGGCAGTTTGTCGGAGAAGGCAGGTTACTTTCCTTGGCTGGCCGATGAATAGAAAGCAGGACAGAAAGGAAAGCAGGAGGGAAACGAGGAGAATGTAAGTGAGATCTCTGTTGTTGGCTTTGACTACAGGAGTGTCCAGGAATTTAATGAAGAGTCCTAAAACAAAACCAGTGATTAGGGACAAGAAGAGAGGAAAGACAGCTAGGCCAATCCCCAAAGTTTCTTCATAGGAGAGGAAGGTTATGGCCTTTGGGACACATCGAGTTCGGTCCTTGTTTGGATGGTGATCATCCGGGCATTTGTCACAATGCTCTGCATCTGGAAAGACAGAAGGAATACCTGATTTATATCTACAATAAATGGTGTTCTATTATTCACTAAATCTGGATGGTGGATCTGGATGAAGGAGTGGAAGGGCTGCTCATTAAATTTGCTGATGATACCAAATTGGGAGGGGGAGCAAACACCCAAGAAGACTTAAAATTCAACAAAACCTGAATACTCTGGAGAAGTGGGCATCTGTGAATAGGATGCAATTCTACAAGGACAAGTGCACAGTATTGCATCTGGGCCACAAAAAAGGGAAGCACAAATACTGGATGGGGGATACACTTCTGGGCAGT
Source organism: Eublepharis macularius (assembly GCF_028583425.1). Lineage (NCBI taxonomy): Eukaryota > Metazoa > Chordata > Lepidosauria > Squamata > Eublepharidae > Eublepharis > Eublepharis macularius. Next base: position 175,058,135 of record NC_072793.1, read on the forward strand.
AGTATATGTGAAAGGGATCTTGGGGTAAGAGTGGACTGTAAACTAAATATGAGCAGTCGGTGTGATGCGGAGGCAAAAAAGGCTAATTCAATCCTGGGTTGTATCAAAGGGGCCATAGCGTCGAAATCGCAGGAGGTCATAGCCCCTCTCTATACTGCCTTGGTCAGGCCACACCTGGAGTACTGTGTGCAGTTCTGGAGGCCTCACTTCAAAAAGGATGTGGACAAAATCGAGAGGGTGCAGAGGAGAGTGACAAGGATGATCAGGAGTCTGGAGATTGAACCCTACAAGGAAAGGCTGAGGGCCTTGGGAATGTTTAGTTTGGAGAAGAGGAGGTTGAGGGGGGACATGATTGCTTTCTTTAAATATTTGAAAGGCTGTCATTTGGAGGAGGGCAAGGAGCTGTTCCAGTTGGCAGCAGAGGGTAGGATGCGAAGCAATGGGCTTAAACTACATGCACAAAGGTACCAGCTGGATATTAGGAAAAACTTTTTCACGGTCAGAGTAGTTCAAAAGTGGAATCAGCTGCCTAGGGAGGTGGTGAGCTCCCCCTTACTGGCAGTTTTCAAGAAGAAGCTGGATGAATACTCGTCAGAGATGCTTTAGGCTGATCCTGCACTGGGCAGGGGGTTGGACTAGATGGTCTGTATGGCCCCTTCCAGCTATGATTCTATGATTCTAAATATATATTTTTGCCTACAATGCCATACATGTAAGAAATATTGTATGTCTGAATACCATTTGCTCTGGGCTCTCTGGCTAGCCACTGTGAGATAGTGAGGAACTCTATTGACCTTTCATCTGATTCAGAAAAACTCTTCTTATGTTCTGATGGAAGAGGTCCAGATCCAAGAACATGCTGAGGGAATTGGAGGCTGGGAACCAAGTTCCTTCTTGTAAACAAACATGACAATAGAAACTTTCTAAGAACTGGGGAAGAGATTTTCCTCTTTACCGAAAGTCCTTCTTGAACGACTATAATTTTTAAAATTCTACATGGGGGCAATCGAGTTCCTAAAATGTTAGAAATATGTCCTGTAGGATGAATTGTGTTAGCAACAATAGAAGACATTACAAACAATAGAGGGGCCATAATAAAACAACAAGCAGTGCCACAAATAATAAATATAAGAAAAATCATCTGGAAAGTAGTTCACATGCTAAAAGTTTGGGAGAATAAAAGTTTCTTGACATGGCTCCTAGATCTTGTCTAAGTGGTCACCTGTTGACAAATACAAATAAGGCAGAAAAACTGAAAAAACTTTTTCGCAGTTGCCTCTTAGGAATCTTCAAGGTCACACCATTGCAGTAATCAAGGTAGGTTGTTATCAAGGGAAATAGAAGTCTTGCAAGTCTTTCTATGGAGAAACAAAGCACATCCTCCTATCCTTGAGGAAGATGCCACTAGGTTCTCCAAGGCAAAGACTAGATCAAACAATAAACTCAAGCTGCACACTGTTTCTTGGAGTACTGAGGTTTTGACCCTAAGAAAGTCAATTACAGAAGTTCTTACCAAATCAGAAACAAGATATGAAGCTGCTGGACTGACCTATATCTATGGCTTGATTCTTACAGGGCTGTCTATTCTAACAGGCAGAAGCTCTTAAATACATCCAGTAGACATCCAGTGAGACTGTCAATGGCTGAACCCATGCCTTCTCCAGACACGCAGTGGTGCCAGCAGCAGCAACAGTTGTCAGATTAACCCCAGAAACCCTGTGTCTTATGCAAACATACAGACAGAACAACTTTCTCTGCTGGGTTCCTTTCCTGTGTGGTTTGTGTTTCTTCCCTCACATCATATTAGGATTTCTTGCTCCACTGTTGGCAGTCAGACCCCTCCTCCCATTGCAGTGCATTTTATAGATATAAAATCATAAGCTCCCTTCCTCATATAGCATAAGCGCCAGGTGCTGCTTGGCACAATATGTTTGCCAGCCAGGCAAAAACCTGGAAAAATCATTCAGAAAGGAGAGTCAGAGTGGCTGGCTGACTAAACACCCCCTCCTTGCCATGGAGAGATGCATCACGGAAGACAATGAGGCTGCCAAGAAGCTCCTGAGTAATCTCATCCACATTCAGCCTTACCTCCGCTCACCCATTTGCCCCGATTAAGCACCACCTATCACTATTAAGCAAACCTGGTAGCTTTTCCCATCTGGTACTCAAAGGGTCATCAAATAACTTGCACACCTATAGCTCCCCTTAGGAAGCCTCTCCCAACTTATTATCCCCCCTCTGGAAAAACCAACAAGCTATTGTTTTGGGGAACAAATACATCAGCTTTCCCCAGGGAGTATTTTGCCCTAAACCTGGGCTCCCTAGCCACCAGTAAGTGTATGTGTGCACCAAATCTGTTTGGGCTTCTCTTTCTTCTCTGTAAAACACTGGTTGTTTTGCTACTGACTCTGTGGACCTCTGTCTTTGTGACTAGTAACTATACCCTCCCCCAAACTGCTTTGTCAGATTCTCCCCAGATACCAGGACTTGAGTAAAGTGTTCAATGAAAAGGAAGCTGATGAGCTTCCCTCTCACAGAGCGATGGACTGTGCTATTGAATTGATCCCAGGACAGAAACTACCCAAGGGGAAACTATATTTGATGAGCCCAGGGGAACGAGAGGAGTTACGGCAGTTAACTGATAAAAATCTGGCCCAAGGTTTCATCTGTTCCACTAGCTCCCCTCATGCTGCCCCAGTATTATTCTGTAAGAAAAGGATGGTGAGTTGAGACTTTGTACAGATTATAGGGGGATAAATGCGGCTTCAATGTCAAATACTTACCCTCTCCCCCTGATCCAAGACCTACTAGGGGTAGTGTATCAAGGAAAGATCTTCTTTTAATTGGACTTGAGAGATGTGTACTTCCAAGTGAGAATTCGAGAGGGGGACAAATGGAAAATGGCTTTTAACAGCTCTTTGGGACAATTCGAATATCAGGTCGTGACATTTGGATTGCAAGGGGCTCCAGGGATGTTCATGAATATGATCAATGAGGTCTTGCACGAATACTTATACAAAGGAGTGGTGGTTTACCTAGATGACATATTAATTTATTCACAAGATTATGAGTCTCATTTAAAATTGGTACAGCAGGTACTGAAGGCCATGAGGGACAACTATCTGCCCATAAAACTTTCAAAATGAGAATTCCACAAAGAGGAATTGGATTTCTTAGGATATCGAATATCAGGGCAGGAACTGAAAATGGATCCTACTAAGATACAAGCTTTAGTGGGGTGACACTCCCCCCAACACCTCCCCCCCAAACACCCCCCCCCCCCAAAACCAGGAGGCAATTACAATCATTTCTGGGCTTTGCTAACTTTTACAGACCCTTCAGAAGAAATTTTGCCCAGATATCCTTACTATTAACCGATTTGTTGAAAACCAAGGGGAAAGGGCCACAATGGGAGAAACTGAATGTTAAATTGAACTGGAAAAAAGACTGTCAGGATGTTTTTGAGCTCCTGAAAACATTGTTCACCTTAAAGCCAGCCCTGCAGCACTCTGATGAAAGTTGCAAATTCATTGTGCAAGTGAATGCTAGTGACATAGCCATGGGAAGGGGTGATATTGCAGGAAGATGAGGCAGGGGAATTACACCCCTGTGCTTATGTCTCAAATTTTCTGAGGCTGAACGCCACTGGGCTGTGTGGAATAAAAGAGGCCACATATGGAATAAAGAGGCCACTGGACTGTATGGAATAAAGAGGCCTTGTGTACCTGGAGGCACTGGCTGGAGGGGGCTAAAGTGCCTTTTGAAGTATGGACAGATCATAAAAATCTAGAGGCATTATGTACTCTGTGTAAACTGGTTGCCAAGCAACTGCGGTGGGCAGAATTCTTCTATGAGTTCAATTTTGTGTTAAAACACCTTCTGGGCAAATCTAACTTCCTGGCGGACACCCTTTCACACATGCCCCAACATGACAGTCTGAAAGAGGAGGTGGTGGACACCACATTCTCATGAGTACAGTTGGGGGGCTGTCACTACTTGGAGCTGGGCAAGGAACTTGAAGTGTAAAACTGACCATACGGAATGGGAGGAGAAAGTTAAAGGGGAGGTGGAAAAGGAGGGGGCATAAATTGCCTAAAGATGAACTGGGAAAGGGAGAGAGTGGTACAGACAGGGTAAATTGTACATTCCGGCCAACCTGAGGGGGGACGTATTGAAAAGCTGTCATGATTCCAAGCTTCCTGGATATTTCAGGTATTTGAAAATGTTCACCTAGTGCAAAGACAATTTTGGTGGCCAAACATGAAACGGGACATTTCCCAGTACGTTTCTGGCCAAGTGTGTCTAATGGGAAAGCAAGGGGGGGGCACCTGGACTTTTATGATCCTTAGAAACTCCTTCCTGTCCATGGGTGACTGTGTCAATGGACTTTATTACTGACCTCTCCCCCCTCCAAGAGAAAGATTTTGGTGGTAGTAGATTTGTTTTCTACGTTTCATCCTCTGCTCAAAAATCCCAACCGCAAAGAAACTGGCCACCCTTTTCATGCAACACATGGTCAGATTGCACTCGTTCCTGGAGAAAGTAATTTCCAACAGGGGAGTCCAGTTCGTTGCCAAGTTTTGGCAGGAGCTACTGCAAGTTGCAGGAATTGAACAGGGAATCAATTCCATCCACCATCCCAAAGCCGATGGACAGACTGAAAGGGTTAATCAAGTGTCGGAGCAGTTCTTACATTACTACATTAACTAGCAACAAGATAACTGGATGGACATTTTCATTTTTGCAGAGTATTGTTACAATAACTTGGTGCACAGTTCAACAGGAGCTTCCCCCTTGATGGTAGCACAGGGCTACGAGGGCAAGGCGATGCCATTCGTTAAGACCCCAGACGCTACCCAACCAGAGGATCTGTTAGAGTGGTGGTCAAACTAACAAGTCAGTGGGCGCTGATTAAAAAAACTCTGGACAAAGCAAAAAGGGGACTATAAAAAACAGGCGGACAAGAAAAGGTCCGTTCCCTGGAAGTTACCAGTAGGAGATTATGTGTACATTTCCACCAAGAACCTACAGGGGTGGGGTGGGGGGAAGCAACCAAGTAAAAAGCTTGGTTGGAAATTTCTGGGATCCTTTCCAGTAGTGAGAATTATCAATGAGGTAACTGTTGAAGTAAAATTACTAGAGAACCTGGGAAATGTTCATCCTGTATTTCATTTCAGCCTCCTGAAGAAAGTCCCCCCCCCCTCCGATAAATGGCACCTGGAAAGAGGAGTCCCCCCCCCCCCCCCCGTGGTGGATGGACAACCACACTACGAAGGTGAAGACATTCTGGACTCTAAATTGAAATGTGGGGAGCTGTTGTACTTAATTGAATGGGTACATTTTGATAAAAGTCAAGTGGAGCGGGTAAAAGCCTCTGATGTGAATGCCCCTTGGCTGGAATGCAAATTTCATAAAGACTACCCGGAAAAGCTGGGACCTCCATGAACTGGAGGGCCATCTTTGTGGGGGGCAGTATGTCAGATATGGCTGCCAGCACATCTGCCTAAAATGTTTTCTGTGTCCTGTACTGAACCTCTGAGAGTATATAAAGTATATAATTAGTGCTTAGCTTATCTTGCAGGTGTCTACTTTCGGTTTAGCAGCCAGCTTGAGAATATGTCCTTGAGTGCCAGCTGGAGCTGCATTGCCTGGGAACTGAAATGACTTCATTCCTTTCTTCCTTCCTTCAAAACCCCTACCCCACCTCTGCATCCTTTGTGCCAGAATCCTAACGGTCCCTATCTTAAGGGCGGGAATCTTCTACTATAACTAGCATACCCATCCCTTTTCACGTCACTCACTTTTGCCAATGCTACTGAGTATCTTGAAACTGATGGATTAATAATAAAGCAACTTTAACTCATACACTTGAGTGTTTGCAGTGGAACAGTTGATCTAACTGGCAGAACCTGACATGCTTTCTGACTTGTTCCTCTCTAACTTTCTTAGTCAGCCTTGTATGTGTGCTGGGTGGTTTTCTGTATGTTTGCCTTTTTGTTTATCTTTTAATAAAATCTTTTCCGGTTAAATATCACCTAAGTTATTTTGAAAAGATATCTTAAGGAAACAATCCCCATAGATGTAGTTGGAGAATCCCAGTTACCCCCTCTCACTTTTCTCCTTTAAGGTAATTCCCCCAGCTAATAAGGAGACTGCCTATTTACATCCATGTTTGCTTCAGGCCAGCAAGGGGATGCTCTTGCTTGTTATGGAGCCTCCATATGCACAAACTATTTGGGTAAGACCACCTTGGACCTAGCAGAGGTTCCCATTTTACTAAAACGCAAGTTGTAGTAACAGATGGAAGAGCAAAAGGTAGAAAAGATGGGTCACATCTTGCCTTTTGGGTCCTCCCACCCCCTGCTATGAAATTTCTTTTTCATCACCCACCTTCCTGTGTGGAGATGGTCCCTTCCGGGCATGGATCACAGTCATAGCAGCAAAATGGCTTCCCTTCCTGAGCCTTCTTGGCATATCCGGGCTGGCAGCTCTCGGTACACCTGGAACGGGGCAGGGGCTAACCAGAAAGGCAAACAACAGCAGTTGAGAAACATCCAAATAAGAAACAGTTGTGCCTGCAGGCTGGAGAGTCCAGGCCTGGCCGCCTGCACTTAAAGAGTCTGGCCCAAAAGTCAGGGGTCCCAGAAAGCAGATATGCCAAGTCCAGTCCACAGTCTGGGGTTCCAGCAAAACCATTAATCAGATCCAGTCCAGAGATCCAGGCTCCAGAAGTCAGGTACCAGCAAGAACAGTGGACCAGTCATCAAGCATAGTGACTACATCCACAAACTATTGCTCCTCCAGGCTGACCTTATAGCTCAGCCTTGATGAACTAAACAACCGGCCAATTACTTGGCAGTCATCCCGAAACTACTCATCTATTTCAGCAGTCGACAGCTGACGCTGGCTCATGAGTCTAGCACTCTCCCTCCCTGCCTGCCCCTCTCTGACAGCATCGGTGCTGCAAGGGTGTGGGGGAGCTGGGTGGGGTCTCTGACTTGTTGCATACTACTGAGCTACCCTGTATTGGTTCTGCTTCAGCTGTTGGCTGTGATTCCTTGTCAGTTGGTAGCCTGATTGTTCTTCTCCTGGCTCTGGGTCAGCTGCAGCTGGTCAAATAATTACTGGCTAAGAGCTAATTGCAGGTAGCTCTTTGTCTGAAGACTCCTAGTTGTTGCTGGGCTCTGACTGACTCAGGACATCAGCAATGAGAGAGTGGACCCACTCATCATTAACTGAAATGGCTTCAAGGGCTGAGGGAAGGCTACCATAAGCCAGAAAGCCTCAGGCGGGAGCATTTTGGTGCCCTGGAGGGTGATGGGTAGTTTGTCATCCCAGTCCTTCCCAGAGGAATGGACCATTTTGCATTGAGCCTCTTTAAGGGAGCCGTTTGTGCATTCAATGCGGCCAGATGACCAAGGATGACTAGAACTGTCGAAGCATTGCAGAATGCTGAGGACTTTACAGACTTCCTCAGTGACTTCAACAACAAAATAGGGGCCCATATCCAAATTAATGTGTGATGCCTCACCTACTCTAAGCATTTTTTAAAAAGGAGATGGGCTCTTATGGCAGCTGTGATGTTTCAGCAACAAAAAGCTTCAACCCATTTACTGAAGGGATCGAATGACTGTGAGGCAGTACTTATGGTCACTGGCAGTGGGAGGAAAAGGATATATAAAATCTACCTGAATGCATAAAAAGGGACCGTTGATGCACTAATGCTGGAGGGGTGATCTGGAGGGGTGCTCTAGCGCCAGTCTGGTTGGCCCACTGTTACTAGAGATTTGGGGGCTTTGGGGCATGGCTATCTTACACAGACACACTTATGTGAGCCTTGTCAGACTATGGCATTCCAGATCACCAGAGTCTGCCTTCCTCCCTTCTGCAAGAAGCCAAGGTCTCTTGATTTCAAAAGGTTTATTAGAAAGACAGCATTCAGGCCCAGAGTTCCATATTCCAGGACCAAGGCGATCCTGGCTGAGCACAAGCTTTGTTAGGAATAAGTTAAAAAATGAAAGTTGTTACAGATCAAACCCTTCGTTCCCTGCCTCCCCCCAGAGTTCACATTGCTGGGTGCTCTTCTGTGGGAAAGCTGGTCCATCAAGGTCGACTCTGAAGAAAAACAGATAAGACGCAGCATCCGCTCCCATGGAAAGTGCGGTCATGGCACAGCTAGACCTGGAGGGAGAGAAAGACTAAACAACTACACAACTTAACATGGTATGACTTAGGTTAAGCTCTCAAGCATGACAGATCCTGACTAGCCTAATGTGATTTTATCAAACAATCTTTATTTGCTCTGAAAGCATGATACTAACACACAATAATTGTTTTTTTTCACTTGTTCTATGATTTATTCTGGGCATCAAGGTACTGGTTAGTAAGTTATTTGTCTCAAGGCTGAAAAGTGTAGCTTAGCTAGAACAGTGACAAAAATGCACTTTGAAGAGTTACCCAAGAACCTAAAACCAGCCTCCCAGTCCTACTATGTCCTAAACAATAGTTTAAAAGTTAAAATCTGCAATTCCGCTATCACTTGTTATTATTCCAATCACATTCCCTGTTATACAAGTTTGTAAATTGAATGAGTAAGAATCAGAAGTTGATTTGTGTGATATTTGTAGAGAGAAATGATGTATAAAATAAATTCATGCATCCATTTTTATTTTCACATATAGCATCCATCCAATTATTAAATCTTAACAAATGATAAATAGAACAAAAAGAAAGCAACAGATTTCCTCACCTGGTTTAAACTCTTGGAAAACAAAAAGGCATCCTGGTCAATGGTGAACTTGAGGTCTGAGGTTGCCTGTCTCTCTACACTCCCCACTTTTACTCCAACAATAGACTCATTCGGGAATCTCATCCATTTCAAGACATTAAAATCCATCACAGCATCCCCATTTTCATCCCAATACGTATACACTTTGGAAGTGTTGAAAAGATGGATGTTCCTTAGGGAAGTGTGGAGCTGGAATGGAAGTGAAAAGTCAGGCAATTAGAAAGCAGGAGACCAGAACATACCTCAACCCTGGTTATTTGGATCACTAATCTTTTTATTGTTTATTTATTTAAAACATTTATAAGCCATATTTCCCACCAAAATAGGGTCCCTAAGGTGGCACAAGATGATCAGAGTGCATTGATAGGTTCATGTATGGTTTGTGACTTGTGCCAAATCTCCTGGATTCACAGTAGTACTGAATGTTTTGCCCATCCCTCCATCCCTCCATCCCTCCATCCCTCCATCCATCTCTCTCTCTCTGAGTCTCTCTACATGAGACACCTTACATGAGAATGCAATGTTAGCTGGGAAGCTTAGTTTAAGTCAAGTTTACCTCTCTACAGAGCCAGCAAAGCTCACTCCTCAGAGGGTTTGTTAATTTCCTTTTCATCTCCTAGAAGGATAGGTGAAATTGACAGAGCCTTTGGAGAAGCAAAGAGGAAACTAAAAAACCCTCTGACCAGCAATCTTTGCCAGCTCTGTGGAGAGCGGAAATTGACTACACTTCTTGGCTAGCATTGTGCATGCTCTCTCTCTCTCTCTCTCTCTCTCTCTCTCTCTCTCTCTCTCTCATTTATTGTCCTCCTTTCTCATAGAGATACAAGGTGGATTACACAGAGTAAGTCAATTCAGGACCTTGACTGCATCATGAGGGCATTTGGATTGTGAGCTATTCAACTGGGTCTGATCTGCATATTGATGCCATCCTATGCCATAGCTACAAATGAGTTCTTCTAAAGGCTTTATAGGAGCTCCATGACACAGAGTGGTAAGCTGCAGTACAGAAGTCCAAGCTCTGCTCACGACCTGAGCTCGATCCTGGCGGAAGCTGGGTTCAAAAGACTGGCACAAAGTTGACTCAACCTTCCATCCTTCCGAGGTTGGTAAAATGAGTACCCAGTTTCCTCAAAGTAAAGTGTAGATGGCTGGGGAAGGCAATGGCAAACCACCCCGTAACAAAAATCTGCTAAGAAAAGTCATGATGCAACATTCCCCCATGAATCAGTAATGACTCAGTGCTTGCACAGGGGACTATCTTTACCATTACCTTTTAAAGGCTGCACCTAGAGGTTGAATAGCATGGAGGACAAGATTGCGCCTTGTAGAACCATTGCAGAGAGTTCTCACTCTGAAGTTAGGTAGTCCCAAACAGCTACCCAGTGAGGCTGTTCCCTGAGGAATGATTTAAATCTGCCCAAGGCACATCCCTTGATACCTGCTTCTGCCTCCAAATGCCTCAACAGGATGGCAGGATCTACTGCCTCAAAGGCTGCGGATAGATCCATTGAGAATGACATAAAGCCTCATACAAGTTTCTCTTTTTGTTAACAGTGCTTTGAATTGGGACTGAAAACAGAGCTCCCATTAAGGCTGCCTAGTCTGTGCCCAGGCTGCAACCATAAAGAAATTTAAGGGGATAGGTTGGGGAAGGTCACGTCTGACACAGAAGTAACATCACTTGCCCAAAAAAGACCATGTAGTCCAAAATCTCGAGGTCAGACGTCATCCCCCCTTCTCCTGCCATGAACATCGGCAGCCATGGAAATGTGAGTGCAGGGTGGGAGATCTCCTGTTGAACACAGGCACTTAATAATCCCAGCAGTCAAAGCCTACCTAGATGTCTCAAACCATCCTATTTCACCACGGGGACCTGTGGCTATATTGTACCCACTTGTAGTTCCTTGTGGTAGTGCATATGTAAGTGAACAAGATGACCAGATTTGGATTAGGACTGCAACACAGAAGAAGGAGGAATTTCTGTCTTCTCCCCTGTGCTGTTTTTCTGGCTAAAGCAACTTGAGTCAAGGTGGGCGACTTGATCCTTTGAGTGCCAGTACATGCACTGAATACTTGTGTGTCCTGACTCCATGCAGAGGGAATAATGCCCCCACCTGAGGCTCCCAGGCTGTCTCAACCACTTAAAACTGCATGGGGAGGCCAGATTTTCCCCTTCTCCCATGCTGCAATTCTGATTTGAATTGGGCCATGCTGTGCATTTACTGCCGAATTTCTACCAGGAACACTCAGCTACCATACAGCTGCAAACCCTCATGGCATGCTCCTGCCGCTTGTAGTATCAAGTTAGGCTCTAACACATTCAAAGCATCTGATGAATATTGAAAATCTGCACGCCTCAAAAACAGATTTTGTGGGTAGAATGGCAAGGTACAGCCCAATCTCGTCATATCTTGGATAGAGATGGGCATGAATTGAAATATGAACCAAAATTAATCATCAACCAGGCTGGTTTGTGGTTTGTGAACTGCGGTTCATCAGATTCCATTTCTGATGAACCACCACGAACTTTTAGGCTGGTTTGTTTGGTTCGTTTTTTGGTTTGTGACCACAGACAGCCCGGTGCCAATCAATCAGTTGCCTAGGCGATAGGAGATAGACTTACGGCAGACCTTCTGCTGACCCGGAAGTGATGATTTTCTGACGTAGATGTGCCGTTTTCACGAAACAAATGAACTGGTTCATGAACAGGGGCAGGTTCATGAAATTTCGTGGTTTGTGGTTCGTGAAATTTTACGAACCATGAACCACATGGTTAGGTTTTTTTCTGGTTCGTGCTCATCTCTAATCTTGGAAGCTAAGCAGGTTCAACGCTTCAATGGGAGACCAATGAGGAAGACTGGAGTTAGAATGCAATGGGAAGCTAAGGGCAAACCACCTCTGCTCATCTCTTGCCTTGAACATCCTAAGAAAGGAGCTGGATGTGACTTGAAACCACGTTGTTATTCATTAAGCTACTTCCAAAGGGAAAGGAATACCTGCCACGGATGTATCCTCTGGAGGTCCATCTTGCTCCTGGCTAATGTGTGCTTGGACCCTGATGAGTATGCAGCATGTAAGGCCTGAGCCACAGCCAGGACAGCATTGAAAAAGCTGTATATGTCTAGAGACAGGATAGTTTCCATCAAATCCTGGGAAAGGGGCTCCAGATCTTCTCTCTCTCTGCATCTTACTTTGCCTTTCACAGACAACAGAGGCTTTGAATGGAAACAATAAAATGATTTTTTTGCAGGCCTTAATGCTCTCAACTATCATTCTAGTGTCTGTATTTACCCTTTTCTTTCTCTGCATGGAGAAGGAAAAAAATCTATGCATTGGATTGATATGTGTAAGTGTATAATACAAGTAGAGGGTAAGGTCCCACAAAGCTGCCGTGATCCAGACTTTCCCCACAGGGGGCTTGATCCGTTGATCAGTTGCTCTATGTATATATTGTGGTATAATCGTAAAAAATGTTGGCTCCCCATAATAAACAAATACATGGACTTTTCTCCACAAGCGAAATGCAGCAGATGACAGAAATTTATTTACTAGAACTGCTTCAACAGTTGTCGCTTCAAAGCGTAGCGAGAAAGCAATACAAACGCCACCCTTGCTGGCCAAAGTGGGGAAGGTTTTCATGAATTGTTCTCCATTATCATTATCCGGTGCAACAAGACCAATCCATGTCCATTGGAAGTGCTGGAGAAGTTTAACAATTGCCAGATATTGTTGTTCCTGTTTTGGAAACGTCTGGTAGAGAAAAGGAAACTCAGCTGGATCATGAAAAACGTGGGAAGCAAACCCATAACTGACCTATGGAGGAAAGGAAGAGATTGCAGTACAATCTTTAGGATGGAGGGAAGCCCAAGCAATGCGAGGAAGATTTGGTGCGTTATTTGGGCAGTGGTAGGAGTGCTTCTGTGCTCGGCTGACATTTTGCCTACCGTGCAGGATCCATGTGAATCTGAACAAGGCAGCCCAATATCAGGAATGAAGCGTTGACCAAAATAGCATCCCAAATCCATTTATGGTTCATATTTCTGTACTCAAGTATTCCCTTGGCTGCTCCCAAAGCACCACTCATAAAATACGCTCTCAGGATAAACTTGGTTTCAAATCTAAAATGTGGAATCCGACAGAGAAAACCACAAGATAACGCTGTATCTTCTCCAAGGATTTCCAGGATAAATGGGTCTATCCTTGTAAGATGCTGCCGGGCACCGGGCCTGATTTAAGATGAGGTTTTTCTTCCCTCCCTGCAATCTTGCATGTGTCTGACTGCTGTGTCCTCAAGGCATGGGTGAATGTGGCGCTGACACAGAGCAATGTGGAGATGCTCCTGGATTCTCAGAAGCTCTGGGGATTTCAGGATCCCAGGCAAGATCTCTGTTGTGTGGCTTGCTAAGAGGAGCTATAGACATGTGCCCCCTGTTAATCTCTCCTATTCCTGAAGCAGAATCCAGCATCTGGGTTTACTATGGAGCTGAAAAGGACTGAGAGACACCTGAGGTTTCAGTGGCAGATATATTAAACTGAATCCGAAAAGCTTCCTGTAAAGCTCACTGGAAGACCCATGAGGCTGCGATGACCATAACAAAGAAATCCTTTTTCTCTGCTCCCGTGGCATCATCAATTTTGCTCTCAGCTAGGTTGTTTAAGGTGTTTCAGCACTTGTGGAATTCCAAGTCTGAGCTTTTACATTTCCAGATATTGACAGCTGTGCAACGTTTTTTGCAGTGAAACTCCAATCTGAATGCTGGTTGTAACATGTCCAGAGCACCATCTGGTCTGTTTATGGAACCAATGGCAGATGTTGCTGGGATCTTGGGATGTGTGAAGGCCACCACTTGTGGGATTGGGAGAGGGAGGGCATGAAGGGAAGAACCATTGCTGGTCTCTCATGGCCCTTTCTTATATGTCCAAGGTGATGCCGATTGTCTCATGGGGGTCAGGAAGGAATTCTCCTCCAGGTCAAGTTGCCTGTGGAACTGGAAGATTTTTTGCCTTCTTCTGGGCATAGAGTGGGGGTCCCTGGGGGAGGTGGTGGTGGGAGATAGTTATGAATTTCCTGTGTTGTGCAGAGGGTTGGACTAGATCTCTCTTGGGGTCCCTCCCAGCTCAATGTTTTTGAGATCCTTGGCCATCTCGGTTGATGAAATGTATCCTTAATATCCATCATAGCTCAGTCACTGACTCAGGGCACCTTTCCTGATTATTAAATGAGATGAATACCCTTTCACTACTTTAAAAAGCATTGGGTTATGGTTGACTGCATCGTTCTTCTTTTGGAATGATGTAGTCAATGATCACCTAGTCTCTAATTTTCCCTCTCTGTGCAAGATGATACAGACAGTGGTCACAGAACAACTCTTGGTATGCCTGACTGATTGCTCAATACTAGACTTGTGCATGAGAGTTTGTTCCATTTCTTTCATGTTTACCATTCATTCCCAAAGGGACTGTTTCGTTATTGGGTTGATTTGTATGGTTCTTTTCATTATTGTTTCTTTTATTATTTTTTCCTTTTCATAATTCTCTCTCTTGGTTTCTGTAGTTGGTTTCCTGCACACAAACACTCTTTCTTGGGGCTGTGCCTGCCTGATTTTTCTATCTGAACGGGACAAAACTCAGGGAGGCTGCAGTACTCCAGTAGTTCAGCTACCCTGCCAAATATCAGACAGTTAGAATAAAGGGGTCCCCCTTTCTGAGGCAACGAAATATGCCCATGTTAAATGGGGGAACTGACATGATTGAAAGACCTCCAAAGCATCCTATCGTTAACGGACTTGCTCAGACCTTGCAAACGGGAGGACGTGGCTTCTTTTATTGAGTCAAGCCATCTTGTTTTAGGTCCTCCTCTTTTCCTACTCCCTTCCATTTTTCCTAGCATTACTGGCTTTTCCAGAGAGTCTTGTCTTCTCTTGATGTGACCAAAGTATGATAGCCTCAAATGCGCAAGTCTACTCTATAGTCCTTTCAGACTGAAGGTACTATCCTGCAAATGGGTAAGATTGAGAGGTTCCTGTAGAGACACATGCTCTGTTGTGGCCCCCATCTGGTGGAATGGCTTGTCTAAGGAGGTCGGGAAGGCCCCCTACTTTTACTATTCTATTATTAAGAGCTGGTGTGGAGCAGTGGTTAAAGTATTGGACTAGGATCTGGAGGAGCCAAGTTCAAATCCCCACTTTGCCACAAAAGCTTGCAGAGTGATTTTGAGCCAGTCACATCCTCACAGCCTAACCTACCTCAAAGGGTTGTTGTGAGGATAAAGTGGAAGAGAGGAGAATGATGTAAGATTTTCTGTGTCTCCGTTGGAGAAAAGGCTGGGTAAAAATGGATATATATTTAACTTAAAAGATGTTTTGGGAAAGATGGAAAGTGCCAAACTGCTGCCTAGTAGAGAATTAAGACAGAATTTGATAGACCTTTGCTCTGAGAGTAAAAGTCAGCTTCCTGTTCCTGCCTGGTTCAGCCTTTGCCCACTGGGGGAATATATGGGACTTATCCTTAAAGATCAACCAACCAAGTCCCCTGTCCTCCTTCTGCCTCCCTCCATTCATCCCTCCAATCCTATTCATCTGTTTCCATCAGGGCTGTAATAAGCACAAAATTACATCTACCTTAAAAAGGTAGACTCCAAAAGGACTTGACACAGCTCTGATAGCATATTTCATGTCACCTGACTCCAAAAGGACTTTTGGAGTCAGGTGACATGAATTATGCTACCAGAGCTGTGTCAAATTGTTGGAAGTGTAGGACTTAGCATTGTCTCTTAGCCACAGAGAGCCAAAGAGTTAGATAGGCCAGGAATTGTGTATCCTTCCTTCAAGAGGGATCACCCAATTATTGCTCTGAAAGGGGTGACCGGATGTAATTTTTTATTCTCCAGTGATGAAGAGATTTTCTATTCTTTCTAAAACCTGCCAGATCTGATGGACAACCAGGCACAAAGTGGCAAAAGAACATGTCTGCAAAGAAGAGGAAGCAAAATCTCTCTCCGCTTTCTGAAAGACTACTGTTTGCTTCCAGACTGAGTCATCATAATTTGATACCTGGAGCCATTGCAGCAGAAGTCCAGAATGTAGGGACTCTGAGAACATTGCAGGAAATTTTCCAAGGGATGAAAAGCTCATAGATTTGTCCCAAATAAGATAACTCCCCCCTCACCCCCACTTCATACCAGTGGGATTTTGTAGGTGCCCAGCAGACTGGAGATCTCGATGGGGATTTGAGACTCAGACCCTTCAAGAACTGCCAACAGGTTCTTTCCACCTCCACAGTGATAGTTTGGAATATTCTCCTTCCCCAAGAAGAGCAGGTCTAACACTCCATCATAAGTCAGCCTTGCATTGAAATAGTTGTCGTAGACGTCGTAGCCCAGAGTGACGTTGGGCAAAATGTTGGGATTCTGATTGATCTCCTGAATGGCAATCAGGAAGGACATGAGAGCTATGTATTTCATGTGTGAATGTCTACCAAAAGGAAAAACACTTTTTCATTTTCTATTCATTGTAAGCATCACATCAGAAGCCTGCTTCTTGCCCTGGAAATAAAAAACGCCTGGGTTTTATCCCTTAAAACTGTACTTTTTGCATATCCTTCTCTGTGCTAAGAGGAAGAGCTTTGTACAAAGTGAACAACTCTCTGGTATTTGCCAAGCATTCAAGGGGAGATGGATCCCCCACCACTGCTGGAAAGGGGAATGCACAACTTTGAAAGACTTGACTCAAATCAAATGAATGTTCCAAAGGACCATGAAAAAGCATAAACATTCATGACAGAGAGGTTTGATGCTCTTGTCTTCTTCCAAACCACATTGAAAAGGCAATGCTGGCTTTCACATGGGAATGGGATTTTGTGGTTTCCCCATTGCTGGTGTGGCTGCAAATAAAGAACAGCAGGAACAAGACCTCCATATGGCATGTCACCCCACAGTTTCCTGGCTCCACTCCCCAAGAAGCAGCATTTCCCTCCTGCTCCAGTCAAACAGGTCCTTTGCGATTTAAAAAAATGGCCTTAAATTATTGTTATATCAATATACTTAAAAGCTAAGGCATTATCATCTAAAATAGTTCAAAGGAACTTCAGCAGGCTGAACTGTTCTGTCTCCTCACACAGCCGCAGAATATTCTTCAAAACACAAAATAAGGACCTCAAAGAGACAGTGATTTCTGATGGACAGAAGTGGAGGGGAGCTGTGAGAGTCAGTGAAACTCAGACCAAGTGGAGTCCCAGTAAAACATCTCCAGAAATTTCTTAGACTTCCACTCTTAGGTCCTGGTAGGTCCTAGCTGTGATTTTAAAAGACAGAAGTCCATTTATACTTTTTAGCTTAGGGACTGATGGGTTTGTTCAGTGTAGGCAGTGGAAGGGCATTGCTGATAATTAATGGCATGTAGAATATTGGAAGGTGAGCAAATGAATGCAGCTGAGATGGCCTGGGTAGTGTGTTAGGTCTGGTGATGGTGTTGTTAGAGTAAATATGGAGACAGAGCTGGCATTTGGGTTTATTGCAGGCCCTGGTCCCAGAGTCTGTGTCCATGTTAGGAAGTGCATTAATGTGGGCAATAAGCTTTTTAAGGCTGGGGGTGTCCTTAGGCAAGAAAAGGTTTGCCTCCCAGTTGGAGGAAACAGGTCCATCCCTCCATTGGACAAACAGGTCATTCCCTATGCAAAAGGAATCCATGGACAACTTCAAATTGTAATCTCCCATTGAATCGTCTGTGTCTGAGGTCAGACACTTCTAGGTCAGCAAAGGAATGTCTTGGAAAATGTTCTCCTACTGGTTGTTGAGCATCGTGATTTTTAATACACATTTATGTCCAGCAGGATTTGAGTCCAGTGGCACCTTAGGCACCAACATGATTTTCAGTGTATAAATTTTTAAGAGTTAGAGCTCATTTCTACAGACATGGGATTATGTTCCTTTTGTATATTATCCAAAGTCAGTGCATCGTCAGAAACATAATGATGTCAGACTAAGCAATGCCCTTCTACTCTCTACATCGAACTGTCATGTCAGTCCCTACTTAAAAGAATAAATGGACTTCCTTCCTTCCTTCCTTCCTTCCTTCCTTCCTTCCTTCCTTCCTTCCTTCCTTCCTTCCTTCCTTCCTTCCTTCCTTCCTTCCTTCCTTCCTTCCTAATGTTTAAGAGGTCAAAAAGCATCAGAGGAACCTAGAGATCTTGTGACATGGCCTTCTGCAAAAAAGGTGGTGTCTTGCTGCTCATATAGCCTGAGCATATTCTTCAAAGTAAAAAATACGAACATAATAAAGCGAAAGAGCTACCAAGAAAAAGAGCAATTAGATACTTTGAAACCAGAATAAAGGAAAGTTGCATTCAATCCAACAGGAAAAATTGCTTACTTCTCAATTCTGATAAGGGGAGGCTCCATAAAGGTGATTTGATGCAGAGAAGTAAATTTCATACATAGGATTCCACCAATGAGGAGGTCTCCTGGCCTGTAATAATTCCGTGGTTCATTTAAATCTTTAATCAAGTTCAATGGGCATTTTGCTTTCAGCATCCCACAAATAACATTGTGAGGCAGCAGCAATACCACCAGAACCAGCGCCAGCATCCTGCCTCTGATCCCCAAAGACCCCTCCTTTCTGTCTGCCCCTCAGCTCCACTCCCAGCTAGTTCGGAGAATCCAAGCCCCCCTTCTGAAGTCAAGGCAACAGAGACTCCAACATTAGAGCCGAGGCTTCAGCTCTGAAAGGGGTGATATTCAAGCTGCCGCCGGCACAGTTCGCTCATGCCTGAAATCCCCACCCAGATTGTTGTTGTCACAGGAGGCATTTATGCACAGGAGGAAGTGACTGTGTCTGTCTCTTGATTCTGATGATGTCATTGTTGTTTTTCAAGGTTCTGTTTGATGAAATCCCTAGATGAGAAGAAACCACCACGATGTCCGTAATAATAAGGGGCAGAATTGCTGATGCAACCTCCTCCAACTTTCTGCCATCTTGTGCACAGCAGGAGAAAAACATGTTTGTGAGACCCCACCAATTCCACTCCATGTTCTCTGTTTCAGCCCTGCCTTATGGAATGGCCTGCCTGTTTGGGTTGGAAACAGAAAGACCCCCCACATCCTTTGTTTTCAACTAACTGCAAAACTGAATTATTCAACAGTGCTGTGCCATCCTAATGTGGTGGTGGAGAGTAGACATGGGTACAAACGGAAAAAAAACCCCGAACACGCTGCTCGTCCTTGCCGTCGATGAACATGGACAGACGAACAGTAACGAACATCTCCTGTTAACGAACATTGTTCATTGTTCATGGGGGCTACAACGGCCCCCGTTGGACTTAGAGCCAAGCTACAAGTGACGCCTGACACAGGTTGGACACTTGTCAGCTTCCCTCAAGTTTTGATGGGAAATGTAGGCGTCCTGGTCTTGCAGCTGTAATGGAGAACCAGTAACAAAAAAGAGGCTTCCCCCGGTAATAACAGTCCAGTTGGAGGCAGAAAGAACCCGCACAGGAGAATGCAATTAATATAGGTAGTCAATATATAAGTAAGTTCATATATTTCCACAGGTTATACACCAATAATTAATATAAATAGCACATAGCACCAATGGAACAATTCATGGGTGTGTAACCCCAGTACAATACTAGTTTATATTGACCATCCCTATGTACAAAGTCATACAAAAATAATTACTCGTATCCCAGTCGAACACACCCCAAAGGTTTTCACAGGTAAGTCCAAAGAATTTAAACTTCCACAGGTATTTCCAACAAATGTTTCAAATCATTGATTGTATGAAGTTGGCTTTCTTTATTCCTTTCTTATTTCCTTTTTTCTTTTTATAGTTGGAGCAAGTGAGAAGAAAGAGATCCATACGGGGAGCCCAACAAGGCTATGATGGAACAGGAAAGTCCGTAAGGATCTCTGTGGATAATAATAACAGTGGTATCTTCTATGTTTTTTTTCTTTTTCAGGTGAAACATGAGAGAATGCAGGAAACCCTACTGGAATGCAGAGTACATGCCCAGAACCGTGGCTAGCAAATTTTCCAATCAGCTCTTTGTCTATACGACTTCCTCAGGGGCATTCATTTTTCTCTCCATGCTGTCTGCTTACCCATGTCCATACTTTTAAGATGCTCAGTTTACACCACCCAAACGATGTGGAAAGATTCCAGCTTCCAGTTACGAAAATTTTATTAGCTTCCCTACCACCTTTTTACGCTCCTAGTCTACAGCTAAGTTTCATGGCCAGCAACAGCCATTTTATATCTATCTATTCAAGAAGCCAGAAATATTGGGACGGCTTGTGGAACTCTCAGACTCCTGAGGACTAGGAGGAAGCGAAGACACAAGCCTCAAGTGAGAGCAAGAAAGCATCTTCAAGGCAGGCAGACCCCAAAGAGAGGAGGCTGCTTTCCCAGCCATCCTTCCTCCCGGTCTTTCCTACATTGACCATCCACAGGGACAATACAAGGGTAGCCTTGCACTCATTAGAGTTGGGGGCAGAAGTGTGGATTTAATCCCCCTCATATGTGGTTTACCTTCATTCCCATGGGGAATAGCCCCATTCCCATAACACCTTCCAGTATGCCCTAAAAACATGCCAGCCAAAGAGGGTATGATTGGAGAAGTTACATTCCTTATTGAAGACTAGCAAGAAAGCCCATAGTGGGAAAAAATACAACGGGCTCTAGAAAGGGGAGGGCAGATAGGCAGGCATTCCCTCCTCCTCCGTCACTAATCCTGGCCAGTGAAGGAGGGAGTGGGCATTGCCACCTGCTCCCTGCGTGATCTTGGCCAAGTGAATGGGGATGGGCTTTGCTACCTGTTCCATGCATGATACTGCCGTGCAAAGAGGGGTGGAACAGCAACCTACTGCAGTAAATTTAAAGACACAGTACTGAGATCTAAATATACAAAGTCTTTATACAATATAATAGAAGACACACAACATAGAAAATAGGTGACAATAACACAACACAGGCTACAGTCCTCCAATCAATT
The DNA here is from genome assembly GCF_028583425.1 of Eublepharis macularius. Classification (NCBI taxonomy): domain Eukaryota; kingdom Metazoa; phylum Chordata; class Lepidosauria; order Squamata; family Eublepharidae; genus Eublepharis; species Eublepharis macularius. Next base: position 175,078,908 of record NC_072793.1, read on the forward strand.
CAAGTTCATAAGGAAAATCTTCCATAAATCTCCAGTTGGATTCCCATGTGCAGGTAAGTGAAGAGTCGGCTTCCTGATGATGTATCCAGTGGTGGAGGCACCAGCTGTGCTGTGAGGTGGTCCCAGCTATCAACAACTCAACAGGTCACAAGCTGGACATTGCCACCTGCTGTGCTCCTGATTGCAGACGGGTGAAGGGGGAACAGGCATTGCCTTCTGCTCCACACTGATTACAGATGGGTGAAGGGGGGTGGGTATGACCACCTGCTCAGTGCCTTATTCAGGTAGGTTGAAGGGAATGAGTATTGCCACCTGCTCCACTCCTTATCTTGGCTGGGTGAAGGGAAGAAGGGCATTACCTCCTGGTCTGCGCCTGATCCCAGTCAGGTGAAGGTGCGGGGCAGGCATTGCCACCTGCTCCACTCCTAATCCCAAGCTAATCAACTACTATAGGAGGCAAAAAAGAAATACAATTTCTCCAAGGTATTTAGTAATTTTTATCAAAAAAATTTTTTTGGTTATATAAAGTGCAGACAGTGCTAAAGTGTGTCAAACACATACAAAAGTTATGCAAAAGTTATAATCCAGTATCAATAGCATCCACGTACTAATACACGATCAAATTTCACAGATTCATGACCATAACAGGTAATTCATAACCATAATAGGTAGATAGTCCAACTGGTGCAGTAATCATATCACTTCTTTTTCAGAGTGGAGACCATTCTCCAAATGGGAATAGAGCTGCAAGTCATCATCCCAACAGCCTATGGGTCTTACACCAGCCAATTATCAATTCCCGTTTCACCAGACAAGCTTCCTCACGGGCGTAATATCACAAACTTTGATAAAAATTACTAAATACCTTAGAGGAATTGTATTTATTTTTTGCCTCCTATAGTAGTTGGTGAGCTTGGTATTAGTTCTTACCTTGGTATTGGTTCTTACCTTTAAAGCCCTGAGCGGGTTGGGACCGGCATATCTTCGGGACTGCCTCCCTCTGTATGTTCCCTGGAGACCGCTTCCATCAGCAGATAAATGTTTACTGGTGGTCCCCAGCCCTAAGGAAGCCCGCCTTGCTTCAACCAGGGCCAGGGCCATTTCAGTCCTGGCCCCAACCTGATAGAATGCTCTGCCAATGGAGACCCGGGCCTGGTGGGACATATTATTGTTCCGCCAGGCCTGTAAGATGGAGCTATTCCGCCAGGCGTTCGGTGGTTGAAGGGGGCGGTGCCGTGTCGGCCTCCCATCTTTGGGGTGGGGGGTTCTCCCCACTATTGCACCTGGTTAATTTATTTCATTATTGTTTATTGTATGTTGATTTTAGAATTGTTGTTTTCTTGTTTTTATTGATTTTAACTTGTTCACTGCCCAGAGCACCTGAGGATGGGCAGTTTATAAAATGAAATATAAATAAATAAATAAAAATCAGCAGGATTGTGACAGAACTCCACTAAACCCCTCCCTGGAAAACAAAACAGAGAAGAACAGTACAACCAGAATAATGCCAAAAGATAATTACACTTTTAAAAGAGCAGGAACAACTTGGTATCTTCCCCTCCTGGCCAGGAACCAACCTTTTATACCTGTAAAAGGAAAAAAAAATCTGCTTGGAAACTTTGAAATGCTGGCTCCAGATATTCCAGAATGTCTATGGAAATATTTGGAACAGTGATAATAGTATTACTGAGATTTTCAAATATCCATAAACTTAAATGTACCCCCAAAAGAACAATAAGACATTTTCCAAGTATAAGATTGATGAAAGTTACAATCAAGTTCCAAACTAGGTGGCATGCAATTTCCCTATAACAGACAGCAAACAAATTGGGTGATAGACAGTAAGATTTTTTTTATTGTCCTTATGCATTCAGGAATCAGGATATATCAAGGAATCTCCTCATCACTTTACATTCAATGGAATTGGTTCACTTTTCTCATTAAATGCTCCTTGGTATTAAGGTTAGGCCTCATGATGATAATGTAGCATTTGGGAAAGAAAATGCAGCCCACCAAGCCAGCACTGGAGGCCAAGATGGAGAAGATCTGCACGGCCACCATGTATTTCCCCTTCGTGCTCAGGTAGGTGGGCACGAAGGACACCCAGACACTGCAAAACACCAGCATGCTGAAGGTGATCAGCTTGGCTTCATTGAAGGCCCCGGGCAGCTTCCTGGCCAGAAAAGCCACCATGAAAGAGACAGCAGCCAGGAGGCCCATATATCCCAGGGCACCATAAAACATGGCGAGAGACCCTTCGTTGCATTGCAATGTGATCTGGCCTGGCTGAGAGTGCATGTCAGAGTCTGGGAAGGGAGGGGAGATTCCCAGCCAGAGGGCACAGAGGACAATTTGGACAGCAGAACAAGAAATGACAATGGAGTTGGCCAGACTCTTCCCCAGCCATTTCCTCATCCTGTTCCCAGGCTTGGTGGCCATGAAGGCCACCACCACAGTGATTGTTTTGGCCAGCACAGAAGAGACCGCAACCGAGAAGATGATGCTGAAGGCAGTTTGTCGGAGGAGGCAGGTCACCTTCCTTGGCTGGCCGATGAATAAAAAGCAGGACAGAAAGGAAAGCAGGAGGGAAACAAGGAGAATGTAAGTGAGATCTCTGTTGTTGGCTTTGACTACAGGGGTGTCCAGGAATTTAATGAAGAGTCCTAAAACAGAACTAGTGATTAGGGACAAGAAGAGAGGGAAAACAGCTAGGCTGATCCCCAAAGGTTCTTCATAGGAGAGGAAGGTTATGGCCTTTGGGACACATCGAGTTTGGTCCTTGTTTGGATGCTGGTTGTCTGGGCATTTGTCACAATTCTCTGCATCTGGAAAGACAGAAGGAATACTTGCTTTACATCCTATAACATAATTCTCTTAGTGGGTTTTGACGACTCACACGGATAGGTGGAGCATGCGCAATGTGGGTGCCTGAAGGAAGGACTGCCCGCCTTCCTTCCCTTCCTCGCTTTGATAGGCTGGAGCAAAGAAGGGGGCAGCCTCTCAAACGGCTTGCCCCAATTCAAATAGCCAGGCTGCAGGAGAGGCTTCCCTTTCTCTCGCAGCCAGGATTGGCGGAGGGAGGGGGGGGGACAATTACGCCCACCTGCAAGCCAGCAGCCGGCTGTAGGAAAGGCGGCTGCTTCCCAGCCAGGATCGGGGGGGGGGGGCGGGACAAACCCGTCCACCTGTCAAGCAGGGAGCCGGCTGCAGGACAGGTGGCTGCTTCCCTTCTCCTCGTAGCTGGGATTGGCCCGGGGGGGGGGGGCGCAGACAGGACAAGCCCGCCCACCTGCAAGCCGGCTGCAGGAGAGGCAGCCGCTTCCCTTCACCTCTCTGCTGGAATCGTGCCCTGCTCAGGGTGGCTGCCCGGTGAAGGAGCCTCGAACCTCCCCCCTCGCACTTCCTGGGCAGAGGACCCTCGAACCGCTGGCCCCCTGCGACTCCCACCCACAGCGCCGCGATCGGGGTGGCTGCTGGGTGGAGGAGCCTTGAACCGCTGGCCCCTGTGCACCTCCCACCCGCAGTGCTCCGATCAGGGTGGCTCAGCCTCGAACCGCTCCCCCCCCCTGCGCCTCCCGCCCGCAGCTCCTGAGTTCGGGGTCACTGCCAGGCTTAGGAGCCTGGAGCCACACCCCTCATGCTCTCTGCCGGCAGCGCCCCAATCGCTGTCCTCCTCTCCCCCCCAAGCCATGATTCTGGAGGGGGTGGTGGGGCACAGAGGTGGACAAGCCTGGCGTGTCTGCTTCCCTCCCCCAAAGCTGCGATTGTGTGTGTGTGTGGGGGGGGGGGGAGATTCTGGAGAGGCTGGGGCAGGGGGAGAGGAGGGGCCTCAGCAGCTTCTGATTGAGTCCACCCTCTGAAAGGGCTATTTTTCTCCAGAATTGATTTCTATGGCCTGGAGATCAGCTGTAATTCTGGGAGATTTCCAGCTACCACCTGGACACTGGCAACCCTAGGGGCATGTGGCAGTGGGCATGCCTTGCTCTCCTGCACTCCCCACATAGCCAGGATCATGAAGGGCGGGGAGGCTTGCCTGCCTCCCCCCCACCCCCGCAAAGCCTAGAGTCTCCCAAGTGGTGGCTGGAGATCTCCCAGAATTACAACTCATCTCCAGGTGACAGAGCCAGTTCCTCTGGAGAAAATGGCTGCCTTGGAAGATAGACTCAATGGGCATTATTTCCACCTGAGGTCCCTCCCCTCTCAAAGCCCACCCTCTCCAGGCTCCACCCCCCCATCTCCAGAAATGTCCCAGTCTGGAGCTGGCAACCCTACAAGTCCCAGTGGGGAGGTGAGGGAGCCACGCAGGGGCAAAGGGGGGCACAGCACTGGGCATACCTCGCTCACCTCCCTCCAAGCTATAATGGGGGTGAGGGCAGGGGGTCCGGAGGTGGGCAAGCCACCCTGCCCTCCTTCCCCTGCCCCAGATCCGGGTGCTGGGGAGGGGGCAATGGCCAGCCAGACCCCCCTGCCCTTTCTAGAGCCCGTTGTATTTTTTGCTACAATGGGCTTTGTTTCTAGTCTACAATAAATGGTGTTCTATTATTCACTAAATATATATTTTATCATACAATGCAATACTCTAAGAAACATTGTATGTCTGAATACCATTTGCTCTGGGCTCTCTGGCTACCCAGTGTGAGATAGTGAGGAACTCTACTGACCTTTGGTCTAAATCAGAACAGCTCTTTTTATGCTCTGGTGGAAGAGGTCTGGATCCAAGACCATGCTGAGGGAATTGGAGGCTGGGAACCAAGTTCCTTCTTATCAACAAACATGACAACAGAACCTCCTCTACTTTCTAAAAACTGGGGAAGAGACTTTCCTCCTTACCGAAAGTCCTTCTTGAAGGACTATAATATTTTTAACTAGCAACAAAGCCCATTATGGGAAAAAATATAATGGGCTCTAGAAAGGGAAGAGTGGGCATGCATGCATTTGCTTCTCCTCTGTCACTGATTCCAGCTGGTGAAAGAAGGGGGTGGGTATTGTCATCTTCTTCATGTCTAATCTACCTGATCTGGGCCATGTGAAAGGGTGGTGAGCATTGCTACCTGCTCCATGCCTGAAACATGCCAGGTAAAGGGGGGGGGCATTGCCTCCTGTTCTGCACCTGACTACAACTGGGTGAAGGGGGGCCGCTTGCTCTGAGCTTGATCCCAGCTGGGTGAAGGGGGGTGGGCATTGCCTCCAGCTCCATGCATGATTTTGACAGGTGAAGGTGGGTGGAGGCTTTACTACCTGCTCTGCTCCTGATTCCAGCTAGGTGAAAGGGGTGCAGCCATTGCTGTCTGCTCCGCTCCTGATTTGTGCCCATGTCTACTTATTATCCCCCCTCCAGAAAAGTCATCAAGGTATTATTTTGGGGAACAAATACATCAGCTCGCCCCAGGGAGTACTTTGCCCTAAGCCTGGGCTCCCTAGCCACCAGTAAATGTGTGGGTCCCCCAAATCTGTTTGGGTTTTTCCTTCTCTGTGTGACACTGGTCGTTTTGCTACTGACTCTGTGGACCTCTATCTTTGCGACTCTCCCCCCAAACTGCTTTCTGACTCATTCCTCTCTAACTTTCTTAGTTAGCCTTGTATGTGTGCTGTGTGGTTTTCTGTATGTTTGCCTTTTTATTTATCTTTTAATAAACAAAATCTTTTCTGGTTGAATATTGCCAAGTTATTTTGGAGAGATATCTTAAGGGAATAATCCCCGTAGATATAGCTGGAGAATCCCAGTTACCCCCTCTCGCTTTTCTCCTTTAAGGTAATTCCCCCAACTAATTAGGAGACTGCCTATTTACTTCCATGTTTGTTTCAGGCCAGCAAGGGGATGTTGTTGCTTGTTATGGAGCCTACATGTGTATAGCCTATTTGGGTAACACCACCTTGGGCCTAGCAGAGGTTCACATTTTACTAAAACGCAAGGTGGAAGAGCAAAGGGTAGAAAAGATGGGTCACATCTTGCCTTTTGGCTCCCCCCCCCACTATAAAATTTCTTCAGCATCACCCACCTTCCTGTGTGGAGATTGTCCCTTCTGGGCATGGATCACAGTCATAGCAGCAAAATGGCTTCCCTTCCTGAGCCTTCTTGGCATATCCAGGCTGGCAGCTCTCAGTACATCTGGAACGGGGCAGCGGCTAACCAGAAAGGCAAAGAAAAGCAGTTGAGAAACCACAGATTAAGATTTTGCAACAGTGCCATGTTCAGAAAAGCCTGAACAGGACTGCCAGTCCTGCCTTGTTTTGAGGTCCATGATTTGGATACAGAACTGCAAGAGTAGGAGACTGATTTCCACTGCTTCTTGATGACACGAAAGTCGATAAAGAAAGGATGAGAGGCTAGAAGTCATAAATGAGAGGAATGGATAGTTCTGGAGGGGATGAGGAGGCTAATGAAGGATTTATTGCCTTAGGACGTGCATCTGTGATTGACAGACATCTGTGAGGTCGCAGATGCCAGGCATCTCAGGTAAGTATGAAAACATAAAGTCTGTGGGCCTAGAAGGGTGTCGCTCTGCTAAGGATTACACTGCAAGGACTTGGGCAGGCATCTCATTTTCCCTTCTCCCACTATTTCCCCTTTCTTTTCCCTGAAAGCCCCCATAGGACTCCATAAAGTGCTGAGTGAGAGGTGCCTCAAGAGATCTAGTCCTAATCCTTGAATGTGGATCTTGATTGCGCAGCTAGTACTGCCTATATAAATACGGGGGCAGCTGCATTCAATTATGTAGACAACTCTTGTGGTGCTACACGTGGAAAAATGCCTCAGAGTGATTTCCCTATGGGTGGAACTGATCCTGGTCGGTCCGGTAACTTATGTTGCAAATTGTAATTAGTGTACATATGTTTGTATGACTGAGCTAGGATGTTCTAGCTCCAATACATTTCGTTCTGTTTGCTAATTTGTGTATTCATATGTTTATTGCCCGAACTCAGGGGCGATTTAAATTAGCGTTTACTGCTGTATGTTTTATTTGTCAATTGTTATTTTTGTGTTAATTTGTATTATGGGGACTTTGTCTTTTTTTGCTATCTATACCCGTAATTGCCTCTTTATTATTGGGATAAGAAGTGGAGAAGGTGGCAATGCCTGTTCCCTTCAACCTACTAGAATAAGGCACTGAGCAGGTGGCAATGCCCACCACATCTTCACCCTGTAGGAATCAGGTGCCAAGGAGGCACCCCCTTCAACCTGCCAGAATCAGGAGCAGAGAAGGTGGCAATGCTCAAACCCCCTTCACCGAGCTAGGATCAGGCTTGGAGCAGGCAGCAATGCCTGGCCCCCTTATACATAGCAAAGCCCACTGCCTGCCTTCACCTGTCGGGATCAGACGAGGAGCAGGAAGTAATGCCTGCTCCTCCCTTCACCCAGCAGGGAATAGGTGGCAATGCCCACTCTCCTTCACACAGCTAGGATCAGGCTTGGAGCAGACAGCAATGCCTGCCCCCTTCACCCAGCCATAATCAGGCGTACAGCAGAAGGCAATGCCCATTTTCCCTTCACCTGGCTGGGATCAGGAGTGGAGCAGGTGGCAATGCCTGCCCCCCTTTACCCAACCGGTATCACGCATGCAGCAGGTAGCAAAGCCCATCACCCCTTCATGTTGCTGAGATCAGGTGTGGAGCAGGTGGCAATGTCCACCCCCTTCCTTCACTGGCCAGGATCAGTGAAGGAGGAGGAAGGAATGCCTGCCTGCCCGCTCTCCCCTTTCTAGAGCCCGTTATATTTTCCCCCCACAACGGGCTTTGTTTCTAGTAAATATAATATTTATGGATTTTCTAATAAAGTGCAAAACACTGTCCGGGGAGTTGAAGAGAGGTGCTGATTTTTAGGCTGTGGACAAGTAGGCACTGGCAAGCAGGGTTTCTCAAAAGCAGGAACAATCTCTTTGTGCAGGGAGCTTCTCCAAGAAGAGAGTGTCTTTGAATAGGCTGGAGGGTCCATGCCTGGGTGCCTGCACTTCAAGGGAGCCGACAGGTTTAACAGTGAAATGCCCATAGCTGGGGTGTGAGCAGGGGCGGCGGGCCTATTGAGGCCAGGTAGGCGGTGGCCACAGGCGTGGGGTGCCGGAGGGAGCACTGGAGGAGGCTCGGCGGGCAGGAGTGCGCGCCACAAAGCACCAGCCTCCTATCCCTCCCACCCCGCGCTGCTGCCGCCGCCAGCATCTGCGGCGGCACAGGCAACTGAGCGGGAGAGCTCGGAGGCCGACCGCCACAGCAATCAGGCCAGCGGCGGTGCATGCACTCCCCTGATAACGTCACGCGTGACGTCATCACGCAGGCCAGTGCGCGCACGCGCGCGCGCGCGCACGCGCGCGCGCGCGCGCGCTCGTGCATGCGTGCGTGGGGGCGCCCGGCCGGCCAGCCATGAGCGAGGTAAACCCTTGCTCCGCCCCTGGGTGTGAGGTTGGGTGGAAAAGGAGCCTTCGGAGAAATGGTACAGGTAGCTGAACTGCTCCTTCTCCTAACGTGAAAAGGGCAGCAGCGACAGAGCTCATCAGAAAAAGCCGAAATGTTGACACCGCCACAGACTGTGGGGAATTTGGGGGCTCATGCTATTGCAAACCATTCTGGCTATGCACATCATTCGGTGTGAAACAAAAGCATAAGAGAAAAAGGATGAAAGACAGCTAAAAGGAAAATGTTTTCACAAACAAAAAGGCGGATTGGGGTGAGCCATGCAAAAAGTTATCCAAAAAGTGGATTGCAGGCATGGATAATTGTTGGGGTAAAAGGAAAAAGAGAGGACCCTTTGAAAAAGTGGGTTGTCCTTACCTGGAGGCGGGGCAAGCCTTCAGAACCAAGTGAGGTGGCTTGGCTAGTAGCCCCCTGCTCGTGAGAACTTTGGATCTAGCTAGCTAGCGATGGAATTCATCACTGGGCTATTCATTCCTGTGGAACTGCATGGTAGCCTGTCCAAAGGAGGCTACTGATGGGTCCCAGTTAGTGATGTCAGTTGCCTTTCTGGGCAGCTGCTTACAATAAACTGGAATTGCTGGTGTGGAGGTGTCCCCCGGGTTGTAATAAAAAGTCTCCTTCTCTCTGGAAGCCTTGTGGGTTCTCTTGGCTTTGTAGGTAGATGAGCATTTTAGAGATGGACTCCAGCCGTGAAATTTAAATAGATTATTGTACATTGCCGAGCTGAGGGCATTGGCAGAATAACTCATCATTCTGAAAATTGTGTTGTCTCCTGGAGTCTTTTTTACTTTGTAGTATCAATAAAGGACGGGGATTGCAGAATCTGGGGTAGTTGGTTGAGCAGAAAGGGTGGAGAAGAGGGAAATGCCCGTTACCAAAAGGGGCAAGGTCGGCATACTTACCCATCTTTGTGGCTGTGACCTTGAGGCAAATGAGCATCTGCAAGGAAATCATTATGCCTATTCTAGGAAAAGTGCTTACTGAACGGAATTTGAGGAGAGATATAAAAAACAACTCGGCTGTCTTCTGAAATAAAACAAAAATGGGGTGTGGCATTTCCATCTCCTCCCTTGTTTCAGAAGGCAGGAGAGGTGCAGGCAAGGGGGTGATCCCTGGTATGGTTAAATGGGCCATAAAAATGTCCACCAGATCCATTAGCAGTGGGGCAGGTGCGTGGCTTAAAGACCCCTGCTGGGCTACAATGGAGGATACCTGGAGTGGTTGATCTGGCACCACCTGGGCTGGAGGAGCTACTTCAGCTGGAGTATCTGGAGTCTCCAGGTCTGGCAGCCACTGCTTCCACTCTTTAAATTGGGAGCAGTGAAAGTATTTTAGCCACAACACCCCCTTCTTAGGGAGCTGGACCTAATAAATAGCAAGACTTACTCTCCTAGTGATGCTGACCAGACTGAGCCATTTGGCTTTAAGGATGTGTTCCTTTTCAGAGAATGTCCTGTACATTACTAACTGACCTTTTCCCCATTGGCAGGAGTTCCTGACCCATCCTAGCCTTTTATCAACAGATTGCTTGGCTGCACCTAGCTGGAGGGCAACTCTCTTGCAAATCAAGGAAACCTCACCTATACTGGCATAGTAATCCCAGGAACCTAGGGCAGGTGCTCAGGAGTCAGTCATGGCAAAGTTGCAGAGAGAAGTCAGAGTCCAGTCCAAAAGTCAGGGTTTCCAGAAAGCAGATATGCCAAGTCCAGTCCACAGTCTGGGGTTCCAACAAAGCCACTCAGGTCCAGTTCAGAGATCAAGGCTCCAGAAGTCAGGTACCAGCGAGGCCAGTGGAGCAGTCATCAAGCATAGTTGTTGCATCCACAAACTGTTGCTTCTCCAGGCTGACCTTATAGCTCAGCCTTGATGAGCTAAACAACCAGCCAATTACTTGGCAGTCATCCTGAAACTACTCATCTATTTCCGCAGTCGACAGCTGATGCCAGCTCATGAGTCTAGCACTCCTCCTCCTTTCCTGCCCCTCTCTGACAGCATCTCTGACAGCATCGGTGCTGCAAGGGTGTGGGGGAGCTGGGTGGGGCCTCTGCCTTGTTGCCTACTTCAGAGCTACCCTGCGTTGGTCCTGCCTCAGCTGTTGACTGTGATACCTTGTCAGTTGGTAGCCTGATTGTTCTTCTCCTGGCTCTGGGTCAGCTGCAACTGGTTGATTAATTACTGGCTGAGAGCTAATTGCAGGTAGCTCTTTGTCTGGAGACTCCTAGTCGTTGCTGGGCTCAGACTGACTCATGACATCAAACTACCTGAACAGAACAAACTGTATGTGAAGGAAATTAATAATAGTAAATAGCCAATCAGATATATGAAACTACTAAATTATAATGTATACATTAAATACAATGAAAATGGAAAGTCGCAAAAACCAATCAAAGACTTGACCAGAAACCTCCTCAGGGGAGGGCACACATCTCACCAATGAATTATCCTGAGAATTATCAGTCAAAGAGCAAAATCAACAAACAGAAGCTAGAACGAATGAAACAACAGGCAACATTGCTGGCCCTGGTTGTTGGGCGGTACAGACACGTCTTTGGGACATTTGCTTCCTGCAATGCTCCTCACACCTGTTGAAGAAACTGGAAGACCTATTTGTGTTGACTTACATCGACTGAGATTTTCTCTTATTGTGCTGTTTATTCCTGGACTTGCTTCTGCTGGATTAGACTCCACTTTTGACTTCTTGGCTTTTTGGTACAGCTTTATTTGTATGAATATATGCTTTGGACACGTCTTTGATTGGTTTTTGTGACTTTCCATTTTCATTGTATTTGAATACATTATAATTTAGTAGTTCCATATATCTGATTGGCTATTTAGTATCATTAATATCCTTCACATACAGTTTGTTCTGTTCAGGTAGTTTTGTGTTAGGTGCATTGTTCTGATTCATGACACCAGCAACAAGAGAGCGGACCCACTCATCATTAATTGCGATGGCTTCAAGGGCTGAGGGAAGGGCTGTTTCCCCTTATAGATCAGCTTTAATGAGCTAAACAACCAGCCAATAATTTGGCAGTCATCCTGAAACTACTCAGCTATTTCAGTAGTCAACAGCTGATGCTGGCTCATGAGTGTAGCTCTCCTCCTCCGCTCCTACTCCTCTATGCGTCTCTGACAGCATCCGGTCTGTAAGGGTGTGGGGGAGATGGGAGGGCTGGGAGTGGCCTTTGACTTGTTGTCTGCTTCAGAGCTCCCCACTGTGCCTCAGCTGTTGACTGTGATTCCTGATTTCTTGTTGTTCTCCTCCTGGCTCTGGGTCAGCTTCAACTGGTTGATGAATTACTGATTGAGAGCTAGCTGCAGGTAGTTCTTCATCTGAAAACTCCTCATTGTTGCTACGCTCAGACTGACTGACGTCGGTGATGAGAGTGCAGACCCAGTCATCACTAACTGCAATGGCTTCAAGGTCTGAGGGAAGGCTACCATAAGCCAGAAAGCCTCAGGAAGCAGCATTTTGATGCCACGGAGGGCCATTGAGGATGATGGGTAGTTTGTCATCCCTGTCCTTCCCAGAGGAACGGACCATTTTGCACCGAGCCTCTTTAAGGGTGCCGTTTGTGCATTCAATGTGGCCAGATGACTTATGATGGCTATAACTGCCGAAGCATTGCCGAATATTGAGGACTCGCCAAGTTCCTCAGTGATTTCAGTAATAAAATAGGGGCCCATATTTGCTTCACCTACTTCAAACATTTTTTAAAAAGGAGATGGGCTGTTATGGCAGCTGTGTTGTTTCAGCAACAAAAAGCTTCAACCCATTTACTGAAGGGATCAAAGGACCATGAGGCAGTACTTATGGTCACGAGAAGTGGGAGGAAAGGGATCTATAAAATCTACCTGAATGCATAAAAAGGGACCGTTGATGCACTGATGCTGGAGGGGTGCTCTAGCACCGGTCTGGTTGCCCCATTATTACAAGAGATTTGGGGCCTTTGGGGCGTGGCTGTCTTATGCAGACACACTAATGTGAGCCTTATGTGATTTTATCAAATGATCTTTGTTTGCTCTGAAAGCATGATACTAACACACAATAATTGTTCCATTTTGTTTCACTTGTTCTATGATTTATTCTGGGCATAAAGGCACGGATTAGTAAGTTATTCTTCTCAAGGCTGAAAAGTGTAGGTTAACCAGAACAGTGACAAAAATGCATGTTTGGAGAGTTACCCAAGAACTTAAAACCAGCCTCCCAGGCCTACTATGTCCTAAACAATAGTTTAAAGTTAAAATCTGCAATTCCGCTATCACTTGTTATTACTCCAATCACATTCTGTGTTGTTTAAGTTTGTAAATTGAAGGAGTAAGAATCAGGAGTTGATTTGTTTCCTATTTGTAAAGAGAGATGTTGCATAAAATAAATTAATCCATCCATTTTTGTTTTCACATGTAGCATCCAGCTAATTATTAAATCTTAACAAATGATAAATAGAATAAAAGGAAAACAACAGATTTCTTCACCTGGTTTAAACTCTTGGGGAACAGAAAGGCATCCTGGCTGATGGTGAACTTGAGGTCTGGGGTTGCCTGTCTCTCTACACTCCCCACTTTCACTCCAACAACAGACTTATTGGGGAATCTCATCCATGTCATGAGATCAAAATCCACTGCGACATCCCCATTTTCATCCCAATATGCTTCACCCATGGAAGTGTTGAAAAGATGGCTGTTCCTTAGGGAAGTTTGGAGCTGGAATGGAAGTGAAAAGTCAGGCACTTAGAAAGCAGGAGACCAGTACGTACCTCAACCCTGGTTATTTGGATCTCTAATCTTTGAAATATGTATTTATTTATTTAAAACACTTAAAAGCCATATTTTCCACCATAATAGGGTCCCCGAGGTGGCAAAAGATGATCAGAGTGCATTGATAGGTTGATGTGACCTGTGCCAAATCTCCTGGATTCACATTAGTACTGAATGTTTTGCCGATCCATCGATCCATCCATCGATCCATTCATTGATCCATGGATGCACCCACCAACCCATCCATCTTTCTCTCTCTGAGTTTCTCTACATGAGACATCTTACATGAGAATGTAATTTTAGCTGGGAAGCTTAGTTTAATTCAGTTTCTCTCTCTACAGAGCCAGTGAAAACCACTCCTCAGAGGGTTTGTTAATTTCCTTTTCACCTCCTGGAATGGTAGGTGAAATTGACAGAGCCTTTGGAGAAGAGAAGAGGAAATTAACAAACCCTCTGACCAGCAATCTTTGCCAGCTCTGTAGGAAGGGGAAATTGACTACAATTTCTGGCTAGCATTGCACTCTCTCTCTCTCTCATTTATTGTCCTCCTTTCTCATTGAGACACAAGGTGGATTACACAGAGTAAGTCAATATGATCAGCAGCTGGGACATTCAATGAGTACCATAGGGCATGCAAATACAAAATGTGCAGAAATTTAAAAACAGAGATCCGACATAGACCTGAAACAATGCTGAAAGAAAGCATAAGCAAATAAGTGGGATATGTTAATAAACACAGAAACTATCCAGAAGGAGCATACTTAAAGCAAGGGACAGTACTCAGTAATATAGCTTAAAGTTCCTCCCCATTTACCAAAGCATCACTCTGAGCCATTTCCTACAGTATAGCACAACCTGAGTAAAAAGTCCTTCCTAAATAATTCAGCATTGTGTAGTTTGTGGTAAGCAGAGAGCTTTCCTGATTTCATAAGATGAGGGTCACCACAGAGAATGGCCAGCTGTTGATTTAGGATATTTACAGGTTGGAATCTGCAAAGGGCCTTGGTCAGAGGAGTGATGCTGCGATGGTGCAGCACAGGAAGAGAGGTTGTCCTACAGATACACGGGCCAAAGTCATGAAGGGTTTTGTAGGTGATAGCTAAAACTTTCCATTGAGCCTGATAGCTGATGGGTAGCCAACCGAGTGACTGCAGAATGGAATATGCATACTCTGCCTAGCTCCTAAAAATAACCGAGCTGCAGTTATCTGCAACTCCTGGAATCTCCCAATTGACTTTGAGGGAAGACCTCTGTAGAGAGCATTACAGTAGTCTAGATTTTTATGTTGCATGAATTCAGAAGGACAGATTGGACATTCTGAGGTAAGGGGCCATCTTCTAGGCTAGTCTGAGTCGGGAGGAGGCCTTTCTGCAGCGACATGTACTTGCTTCTCTGGTAGCTGTGCTGGACCTAGTATAACCCCGTGGCTTTTAATGAAGCGTGCATGGGTCAACTGAACTTCATTGGGAGTGGTCAGCAAAATGTCCTTCAAGCTCTTCACTTCCCAACCAGCATCACTTCTCTCTTGTCTGAGTTCTGTTTCATTTTGTTTGCTTTCAGCCGTTTGACCACAACTGTCAGGCAGCAATTCAGGACCTCGACTGCATCATGAGGGCATTTGGACAGCAAGATATAGAACGGAGGCTGATCTGCATATTGATGAGTTCTTCTAAAGGGTTTGCAGGAGCCCCGCGGCACAATGTGGTAAGCAGCAGTACAGAAGTCCAAGCTCTGCTCATGACCTGAGTTCGATCCTGGTGGAGGCCGGGTTCAAGTGGCCGGCAAAAGGTTGACTCAGAGCGGAATTACAATTGACAAAAGGCACAGGTTGGACACTTGTCAGCTTTCCTCAAGTTTTGATGGGAAATGTAGGCATCCTGGTCTCGCAGCTTCGCTCTCTGACTGCTGTCCAATGGACTTTTCAACTGTCACTTGTCCAACATTCCGCCAAGCTGCCTACATTTCCCATCAAAACTGGAGGGAAGCTGACAAGTGTCCAACCTGTGCCTTTTGCCACTTGTAGTTCCGCTCTCAGCCTTTGATCCTTCTGAGGTCAGTAAAATGAGCATCTAGCTTCCTGGGGGTAAAGTGTAGATGTCTGGGGAAGGCAATGGCAAACAACCCCATAACAAAAAGTCTGCTAAGAAAATGTCATGATGTGACATCCCCCCATGAGTCAATAATGACTTGGTGCTTGCACAGGGGACTACCTTTACCTTTACCTTTTAAAGGCTTTGCCTAGAGGTTGAATAGCATGGAGGACAAGATTGTGCCTTGTAGAAACCTTGCAGAGAGTTCTCACTCTGAAGTTAGGTAGTCCCGAATAGCAACCAAGTGAGGTTGTTCCCTGAGGAATGATTTAAATCTGCCCAAGGCACATCTCTTGATACCTGCTTCTGCCTCCAAATGCCTCAACAGATAGAGCCATTGAGAACGACATAGATCCGCATACAAGTTTCTCTTTTTGTTAATAGTGCATTGGATTCAGACTGAAAATAGAGCTCCCATTAAGGCTGCCTTGCCTGTGCCTGCAACCATAAAGAAATTTAAGGGGATAGGTTGGGGCAGGTCACATCTGACACAGAAGGGACACCACCTGCCCGAAACAGACCATGTAGCTCAAAACTTCCAGGTCAGAGGCCATCCCCCCTTTTTCTCCTGCCATGACATCGGCAGCCATGGAAATGTGAGCGCAGGAGTGGGGGATCTCCTGTTGAACACAGGCACTTAGTAATCCCAGCTGTCAAAGCCTACCTAGATGTCTCAAACTAGCCCATTTCGCCACGGGGACCTGTGGTTATATTGTGCCCACTTGTAGTCCCTTGTGGTAGTGCATATGTAAGTGAACAAGAGGACCAGATTTGGGTTGGGACTGCAACACAGAAGAAGGGGGAATTTCTGGCTTCTCCCCTGTGCTGTTTTTCTAGCTGAAGCAACTTGGGTCAAGGTGGGCAACTCGATCCTTTGGGTGCCAGTACATGCACCGAATGCTTGTGTGTCCTGGCTCCACACAGAGAAAATAATGTTCCCACCGGAGGTCCTCAGGCTGTCTCAACCACTCAAAACTGCACGGGGAGAAGACCAGATTTCCCCCTTTTCCCATGCCAGAGTTCTAATTGGAATTGGACCCTGCTCTGCATTTACTGCCGAATTTCCACCAGGAACTCTCAGCTACCATACAGCTGCAATCCCCCACGGCATATTCCTGCAGTTTGTAACATCAAGTTATGTTCTAACACATTCAAAACACCTGATGAATATTGAAAATCTGCATACCTCAAAAACAGTTTTTGTGGGTAGAATGGTATGGTATAGCCCAATCTCATCATAGCTTGGAAGCTAAACAGGTTCGAATACTTCCATGGGAGCCCACCGAGGAAGACTATAGTATGCATGGGAAGCTAAGGGCAAATCACCTCTGCTCATCTCTTGCCTTGAACGTCCCAAGAAAGGGGTATTCTTGAGTTGGCTGTGACTTGAAACTAGACATGGGCATGAACAGCATTACGAACGGAAAAAAACAACTAACAGGCTGCTCGGCTGCTCGCGAACGGGCCGTTCGTGAGGCGCCATTCCAGCCGAACAGGGGGTCATCGCAAGCCTTGTTCATTGCGCTTGGCTGCCGTTCGGCAAGCTAGACACTCAGGCGTCTTTAATCATTTGCCTCAGCAACGGAGTGGGGGACTGCCTGAACTCTGTCTGCACTCCCTCTGTCACCCTGGACACCCCAATCAAAGCCCAACTTAGCTTGATGGGCAGGTCTCCCTTCCAAGCGTGGAGCTGCAAAATTGGTTACAATTGGTAATGTGGGAGCAGACACCAGGGGGGAGGGAGGAAGGAGGAAGTGTTCTGTGGCCATGGGAACTCCAATCTCATCCCAGCAAACCCTGTTAGGCACTTCTGACTGCCAACCACAGACCTCCTGCATTTCTCCATGAGACCTCTGCTTATAAAAGGGCACTGCGCTTCCAGTTCTGGCTTTCACTTTCACCAAGCAGTGGAGTGGGACAGAGCTGTTGATAGCCTTTTTGGAGAGAGAGAGGGAGAGTGCATTGGAACTGGGTTTTTTTTCTGTGTGTGGTGGGTGGGATATGGAGCTATCCCCTCTGGCTCCAGGGCTGCTGCCAGGCCCTGGGGCCAAGCTCAGTGGGCATCTCGGCTGAGGGCTCACCCTGACTATTATTATTATTAGTATCAGTGCCTGATCTGGTGGTCAGGCTTGTGGGTGTGCTGGGCTAGGGCTCTAGCCTCAGTCTCCGGTTCCAGGGCTGCTGCCAGGCCCTGGGGCCAAGCTCAGAGGGCACCTCGGCTGAGGGCTCACATTACTATCAGTGCCTGATTTGATCAGGCTTCTGGGAGTGCTGGGCTAGGGCTCTAGCCCCAGCCCTCTGGTTCCAGGGCTGCTGCCAGGCCCTGGGGCCAAGCTCAGTGGACACCTTTGCTGAGGGCTCACCCTGACTATTACTATTATTGGTATCAATGCCTGATCTGGTCAGGCTTCTGGGTGTGCTGGGCTAGGGCTCTAGCCCCAGCCTTCTGGTTCCAGGGCTGCTGCCAGGCTCTGAGGCCAAGCTCTGTGGGCACCTCGACTGAGGGTTCACACTGATTATGATTAGTATCAATATCAGTGCCTGATCTGGTGGTCAGGCTTGTGGGTGTGCTGGGATAGGTCTCTAGCCTCAACCTCCAGTTCCAGGGCTGCTGCCAGGCCCTGGGGCCAAGCTCAGTGGGCATTTTGGCTGGGGTCTCTATTAATAGTACCTGAACTTGTCAGGTATCTGGGAGTGCTGGGCTAGGGCTCTAGCCCCTCCGTCTGGTTCCCGGGCTGCTGCCAGGCCCTGGGGCCAAGCTCAGTGGGCACCTTGGCTGAGGGCTCACAGTGTTCTCTCCTTTTCTGTTCTCCTTAATTCTAGTTTGGTGGCACAATGAGTCTTCCTGTTGTGGTGGCTGCCACGGTCATGGAGTGAAGTGCAAAGGCAGTCCTCCTGGTTTACTTGTGGAAAGCAATACTGGGTGTGGCTTGGGGGCAGCAGAGAGTACTCCTGCTCCCCCAGATTCACCTGTGGGGGCTGTGGAGGAGGCCAAAGAGGTCTTTCCGCTGGGGGGAGACCATCTCTCTCAACATTTTGAGGAGGGGGTGGGTGATGGATCCCTGCAGGAATGGCTTGTGTTTTATGAAACATCCCTCCTGTCCCCATCCCAAACTCTCAGAGGTGTCCCCACCTGCAGTCCACCACTCACTCCGTCGTCTGTGACCAGCTCCGCAGCGCAGCCTGTAACCATTTGTCCTCCTTTCCCTGGGACAGTTAGTGGTCCACGTTTCAATGCCTCCATATGGAGGCACTTTCAGGCCCTTCCTAATGACCCCCGTGTGGTGCTGTGCCATGCCTGTGATGTCCTCATGCACAGGGGCAAAAACCTGAAGCACCTGTCGTCGATGGCCCTGACTTGGCACCTGAAGATGCACTACCCGAGCCTGTGGTCTCCGTCCTCGCCCAGCAAAACATCCGTTGGGGGGAGAAAGGGAGTGACCAGCTCTTCTGAGTGGGGATCAGTGGGAAGGTCACTGGAATCCACCCCAAGCAAGAATCCTTGCCCTGAGAGTGACGCTGGTGTGAGTGGAGCACCCAGGCAGGCCGCGCTCATGGAGGTTGTCCCCTCAGGTTCTGGGACAGCGCTGCTTAGAACGGCAAGCTTGAAGGCTCAGGAGGCTGACCTTCACGTCTTGGCAGAGGCAATTGACCTACATGGCTCACCCATATCCATCGTGGAGTGAGTGGGCTTCCGCAGGCTACAAAAGCATCTTGACCCGTGATTCTCCATGCCGTTGCTGCGCACCCTCGCCCGTCGAGTCCTGGGGGTATCTCAAATGAGCGCTGGCACATTTGGGTCAGGTTTAGTCAGGCCCACTCCCACTGCTAACAGGCTTCTGAGGCCTTGCTAGGCCTTCCAGGCCCAGCCAGATCATCATGACACCTCCTTTCTGTGAAGGCAGGAAAGTGGGTGTTGCTGGCAGCAGCCTCCTTTGGGCCCTTGCGCAATAGCTCAGGAGCTGTTGCACATGTAGTTGAGCCACACGGTGGCCCTATCCGTTGCAAATGCTGTGCCCTCTGAGCAGGAGGGAATGGGTCCCTCAACTCATGTCCTTTCCGCAAAGGCAGGAAAGTGGCCGACGTCAGCTGCTGCTGCTGCCCAGTTTCTTTCTCTCCCTCTCTGGAACCACTCTGACCCATCTAAGCAACCTCTCCTGTCTGGTCCATCCCCTCCTTTCCGCGAAGGCAGGATGGTGGTTGGTGTTTGGCGGTGCCGCCCAAACTGCATTGAGTAGTGCTCGTACTGCCTGCACAGGTGAGGTGTCTCAGAGTGGTGTGGAACTGCTCTGGCCCCCCTCTTTTCTTGGGGCTGCTGCTCCCTCTTTCTACCTCTCCCTCTGTGGAACCACTCTGACCCTTACGAACAACCTCTCCTGTCCTGTCCATCCTTTCCAAGAAGGCAGGATGGCAGGTCATGTCAGCTGCTGCTTCACGAGGGACTATCATGTTACTGCTGCCTCCTTGGTCACGAGGGACAGCTTGGCTGCGATTACACAGCCGATTGTATGGTATAGAGATACAGCATGGTTGCACAGCATGGTGGCTCCCCTGTCAACGGGACTGACTGGACCCCTTTGAGCCAGGTGGGAATGTGTCCCGCGACTCCCATCCTTTCTGCAAAGGCAGGAAGGTGGGCAATGGCAGCTGCTTCTGCTGCCCTATTCCTTCCTCTTCCTCTCTGGGACCACTCTGACCCCTCCCAACTACCTCTCGCTTGGGAGCTTTCCAGTTACCGGTCCATACCTCCCCCTCCTATGTACTGCCATGAGTCCATTCCCAACCACTTGTACCACCCTGTCCCCTCCTTTCCATGATGGCAGGGAGGTGGTTGATGCCAGCATCTGCTGACAGATTGGGGTCTTCCAGGCCCTGTCACAGAATATTCTAGGTGCGGCTCATCGCCGCGCCTGGAACCCTTTGTTCCCCCTTTCCCACCCTGACCACTTCGTGTTCCCGCAGTCCTCACCCACCTTGCTGCGTAAGCAGATATCTCTCTGCCTCCGACCTGGAGGCCTGGTGGGAGGGCATATGGGGGGTGCTGCTGGTGAGCGGCCAGACCCCCCACCCCCTGAGGGGAGGCAGCCCACCACCACCTCCCCAAGCCTGCCAGGCCCAGCAACCACAGTCATCAACCACCTTGCTGCAGAAGCGGATACTTTGTCTGCCTCCAACCTGGGGGCCTGGTGGGCGAGCACATGGGGGTGCCGCCGGTGAGTGGCCAGACCCCCACCCCTGAAAGTGGAGGCGTCCCACCTTCAGAGCCACCCCACGGGGCCAAAGTGAACTGAGGAGGGTGGCTCCGTTTGTGTTGAATGGGAGTTTCCTGGGGGCATCAAATTTGGGAATGTATAACTCCGAAATTCATATGCAATCTTGACCAAACTTGGGTGATGGCTGGAGAAGAGCCTGCTGCACATTTCCTGTGAATAAGGGCTCTCTAAGTGCTAAGGGGGTCCACTCTGGCGCCGACGAACTCCGGACATCAAACACGTTAGTTAACAGGACGTGTTTGTTTCCGTTCGTCTGTTTGTGTTCGTCGTCAGGAATGAACAAGGAACAGCCTGTTCAGGTTTTTTTTTCCTGTTCGTGCCCATGTCTACTTGAAACCACATTTTTATTCATTAAGCTAGTTCTGAAGGGAAAGGAATACCTGCCATGGATGTATCCTCTGGAGGTCCATCTTGCCCCTCGATAATGAGTGCTTGGATCCTGATGAGTATGTGGCATGTAAGGCATAAGCTATAGCCAGGATAGTATTGAAAGAGCTGTGTATGTCTAGAGACAGGAAAGTTTCCATCATATCCTGGGAAAGGGGCTCCAGAATTTCTCTCTCTCTGCATCTTACTTGGCCTTTCACAGACAACAGAGGCTTTGAATGGAAACAATAAAATAATTTTTTGCCAGCCTTAATGCTATCAAGGACCATTCTAATGTCTGTATTTATCCTTTTGTTTCTCTGCATGGAGAAAGAAAAAAATCTATGCATTGGATTAATAGATGAAACTATATAATACATGTAGATGAAGAGGTCCCACAAAGCTGCCGTGATCCAGACTTTCCCCACGGGGGGCTTGATCCATTGTTCAGCTGCTCTATGCATATATTGTGGTATAATTGAAAAAAATGTTGGCTCCCCAAAATAAACAAATACATGGACTTTTCTCCACAAGCGAAAGGCAGCAGATGACAGAAATTTATTTGCTAGAACTGCTTCAACAGTTGTTAGTTCAAAGCGCAGTGAGAAAGCAATGCAAACCCCACCCTTTCTGGCCAAAGTGGGGAAGGTTTTTATGAATTGTTCTCCATTATCATTATCTGGTGCAACAAGACCAATCCACGACCATTGGAAATGCTGGAGAAGTTTAACAATTGCCAAGTACTGTTGTTCCTGTTTTGTAAACTTCTGGTAGAGAAAAGGAAACTCAGCTGGATCATGAAGAACGTGGGAAATGAGCCCATGACTGACCTTGGAAGGAAAGGAAGAGATTGGAGTAAAATCCCAGTCCTTGTTATGGAAGGAAAGCCAAATAATGCAAGGAGGATTTGGTGTGTTATTGGGGGAGTGGAATAATAATCCTACTATAGAATTGAGTAAGGTTGTTTCAGACAACTCACTTTATACCCTGGTGCACCACCAGAGGGTGCTGCCACAGAGGGAAGCCCAGACAAGGCACCATGTCCCTCCAGAAAACGTGCCGTGGCAGGAAGGCCAAGCCAGGATTGGGAGGGGAACAGGTGGCAATACCAGCTCTCTGCTTTCACTCTGCTGGTATTAGGAGGGGAACAGGTGGCACTACTTACTCTCCATCTTAACCCAGCTGGTATTAAGAGCAGAGCAGGTGGCAATGCCTGTCCAATGCCTTCACCCAGCTGGTATTAGGAGCAGAGCAGGTGGCAATGCCCGCCCCCTGTCTTCACCCAGCTAGTATTAGGAGCTGAACTGGTGGCAATACCTACCCCCACCTTAACCCAGCTAACATTAGGAGCAGAGCAGGTGGCAATGCTCACCCCTGCCTTAACCTACCTGGTATTAAGAATGGAGCAGGAGGCAATGCCCATCTATTGCCTTATCCCAGCTGTAATTAAGAACGAAGCAGGTAGTAATGCCTGCCCCCATCTTCACCCAGCTGGCATTAGGAGCAGAGCAGGTGGCAATGTTCATTCCCCTTCAGCCAGTTGGGATCAGAAGCGGAGCAGGAGGCAATGCCCGCCCCTGCCTTACCCAGCTGGAATTAGGAGCGGGGCAATGTCCCCTTCAGCCATCTGGGACCAGGAGCAGAGCAGGTGGCAATGTCCACCCTCCCACCTTCAACCAGCTAGTATTAGGAACAGAGCAGGTGGAAATGCCCACCTACCACCTTAACCCAGCTGGTATTAGGATCAGAGCAGGTATCAATGCCCACCCCCACTCAGCCAGCTGGGATCAGGAGCGGAGCGGGACTGGTGGCAATGTCCACCCCCCTTCAGCCATCTGGAATCAGAGGCGGAGAAGGTGGCAATGCCCACCCTCTGCTTTCACTCAGGTGGTATTAGGAGCGGAGCAAGTGGTAATGGCCACCCACCGCCTTAACACAGCTAGTATTAGGAGCAGAGCAGGCAGCAACAGCAGCCCCTCTTCAGCCTTCTGGGATCAGGAATAGAGAAGGTTGCAATGTGTGCTCCCCACCTTACTCAACTGGTATTAGAAGCAGAGCAAGTGGCAATGCCCACCCCGGCAATTCCCACCACCCACCTTAACCCAGCTGATAATCAGAGAGGACCAGATAAGAATGCCCACCCCCATCTTAACCCAGCTGGTTTTAGGAGTGGATTAGGTGGCAATGCCCCCCCACCATAATGCAGCATGTATTAGGAGCTGGAGATGCCAATGCCCGCCCCTCTTCACCTGGCTGGGATCAGGCGCCAAGCAGGCAGCAATGCCCATCCCCCTTCAACCTGCCACAATCAGGAGCAGTAGCAAACAACAAGGCAGATTCCGGTTCAGACAAGCAAAAGAATTGGAAACCCACCTGGGAAACTAGCAAGTATTTCTATATATTGTAATAGTATGTGATCAAACCAAAATGATCATGAATATATCAAACATTCATACAGAAAGTATATTCATACAGTCTTAATGATTTTTAAACATAATACATTCAAAAGTCTACAAATCTGAAAGTTTCTACACAGACTCAATGTCTCATGAAAGTCTTTTCAATAACAAACAAACACTCCAGGTATGTACTGTGCGGTAAGTATATGTCTATTTATGACAGTATTTAAATTCTTCTCATGTTCCTTTATCTGTTCTCTTTCAGGTGCCTCATAAGATGTTGCACAAATGATCCAACATGAAACAGCCCTAGCTGCAACCCGCTAGACGGCAGACCTCGTCATCCTGACTTCCTCAGGGGCTGTGGGATCACCTGAATCAATGTGAGTACTTCATACCACCCAGAGAATGACACAGAAGCTGAAGCCTGCGACAGGAGCAGAGCAAGTGGCAATACCCACATCCCCTTCACCCATCTGTTATTAGGAGCAGAGTAGGTGGCAATGCCCACCCCTCGCCTTAACACAGCTGGCAGTAGTAGCGGAGCAGGTGGCAATGCCCACACTCCACCATAACCCAGATGGTATTAGTAGTAGAGGATGTGGAAATGCCCGCCCCCTTCACCCAGATGGGATAAGGAGCAGAGCAGATGGCGATGCCTGCCTCCTATACATTGCTGGGATCAGGAGCAGAGCAGGTGGCAGTGCTTGCCCCGACCATCACCCAGTTGGGATCTGGAGTGGAGCAAGTGGCAATGCCCGCCCCATGTTTTCACCTGGCTAGGATCAGGCGCAGAGCAGGAGGCAATACCCTTCTTCCTTTCCCATCCAGGATAAGGAGCAGAGCAGGTGGTAATGCCCACCCCCTTCAATCTACTGGAATAAGTCACTGAGCTTGTGGTCATGCCCACCACCGCCTTAAGCCAGCTGGTATTAGGAGTGGAGCAGGTGGCAATGCTCACCCCCCTGCATTAACAAAGCTGGTATTAGGAGCGGAGCAGGTTGCAATATCCACTCCCCGCCTTAACACAGTTGGTATTAGGGGTGGAGCAGATGGCAGTGCCCACTGCCTGCCTTAACACAGCTGGTATTAGGAGTGGAGCAGATGGCAATGCCCACTCCCACTTCTGCCAACTGGGATCAGGAGCAGAGTAGGTGGCAATGCCTGCCCCCTGCCATAACCAGTGGGGGTTATGAGTGGAGCAGGTGGCAATGCCCACCCCCCACCTTCACCTGGCTAGCATCAGGTGTAGACCAGGAGGTAATGCCCTTCTTCTCTTCACCCAGCCGAGATAAGGAGCAGAGCAGGTGGCAATACTCATTCCCTTCAACCTACCAGAATAACGCACTGAGCAGGCAGCCATACCTGCCCCCCTTCACCCATCTGTAATTGGGCGTAGAGCAGAAGGCAATGCCTGTTTCCCCTTCACCCATCTGCGATCAGGAGCAGAGCAGGTGGCAATGCCCCCCCTTTACCTGCCCTGTATCAGGTGTGGAGCAGGCAGCAAAGTTCACCACTCCTTCACATGGCCGAGATCAGGCAGGGAGCAGTAACCATGCCCATTTCCCCTTCACCCAGCTTGAATCTGGAGGGACTGTAATGTGTATATGAAATTTATGTAATTTTATTGCTGGATTGAGTGTGATTAAATAAATAAAATTAAAGTCTTGTTGTTAGGTTACACTTGGGACACCCAGACATCCAACACAGACCAAGACAGATGAATTCAGCAGCTTCAATGTCTGGGGGGAACACTATTAAAAATCAAAAATGCCCAGTACACATTCAGGCACACTCAGGGCCAAGCTACAAGTGTCACCAAGATAGATGTCAAGGCAAATATTGAAGAAGGGAAAAAGGCAATGTGGCAAAATACTTCAGAAAAAGACAACAAACCCAGGGCAAAACAAACTACTGAAGGAGAAAGCTAAGAAAGGAACCATATATTATAAAAAATTACACTGTACCTTGATACAAGAAAATTTGCAAATGAGCTCATTCTCCCTCTGTCTCTCACTCTCTCTCTCTTTCTCTTAGTCTGAGGATTTTTTACAAACAGGCACCCAACTCTTATCTGATTCAAAATTCCACTGTGTATGCTTCAGGATTTAACAGTCTCACCCATAGGTGTAAAGTTAGTTTCTCTCCCTCCCTCTAAGGATCATGGTTTTATGCCCTTATTAGGAAAACGCAGCAGAGAGAGGAGACTGGTCAAGTCAGAGAGAGATAAAAGTTGCTCATACAAACCCCCCCCAAAATAATATTTTCCCCATTACAAGCTATTTAGATACAGAATTGTTTTGTTGTCATATTAATTAGTGTAAGAATGAATTACTCCATAATTGTAACTGTATTTGTGTTATGTGCTGTCATGTCACCTCCAACCTATGGTGACTTTTTGAATGAAAGACCTCCAAAGCATCCTATCATTAACAGACCTGCTCAGATCTTGCAAACTGGAGGACGTGGCTCTTTTATTGAGTCAAGCCATCTTGTTTTAGGTTCTCTTCTTTACCTACTCCCTTCCACTTTTCCTAGCATTATTGACTTTTCCAGAGAGTCTTGTCTTCTCTTGATGTGACCAAAGTATGATAGACTCAAATGCGCAAGTCTACTCTATAGTCCTTTCAGACTGAAGGTACTATCCTGCAAATGGATAAGATTGACAGGTTCCTGTAGAGACACATGCTCTGTTGTGGCCCCCACCTGGTGGAATGGCTTGTCTAAGGAGGTCAGGAAGGCCCCCTACTTTTTCTATTCTATTATTAAGAGCTGGTGTGGAGTAGTGGTTAAAGTATTGGACTAGAATCTGGAGGAGCCAGGTTCAAATCCCCACTTTGCCACAAAAGCTTGCAGAGTGATCTTGAGCCAGTCACATCCTCACAGCCTAAGCTACCTCAAAGGGTTGTTGTGAGGATAAAGTGGAAGAGAGGAGAATGATGTAAGATTTTCTGTGTCTCCGTTGGAGAAAAGGCTGGGTAAAAATGGATATATAATTAACTTAAAAGATGTGTTGGGAAAGACGGAAAGTGCCAAACTGCTGCCTAGTAGAGAATTAAGACAGACCTTGATAGACCTTTGCTTTGAGAGTAAAAGTCATCTTCCTGTATCAGCATGTTCCTGCCTGGTTCAGCCTTTGCCCACTGGGGGAATATATGGGACCTGTCCTTAAAGATCAACCAACCAAGTCCCCTGTCCTCCTCCTGCCTCCCTCCATTCATCCCTCCAATCCTATTCATCTGTTTCCATCAGGGCCGTAATATGCACAAAATTACATCTACCTTAAAAAGGTAGAAGACTTTGGGGTCAGGTGACATGAACTATGCTACCAGAGCTGTGCCAAATTGTTGGAAGTGAAGGACTTAGCATTGTCTCTTAGCCACAGAGAGCCAAAGAGTTTGATAGGCCAGGAATTGTGTATCCTTCCTTCATGAGGGATCACCCAATTATTGCTCTGAATGGGGTGACCGGCTTTCATTTTTTATTCTCCAGTGATGAATGGATTTTCTATTCTTTCGAAAACCTATCAGATCTGATGGACAACGGGTCACAAAGAGACAAAGGAACATTTCTACAAAGAAGAGGAAGCAAAATCTCTCTCCCCTCTGTGAAAGACTACAGTCCGCTTCCAGAGTCATAATTTCATGCCTTGAATCATTACAGCAGAAGCCCAGAATTTAGAGATTGCGAAAGCACTAGAACGTTGCAGAAACTTTACTGAGAGACAAGTTAGAAGTGACGAATTGCACTTGAATGGCAAGTGAACAGACTCACATGTTTTCCTCCCTGTTCATTTGCACTCCACTCAATCACATAGCTCTCCATCCCGTGTCTGCGCTTGAACTGGTTCTATGTGATCAAGCGGAGAGCTTGCCGATGAAAGGGTCGTAGGTTTTTCCCAAATAAAACCAAGATACACCCCCCCCAACACCCACTTCATACCAGTGGGATTTTGTAGACGCCCAGTAGACTGGAGATCTGAATGGGGATTCAGGACTCAGACCCTTCAAGAACTGCCAACAGGTTCTTCGGACCTCCACAGTGGTAGTTTGGAATATTCTCCTTCCCCAGGAAGAGCAGGTCCAACATGCCATCGTAAGTCAGCCTTGCATCGAAATAGTTGTCGTAGATGTCGTAGCCCAGAGAGATGTTGGGCAAGATCCTGGGATTCCGATTGATCTCCTGAATGGCAATCAGGAAGGACATGATAGCTGTGTATTTCGTGTGTGATTGTCTACCAAAAAGAAAAACACTTTTTCATTTTCTATTCATTGTAAGCATCACATCAGAAGCCTGCTTCTTGCCCTGGAAATAAAAATGCCTGGGTTTTATCCCTTAAAACCGTACTTGTTGCATATCCTTGTCTGTGCTAAGAGGAAGAGCTTTGTACAAAGTGAACAACTCTCTGGTATTTGCCAAGCATTCAATGAGAGATGCTCCCTCCAGTGCTGGAAAGGGGAGTGCCACACTTTGCAATACCTAACTCAAATCCAATCAATGTTTCAAAGGACCGTGAAAAAGCATAAACATTCACCAGAGAGAGCCTTGATGCTCTTGGACTGTCTTCTTCAAAATTACATTGTGATTTTGTGGTTTCCCCATTGCTGGTGTGGCTGCAAATAAAGAACAGCAGCAACTAGACTTCCCCATGGCATGTTTCCCCACAGTTTCCTGGCTCCACTCCCCAAGAAGCATCATTTCCCTCCTGCTCCAGTCAAACAGGTCCTTTGTGATTTAAAAAAATGGCTGTAAGATATTGTTTTATCGAAATGCTTAAAACCTAAGGTATTATCATCTAAAATAGTTCAAAGGAACCTCAGCAGGCTGAAGAAAATTAAATTACTGTTTGGTCTTTCTCCTCACACAGCTGCAGAATATTCTCCAAAACACAAAATAAGGACCTCAAAGAGACAGTGATTTCTGATGGACAGAAGTGGAGGGGAGCTGTGAGAGTCAGTGAAACTCAAACCAAGTGGAGTCCCAGTAAAACATCTCCAGAAATTTCTTAGACTTCCACTCTTAGGTCCTGGTAGGTCCTAGCTGTGATTTTAAAAGACAGAAGTCCATGTATACTTTTTAGCTTAGGGACTGATGGGTTTGTTCAGTGTAGGCGGTGGAAGGGCATTGCTGATATTAATGGCATATGGAATATGGGAAGGTGAACAAATGAATGAACCCAAGATGGCATGGGTAATGTGTTAGGTCCAGTGATGGTATTGTTAGAGTAAATATGGGGACAGAGTTGGCATTTTGGTTTATTGCAGGCCCTGGTCCCAGAGTCTGTGTCCATGTTAGGAAGTGCATTAATGTGGGCAATAAGCTGTTTAAGGCTGGGGGTGTCTGTAGGCAAGAAAAGCTTTGCCTCCCAATTGGAGGAAACAGGTCCATCCCTCCATTGGACAAACAGGTCATTCCCTATGCAAAAGGAATCCATGGACAACTTCACATTGTAATCTCCCATTGAATCGTCTGTGTCTGAGGTCAGCCACTTCTAGGTCAGCAAAGGAATGTCTTGGAAAATGTTCTCCTACTGGTTGTTGAGCATCATGGTTTTTAATACATATGTCCAGCAGGATTTGAGTCCAATGGCACCTTAGACACCAACATGTTCAGTGTATAAACTTTTAAGAGTTAGAGCTCATTTCTACAGACATGGGATTGTGTTCATTTATTATGTTATCCAAAGTCAGTGCATCGTCAGAAACATAATGATGTCAGACTAAGCAATGCCCTTCTACTCTCTACATCGAACTGTCATATCCTTCCTTCCTTCCTTCCTTCCTTCCTTCCTTCCTTCCTTCCTTCCTTCCTTCCTTCCTTCCTTCCTTCCTTCCTTCCTTCCTTCCTTCCTTCCTTCCTTCCTTCCTTCCTTCCTAATGTTTAACAGGTCAAAAGGAACCAGAGCAACCTAGAGAACTTGTGACACGGCCTTCTGCAAAAAAGGTGGTGTCTTGCTGCTCATACAGTCTGAGCATATTCTTCAAATTAAAAAATACACACATAATAAAGAGAATGATCTACCAAGAAAAGGAGCAATGCAACACTCTGGAACCAGAATCTAGCAAAGTTGCATTCAATCCAACAGCAAAAATTGCTTACCTCTCAATTCTGATAAGGGGAGGCGCATTAAAGGTGATTTTATGCAGGAAAGTAAATTTCAGACATAGGATTCCACCGATGAGGAGGTCTCCTGGCCTGTAATAATTCCGCGGTTCATTTAAATCCTCGATCAAGTTCAATGGGCATTTTGCTTTCAGCATCCCACAAATAACATTGTGAGGCAGCAGCAATACCACCAGAACCAGCGCCAGCATCCTGCCTCTGATCCCCAAAGACCCCTCCTTTCTGTCTGCCCCTCAACTCCACTCCCAGCTAGTTCAGAGAATCCAAGCCCCCCTTCTGAAGTCAAGGCAACAGAGACTCCAACATTAGAGCCGAGGCTTCAGCTCTGAAAGGGGTGATATTCAAGCTGCCACCAGCACAGTTCGCTCCTGCCTGAAATACCCACCCAGATTGTTGTTGTCACAGGAGGCATTTATGCACTGGAGGACGTGACTGTGTTTGTCTCTTGATTCTGATGATGTCATTGTTGTTTTTCAAGGTTCTGTCTCTGAAGAAATCCCTCAATGAGAAGAAGAAATCTCCATGATGTTCATAACACTAAGGGGGAGAATTGCTGATGCGACCTCCTCCAACTTTCTGCCATCTTGTGCGCAGCAGGAGGAAAACATATTTGTGAGACCCCGCCAATTCCACTCCATGTTCTCTGTTTCAGCCCTGCCTTATGGATTGGCCTGCCTGTTTGGGTTGGAAACAGAAAGACCCCCCACATCCTTTGTTTTCAGCTAACTGCAAAACTGAATTATTCAACAGAGCTATGCCATCCTAAAATGGTGGTGAAGTGTGCCCTCAAATCACAGTTGACTTATGGTGACCTCTGGCAGGGTTTTTATGGCAAGAGACTAACCAAGGTGGTTTGCCATTGCCTGCCTCTGCAACCGTGGTCTTCATTGAAGGTCTCCCAGCCAATTACTAACCAAGGCTGACCCTGTTTAGTTTCTGAGATCTGACAAGATCAGGCTTGCCTGGGCTATCCAGGTCAGGGTACCATCCTAAAGGCAGGTTGATTAATCCTGTCCTGAATCTGGTGAGAGCTCAACACACATCTATGAGAACCTTTAACCATTCAAGAAATCTTTCTCACACTCTGGTGAGCAAGTACATCCTTTTTTGGCAACCATTTCCATGGATAGTGATGTCCTGTGTGCTGATGAAGTACAAACAAAGCCCAGAAGTGGTCGATCAAAATTACTGCAACAATGCTGGCTACCGGAAACCGACTCATGCAGACCAAGAGGAATGCCATATCCGGGCATCTGACTTGAAGAAGAGTGGAGAACTACAAGTTCCAGCATGCATTGTCTTAGAGGGAAAAAGAGCTTATGTCTCTAACACTAATAAAGATTGATATGGCTATTCTTTGCTAGGGAAGCAGAAGGGCCATAGGGCTGTACTGTAACAAAACTCTTCAGAAAGATTCTGTTCAAAGGGATATAGTCTGTGGACTATAGTACTTAATCCAGTTCTGTAACAAAAACGGTAAAGGTAGTCCCCTGTGCAAGCACCGAGTCATTACTAACCCATGGGGGCATGTCGCATCATGATGTTTTCTTGACAGACTTCCATTACGGGGTGGTTTGCCATTGCCTTCCCCAATCATCTACACTTTACCCCCAGGAAACGGGGTCCTCATTTTACCGACCTCAGAAGGATGGAAGGTGGAGTCAATCTTGAGCCGGCTACCTGAACCCGGCTTCCCCCAGGATCAAACTCAGGTCGTGAGCAGAGCTAGGGCTGTAGTACTGCGGCTTATCGCTCTGCGCCACGGGGCTCCTTGTACAGTTCTGTGTAGAGTTTATATTGTGTTGAGTATATATCGTCTGTTGCTTTAAGTATAATATGACTGTGTGATTTCTGCCTCATTTAATGGGTCATATTAAGAGAGATGCCAGGCCTTGTACTATAACTTATGCTTGCTAAACCCTCACTGAAGGTGGGGGAATCCCCTCCCACTAGCAGGCACTTCCCCTTGTTCTCAAGTGGCTGGCAGGGCAGGGAATAGTCAAAAAGGGGGGGGGGGGTGTCACCAGTTTCCTAACTCACTGAGACTTCTTGTACACCAGGAATTGACAGCTGCATGTTGCTCAGAAACTCTGGGAGCATTCTAGTATTGAGCAAAAATCTATAATTATATCATAGAATTTTGATCAAATACCAGGGAGTCTCCAACATCCCCTGATGTCAGTTTTGGGCACACAGGAAGTGATGTCAGTGCATCGCTGGCTCCACAATGATGTTGCTGGTGAACCCCTTCCAACTTTGTAATTCCTCTCGCCCCCCCTCCAGTTGCCAGGGGTTCCTGCTCCATAGTGTTTCTTTTGAGATATGATCATACCTGTACACAGTATTCCAAATAAGGCCACATCATGGCTCTATACAAGGGAGTTACAATATTTCCCATTTTATTCTCAATCCCTTTCCTAATAATTTCAGAACAGAATGTCTTTTTATCTGCCATCTCACAGAGTTAACATTGTCATTGAGCTATCCACTATAACCCCGATTCCAGGCCTGTGTGGTTCTGGTGTTGGGCGCCCACCTCCGTTGGGGTCTCACCCATCCTGGTGCAGATCTTTCCCCTCCTCTTGGGGTTCAGCTGCTGTAAAGTTCTCCAGGAGAGATGCTTTAGGCTGATCCTGCACTGGGCAGGGGGTTGGACTAGATGGTCTGTATGGCCCCTTCCAACTCTATGGTTCTATGATTCTACGAGAGTGGTGGCTTCTTGGAGATCTGTTGGCTTGCTGCATGCTCGCAGAGGGGGGTCATTCAACAGTTGTTCTAGGATGATTTGGTCCACAATCTCCCCCCTTCCCCCCTCATGGACTTTAACCAGTGGTTGGCAGCATCAGTCAGATGAGTGATGAGGGCCCTGGAGTGGATGAGAGCAGGCAGCGGCAACTAACTCACCAAGCACAAGCAGGAGATGGTGTGTGCAGGCTCACTGGGCACAGCGATAGGCCTGTCAGCCCATCAGCTTGAGCACCCCTCCCTTCCTGAGGATTTAGGACAGAGCAAAACTTCAGCTGTGCTTGGGAGTCTAACTGGGGGTGGTCTGCCTTGGGTATGCTGTCCCGGTTATTGTTCACAGCACCGTACCTGTTTCTGCTGTTTCCCTTGCCCTGCTCCACATGGGAACATACCCAAGTACAGATTTCCAAATATCATCCATATACCCAAATGTACACCTCCCCAATTAAAATAAGGTATTTTTTCAGGTATCTATTTCAACTGGATATCTTGGACTACACATCCATAGGTAAGATTTCCAAGAGTTCACCCAGAATTGCAACAACTCTCCGCTACAGATCCCCTTCCAAACAAGACCGGAGTGATCAATTACTTATTGCAACTTGAGAATGGCAACTAAGCCTCCCAGGGCTCTTGTGCAATCCTCTCGGCCCTTATTTATGGAATCTGCAAATAAGGAGTAAAAATAAGATTGATGAAAGCTACAAATATGTTCCACACTAGGTGCGCTTGCAACTTCCCTATAACAGATAGCAAACAAATTGTATGATAGACAGCAGGATTCTTTTTATTGTCCTTGTAAGGGAGTGAGATAATTATTAATTCTGGGCAGATAGATTGGGTAATTATTGCATCAGGAGCCTTCCCACCACCGCCCTACATTCAATGTAATTGGTTCACTTTTCTCATTAGATGTTCCTTGGTATTCAGATCAGACCTCATGATGATAATGTAGCATTTTGGAAGGAAGATGCAGCTCAGCAAGCCAACACTTGAGGCCAGGATAGAGATTTGCACAGCTACCATGTATTTCCCCTTTGTGCTCAGGTAGGTGGGCACAAAGGACACCCAAACAGTGCAAAAGACCAGCATGCTGAAGATGATCAGCTTGGCTTCATTGAAGGCCCCAGGCAGCTTCCTGGCTAGGAAAGCCACTGTGAAAGAGATTGTAGCCAAGAAGCCCATGTAGCCCAGGCCACCATAAAACATGGTGACAGACCCTTCGTTGCATTGTAAGATGATGTGTGCAGGTTGGGAGCTCATGTCAGACTCTGAAAAGGGGGGAGAGGTACCCAGCCAGAGGGCACAGAGGACAACTTGGACAGCAGAACAAGAAATGACAATGGAGTTTGCCAGAGTCTTCCCCAGCCATTTCCTCATCCTGTTCCCAGGCTTAGTGGCCATGAAGGCCACCACCACAGTGATGGTTTTGGCCAACACAGAAGAGACGGCAACCGAGAAGATGATGCTGAAAGTGGTTTGTCGGAGAAGGCAGGTCACCTTCCTTGGCTGGCCGATGAACAGAAAGGAGGACAGAAAGGAAAGCAGGAGGGAGACCAGGAGAATGTAGGTGAGGTCCCGGTTGTTGGCTTTGACTACGGGAGTATCCAGGAATTTAGTAAAGAGTCCTAAAACCAAACCAGTGATTAGGGACAAGAAGAGAGGAAGGACAGCTAGGCTGATCCCCAAAGGTTCTTCATAAGACAGGAAGGTTATGGCCTTTGGGACACACTGAGTTCGGTTCTTGTTTGGATGCTGGTCTTCCGGGCATTTGTCACAACGCTCGATATCTGGAAGATAGTAGGAATGCCTGACTTACATCAACAACAAAAATTGTTCTAATATTCAGTATAAGATATTTTTGACTATAATGCGATACATCTAAGAAACATTGCCTGAATACCATTTGCTCAAAAGAGAGGAACTCTTTTTGATCTGATTCAGATCAGCTCTTCTGATGTTCTGATTGAAGAGGTGAGGGTTCAGGAATATGCTGAGGGAATATGGGACTGGCAATAAACCAAAATAAATCTTCTCTACTTTCTAAGAATTGGGGCAGAGATTTTACACCATATCAAAAGTCCTTTCTGAAGGACTAAAGTATATCAAAATTCCTTCCTAAAAGACCAAAATAGTTTTAATCCTATACGGAGGTGATCAAGTTCCAAAAATTTAAGAAATATGTCTTGGAGGATGAGTTATGTTAGTAAACATAGAAGACAATACAAATACTAAAAACGCTGTAACAAAAGAACAACCGGCACCACAATTGATAAACAAAAGAAAAGTCATCTGGAAAATAGTTCATATGCTAAAAGTTTGGTAAAGTAAGTTTCTTGACATGGCTCCTAGATCTTGTATAAGTGGTCAATGCTGAGAGTCCACAACCAGAGCATCAAAACTGATAAGACTTTTCCCGATTGCCACTTAGGGAATCGTCAAGGACACACCTGAGAACACAATATTGCAGTAAACTTATTGGGTTGTTACTAGAGATGGGCACGATCCGCATTACGATCGAAAAAAAAACACGATAATGGCGATCGCATGATCATGACCCGGCAGATCATTATCGTCCATGGCCAACAATCCAGGGATCGGGAGGGGCCTGGATCAGGCGATCGGGCTCGGATTGGGGATCCAGACACTCAGGCGCCAGCAATCTATTTCCCTGGCAACGGAGCCAGGGGAATGCCTGAGCTCTGTTTGCCCTCCTTCTGTCACCCTGGAAACCCGAATGGAAGCCCAGCTTTCCTTGATCAGCAGGGCTTCCTTCCAACCATGGAGCAGCAAAGCAGTCACCAGTTGGGAGAAGACACCCAGGGGAGGGAGGGGGAAGGGGGTGTTCTGTAGACATGGGCACTCCAATCTCATCCCTGCAAACCCTGATAGGCAGCTCTGACAGCCAAACACAAACGGCCAAACACAAACACAGATGCCGCCGGCATCACCCACCGTTCCTGTATTGCTGGGAACAGCGGGGCGCCCCTCCGCTTTTGCCTCCACGATCCACGGATCGGGAATGGGAGATGCTCGGTGCGGGTTGTTAAATCGGGATCGTCGCCGGCGCCGATCCACGATCAGCTTGATTGTTAATTTTTTTTGGATCGTGCCCATCTCTAGTTGTTACCCAGGGAAACAGAAGTCCTGCAAGGCTTTCTCTGAAGGAACAGGGCATTTCCACTTATGCTGGTGGAAGATGCCTGAGGGTTCTCCAAAACAAAGACCAGGTCTGACAATATTCTCAAACGGCATGCTGTTTCTTTGAGGGAGTGTTCTGAATGTTTAACCCTGAGAAAGCCAATTACAAAAGTTCTTACCAAATCCAGGAATAAGATAGGGAGCTGCTGGATTGACCTATATCAATGATCTGTTCCTTACAGTGCCGTCTATTCTAACAGGCAGAAGCTCTTCTTAAACACATCCCGTAAACATTTGTGGCCCTCATCCCAGTGAGACTGTCAAGGGCTGAACCCAGGCCTTCTCCAGACATGCAGAGGAGCCAGCAGGAACAATAGTGGTCAGATTAACCCCAGAGATGCTGTGTCTTATGCAAACATATAGACAGAATAACTTTCTCTACTGGGATACTTTCTTGTGTGGTTTCTCTTTTTTCCCTTACACTGTTTTAGGACTTCTGGCTCCACCTTGGGCCTAGCAGAGGTTCACTTTTTATTAAAAAAAGGTTTAGCGAGAGATGAAAGAGCAAAGGGTGGAAAAGACTGGTCACATCTTGCCTTTTGACTCATCCCACCCCCTGCAATGAAACTTCTTTGGCGTCACCCACTTTCTAGTGTGGAGATTGTCCCTTCTGGGCATGGATAACAGTCATAGCAGCAAAATGGCTTCCCTTCCTGAGCCTTCTTGGCATATCCAGGCTGGCAGCTCTCAGTACATCTGGAATGGGGCAGGGGCTAACCAGAAAGGCAAGTTACAGCAGTTGAGAAACCACAGATTAGTATTTTGTTGTTGCAAACGTGCTATATTCAGAAAAGCCTCAACATGACTTCCAGTCATGCTTTGGCGATGCTGACTTCAGGCCCTGATTTGAGGGTAGGGTTCCCAGGTGCCTACTGGTGGCAGGAAAACTCTGTGGGGTTTAACACCTTGCCCGCCAGTCCACCAGTAGTTGGTGGGAGGTGGCAAGCTCCTGGAGATTGCCTACCACCAGCAGGCACCCCAGGAACACACGCCGCACGCTCCCAACAGGCATGGTGACGTCTCTTTTGGAAGTGATGTCATCACGCTGGCTGTAGGAGCGTTCCTGCATTTCATTTGGGGCTGATTTGGGCCCCAAACGGGCCAAATCAGCCTCACATGGAGTGTGGGAGTGCCCCTGTGGCCAGCACGACAATGTCGTTTCCAGCAGTGACATCATTGTTTAGATGCCAGAGAGCACGCTTTGCGAGCACAAGAAGAGGACCTTGAACTTTGGAGCAATCTCTATTTTTGAGGAAAAACAAGATGTAAGCTATCTTGCCAAGGATGAGATTTGTGTGGATCTTTATGACAAGCAATGGGATTGTAGTGCTTTATTTGTCTGGCAGTATCAGCATGCTCTTTCTATGACTGGCATTTTGAAACAGGCCATTTCCTCTGGTTGTTCATTTCAGAAAGGATTAATCCATAAAATTATTCCAGAGACTCAAAGGGAAGTATATAAGTCCTACTTCACAGGAGACTTGGCTCAAAGATATTCTCTAGAAAGCAAAAAGATGATTCTTGGAAAGAGAAGTGTCCATTGATAGTTCTAATGTGTAGACCTTTGTCCATCTCAAAAGAAAATTATGTCTCAGGGCAGCATACTTGGGAGTTAGAAACAAGGTGAATATAGGATTTTAATCTCTAAACCCCCTTATGTTACCTGTGGTGGGCATCTTTAAACTATCTGTAGTGAGCATCTTACAAAAGTAGGTGCCATGTTGATCTCAAACAATACAACAAAGAAGATAGCTGCCAGGTGAACTCATATGATGTACTACCTGAGAAAGAGTCCAGTGCAACTCAGAAGCTTCCTGCCATACCTTTGACAGAGCTGGTGCAGTAAAAGGTACAATAATATGAGTCATGTGGGTGTGAGGAAGAGTCATGTTCCCCCCTGCTTGAGAATCACTTCATACAAAAAACCTACCTATCAGCAAATGTACCTACATGCTTGCATGAGTTAAGCTAGACTTCTGCCTCTACCTGGTCAAGACTGCAGGGACCTTACTAGGAAATACAACTTTCAAGTCAGGATACCAGTGACTTCATTCTGTCCTGAAAACACTATTTTCATTGTGCTCATCTCTGTACATTTGGCACATTGTTACAAGAGATCCGGGGGCTTTTCATGAATTGTCCTACATTATCAGTATCTGGTGCAACGAGACCGATCCATGTCCATTGGAAATGCAGGAGCAGTTTGAGAACCCCCAGATATTGTTGTTCTTGTTTTGGAACCTTCCGGAAGAGAAAAGGGAACTGAACTGGATCATGAAAAACATGGGAAACAAGTCCGTAACTGATCTAGGAAGGAAAGGAAAAGATTGGAGCAAAATTCCAGGCCTTGTGATGGAAGGAAATTCATGTAATATGTGTAGATGAATTGGTACGTGGAGCAGTGAAGGTGTGCTTCTGTGCTTGGCTTACGTTTTGCCTACCGTACAGGGTCCATGTGAATCTGAACAAGACTGTCCAGTATCAGGAATGAAGCCTTCACAAAAACTGGTCCCTAAATCTATCTGTTTATTTACATAATGCTTATGGGTCACGTTTCTATACTCAAGTATACCGTAGACTGCTCACTGTATCTCCTCTAAGGCCTTCCAGGAAAAATGGGTCTATCCTTTTAGGATGCTGCCAGCTACCTTGAGACATATCCTACCTTTGAGGCATAATCCTACACCTTGCTTTATTATGGAGCTCGGAGACCTGAAAAGGGCTGAAAGCCCACCTGAGGTGGGAGAAAACTCAAAACAGAATCTGAAGATCTTGCTGTAGAGCTCCTTGGAAGACCTATTAGGCTGCAATGACAGTAACAAAGAAATTTTGTTACTGTCACTGGGGACACATTTATTAAATGATGACAAAACTATCTTGCAAGCTCAGGGCAGCATTTATTTCATTTATTTCACCATTGCAAAGACGGGCTACCTATGGATCTATATTAAACCTCAAACCTCGTAGTTCTTCCCTCTTAAAATAAAATCTATGAACAAAGTTCTGCATTCCCTTCTTCAGTTCTGTAGAAATGAATTGTATCATGTTGCTCTTCTTGATTGTGAGGTCTATATTGTCAGTTTCTAAGGTGATCTTTAACAGAATCCCTTGAGCTTTGCAGAGAAGTGGAAGAAATAACCCAAACTGGTAATTATAAGAAGAAAATCACCTCTGCAACACCTTGGTGTTCCATGGTGTCACTTTGTGCTCAGGTGTAGGGTTAGAGAAAACTTGTTTTCCAAGATGCCCCAAAGTGACTCCATTCTCTGAAACGGGTCTGCAAGAGGGCAATGAACTGGGCCTGACCTTTGCTGAAGGAAGAACTTCATGAAAACAAAAACGAAGACATATTTTTTGAATGATTATGAATGCACACAGAAGAACACGATGAATGTGGAGTGGGAACAGGTGGGAATGGAGTCCTCCGCTGCCCATTCTCACTTGGTGTTGGTGCTCTTTCTGCTCTGCAATATTCTCCATGAGTTCTGAAGGTGAAATGCCCACTGAATTTGATCAAGGGCGATAATGAGCCATTGATCTATTACAAGCCAGGAGACCACCTCACCAGTGTCTGTTATTTGCTCGAATCCATCACCTATGATGGAGCATCCTAGTGCCAGAATTTTTGGTAAATAATTCATGGTGATGAATTCAACATGATATCACTTTGTTACCCAAACTGGTCTCCTTGCAAGTAAGAGACTGAGGGGGAATTAGCAGCAAGGAAGATGGCTATATGAAAGAGGTAACTGCAGGATAAGCTCCACCAATGTTTATGAGGTCCTTTCCCCAAGGTAGCAGACGAGACTGGTGCTTTTAGGTTCAAAAAGCAATGTTTTATTAAAAGAAGAAAATGAACACACACACACAGGAGAGTGTAATAAAATGGTTGCACAATGTCAGGATATCAATTCTCTAGCCAGAGCTACGCCATGTTAACCTGCTATAATTTGTAGTGTTTAGTCTTTCTCTCCCTCTAGGCCAGATGTCTTCGGTCACATTTACCCATGGGAGAGAAGAGCTGTTATCTGCATGCTTCAGCCAAAGGACCTTGAAGAGCCTTACTCTTCCCACGTCCAAAACGTCCCAACAGACAGGACTGTGGGGGGAGGCTGGGAATGAGTGTTCGATGTTTTGTTACTTTCAGTTTGGGTGTCATTCTCAACAAAGCCTTTGCTCAGCCAAGTTCCTTTTAGGCCTTGAAATATGGACACATATATCATGAATGCTGTCTTTCAATAAACCTTTTGGAATCAAGAAACTTCGTGCTTCTTGCAGAAGGGGGGGGGGAGACGGACTCTTGATAACAGGGATTCCATAGTCTGACATTTTGTTGAGAATCACTTTGACTCCCCCGACCCCTCACCTGGGAAGGATGGAAACCGGAGAGACTCCGACAGATCTGTCTACTTCTGGGGTGGAGGGAGTGGGGCCTGCTAACCTGCCTGCTGGTGGTACCAAGCAGGATCAAGTGATTAGAGAAGGTGCCCAGCCGAAGACTAGTGCGGCCAAAGGTGCTAACCAGCTGACGTCATTGCCAACCCCCCGTCAGTGGGGATCTCGACCCTGGGATACCAGGGAGAGGTGAGCTGGCACCATGTTTACCCACTCTATGATCAAATGGAGTAGGACTGCCGGGCAGATCCTGGAGGCCCTGTTTGGGAAACAGGCCATATGTCCATACTCTCTGCAGGAGCTACTCAAGCCAGTTCCCAGCCGTGGTACCGTTGGGATGCTGGGGCTGAGCGCTTAGTGGAGTGGGATCCACGAGAGGAGGCAAGTGGCCTCCAGGACTGGAATAATCCTTGTACTGAACTCTTGAGTTGGGATTATACCGATGTGGGTTCAGTTGGAACCTGGGAGGAGGGTGCGGGATCCCAGGAGAAGGACCCGCGCGGGAATTGCTTACAAAACCAAGCCCAGGTGATGCAGTATGGAATACTGGCTGTAACGGGGATTGCGAAGGACTGGGTCACCAGCGCTTTGGAGATGGAGGGGGGCCCTTCCCAGGGGCCCTCAGAAGATCTGGGGCCCCAGGATTAGTGACCGGGGTTCTCAGAAGAAGCTGTCGAGAGAGCGGATCAGCAACAATGAGCCTGGGAGGAGACCTTGTTGCAGCACGGGTGGGAGGAGGAGTATGCACCGGGCCAAGTTGACCTTGGAGGGGTGGAGCTCAGAGCTAACCATCAAGTGGAGGATCGCTACTAATGGATGGAAGATCGGATGGATACTATGAGAGAGGACTTGGCCGAAGCCGTCTACCTTATAGGGTTGTTGGTGCAAGGCGAAGGTGGGATGCTTCCAACATCACTTGGATCCGCTAATGGGGCAGCGCAACCCCAGGATCAAGTCCAGCCAGGACCACAGCAGCTTCCCGTGTTGCCAGCTCTGGGACCTAGCCCACAGCCCCAGGCTCAGTGTTCCACCATCCCGGCTCTGAGGCCCAGCCCGCAGACCCAGGCCCAGCCACTTCCCGGGCCACCTCCACCAGTGCCACTGCCTCAGGGGGCCACCAGCTCAGACTTGCCCGGAGGGGGTGCACCAGCAGGACCAGCCCCGGGGGGTCCGGGGCCAGCTGGTGCCAGTGAGGGGTCCCGCTCCGAGAACACAGGGGCCTGTCGTTCAAGGTGGGATAGCACTGTGAGGCTTAGTGCCGCCGCCGCTCCGACAGCAACAACTCCCAAGGTGGGCACCCGCTCCACATCAACCGCAACCTCAGAGGGGGGGGTTCCCCGAGGGGCCCTCCGCCGCAAGCTTTCCAGGGAGTGCCGGGCCAACAGGGAGGAGCAGAATTGCCCTTGGGATGGATCAAGCTGAAGGTCACTTTTGACGGGGACACCCGCAAATTGGGATTTTTCATTGTGCAAGCCCTCCAATTCTTCAGTCGATGGGGCTATCTTTTCCCGGATGAGGAGAGCCGGATTACCCACTTGGAGTCCAGACTGGATGGCGTGGCAGCGGAGTGGTATGTGACTTTGTATTATTCGGGGGCTCCTGAACTAGCTACTTTGCAAGATTTTATTGCTGCCCTGAGAGCCCAGTATGAGGATCCTTTGGAGGGAGAGAGGGAGCACACCGAGTTACAAACCCTCCGACAGGGAACGCAATCGGTGAGGGAGTACTCCGCCAAATTCCGACAGTTGGCCGCGAAGTGCCCTCAATGTGAGGAGGGGATGAAGATAGTGATGTTTAGGAATGGGATGAATCCCAAGTTACTGGGCAGAGTGCTAATGCAAGATGATCCCCCAATGCTGCTAGGTTGGATACAGTTG
Source organism: Eublepharis macularius (assembly GCF_028583425.1). Lineage (NCBI taxonomy): Eukaryota > Metazoa > Chordata > Lepidosauria > Squamata > Eublepharidae > Eublepharis > Eublepharis macularius. The sequence continues at coordinate 175,120,541 of NC_072793.1, forward strand.
GCGTGCGAGGTGGAAAACCGTACTCAAGTAGTCCGCCTAGTAGAGCAACAGCAAGCCATGGGAGTATGGAGAGCCCCGGCGGTGGTGAGAGGAGGTCGTGGAGTCGTGGCGACCAGAGGGGCCCGTGAAACTCGATGGAGGCAAGGATTATGCCTACAATGTGGCAATAGTGGGCATTTTGCAGCTCAGTGCCCTCTTTGGGCGCAAGTCCAGCCACCACCACCGCCAGCTCGCCCCGTTCTGGCCCCGAGAGCTAACCGAGGAAGAGGGATGCTAAAGAAGGGGCAGTCGGAGAAGGGGTTGGAAGCTGAAGAAGTGCTGATGGAATGGAACACCCAGGTGGCCGACTCAAATGCTTCCAGCCCACAGTTGGGAAACAAGATGGATCTGTCGTAAGGCAGCCCCAGCGACAGATTGAGAAGAAGACCACCTCGGAGGGGGTGAGAGAGAGAGGGGACATTTTATTTATACCAGTCACATTAATCAACCCTAAAAGAGGGACTCATATTCGGATTTAGGATTTAATTGATTCAGGATGTTCTAGAGACATTGTTTCATCTGCTTTAGTAAACAGGCTAGGGTTGGAAACCCATGAGTTAAAAGCTCCAATCGTTTTCGAACAAATGGACAGCTCTAATATGAATCCAGTCATCCTGGGGACTGAACAAGTGCCCACAGGAATGGGCAGGCATTGGGAAAGCCGTACCTATGTTGTAAGTCAAGCTGCCAAGTATCCACTCATTTTGGGCAGTAGATGGCTTTGGGATCACAACCCTTACATCAATTGGGCGAAGGGGATGATCGTGTTTGATCAAGAGTATTGTCAGAAGCATCACTGGAGGACGGAATGGGGTAGGGAGACCCCTCGAGATTTGGAAGTAGCTCTGCTAACCACTGAAGAGCTAAATCTAATCCCAGTGGAGTACCAGGACTTGGCGCAAGCCTTCAGTGAAGAGGAGGCGGACAGCTTGCCACCTCACCGGAACACTGACTGTGCTATTGAACTAATCCCTGGGGAAAGTCTCCCCAAAGGTAAATTGTATTCCATGAGCCCGACCGAAAGACAAGAGCTATGAAATTTCATAGATAAAAATCTGGAACGAGGTTTCATCTGCCCGGCTAGCTCCCCCCATGTGGCCCCTGTGTTATTTGTGAAAAAGAAGGATGGGGGATTGAGACTGTGCACCGATTTTAGGGGGATCAATGCGGTGTCAATGACCAATGCTTACCCAATCCTTTTGATTCGAGAGCTGCTGAGCGTGGTGGCGCAGGGTAAGATCTTAAAGATGCGTATTTTCATGTCAGAATAAGGGAAGGGGATGAATGGAAAACTGTGTTCAATACACCCTTAGGCCAGTATGAATACCTCTTCATGCTTTTCGGCTTAAAAGGGGCCCCTTCGGTTTTCATGACGATGATCAATGAAGTTCTGCACAAATTTTTATACAAAGGGGTATAAAAGGGGGTTACCTAGATGATGTGCTTATTTATTCAGCAAATAAAGAGGAGCATATAAAACTGGTCCGGGAGGTGTTGGCTACCCTATTGCATCATAAGCTCCCTATTAAATTATCTAAGTGTGAATTCCACAAGATAGAATTGGACTATTTGGACTATCGCATTTCTGGGCAAGGGTTAAGGATAGATCCTGCCAAAGTCAAAGCTGTGCGGGAGTGGCAATCCCCCTCTACTCGAAAGCAACTGCAATCATTCCTAGGCTTTGCCAATTTCTATAGACAATTCATTGAAGGCTTTGCCTAGATTGCCCTCCCTTTAACGGAGTTACTAAAAACCAAAGGGAAAGGGGAGCAAGCAATTAAACCATCCGCCAAACTTAGCTGGAGCCCGGATTGTCAGCTAGTGTTTGAAAAACTGAAAGACCAGTTTACCACACAGCCGGTCCTGCAGCACCCAGATGAAAATCGGGCTTTCATAGTGCAAGTTGATGCTAGCGATGCAGCCATAGGAGGGGTCCTATTGCAGAAAGGGATAGATGGAAAGGTGTGACCGTGTGCATATCTGTCCCGAAAGTTTACAGAAGCGGAATGGAATTGGAACATTTGGGAAAAGGAAGCTTTTGCTGTAAAAATGGCCCTCTCTACTTGGCGGCATTGGCTGGAGGGAGCTCGCCACCCTTTCGAGGTGTGGACTGATCACAAGAATCTAGAGGCCCTTCGTACACCCCGGTGACTTAATGCAAAACAACTTCGCTGAGATGAGTTATTTTCAAAGTTTAACTTCACCTTAAACTTCTTGCCTGGGAAGTCCAATTTCCTAGCGGATGCACTATCACGCATGCCCCAACATCAGAGAAAAAGGGAGGAGACTATTGATACAGTATTTTCTCCCACCCAGTTGGGAGGTGTGGTTACTACCCGTAGCCAAGCAACCAGGGAGCAGCCCATCCCAGAAGGGCGGAGAGCTAAAGTGAAAAGCGAAGTGGAAAAGGAGGAGGAGAGAGCGCCCACAGGAAAAATGTCTCAAACGACGGCAGGAGATTGGATAAAAGAGAACAAACTGTATATCCCTGCTAGCCTCCCCATTGGTGGGGATTGGGGTCTGTCAGGAGCGGCTGGCTGCTGTACAGCTCAGTTGTGAGGTCACACACCCTGGTGGGGAACCCCTGGACAAGCTGCCCCCCCCTGCAGTTTTACGGCTGGGTGGGGGAGCTTTAAGGAGGTGAACCACTTAGCCAGGCTGGCTGGGCCCCAGCCACACCATGGATGACTCGCACCCGGGGTTGTCGGGGGTCGCCCATACAGGTTGGGGCAAAGGTCCGGGAGTGAGCCCAGGGCCCGACCTGTACCACCAGTCAGGCCCTTGCCGTGTTGACAAATATGTTCTTATAATTTAATAAAACGGCCCTTTAATCCCCATCACTTGTGTCTGCCTCTTCATTCCCACTGGTGGGGGGAATGCAAAGTCTCTCCTGGGAATGCACAAAGAGGCAGTTTGCTAATGAAGGTTCCCAGAGCTTAGCTGGTGAATTTAGATATGAAAAATATAGGTTCCCAGAGAGAAATTAAACTTATCAGTATTGGTTGATTGCTCTCAGTCTTGGGGTGGGGAATGTAATCACAGGAAGAGGACATCAGAATGTGGTAATGGGGGGACTTGGTGAAGCCCACTATTGTCATGGTCTCATACCAGTTCCTGGGAAGACAGTAAGTCCAATCACCCCAGTCCTTTGCATTCAGCATGGACATGCCTTTCATGCCTGAACTCCCGGGCGGGTCTCAGCAACTCTCTTGCTGGAATTCTCCTATTGCAGTTCAAGCTGCATTTAATCCAGGGGACCTATGATTTTTATATCACAGGCATGTATGGTACAGGTACATTGAATATGGTGTTGGCCCCCAGCTTACAACTTGATTCCGATTTCGTAGCCTCCCATCAGTCCTGTCCCTGGGAAATCGATCTCCCGTCAGTCCAGTCCTTAGTTTGCCTTCTCTGGGATTGTACAAGCAAAAAGATGCTATCTTGCATGCAGACTGCCATTGCAGAAGGTCCAGCATGCTGCAAGATATTTCGGCTAGTCAATATGAGAAGTGGGCACCAAGCAAAATTTTGCTGAATGGTGTGATGGTGATGTTTGGGGGCAAGCAGCCATAGAATGTGGGAAGATACTGAGCGGTGTGCCAATCCCAGGGTGGAGGTGGGGGGTGATGGTGGTGGGGGGAGGGAATGTGCATGGAGGTGAAATCCCATTCCTCCCCACTCCTACCCCAACATCCCTGTTACTCTTCTCCCCACCAAGCTGTTACTTACTGTTGTGTTGGGCCTGGCAGGGTCTCTCTACTGTCCCTTCCTTACTTTACCTCTCCCTGCTTTGCCCACCAACATCATTTTATATGAGATTTTAGGTTTTTAAAACTTGCCGTGATGCCCTTACCTGACACGTCACCACATGCCCAATCTGTATCGAGGATTCATAGTAATACTCCCCAAATACAGTTTGAGGTGGGGTGGGGTGGGGTGGGAATTTAAAACAATATTTTAAATTTTAAATTTTTTAAATATTTTAAATTTTAAACAATATTTTAAATTTTGCCGGGAATTTAAAACAATATTTTCGGATCTTTAACTAGTCTATACCAAAGTCTAGATCCAGCGGAGAACTCAGAATAACTAGGGGGAATTAGCATTCTTAAAATGAAAAGGGTTTCTATAGAGATCACATAAGCTAAATTAAACAACTATTACAAGAAATGAGAGAAAAAGAGAGTGACTGCAAAGTAGCAAACCACACATCTTGCCGTCACTATTTATAAGGGAAAACAAAAGGTGGGGGATGCATTCAACCTGTCCTGTAGAGTGTGGAAATCCTGTAGAGTCCTGATGTAAAGAGTAGAAGAGTGGGGTATAGAGACATGGACCAGCTCATGTCTCTGTCGTGAGAATTTTTCCTGGTACCTGGGGTGACTCACACAACCAAGTTGGTTCATTGCTCTGTTAGCCCCTTACTAAGGCAAATAATGTGGTGCATCTCTGAACTTCCCTATCCTGCCTTGTATTGAGGCTATCAGAAAAGCTGATTCTTGAGAATCACCCAAGTTTGAAATGGGGAAGGGGGCTGATATGGAAAAGGGGAGTTTTCCTAGTTTGCTCAATGTTTCCTCAAGGAGGTTTGAAGAAACACAGCCCTAAGGGGAGGGGAGATGAAATCAAGGTAAAGGAGAGGGCAGAAATCTTCCTGTACGGTCACTAAGATAAGGGGAGGAACTAGACCGGTCAGTCCATTGCTCGTCCAAAAATAATGGGTTTGCACTGGACGTATTACAACCAGCATTCAATTCGACATTTCTCCGCAAAAAAAAGTCACAATTAGTCATCACTTCCTGGAAATGTAAAGGCTCAGACGTGGAAGTCCACAAGTGCCAAAACACTTTAAACAACCTAAGGCCAAGCTAGAACTGACGAGTGGAGCGCAAGTGAACAGGGAGGAATACATGTGAGTCTGTTCTCTTGCCATCCAAGTGTAATTTGTCACTTCTAGCTTGTCCCCTAGCTGGGGCAAATTTGATGATGCCATGGGAACAGAGAAACAGGATTTCATTGTTACAGTCACTGCAGGCTCCAGCGAGCTCTACAGCAAGCCCCTCAGATTCAGTTCCAGTTTTCTGCCACTGCAACCTCAGGTGTCTCTCAGCCCTTTTCAGGTCACCCGGGGTCAAAGCTAGAAGTGACAAATTACACATAGTGATCAAATGGAGCACAAGTGGAGCACAAGTAAACAGAGAGGAATACATGAGAGTCTGTTCATTTGCCATTCAAGTGTAATTTGTCACTTCTAGCTTGGACCCCAGCTCCACAGTAAACCAGAGTGCTGGATTCCGCCTCAAGGGTAGGAGAGGCTGATAGGGGCCAGCCATGTCAATAGCTCCTCATTGCAAGCTCCCCCCCCCCGGCTGAAACAGAAACCTAACTTGGGATCATAAAATCTCCAGAGCTTCTCAGAATCCAGGAGATTCTGTGTCCCATTGACCCACGCACTGAGAACATAACAGTCAGACGCATGCATGTTGGGGTGGGGGTGGGGATGGGGGCGGGGAACCACCTCTAATTAGAAAATATTCTTGATTGGTTAGGAGAGTGTGACTCTCCATGCCCCAAGTGTTTGAGGTCCATATGATACCACAGGGCAATGGGGGAAAAAATAAGTGGGGCAAACTTGCCTACTCCCAAGCTTGGAATGCCAAGGAAGGTTCCTGGACATGGCTCTTTTCCTAGGCACTAGATGACTATAGAGATTCTGACCATAACACTATTGTAAGTTCAGTGCCTAAGATGCCAGGACAAGCAGAAGAAAGACCCAATCTTAAATCAGTCCTGGTGCCTGGCAGCATCCAACCAGGACAGACCCATTTATCATGGAAGGCCTTGGAGAAGATACAGTGTTATCTCAGGGCTTTCTCTGCTGGATTACACGTTTTAGATTTGAAACTGAGTTTATCCTGAGAGTGTATTTTATGAGTGGTGTTTTGTGAACAGCCAAGAGTGTACTTTAGTACAAAAATGTGAACCATAGATATTATGCAAATAAATTGATTTGGGGTGCTATTTTGGTCAAGGCTTCGTTCCTGTTACTGGGCAGCCTCATTCAGATTCACATGGACCCTGCACAGTAGACAAAATGTAAGCCAAGCACAGAAGCACTCTTTCCTTTTTGCCAATAACACAACAAATCCTTCAAGCATTACACAGGCTTCCTTCCATCACAAGAACTGGGATTTTGCTCCAATCTCTTCCCTTCCTTTCTAGGTCAGTTATGGGCTTGTTTCCCACATTCATTATGATCCAGCTCAGTTTCCTTTTCTCTACCGGAAGTTTCCAAATCAGGAAAAACAATACCTGGGGATTGTCAAACTGCTCCTGCACTTCCAGTGGACATGGATTGGTGTCATTGCACCAGATACTATTAATGGAGGACAATTCACAAAATTCTTCCCCATTCTGGCCAGCAAAGGTGGCGTTTGTGTTGCCTTCTCACTAAGCCTCCGGGTAACAGACCATGGAGCAGATATACCAAATATATTCCTTTCATCTGCTGCATTTCGCTTGTGGAGAAAAGTCCACGTATTTGTTTACTTTGGAGAGCCAGCATTTATTTCAATGATACCATACTATATGCATAGTGAAGCTGATGAGTGGATAAAGCCCGTTGTGGGGAAAGTCTGGATCACCACAGCTTTGTGGGAACTCACTGTCCACATATATTACACCCTTTCACATATTCAGCCTGTACATACATTTTTTTCTTTCTCCGTGCACAGAAACAAAAGGATATATGTGGACCCTAGTATGGCAGTTGATATCATACGCTTTGGGCAAAAAGCATTTCATTGTTTCTATTCAAAGCATTTGTTGTCTGTGAAAGGCCAAGGAAGATGCAGAGAGAAAGAAAATCTGGAGACCCTTTCCCAAGACATGAAGGAAACTATCCTGTCTCTGGACAGCTACAGCTCTTTCAGTGCTGTCCTGACTGTAGCTCGGGCTTTACATGCCGCGTACTCATCAGAATCCAAGCACACCTTAGCTGGGGGCAAGATGGACCTCCAAAGGATACGTCCGTGGCAGGTATTCCTTTCCCTTCTGAAGCAGTTTAATGAATAATAATGAATAATGTGGCATCAAGAGAATGATACAAGGTCAAGTTACAACCTAAAATGTATAATATATTCCAATAAGGTATTTATTATAGGTGTGCACAAAATTCAAATTAAAAACAAGTTTAAAACATATGGGCTGAATAGCAGGCTAAATGCATGTGTTAAAAATTGCTAAAACGTTCTCCATATACAGATGATGATACAGTCCAATGACCAACACGAGACAGACCATGCATGTTTTGGCCCTAAGGCCTTCTGCGGTGGTCAATTGTACAATATTGATGAGTAAAATAGCTAATAACAAGGAGAGCGAAGGAGATTTTTCACGCAACCAAGTTCTGTGATTAAAATTCTTTCTATTATATTTTTACTAGTTCAACTCAATGTTAAATGTGGTGCTTATGTAAGTAGCAAATTAATTCCAAATGTATTATTTGTATAAGTTAGTAAGGTAACGGTAACGGTAGCCCCTGTGCAAGCACTGAGTCTTTACTGACCCATGAGGGGACGTCGCATCATGATGTATTCTTGGCAGACTTTTCATTATGGGATGGTTTGCCATTGCCTTCCCCAGTTATCTACACTTTACCCCCAGGAATAAGTCTCAAATCAGTTTCAACTACTGCCTGTATATGCTTTATTATGCACTTTCTATTGTCATACTCTATTGTTTTTTTTTATTCTAATCATAAAAAAATATTTGTGATAATCAAACACTCCCACACATTCAGAAACCCACATAAAAATGCTCCCGATGCTCTTATCTTTTGTATTGTGTGGTATAATACAAATTGTTGCAGCAGGCCATGGATGGCACTCACACAATGCCCTTCACTTGATATTATATTCTGAGGCTTGGTTTCCAATCTATTCAGGTATGTTTCAATCTGCAATTCCAGTAAAGTCAAAGGAGATTGCAACTGTCCTGTAGCAGTTAGTTCCTGGTGGCAACTCGACAGTAAATACACAGCAGGGCCCAGTTCATATCAGGAGTGCAGTACAGGAGAAGGAGGAATTCATGCCTTTTGCTTGTTGTTGTTTTCAGTGGCTGAGACAGCCTGGGGGCTGCAGATGGGAGTGTTATATTTTCTCTGAGGAGCCAGAGCACACAAGCTTTCAGTGCATGTACTGCCACCCAAACTCACGTTTCCTCACTTTGGCCCCGGCTGCTTCATCCACAACGGCAGAAAGAGCCTTCACCTAGCTTGGAAGATAGTCCCTTACCTTGACACGACCGATCTGGCCACCTGGAGTCATGCCACAGTAACATCGGGACTAGACTACTGTAATGCACTCTGCACAGGTCTTCCCCCAAAGTCAGCCTGGAGATTCCAGCTGGTGCAGAAGACTGCAGTTTGATTAGTATTTGGAGTTAGCCCAAGAGTGCATATTACTCCCATTCTGCAATCACTTGATTGGCTACCCATCAGTTACCAGGTTCAATTCAAAGTTTTAGCTATCACTTACAAAGCCTTTCATGACCTTGGGCTCTCATATCTGTAGAACAACCTCTCTTTCTATGCTGTGCCATTCATCTGAACAAGGTCAGATCAAGAAAGCTCTCACTCTCTTTGCTTTCTACAAACTTGGCAATGCTGAATTATTCAGGAGAACCTTTGGCTGGCGCAGACGGGAACAGACAGTTGCCTTTACTTTTTGAGGAACAACAACAACAACAACATTCGATTTATATACCACCCTTCAGGGCAATTTAATGCCCACTCAGAGCGGTGAGAGAGCTCCAGGAAGCTGTGACTGACCCTAGGTCACTCAGCTGGCTTCAAGTGGAGGAGTGAAGAATCAAACATGGTTCTCCAGATTAGAATCCTGCCGCTTCTAACCACTACACCAAACTGGGTCTCCATAGGAACATTCCTATTGTTATGTATTGCTTGAGTAGAACAAAGGCTCCTGAGGCCTACACAGCTATTGGTGTTTGAGTGCTGGCACAGCCAGTCAGAACTGTTGCCTTGTAGTCCAATCACTGTGCTCAAAAATAGATATTTGTATATAGTTCATACAAATGAACGATCCTAGCTGCTTATATTATATTGGTTGTTGTAAAAGTGGATGTGGTTTCTACAAGTATAAATTGGTTACTGTTGAGCCTGAGTCTTTGGTCTGTCTGCTTCCAGTTTCCAATAAAGATGTTTATTATAATAAAGAGCTGTTACCTATGGAGAGCAAATTGCTGTCAGGAAACAAGATTCAAAGGCTTTGGTTCAAAAAGATATTCTCATAGGATAAGCGACCTGAGGAAGCACATGAAAATGAGCACACACCGATGACCTGTTTGTTGCTGTGGAGTTGGAAGCGCTCATCAAGGAATTGGAAGAAAAACAGACACAGAGACTCTGACTACCTTTGTTTTTGTCCGTGGTAGAAATAGTTGTGTTATTTGGCTGAGAAATTGTGTACTAATGTAAATGCAAACATAATTGTATACATAATTAGATGTTGAGATAGTATAAATATTTTGAAATTCAGCTTAACATGGTGATATTTGGGTATGATACTAGAATTATTCAGGAGGGCTTTATTACTCAGGTAGTGGTGTGCTATAGGAAATGTAGATAGACAGACGGACAGACGGATGGACAAAACATTCAGTACCACTATGAATCCTGAAGATGTGACACAGGTCATGTCTCATAGCCAAACACGAACCTACCCATGCACTCCAGTCAGCTTTGACCACCTTGCTGACCCTAATTGGGTGGAAATGTGGCAGATAAATGTTTTATATGAATGAATGAATGAATGAATGAAGAGATCCAAACAATCTGGGTTAAGCTGTACACTTGGCTCCTGGTTTCCAATTGCCTAACTTTTCACTTCCATTCCAGCTCCACATTTTCCTAAGGAACATTAATCTTTTCAATATTTCCATGGGTGAAGCATATTGGGATGAGAATGGAGATGTCGCAGTGGATTTTGATATCATGCTGTGGAAGGGATTCCCCAACGGATCTGTTTTTACAAAGGAAGTGGGGAGAGTTCAGAGATGGGTAAACCCACAGCTAAAGTTCACCATCTACCAGAATGCATTTCTGCTCCCCAAGAGTTTAAACCAGGTGAGGAAATCCATTTTCTTTTATTCCATTTATTGTTAAGATTTAATGATCTTCTAGATACTACATGTGAAAACAAAAATGAATTAATGATTTTATTTTATACACCATCTCACTCTATAAATACAACACAAAGCAATTCCTGATTCTTACTCATTTGATTCACAAACCTATAATACAGGACATGTGATTGAAAGAATTACAAGAGGCACCACCATATTTTAACTTTAAACCATTTCTTAGGACACAGTAGGACTGGGAGTTTGGGTACCTCTTCAAACGTGCATTTTTATCATTGTTCTGGCTAACCTACAGTTTTCAACCTTGGGTTTGAAATCAATGCCTTTATGTCCAGAATAAATCCTAGAACAAGTGGAACAGAGAGCAGAACCACAAGTGACAAAAGGCACAGATTGGACACTTGTCAGCTTCCCTCAAGTTTTGATGGGAAATGTAGGCAGCTTGGCGGAATGTTGGACAAGTGACAGTTGAAAAGTCCATTGGACAGCAGTCAGAGAGCGAAGCTGTGAGACCAGGATGCCTACATTTCCCATCAAAACTTGAGGGAAGCTGACAAGTGTCCAATCTGTGCCTTTTGTCACTTGTGGTTCTGCTCAGAGTGGAATAATTACTGTTGAGAATGCTCAGAGGTGTTAATATCATGCTTTCAGAAAAAACAAAGATGGCTTAATAAAGTCGCATGAGGTTCACGTAAGTGTGTCTGTGTAAGGTTGCCACACCCCCAAACCTCCAGATCTTTTGTAACAATAGGTCAAAGGTATAGAGATGTGAACAACAATAATAGTGTTTTCAGGCCATTAGAATCCAGGACCTGGCAGCAACCACCGGGCGAATTTCCATAACTCATCAAGGCCCAGCTGCTTGCTACTGTTTATCAACCAAGGACCACCACTAAAACCACTGAGAAGAAGAGGTTAGATTTTCAGACTAGGATCCGGGAGACCCAGGATTGAATCCCAACTCTGCCATGGTACTCACAGGGAGACCTGGGGCCAATCATACACTCACAGCCTAACCTACCAGCCAGGGTTCTTGTGGTGACAAAACAGAGGGCAGAAGAATGATGTGCGTGGAAAGGAGAGAAGGAAGCAGGAAAGGGGAGAGACTATGTGGATTTTCAAGGAAAGGAAGCTGGGAATAGTGGGGGAAGGGGAAATGAGATGCACACCCAAGTCCTTGCATGTCTCCCTCTTGTAATCATTATTCATGGGGAAACAACGGGCATTTTTGGCACAATCCTTAGCAGAGCTATACCCTTTTAAGCCCACAGACATTATGTCTTCATATAGCTTTGGGACACTTGGCACCTGGACATCTGTCAATCATAGATTCATGTCCTAAGTCAATAAATCCTTCAATAGCCTCCTCATCCCCTCCAGAAGAACCCATTTTCTTCCATTTGTGATTTCTGGCCTCTGATCCTTTCTTTGTTGACTTTCGTATCATGGAGAAGCAGTTCATTCAGTTCTGTATCCATAGCACAGCCCACAATACAGGGCCTGAAGTCAGCGGTGCCAAAGCTGGACTGCAAGTCCTGTTGAGCCTTTTCTGAATATGGCATTTTGCAATAACAAAAATACTAACCTACTGTTTCTCAACTGCTGTTGTTTGCCTTTCTGGTTAGCCCCTGCCCCGTTCCAGATGTACTGAGAGCTGCCAGCCTGGATATGCCAAGAAGGCTCAGGAAGGGAAGCCATTTTGCTGCTATGACTGTAATCCATGCCCAGAAGGGACAATCTCCACACAGGAAGGTGGGTGGCGCCATTGCAGGGTGTGGGAGGAGCCAAAAGGCAAGATGTGACTAGTCCTTTTTACACTTTACTCTTCCATCTGTCACTACAGTGTGTTTTAGTAAAATATGAACCGCACAAGAAAAGAACCCAGTAGAGAAAGTTGTTCTTTCTATATATTTACATAAGATAGAGTCTCTGGGGTTAATCTGACAACTGTTGTTGCTCCTGGCTCCTCTGTGTGTCTGGAGAAGGCATGGGTTCAGCCATTGACAGTCTCACTGGGACAAGGGCCAGAAATATCTACTGGGTGTATTTAAGAGCTTCTGCCTGTCATGTCTTCTATTGCTGCTACCACAATTAATCCACCAGCACATATTTCTTAAATTTTAGGAACCTGATTACCCCATGTACAATAATAACTATTATAGTCTGTCAAGAAGGACTTTTGGTAAGAAAGAAAGTCTCTGCCCCAATTCTTATAAAGCAGAGAGGGTTCTCTTGCCATGTTTGTTGACAAGAAGGAACTTTGTTCCCAGCTCCCAATTCCTTCAGCATGTTCTTGGATCCTGACCTCTTCCATAAGAACACAAAAAGAGCCGTTCTAAATCAGACCAAAGATCAATAGAGTTCCTCAGTATCTCACAGTGGCTTGCCAGAAAGACCAAAGCAAAGTGTATTCAGAAGTCTATGCCCCAGTTGTTGAAAGTAGAGAAGATTCTGGTGTTTTCCTCATGGTCACTTTACAGTGTTTCAGAATCTATTCCACTTCCCATGTTCTCCTGAGTAGAAGTGGACTCGGACAAGAAAACGAACCTAAATTTGATATAGTCTGGCCTGGTTCATGAATGCACATTTTGTGGGACTCACTTTTTCACAAACGTTCATCCATTTGGGCCTGTCCATCAGTCCATGGTTCATGAGTCCAGACATTCTGGCCCCGATCTATCAATTCCCTAGGCAACATCCACAGACCTTTTGTAGCCCTAAAAAACTTGATAGGCAGCTCTGCCTGCCAACCAGAAAGCTCCCATTCTGCTCTATGCAAACAAGGAGCAAGAATGAATTCCCTAGGAAATCAAGGGGTGGATGTTCTTCAGCCATGGCAACACCAATCTTACCCTCAAAACTTTGATAGGCAGCTCTGCTTGCCAACCAGAGAGCTCCCATTCTGCTCTATGTGAACAAGGAGCAAGAATTAATTCCCTAGGCAACAGAGGGGTGGATGTTCTGCAGCCAAGGCAACACCAATCTTAGCCCTCAAAACCTTGATAGGCAGCTCTGCCTGCCACTCAGAGAGCTCCCATTCTGCTCTATGCGAGCAAGGAGCAAGAACTAATTCCCTAGGCAATGGCATGGAAGGTGTCTGTGTGGTGAGTGAGCAGGCTCTTCCCTCACCCTTTTCTATTTCATTTTGCTTTATTGCAACTTTTTGGTGCTGCAAGCCAATGCAAGTCAATTGGCACTTGCGACTCCTATGTACTGGTAGTTTCCTGGCGGCTGCCGCTTTGGGGGTATGTAACTTGGCCCTCTGAAATTCAATCTTGACCAAATTTTGAGGGTGGCTGAAGGAGAGGCTTCTGAAGATTCTGTGAGTTTGGGGTCTCTTGGTGTGAAGGGGTGGGGCCAGGCCCCACAGGATGTATGGACCATGGAACAAAGAACCAGTCTGTGATTGAGCTGATCAGTCTGTGGAAAGCTTGTGGTACGTAGTCCGTGAAAATCAATGGACTGTGGTTCAACTGTCCATGGGGTTTTCCTGGTCCATGCCCACCTTTACTTCCAAGTTCTGCACCTCCAAGTGGTCATAGGAAGCCGAAACAGCTTTTGTCTGTCTTTTCCCTGCACACATTGTGCGATATTTTTTTGAAGCTGCTGTCCAGTCACTGCTGCCTCACGTGAAGAATCAAAAACTCCAGTTCTGTTTCTCTCTTCCGCCCTCCGTTTCCTTTCACTGGGATCTGATTGGTTTGTCTGCCAGTAACCACTCCCACTCTCCTCAGCACTCTGAACTCCTTTTCTAACATTTTTATCAGTAAAGCAAGGTAGGGGTCATAAAGCTGCTTCTCCATTTGCTTCCTTCCTCTCGGGTATGTGCACACTCTCTTATTTTTTTCCAAAGGGTAGTAATATTAGTGATCATTCCTTCAGCTTGTAAAAGCCAGGAAAGGATTAAATGGGCTGCCTTTCCTTTCCGGCATGTTTCAAGCTTCTGCTAATGTCAAAGAGGAAAAAAAACCCCAAGCATTTTGCACTGCTGCAAAGCTGCTGGGAGAGGATGAAGCAGCAGCATTTTAACCCTTTCCTGGCTTGGCTTTAAAAAAATGAGATTGGAAAAAGCATTAAAAAAACATGGTTCCCCCCAGAACTCCACCACCAATTGCCCCTCCAGTGGGCATGGGGCAGCCCAATCAGCAAATGGCGGGGAGGGGGGAGCTCCAATATTGCAACATTACCACACGTGATTTTTTTAAAAATGACATCAGCTCCAGCCCCCACAAAATGCATCTCCCACAAGCCCATCTCAACTCAGCAGACACCAAATCACCTCCAGGCCATGCAGTGCACAATGATGAGACCCAAAGCCATTTTTGGACTGATCAGTGGGAATGCTCAGCATCTCTGACTTAAAGTGTGCTGGGCGGAATAGGCCTCTGTTCTCATGTCTGCGGGGAAAAAGAAACTTTGTTCCCAACCCCCAATTTCCCCAGCATATTCTTGGATCCTGACCTCTTTGATAAAAATTTACGAGGAGCCATTCTGAATCAGACCAAAGGTTAGTAGAGTGTGATATATTGTCGAAGGCTTTCACGGCCGGAGAACGATGGTTGTTGTGGATTTTCCGGGCTGTATTGCCGTGGTCTTGGCATTGTAGTTCCTGACATTTCACCAGCAGCTGTGACTGGCATCTTCAGAGGTGTAGCACCAAAAGACAGGGATCTCTCAGTGTCAAACTTGACACTGAGAGATCCCTGTCTTTCGGTGCTACACCTCTGAAGATGCCAGTCACAGCTGCTGGTGAAATGTCAGGAACTATAATGCCAAGACCACGGCAATACAGCCCGGAAAATCCACAACAACCGTCAGTAGAGTTCCTCACTTTCTCTGGGTAGCCAGAGATCCCAGAGCAAATGGTATTCAGATGTACATTTCTTAGATGTATGGCACTGCAGGCTGAAATTTCTTTTGCTGAATATTAGAACACCATTTATTGTAGATGTAAATCAGTTATTCCTACTGTCTTTCCAGATGCAGAGAGTTGTGACAAATGTCCAGAAGACCAGCATCCAAACAAGGACCGAACTCGATGTGTCCCAAAGGCCATAACCTTCCTGTCTTACAAAGAACCTTTGGGGATCAGCCTAGTTTTTTTCCCGCTCTTCTTGACTCTAATAACCGGTTTTGTTTTAGGACTTTTCATAAAATTCTTAGACACACCTGTAGTCAAAGCCAACAACCGGGACCTTACCTATATTCTCCTCATTTCCCTTCTGCTTTCCTTTCTGTCCTGCTTCCTATTCATCGGCCAGCCAAGGAATGTGACCTGCCTTCTCCGTCAGACAGCCTTCAGCATCATCTTCTCGGTTGCCGTCTCTTCTGTGTTGGCCAAAACCGTCACTGTAGTGGTGGCCTTCATGGCCACCAAGCCAGGAAACACAATAAGGAAATGGCTGGGGAAGAGTCTGGCCAACTCCATTGTCATTTCTTGTTCTGTTGTCCAGGTTGGCCTCTGTGCCATCTGGCTAGGAATCTTTCCTCCCTTCCCTGAGTCTGACATGCACTCCCAGCCTGCACATATTGTCCTACAATGCAACGAAGGGTCTATCGCCATGTTTTATGGTGCCCTGGGGTACATGGGCTTCCTGGCTGCCATCTCTTTCACAGTGGCTTTCCTGGCCAGGAAGCTGCCAGGGGCCTTCAATGAAGCCAAGCTGATCACCTTCAGCATGCTGGTGTTTTGCAGTGTCTGGGTGTCCTTTGTGCCCACCTACCTGAGCACAAAGGGGAAATACATGGTGGCCGTGCAGGTCTTCTCCATCTTGGCCTCCAGTGCTGGCTTGCTGGGCTGCATCTTCCTTCCCAAATGCTACGTTATCGTACTGAGGCCTAATCTTAATACCAAGGAGCATCTAATGAGAAATGTTAACCAATTAAATTGAATGTAAAGTGGCAGGGGGTTCCTTGCTGTATGCTGATGCACATGAACCTAAAACTCAGAGAGAATGCCTAACTCCTGAGGTGAAGCAATACTAATTACCCAATCTATCATATCTATCTATCACGTAACAATAATTGTCCCAATCCCTTAAAAGGACAATAAAAAGAATCTTTCTAGCTAGTACCCAATTGGCTTGCTGTGTGTTATATGGAAGTTGCATGCTACCCAATTTGGAACATGTTTGTTGCTTTCATCCATCTTATTTTCACTCCTTATTTGCAGATCCCATAAAGAAGGGCTGGGTGGGTCTGGCAAGAGCCCTGGGAGGCAGCACTAGTTGCCATCCTCGAGTTGCCATAAGGAACTGATCACTCCAGTCTTGTTTGTAAGGGGGACTGTAGTTTCTGTAGCTTGGAGAGCCGCTGCAATTCTGGGTGAACTCCTTGGAATCTGACCTAGGGATGTGCACTCAAAGATAACCGGTTGAAATATATACCTGGAAAATATCTTCTTATTCTTTTGGGGATACATTCAGGGATATGGATGATATTTGGAAATCTCAGCAATACTAGCATCTCTATCCCAACACATATTCTACACAATACCTTATTTCACAGTAGGGGTGAGCACTGAGAAAATTTCCATTTCAGTTTTAGATCTAGAGCTGCTGGACAAACTGTTTCATTATTGGGTTGTTCCAGGTGGGCCAGTGCTGGCTCCGGTCTAATCCATTTAGTTTTTCCCCTTTTTTAGTTTTGGCCCAATGGGAGTATGCAGGGTGGGTGCACACACAACAATGGACCCAAAAGAGAGTGCCAGCAAGTGCCAAAACTGGCTGGCCAAGTAGCATTAGTGGGCCATGCCCAAGCTGGAAAGCAATCCATTGCCAATCACAGCACAGTGCAGCAGTTATTTTTTTTAAAATCTTGCTTCATGATTGTGCCAGCGAATTACATTTGCTTCCTATTGTTGCCTGTTGATGCCTTTTTGCCCCGTGCTTTGTTGTTGTGTTCCCTTTCCACAATGAAGGGCAAATCTTTCAATGCTAAGGAGGAGCCCCTCCTCCACCAGTGGATTTGATGGATATCTTTACAGCTTCTCAGCTGTTATTCAATTCCATTGTTGAAAAGCCTGGAAAGAGCACTACATGTATAGCTCTTTCCGAGCTTCAAAATCACAAGCAAAGTGCTCCCAAGAAAGACCTCCATCTCAGCATCAGGTTTCTTGCTGACATAAGTCGATGTAGGCTGTTTTTTTTTCTTTTTCAAGAGAGTTGGAGAAACAAGAATCTGGGGGCCAAGCTACAAGTGACGACTGACACTTGAATTGCAAGTAGATTGAGTGGAGCGCAACTGGAGGGCAAGTAAACAGAGAGAAATACACTTGCTGTTCAAGTGTTATTCATCACTTGTAGCTTGGCCCTGGGGCATCTGTTTTTGCACTTACGGCACCAAAATCTCTCAGAACACAGTCCTCCCTGCAAATCATTGATTGTCTCACCAATTTTGAGCACATACACAACAACAGCAGGTTTCAGTCGCAGACCTCAAAGAATGTTTAAGGAAAGGTGTTAAAGTGAGTGCTGGGTGGCTGTGCAGGGAAAACCTGTCCTTTTCAAGGGGGGCAGGAATCCAGAAGCAATGCTTTATTCTGCCTTAACTGAACAAAACCTGCAAACTCAATACCAACCTTTTGTCCTTTTCCTAGTCCAAAAATCCTTTGATCCAAAAAACTTCTCTTCAAGCACAAAATAAACACTCACAACAACGGACCCCAAAGAAGGAGAGTGCCAGCGAGTGCCCAGAAGGGCAGGAAACTGGCTGGCCAAACAGCATCAGTGGGCCAGTGCCCAAGCAGGAAAACGCTCCATTGCCAACCACAGCACAGTGCAGCAATTATTTTTTAAAAAAAACCTTGCTTCATGATGGTGCCAGTAAATTACATTTGCTTCCTATTGTTGATGCCTTTCCCCCCGTGCTTTGTTGTTGTTTCCTTCCCACAATGAAGGGCAAATCTTTTGATGCTAAGGAGGAGCCCCCCTCCCCCACAGGTGGATCTGACAGGTCTCTTTCCAGCTCCTCAGCTCTTACTCAACTCCATCATTGAAAAGCCTGGAAAGAGCACTACATGTATAGCTCTTTCCGAGCTTCAAAATCACAAGCAAAGTGCTCCCAAGAAAGACCTCCATCTCAGCATCAGGTTTCTTGCCACAGTGGACCTGCTCTCACAGTGAAGAGACCTGCTGGAACTGTGGCTGGCTCTTCAGTCAATGCTCACTGCCTCTGAGCACCTCTTGTTCTTCGAAAGACACTGCGTTTTTGACCAGAGGAGACCACACAGGCCATGTTACCATGATCCTTTCTCTGTGGCCCTCTATCTTTCTTGACTTCATAGAGCCATAACTTTGTTTCACACCACAGCCAAAATACTGGCATAGAGTACTGGCAGAGAAGTGGGGGGGGGGGAGTGTTGCAATGCCGTCAATGTTTCACTCATAGCTTCCAGTGATCCCTCTCCTTCATGAAACAGTTGACAACAGTGAGATCGGGAGCGAGGCTGGTGTTGGTTTTGTTTTGTTAATGGGACAGGAGGATAACGCTCTTTATTTTTTACGAATAAAGATGGGAGACGGGGCAGGTCATCCAGTCTCCCTTTTCTGATTAAAACCGTTAACCCAGGGTTGAAGGATGAAGGACGAGAACTTAAACTGAAGCCAAAGTAAAGCAGGCCCAGTCTTAGCAGACTAGTGCTTCTCTGTGGAAAACTGATCTGGAAAGACTTTGGTGGAGCCTGCTATATCCATAATATGGAACATTAGGTTAACATTTTCAATCAAAGCCTGGAAAAGAACATGATTTTAATTGTAATGATTTTAAGTAAATGTGTGCATGTGTCTTTAAATGATGGGTGTGATATAGGTGAAGAGTGGGCTGAAAGAGAAGGATGAGTGAGTGATATGATTGGTTGATGATTGAGAGTGTGGGCGGAGTGAATGCAGTTTTAGTCTGAGAGTGGAGAGCAAAGTTTCAGTCAGAAGAAAGCAGGCTAGCTGTGTGCAGCCTGAGTAACATTAAGCAGTTCTGTGAGAAATATTGAGTGAAGAAAAGAGAGGCTAGCTGGGTGCTGCCATAACATGTTTAAGCATTTCTGTGAAAAATATTGAGTCAGGAGAAAGCAGGCAAGCTGTGTACCTTTCAGAAACATTTTGCTCTCTCGCCCTGTTGAATAATTGAGCATGGAAGACTTCCAGCCTATGACCTAATCAGGCAGGTCATTCCATAAGGAGGAGGCTGCAACAGAGAATATGGAGTGGAATGTGTGGGCTGTCACAAACATGTTTTTTGCCTTCTGAGACCAGGAGGGCAGAAAGTTGGAGGAGGAGGCATAAGCAATTCTTCCCCTTATAATTATGAACCTCATGGTGATTTCTTCTTCTCATCAGGGATTTCTTCAGAAAGAACCTTGGAAAACAATGATGACATCAGCAGAACTAAGAGACAAACACAGTCACTTCCTCTGGAACATAAATATACCCCCTGTGATAATGAGAATCAGGGTGGGGGGTTTCGGGCCGGAGTGAACTGTGTCCGTGTTTGCTTGAATATCACACCTTTCACATCTGAAGCCATCTCTGCTGCCTTGATTTGGGAAGTGGGCTTGTCTTCTCCTAACTAGCTCGATCTGTAGTAAGGGACAGACACAAGGGAGGATTCTGTAGGGACCAGATCCAGAATGCTGGTGCTGGTTCTGGTAACTGTGGTGGTGGTACTGCCCCACAATGTTGTCTGTGGGATGTTGAAGGCAAAATGCCCACTGAACTTGATCAAGGACTTAAATGACCCGCGGAATTATTTCAAGCCTGGAGACGTCCTCATTGGTGGGATCCTATCTCTGAAGACTGTTTATCTGCAGTCGTTCAACTTTACTGAGCCTCCTCTGTTCAGAATTACGTTGTAAGCCATTTCTGTTGTTGGACTGAATGCATCTCTGGTTGATTCTGGTTTCAGAGTTTCTCCTCACTTTCATCCTTGGTAGATTATTCTCTTTATTATGTCTGTATTCTTTATTTAGGAGAATATTCACAGGCTATATGTGCAGAAAGGTTGCCCCCCTTGCCTGCAGAAAGCCATGACACAATATGTAGCCAACTTTCCTTTTAACCACTTAAACATTAGGAAGGAAGGAAGGGAGGAAGGAAGGAAGGAACATGAGTGCCTGAGTGGAGTGAGTGAGGGCCAAGCTACAAGTGATGAATGACACTTGAACGGAGCGCAAGTGAACAGGGAGAAATACACTTGCCGTTCAAGTGTCATTCGTCACTTGTAGCTTGGCCCTGAGTTAGTGGAGTGTTCCAAAGAAGGAAGTCGGGTACAATGCAAAATGGAATCAGCATTTTGAGCAGAGCAGATGGGAAATGCTGAGGGATAAGAAATACAGAAAACTAGCATTTGTTGTGAGATAATAATTCTAATTCAGCCAGCAGTGTGTTTGCAATGTGATTTGGGAAATGGCAGGTCAAGAACATCACAACTCTTCTCCCATTTCATAAATGTTGCTTCTTCTTTTTTCCCCCCCAAAACAAAGAGGGGTACAGAAGAAAGAAGGAAGGGGGATGACAGGGTCCAAGGAACGGTAAAATTTTGCACTACAAGGGTTGTTAAAACACAGCACACACACAACATACCTTCATCAGAGTTCAAATGAAAATTGCATCTAATATTCAGCTTCTGTGTACCTTACTAACTAAATACATTCTCTTTCTACAGAGTGTTCACTTTTAGATCAACTAAAGAAGATCATAACGAGTGGTCTCCATGTGCATTATTATTGCTATATCTTAATATAGTCTAATGCTTCTATACAGATCATTTCTATTTCTTTTAACTATTATACCAAAGTTTCCATATCTTGTGTTCTACCTCATCAATGATATTTAAGCATTTTCCATCTTATCGGATATTAACCTTACGTTCAGTCTAGAACAATATATCAATATACTATCTTATTCAGATTTCTAAAACTAAAACATTTTATGCATTTTCTCCTTTGTAAGTAAAATGATCCCCCCTTTTCTCTTCGAATTCTCTCATTGGTCTTCTGCTTAAATAGCCTGTCAGTTTTGCCATCACTGCGTATTCTGCCATCTTGTCTTTCCAGATTTCCCTAGTTGGGCATTCTTCTTCCTTCCATGTGCTTGCAAATACCACCCTTGCCGCCGTCAGTAAATATCTAAATAGTTTGTGTAGTTTTCTATCTACATTTTCTGGTAGTATTCCCAACAGCATAGTTTGTGGGTTCATGGCGAACTCAGATTTTAAAACTTTTTGCATCTCAGCATGTATTTTTCCCAGAAGCTTTTGCTTTGGGGCAAGTCCACCACATATGATGAAAAGAACCATCAGCTTCTTTACATTTCCAACATGACCCCACATATTTCTTGTCCATTTTCTCGATGTCTTTTGGTATAATGTACCATCTGAAGAACATCATGTACAGGTTCTCCCTTAATGTTTGACTTGCCGTAAATTTTATGCCCTTTGTCCACTTTTGAAATGTGATTTCTTCTCCGAAATTTTGCATCCACTTTATCATGCACACTTTAACTTGTTCTGTTTCAGTATCATATTGGAGTAAAAGTTTATATATTAGACCCAGGATGTGTTCTTTTTTCTGCATGATTATTTTCTCAAAATCAGTAAGATTCTTTAACTGTCCTCTGAGTTCCTTCAGGGCTTCATGCATTCTAGAAACTGCCTGAAAATATATCAGCCATTCTATTCCCCCCCCCCCCTTCATCTTGAATTTCTTGCCATGATTTTATCTTTCCTTGAGGATTTGTCATATCTTGGAACGTTATAAACATTTCCTCTGATTATTATCACAAAAGGCATTGATTGGTGAAAATAGTGGTGATACCAACGGGCTTATTCGTCTTCTAACCGAATCCCAAATTTGTATGAGACTGTCTCTTATAACATGACTTCCTTGTTTTTTTCTTGATCTTTTTGCCACCCAAAGGAGGTTGTGCAGTCCATCTGTCAGGTCCGCTGCTTCTAGTTGTATTAGTCTATCTTTGAGATTTCTTATCCAGTCTATAAACCAAACTAGACCAGCTGCTTCATAATATAATTTGATATTTGGGACTGCCAACCCTCCTCTGGAAGTTTCGTCTTGTAATACCTTGAATCTTACTCTTGGTTTTTTACTGTTCTAGATGAATTGATTAATTTGTCTTTGCCAATCCTTCAATGTCTTATCTTTTATGCTGATTGGTAACATTTGAAACAAAAAATTGATTTTTGGTAAAACATTAATTTCAATCACCGATTCTTTTTTATATAATTCAGAAAAATAGGAAGTAAATAATGTATGTATTTCTTTTCTACATAGGTGATTCCATCTTGCTTTTTAACTGCTGTGATCCTTCTTTTCTCCATTTCTTTTCGTAAACGGTGGGCCAGAAAATGACCTGGTTTGTTTGCATGTTCAAAATATTTCTGCTTCATAAAGCTTAACTTCTTCTGCATTTCTTCAGCTTGCAAAAAGTTCAGTTGATTTCTTAATTGCTTAATTTCAGTTAATATTGTCTTCTTAAGTGATCTTTTATGCTGTTCTTCCAAATTTTAGCTACCATTTCATCCATCTGCTTTGTTTTCTCCTTCCGTTTTTATGTCAAGGCTATCAGGTTTCCTCTCATAAAAGCTTTACTTGCTTCCCGTACTGTAGTAATGGAGACATCATTAGTATAGTCTAAAAAAACTCTTCTAAGTCTTTCTTGCACTTCTTAACTATATCGTCTTGTAATAATATGTTATCATTCAGCCTTCATCTTCTATTTTTACATTCTTCCTGCCACTCTTTCAGCAGGGAGTTAAGATCTGTATTAATTTTCAGTTGTATCTCTACTTTGTTTAAAATCATTAATGCAGTTTTGGACATCCAGCGCATATCTATACTTGAGTAAGTTTGATGTCTATCTGAGAAGAAGGTATAGTTCCTAACTTTGGGATTTAAAGATCTCCTTGCATCCGTCAAATGTAACGATTTCATATACTTCATCACATTTTTGGGTAGTTTCCCCTTGTTTTCTTCAATCGGTCCATCTTTGGGTCCAACACTCCATTCATACCTCCACAAATAATAATATCTCCTTGAAAATCTGTCAGTTTATCAAAAAAATTACCATAGAATTTTTCTTTAGCAGAGTTTGGTACATAGATTGCAGCTAAAGTATAGATTGTCCTTCCTGGATGCTTGATTTTCAATAGTATATATCTTCCTTCTGGATCATGCAGTTCCTCAATTATGCTAAGTTGTTGGTTCTTTACATAGCCCGCCACCCCTCTCTTTTTCTCTTCCGCTGATGATATATAGACTTTACCTAATTTTTTATTCTCTAAAATATGTCCATGATTCTTTTTAATATGAGTTTCTTGAAGACATTAAATCCACTTCCTGTTTTTTTTACAAATTGAATATTTTGGATTGTTTTGTGGGGGAGTTTAGGCCATTAATATTCACTGGAAGGATATTGAAATTTTCCATATTGTTAATATTCCGCTGCTTGGTCTAATTTCCCTTCTTCACCTTCTGTTGTTTCTTTGTCTCTTTGCACCTGTTGGGCATCAAAGATGCCTTCCGCTGCGAATTCTTCAAAAAGCTGCTTAGCCTGATCAATAGTTAAAATCAATCTTCTTCCTTTTGGTAACAGAACTTCAAGAGCAAATGGAGTTTCCCAAAAATATCTGTGTAGTTGTCTCAGGAAATCTAAATCTTTCCTCTTTTTCAGCAGACTTTGTGGAAGATCATGAAAAACTTGTATTTCTGATCCTGAGATTTTCAGTGGATGCTCTCTTTGTTTCTTCAAAATCAAATTTCTAGGCTCCTAAATTTTAAATATTAATTGAAGATAAACAAGTGTCAATATAACATGGAAATAGTTGATGGTTAGGGCAGAATACGAATTGTTTTATTATTGCTATCAATAATGACTATTAATAGCAAATAACAATTAAAGCAGAGTAAAAGAGAGAAGATAAAGTAAAGTATAATATAAAACAGAAGCAAAACCCGCTGAGTAGTAACTAATATTAATTTATTAATATTATTAATCCAAATGTCTTATATATATTCAAATATAAGATTGTTAGACCATTAGTATCTTAATAGATTGAGCACTCCCCGACTATAAAAATTGAAAAAATTATTTTGTCCAGTAGATGGCGATGTATTTCACTTATTCCGTCTTCTATTCTTAGGCTGTCAAAACAAGGAAGAGGCTTTAGTTAATTCGTCAAAACAAACAAACACCAAAACAAAAACAAAGAAAAAAGTCAGAGAGAGATAGAGGATTAAGAACAAAAGGGAGTGCTGAGTTTAGTTCACGCAGGGCCAAAAAGAGAAAAGAAAAACTTTCCCCATTAAACACACAACCAAATCCAGTTTTTTCTCTGTAGCAGTTCAATATAAGCAATTATTCCAAGATGGAGGATCCACTTAAGTATGATGCAGTTACACTAAACAGATTCCCCAGACTTTAAAAAACCTTTACTTTAAATGCAAAGTCTTATAACATCTGATCGCTTCCATACCCCATTCTTGTCTCCCCACTCCTGGATGATAGATTATTTGTCTCAGCCTTCCTCTCTCCAGGAAGCCGGGAGGCAGTGATGGGGTGGGGTGGGGGAGGAGAGCTGAGGAGCTTAATGACTCTGTGTTGCAAGGTATTCTTCTGCCTTGATCTCGTAGTACATGAAATACTTCTTAACAAATGATCTTCATAGCGGGGAAGGTAGAGATAAGGGAGGGAATAACAGACTGGGAGAGAGACAGTAGAGTGTGTGGGAGCCGAGATTATGGCTATTCCAAGCTTCTGGCTTACTCAGATCATGTTGTTAAAAGCCAAATGAGAGTCTCCTTCCCTTCTCCAACCTTCATCCGACAGCTTTAGATAGTTCAAAATAAAAAAGAGTCCAGTAGCACCTTTAAGACTAACCAATTCTATTGTAGCATAAGCTTTCGAGAATCACGTTCTCTTCATCAGATGTTCAGGAGCTGATAGCACTCCCTCAGCGTTGTAATTGACGCCTCTGGTAAGTTAGAACTCAGGAGCTGATGAAAGCTCCGTCTGTGCAGCCCGACACCATCCCACATGATCCAATGTTGCTTCTTTTTCATGGTCCTTTGGAACATTGATTGGATTTAGGTTTTTGGAAGTTGAGTGTTCCCCTTTCCAGCACTGGAGGCTGCATCTCCCTTGGAATGGTGTGCAAATACGAGAGCTGTTCACTTTGTACAAAGCTCTTCCCCTCAGCACAGACAAGGAAATAAAACATTTCTAACAATAAAATCCAGACATTTTTGTTTCCTGTAAAAGAAGCAGGCTTTTGATGTGATGCTTATAATGAATAGAAGATGAAAATGTGTTCTTCCTTTTGGTAGAAATTCATACATAAAATACCCAGTCCTCTTGTCCTTCCTGCTTGGCATTCAGGAGGCCAATCAGAATCCCAGGATCTTGCCCAACATCACTCTGGGCTACGACATCTACGACAACTATTTCAATGCAAGGATGACTTACGATGGAGCGTTAGACCTCCTCTCCACGGGGCAAGAGAACATTCCAAACTATCGCTGTGGAGGTCCGAAGAACCTGCTGGCAGTTCTTGAAGGGTCTGAGTCTGACATCCCCATCCAGATCTACAGTCTGCTGGGCATCTATAAAATCCCACTGGTATGAAGCCGGAAGTGGGGTGGGTGGGTGGAGTTATCCTAATTTTATTTGGGACAAAGCTATGAGCCTTTAGACAAGTTCTTGCTGGGTTCTGGTGCTCTCAGATTCCCTAGATTCTGAGCTTCTTCTGCAATGTCTCCAGGCATCAAATTGTGATTCCAGAAGCAGTCAATAGATCTGTTTCTGTTGCCTCCTTGTCACTTTTTATCCATCAGATCTGGCAGGTTTTTGACAGAACAGAAAAGCCACTTTTCACTAAAGAGTAAAAACTGAAATCTGGCCCATAGTTGAGTGACCCCTTTTGATGGAAGGATACACAATTCTTGTCCTATTTTTTCAGCTCTCTGTGGCTAAGAGACAGTGCTATGTTCTTCACTTCCCACAATGTGGTATAGCTGTGACAGCATATTGCATTTCATCTGTACCCCCCAAGAGACTTTTATCTGTTTCAGATAGAAGAGATCTTGTGTATATAGTAATGTTGCAGCCCTGATGGAAGCAGATGAATAGGATTGAAGGGTTGTGGGGAGCAAACTGGAGGAGGAAACGGGGCTCAGTAGGTTGGTCTCCAAGGACAGGCCAAAATATTGCTCAAGTTGGCAAACGCTTAACTACGAACACTCTGGCTCTTAAGAACAGAATAGTAGAAGTGACAGGGCCTTATTAACCTCCTTAGACAAGCCATTCCACAAGGTGGGAACCATAACAGAGATATTCTCTGAGCAGGCAGCTGTCAATCTCACCATTTGCTGGGTGGAACCTTCTGCCTGAAAGCAGTATAGAGTGGTGCATTTCTCTCATTATTATGTGCAGTAGTTACAAAAATGGCATGTTTTGACATTAGACTAATTACTAGCAACAAAGCCCATTGTGGGGGGAAAATACAATGGGCTCTAGAGAGCTGGGGATGGGGAGGGCTGGCAGGCGGGTGGGCTGGAGAGGGCTGGCAGGGAGCTGAGCATACCAGCCACTACTGCGCCCGGATCAGATTTATCCAAGGATCAACCCCAAACTCCAAGGATCAACCCCAAACTCCAAGGATCAATCCCAAACTCTGACTGGCAGCCGCTCCCCAGCTAATACACAAAGAATTATGTAGCCCCTGCAAGCATAACCAATGCGTGGTGGCAGCAGGTTTCCTAAGCCCCAAGCCCACTTCATTGGATGCACATTTGAAAATTTCTAGAGTTTGCAGCTCTTTGAGTCTCCACACTGGCAGGTTACCCTATTTTCATGCACAATGCAACATTCTTTCCCAAGGGCATGAAGTGGAAGGGGGCTCCAGGGGAGAAAAGTAACTTCTGGGTTAACCAGAATTGATTGGAAGGAGGGTGGAGAGACAAGTCATGTGGGGGGGGTACAGCACAAGGAAGGGGAAGTGACAGGCAGCAGTGAGGCAGGCACGTTCGGGACTCAGGCACGCCACCCCCCAGCCATGCTCGGAGTCCCTCGGAGTCCCAGTGGGCTCGAAGCTATAAGCAAGAGCTGAAGTCCAACATGCAGAGTGCTTTCCCTCACCTCTCAGGCAGTCCGCCAGTACTGTGCCCAGATTGAGGTGGAGAGGATGGGTAGGCTGAGGAGGGCAATCCCACCCTAGTGCCGGCCTCATCACGGCTGGCAAGAGCTTTGAAGTTGGGCCATCCTTCCCATTGCTGACTGGCACAATTGGACTGGGAAGGGCTGAGCTGACCTGCTGCGGGCCCTTCTGAGGCCACAGAGGTTTGGGAGGCTGGAGGGGGGCTGGAGAGGGCTTGCAGGCAAAGGGGTCTGGGGAGGGTGGCAAGCCCTTCCCGCTCCTTCCCCGGCTCAGTTGGTGCTGTGGCAGGCTGCTCCAGGTGGAGGAACGGTCAGGCTTGCCTGATCATCCCATCACCGTGCTGCCCTCTGCAAGCCGTATTGACCACCACCCACTTTTTGTTCTGGTGCTCCTGCGCAGGTACACCAGGATAAAATGTGCATCATCTGAAATATGCTTAGGCTTTTATGTGGTAAGATTATGAAGACAAAACAAATTCCCTATCCAAATAGCTTATAATGGGGAAAAAAATCACGTGATTTTATTTTGTTTGAGCAACTTTTTCTCTCTGACCTGACCTGACCTGTTTCTTCTCTCTCCTGTGTTTTCTTTAAAAGGACCAAAATTATGTTTCTTAGGGGAGAAGAGGAGAGAGGGCCTCTGGGTTTTCTTGACTGAATATGGACTGTAGCCACTAAGATTACATATGTGTGTGTGGTAGTGCAATTGTGAACCTTATGAGGTGGAACTTTGAATCAGCTAAGAACTGGTTCTATATTCTGGACAATGTCAGTTTGTAGGAAATGCTCCAAATGTCTGCCATCTGCCATCCAGATGTTGTTCTAAACTGTATGTTTTACTTATGGTTTAACTGTGATTCTTTTTACTGTTGTTTATCCACTCTGAGCCTGCACAAGCAGGGAGAGTGGAATAGAAGAAGGAGGAGGAGGAGGAGGAGGTGGTGGTGGTAGTGGTGGTTCAGTGCCTGGCAGCATCCTACAAGGATAGACTCATTTATCCTGGGAGGCCTTGGAGAAGATACAGTGTTATCTCAGGGTTTTCTCTTTTGGATTACATGTTTTAGATCTCCTTTTGTTCCCTTCCCCCAATAACACACCAAATCCTCCGCATGAGCTTCTTTCCATCACAAGGACTGGGATTTGCTCCAATCTCTTCCTCTCCTTCCTAGGTCAGTTATGGGCTTCTTTCCCGCATTCTTCATGATCCAGCTCAGTATCCTTTTCTCTACCAGAAGTTCCGAAAACAGGAACAACAATACCGGGGGATTGTCAAACTGCTCCTGCATTTCCAGTGGACGTGGATCGGTCTCATTGCATCAGATACTGAGAATGGAGGACAATTCATGAAAATCTTCCCTGCTCTGGCCAGCAAGGATGACGTTTGTGTTGCCTTCGCACTGAGCATCGAAGTAAAAGCCCTTGGAGCAGATATAGAAAATACATTCTTGTCATCTGCTGCATTTCGCTTGTGGAGAAAAGTCCACGTATTTGTTTATTTTGGGGAGCCAACAATTTTTCCAATTATACCATACAATATACATAAAGCAGCTGAAGAGAGAATCAAGCCCCCTGTACAGAAAATCTGGATCACCACAGCTTTGTGGGACCTCAGCACCTACTTGCTTTATGTATTTTCATTTATTCATCACACACATATTTTTTTTTCTTTCTCCGTGCACAGTAACAAAAGTATACATTTGGGTTATAGTATGGCACGTGATATCGTGCAGTTTGGGGGGAAAGCATTCAATTGTTTCTATTCTAAACCTTCACTGTCTGTGAAAGGACGAATAAGATGCAGAGAAAGAGAAAATCTGGAGGCCATTTCGCCAGACATGACGGAAAGTGTCCTGTCTCTAGATATCAACAGCTTTTTCAATGCCATTCTTTTTGTGGCACAGGCCGTACATGCTGCGTACCTATCAGGATCCAAGCCGATGTTCATTGGAGGAAAGCTGGGCCTCCAAAGGGTACAGCCGTGGCAGGTATTCCTTTCTCTTCTAAAATAGCTAAATGAATAATCATGAAGAATGTGCTGTCAAGTCACAATTCAGTCATGGTGACTCCTTCCATGCAGTGTTCAAGGCATGAAAGGAGATTAGGTGGTTTGCCATTAGCTTCCCATGCCTACTAACTCCAGTCTTCCTCTGTGGTCTCCCACTGAAGAACTTATCTTCCAACGTATGATGATATTGGGCTATACCATGTCGTTCTACCTCCCGAAAACTGCTTTTTCCATATGCAGATTTTCAATATTCATCGGGTGCTTTCAATGTGTTAGAACCTAACTAGATGTTCCAGCCTGCAGGAATTTGCCATGGGGGAATGCAGCTGGACAGTACCTGCTAGTTCTTGGTGGAAATTCGGGAAAAAATGCACAGCAGGGCCCAATTCATATTAGAACTGCAGCACAACAGAAGGGAGAATTCTGGCCTTCTTCCCTGTGGTGTTTTCAGTGACTGAGACAGCCTAGGGACCTCAAGTGAGAGTACTATCTTCTCTCTGTGGAGCCAGGACACACAAGCATTCAGTGCATGTACTGGCACCCAAAATATCAAGACGCCCACCTTGGCATAAGCTGCTTCAGCCACAAAAACAGCACAGGGAAGACGGCAGGGATTCCTTCTCCTTTTGTTCTGCAGTTCTGACCCAAATCTGGTCCTCCTGTGCACTTACTTAGGTGCTACCACAAGGAATTACTAGCAGGTACAATACAGCCGCAGTTCCCCATGGTGAAATAGGAACATTTGAGTCATCTAAGTAGGCTCTGACAGCTGTGATTACTAACTACCTGTGTTCAGAGGGAGATTCCCCCACATTGCATTGTAAGAATTCCCCGATCTTCATGGTCTGTTTCGAGCAGGTAGCTGAAGTACTGCAGTGTGAGAACAAGACACAATCTTATCCTCCATGTTATTCAACCACTAGAGAACTCATTTGTATCTATGGAACTGGATTTTATCAATATGCAGGTCAGACCCAGTTCTATAGCTCACTATCCAAATGCCCTGATGATGCAGTCAAGGTCTTGAATTGCTGCCTGACAGCTGTGGTCAAATGGCAGAAAGCGAACAAAATGAAAGGGAACCCAGGCAAGACAGAAGAGACGCTGGTTGGGAAGTGGGGAGACCTTGAAGGACGTTTTGCTGCCCATTTTCGAGTTCAGTTGACCCATACAGACTCCGTTAAAAGCCTAGAGGTTATTCTAGCTCCAGCACTGCTACAAGAGAAGCAAGGAAATGCAGCTGCAGAAAAGGCCTTCTCCCAACTGAGACTAGCCTAGAAGATGACCCCTTACCTTGACACGATGAACGTCTAGACTAGACTACGGTAATGCACTCTGCACAGGTCTTCCCTCAAAGTCACCTTGCAGATTCCAGTTGGTGCAGAAGGCTGCAGCTCGATTATTATTGGGAGCTAGGTAGAGTACGCATATTACTCCCATTCTGCAGTCACTCGGTTGGCTACCCATCAGTTATCAGGCTCAATTGAAAGTTTTAGCTATCACCTACAAAACGCTTCATGACCTTGGCCCTTGCATCTGTAGGGCAACCTCTCTTCCTGCGCTGCACCATAGTAGCGTCATTCCTCTGACCAAGGCCTTCTGCAGATTCCCCCCTGTAAACATCCACAATCTACAGCTGCCCATACACGTGCCTTCTCTGTGGTGGCCCCCACCTTATGGAAGCTTCCTTTCTCTTTGCTTTCCACAAACTATGCAATGCTTAATTATTCAGGAGGGCTTTTTCACTCAGGTTGTGCTGTGCTGTAGGAAATGGCTGAGAGAGATGCTTTGGTAAAGGGGAAGGGACGGAAAACTCTATTACTGAGTAACGTTTGTTGCTGTAAGTATGATCCTGCTGGATAGTTTCTGTGTTGTTTAACATGTTCCACTTATTTGCTTATGCTGTCTTCCAGCATTTTTCAGGTCTATGTTGGATCTTGGTTTTCAAATTTCTGCAAATTTTGCGTTTGCATTCCCTATGATATTCTTGAATGTCCCAGCTGTTGATTACATTAACTTACACAGTGCAATCCTCCTTGTGTCTCAAGGAGAAAAGAGGACTATAAACAAGATAGGCAGGCAGGCAGAGGGAGGGAGGGAGGGGAGGAATGGGATGGATGAATATATGGGCAAAACATTCAATGTTACTGGGAATCCAGAAGATGTGGCACAGGTCACAAGCCATACATGAACATAACTATGCACTCTGGCCATTTTTTACCCTCTCAGGGACCATATTTGGGTGGAAATGTAGCCTACAATTTTTCAAATAAATAAATAAATAATAAAAAGCGCCATACCCTTGGCTCTTGGTTCCTAATTGCCTGACTTTTCACTTCCATTCCAGCTCCACACTTTCCTAAGAAACAGCCATCTTTTCAACACTTCCATGGGGAATGTATATTGGGATGAGAATGGGGATGCTGCAGAGGATTTTGATATCAAGATATGGAAGCGATCCCCCAATGGACCTATTAATAGAGTGAAAATGGGGAGAGTTGAGAAACACGCATCCCAAGAGCTGAAGTTCACCATCTACCAGGATGCATTTCTGTTCCTCAAGAGTTTAAAACAGGTGAGGAAATTGATTTCCCCTTATTCCACTGATCATTTGTTAAGATTTAATAATCTTCTGGATGCTATATGTGAAAACAAAACTGAATGAATTTATTTTATACACCATCTCTCAATAAATAGGAAACAAAGCAAATCCTGATGTAATATACAAATGAATACAACCAGAAATGTGATTGGAATAATACCAGATGATAGCAAAGTTGCCGATTTTAACTTTAAACCATTGTTTGGGACACAGAAGGCCTGAGAAGTTGGATTTAGGTTTTTGGGAAACTCTTCAAAGTGTATTTTTGTCACTCTTCTGGCTAACCTACAGTTTTCAGCTTTAAGAATAACTTACAAATCAATATCTTTATGCCCAGAATAAATCCTAGATCAAGTGGAACAGAGTAGAATAATTACTGTTTGGAATTATTCAGAGGTGTTAATATCATGCTTTCAGAGAAAACTAAGATGTTTTGATAAATTAACGTAAGGCTCACTTAAGTGTGTCTATGTAAGGTAGCCACATCCTAAAGCACTCGGCTCTCTTGTAACAATGGGTCAAAGGTACAGAGATGAGTACAACGATAATAGTGTTTTCAGGCTGCCAACAGGCAAGCCAAGAACAGGCACACCCAGTATGGTGCAACGATGTCACTTCCTGAAGTGACATCATTGCACTGGCTGCGGGTGTGCTCCCGTGCTTCACTGTGGCCAAACAGGCCAGAATTAACCTCATAGAAAGTGCAGGAGCATGCCTGTGAAAGTACCTGGTCTTCCCCTCCTGCCAGGAGCGGAAGGAGACCTGGTAACCCTAGTTGCCCTGTTTGTCTACATTAAGCCTATATCACTGGAAAGCAGGGGTCATTTCATAGAAAAAGAACTGCAGGAACTCATTAGCATAACTCATTAGCATTTGCCACACACCCTGAAATCACTGGAAGTGTGTCAGAAGGAAACACCCACCCCTCAGGCCCCTTCCCCCCCAAATCTCCAGTTATTTCCTGAAAATAAAGCAGAATGAATGAACTCAAAGCAGCTAACCCTCCTCTGGAGAGCCAGTCCCAGCAGGCCTACTTGCACGGATGCACTCACTCACTCACAAGTCACGAATGAAAATAAGGCAGCAGAATGAATTGAAGCAACTTACCCTCCTTTGGATATCCAGGCCCAGCAGCCCAGCTTACTCTCTCTCTCTCTCTCTCTCTCTCTCTCTCTCTCTCTCTCTCTCTCTCACCAAATGAAAATAAAGCAGCTGAATGAATTGAATCAGCTTACCCTCCTTTGGACATCCAGGCCCAGCAGCCCAGCTTGCACTCAGTCACTCACTCACTCATGAGTCAAAAATGAAAATAAAGCAGCAGAATGAATTGAAGCAGCTTACCGTCCTTTAGAGGGGAGGCAGAGGGGAGGAAAAGGAATCATGTGGGCAGGGCCAAAACCCATGTGACCACTTTTCAGCTCCACCAGAATGCCATTCTGGTGCGTTCCCCCTCCAAATGAGCCCTGCTGGAAAGTAAGATAAATGTTCTCCATGTGATAGCAAGAGTTATCAAGCTATCAAGAGGGCTGCATCTCTTCAGAGCCTCCTTTGAGCAGTGTTTTCTGTACCTCAATATGTCATATGGACCGGGGTGAAAAAACAGTCCCACCTGAGGAAATTATTTGTTTATCTGGTGCTGTTTTATATTCAGCTGTATTTTGATTACAGAAAAAAACTGTAAGTGGTGTGTTATTTTACTTATCTGTAGCTTGAAGAAATGAATGACCTCAATGGCCATTGCTAGGCAACCAGAATGGTATAATAAATAAATAAATAAATAATAATAATAATACCCATCAAGGGTGCCATCTTGTAGTGGTGATGGGGCTTGTGTGTTCCAATGAGGCTGAGAGCTGTACTGGTGGTAGCATTGCTACCAGTAGAGTCACCTAAACCAGACAGGTCTCAACTGAGGAGCCAGACTAAGTGCACCCAACAACCATCAATCATGATGAGAAAATAAACTTAAATCCATAACGGATCAGCCATTGCCTGGGTCAACAAGGACCACAGCAGGTGCTATGGCTCCTGGACACCTGTCGACAAATGGGCTACGGGGCTCAGCAGATTCTGTTGAGGAACCAGAAGAGACTGCTGCAGTGCTACTGGAACAAAGTAAACATAAAACTTGGACAACCACCAAAAATCAAGAAATAATGAAATGTTATTATAAGACAAATCCATCTGCCCATGGTTTCCTGAAAAGAATGATGCAAATTTGGAAAGAAAATCACCCATAATGTGGTATAACAGAAGAAAGAATAATAGATCAAAGATGGTTCATTATTCAGAATAAAGTTTTCACAGAACTGGAATTGGAAGAATTGGAGAAACTGGCAAAAAAAAAGAAAAAAAATAATGACAAAGGAAGGGAAAACATCACGGTTGAACAGACTAAAGCCACAGTGGAAGAACATGCTCTACCTGAAATACAAGCTATGGATCAGCCTGATAATAATGATTTGATCAGCAAAGAGTTCTGAAAGAAATTTTTTTGAGTTACGTCAGCCAAGGCAGCGAATGACAAAGACTACCCATAATTTACCAAATACAGAGAAAACAAGTGAAAACTTTACTGAATATAGCCAATGATGTCATTGATACAATGCCAACCAAAACATTAAAAGAAACAAATGAACTCAGGGGCATGGCGCTGCTTCTGATTAAGGCAGTTGCAGAAACCTGAGCTCCACTCCCACCCCCCAAGTCAATTAGTATAAGAAAGCAATTCATTTAGGCATGAACGTTCAAATAATGGGCAAGAACAATGCAGAAAAGAAAAATACAAATAGCAAGTCTGCTAAAAAGCTCCAGGATTACTTTCCCACACAGTTGCAGCCTGAGACTCAAAACGATGCTGTAGAAGAAGCATTCAAAATGGCAGTTGAGGCAAATGCAATAGGTAAAACTTGGACTGAAACTAATCTGCCCTTGTTGCTGCAAAAAATGGAGCAAAGAATCTTGTATAAAATTGCAAATTTAACTGACCAGATTTCGGATATAAAATTGGACATTACTAGAGCCATTCATAAAGCCGACCATGCAATGGATCTGAGTACTCATTGCAAAACAAAATCCAGGCCTTGCAAAAGGACAATGACTTAATGAAAAGCAAAATTCAGTCCCTATAACTTTCCAATCGCAAGCTTCATCTTAAGTTTAGAGGGATTGAAGAAAATGAAGCAATAAATGAAGATCCTGCAGCTTTCTTGAATAAATGGCTAACAAAAAATCTGAAACTCAGAGATCATGCTGCCCCTCTAATTACCACAGCACATCGGCTTGGTTTGCCAAACAATCCACGAAGGAAAAGCCCCAGGGACATTTTAGCAACTTTTTCAGATGGGAGTTCAAGAAGAAAGATCTTAGAAATGGCCAGACAACAGAACTCACTTACTTATAATGGGTCTTATATTGCTGTCTTTGTTGATCTGCTGAAAGAAATCCTCAACAAAAGGAGATAACTTAAATTGATCACAGGAACTCTTAGAGATGCAGGAATTGAATACAGATGGTCAAGCTTTACAAAGCTCCAAGTCACACACAAAGGGAACACTTATCTGGCAGAAGATCAAGAATCAGGTTTGACCCTACTGAGGAATATCAATCTGGAGCTACCCATGGACCCAGAGACTACGCCTCTTAAAAGGAAAAGATGTCAACCTCCTACCCCCAAAAGGGTAGTAAAATTCCAATCAGACATATTTAATAGTTATTTTCCTCACTGTAGCCTGCTTCTAATTCTAACTTTTCTACATAGAAGCAGCTGTATATATTCTAACAAACACAGTGCTCTAGTTTACTAATTAAGGTTTGGGGGTGGGAAAAGTTAAGCATTATGTTATTTCAGGTTCAGCTCCAGGAAGTAATACAGCTCTTCTACCTTGGTAAGTGATACCAAATACCTGAGTGGGGTATATACCCACAAGGTATAAAGAGCTGTTTAAATAACATGATCAATGATTTAAGTTTAATTGTAGTTCTTTTTCTTGTTTAGTGCGTAACACTTGATTAGCAAATCTAGCAATTTATATTTTTCTTTGTAGGGGTAGGGGTTGGGGGAGGTCAGGGAGGGAAGGTTTGTTAAGGATAGAGGGAGGGGGTGGACAATTTCAGCAGGAGGGAGGGTAGATAACTGTTTACGTAAATGTTAAGGCAAGTTGGTAAATTTTCCAAATCATTGTTTTTCATAGCTCTAACTATAATCGCTTTTAGATGTAGAATCCTTGTGATAATGTAACACTAAAAATCTTTGTACAATATCTTATTTTGCTATTGAATATCTTCCCTTTTGTTGTTATTGAAAAAGTTAAAAAATATATTTTTTAAAAAATGAACTCATGTATAGAACAGCTGCTATAGTAACAGCAGAGCTTGGCTCCAAACTGCCAAAAAAGAAAAAGCCTGGCATACCAAAATAGAAAACCCAACTGAAAAAGAAGATCAATAAACTATGTGGAAATATCATTAACCTGAAATACCTGGAAGATGAAAAACTGAAAAAAATGAGAGGATAAAAGATGGACTATGCCAAAGGTGTGATTTAGAAAGGAAAACAATTGCTGAAACCATAGAAGAATTAAAACAACAGGTAACAGCAATAGCAAAGAAAACAGAAAGATATGATGGGCGAATAAATCAGTATAAGGAAAATTTGCAAATTTGAACCAATCAGTGATTATTCTATAAGTCACAGGGAGAAAATACAGTGCAGAAGAACATCATCCTATGTAAAGAAGATGCCCTGAAATGTTCGCAAGAAATTTGGGAAAGATCAGTAGAGCATAACAGAAATGCCCCATGGATTAAAGACATTAATGAAGAATTGAGAGGGAAACGGATGAATGATGTGAAAATAACAACTGAAATAGTTGCCAGACAAGTGAAGTATGTGAAGAACTGGAGTGCACCTGGGCGAGATGAATTGCATGGGTTTTGGCTAAAGCATTTAACAAGTTTTCATCAACACATGGCAGTGCAATTCAATGAAATGCTTCAAAATTCTACCAGTGAAGAATGGCTCACAAAAGGCCGTGCATTTCTGATTGTGGAGGATGAAGGAAAAGGCAATGAGCCTGGCAATTACTGCCCAATTACATGCCTTCCAACAACATTCAAACTTTTCACAAGGATATTAGCAACATCAATATATGATTATTTAATGGAAAACAATATGCACCCTATTGAACCAAAAGGCAATTTAAAAAGTCAAGAGACATTAAAGATCAACTGCTAATAGACAAAATGGTACTGGAAAAGTTCAAGAAGAAGAAAGATATATTTGAATGGGGCATGGATTGACTACAAAAAAGCATTTGATTTACGGCCACACAGTTGGATTAATATCTACTTGGAAATTTTTAGAGAAAACATCAAGCTGTTCCTTAAGGAAAATATGCGAAAATGGAAAACCATGTTAATGGCCTATAGTGAAGAAAATGGGGAAGGTTGTATCAAAAGAGGAATATTTGAAGGGGACTCATTGTCACCTTTGTTATTCAACATCTCATTAATCCCCTTGACAATGATCGTAGAGGAAACAAAAATGGGTTATTATATTTCTGATCAGGCTAGGAAAATAAACTCTCTCCTGTACATGGATGATTTGAAATTGTATGCAAAGAGTCCCAATGAACTTGAATCATTGCTTAATACAGTGAAAATGTACAGTGATTATATTCAAATGAAATTTGGCTTAAACAAACATGCAGTAATCTCCATGCAGCAAAGAAAAGTAAAAAATATTGACGGAATAGAACTTGAAAATGGCAACATTATGAAATCATTATCAAACAACAAAAATTATAAATAACTTGGAATATTAGAATTAGATAACATCCTGCATGTGAAAGTAAAAGAACTGACTCAGACAGAATACATCAAGAGAGTCTGAAAAATTCTGAAATCAAAATTAAATGGTGGAAATACAATCAAGGCCATAAATACATAGTCCAGTGATCAGATATCCAGCTGGAATAATAGATTGGACACAAAGCAATTTAGGAAAATTGGATCAAAAAACATGAAAACTAATGAACATGCATCACTCTTTACACCCAAGTAGTGATGTTGATAGGCTATATTTACCATGAAAAATTGGTGGAAGAGGACTGTTAGAAGTACATCAGGTAGTAGAAGAAGAAAAGAGAGGCCTGAATGATTATATCAGTAGAAGTACAGAAAAATTACTTTAGGCTGTGAAAACACAGAATGTATTAAAAACAACCGAAACAAAGGCTGAATACAAGAAACAGTTTGAGAACAGATTAAATGGTTGTAAGAACAAACCCTTGCATGGGCAACATCTAAACAATATCGAAGGAAAAAGTGACAACAGCCTAACTTGTGCATGGTTGAAGATGGGTACAATCCAGAAAGAAACTGAAGGTCTGATCTTTGCAGCACAAGAACAAGCATTGCAAACGGATGTCATGAAAGCCAAAATTCAGAAAATCAGTGAAAATCCAAAATGTCGACTTTCCCAGGAGAAAGATGAAACTGTGTCCCACCTTATCTCTGAATGCAGCAAAATTGCACAGATGGACTACAACGCTAGGCAGGATCACAAAGCTGATTCATTGGTCATTGTGTAAAAAGCAGAACTTGCCAGTATCAAAGAATTCATGGGAACATCAGGTGGAAAAGGTGCTAGAAAATGAACAAGTCAAGATCTTGTGGGATTTCAGAATTCAAACTGATCGGCACCTTGAACATAATACACCAGACATAACAGTCATGGAAAATCTACAAGTCTGGATAATCGACATTGCAATTCCTGGGGATGCCGGAGTCGGAGAAAAAGAACAAGGAAAAAATGCTTAAATATAGAGATCTGGCAATAGAAACCACCCAGCTATGGAAGAAAAACGCAACGGTAGTCCCCATTGTCATTGGGGCACTTGGAACCATCTCGAAAAACTTTGCAATTCATATGGAAAAACTGCAGCTTTCTGACATAACACCTACAGAACTGCAAAAGATGGTGCTACTTGGGACAGCATACATATTACACTGATACCTGGTTGATACTTAGGTCTCCTGTTGAAACTTTTATCAGCTTAGCAAGGCCAATCAATAACAACACGTGACCTTTGCCTATTGTTGATTGTGTTTTGGATAATTCTAACAACAACAATGGCAACAACAACAACAGCGCTTATATAGACAGATCAATGTCTTACCCTGAGCGGTGATCAAGTTAGTGTTATTATTATCCCCACAATACAGCTGGGGATCTGGGGCTGAGAGGAGTGGCTTACCCAAGGCCACCTACTGAGCTCATGGCAGTAGTGGGATTCAAACTAGTAGAGTGCTGATTCGAAGCTGAACCACTTAACCACTGTGCTACAGCAGCTCAGTGTTCGATACTCAGTTTCTATAATTAAATTAAACGTAGGGGCAGAGCCAGAGCTCTTCCCATGGATGCTATGGCTATTTAGGGAGGACTCATTGGGGCCAGGCTTGGCAGTAACCACCGGGTGACATGCTACCACATAATTTCCATAACTCATGAAGGCCCAGCTGCTTGCTACTGTTTAATGAACCCCAGTAAAAACACGGAGCAGTAGAGGTTGGCATTGCAGACTAGAATCCGAGAGACCCAGTACTGAATCCCATTCCCAACTCTGCCACGGTGCTCAGACCAATCATACACTCTCAGCCTAACCTACTTCACAGGGTTCTCGTGACGATAAAATGGAGTAGAGGAGAATGATGTGAGCTGCTTTGGGTCCCCATTGTGGAGAAAAGTAGGGTATTATTTAATAAAGTAAATAAATACTAAACATTACTGAAGATGAGGAAGTTTGCCAAAGCCCCTTACTGTCCCGGCGGGGGGGGGGGGGTGGCGGGGGGAGAACCTGGCATTTACCTGGAGATCTAGCATGTGCATTTTCTGCTGGCATGCTTCCGGCTAGGCGCAATGATGTCACTTCCAGAAGTGTCATCATCGGTCCAGGCAGGAGCGTACTTGCTATGTGATGGGATGGGAGGGTTTTTGCCTCCTGGGCCTGTTCCCCAGACCTTTCCCCTGAGTGGAAAGTGAGTGGCAGCAGGGGGCAGAGGTTGAAAGCAGGGGAATCCCCCGGTCCAACAGAGGACTGGCAGCCCTAAACCTGGGAGAAAGATAAACCGTGGGTTGGTGGGTGGAAAGGAGAGAAGGAAGCAGGAGAGGGGAGAGGCTACGGGGGCTTTCGAGGAAGGGAGAAAGGAAATAGTGGGGGAAGGAAAAATGTGATGCACCCCCAAGTCCTTGCATGTCAACCTCTTGTAATAATTATTCATGGGGAAAGAACAGACAGGAATTTACAGCGCAATCCTTAGCAGAGCTGCACCCTTCTAAGCCCACAGATTTTATGTCTTCATACTGCTCTGAGATGCCTGGTATCTGGGACGTCAAAGACATCTGTCAATCACAGATCCATGTCCTAAGCCAATAAATCTTTCATTAGTCTCCTCATCCCCTCCAGAACTACCCATTTCCTCCACTTGTGTCCCTGTTCTCTAATCCTTACTTGGCTGACTTCTCTGTCTTTGGCAAGTGATGGAAATCAGTCTCCCATTCATGCAGTTCTGCATCCAAGGCACGACCCTCAAAACAGGGCCTGAAGTCAGCAGTGCCAAAGCAAGAGTGGAAATCCTTTTGAGGTTTTTTCTGAAGATGGCACGTTGGCAAAATCTTAATCTATTGCTTCTCAACTGCTGTTGTTTGCCTTTCTGGTTAGCCCCTGCCCCGTTCCAGATGTACTGAGAGCTGCCAGCCTGGATATGCCAAGAAGGCTCAGGAAGGGAAGGCATCTTGCTGCTACGACTGTGATCCATGCCCGGAAGGGACCATCTCCACACAGGAAGGTGGGTGAAGATGGAGATAAAGAAATTTCATTGCAAAAGGCAAGAGGTGACCCGTCTTTTCCACCCTTTGCTCTTCTGTCTGTCACTGCAACTTGTGTTTTAGTAAAATATGAAACTTTACTAAGCACAAGGTGGAGCCAGAAGGCCGCACATGGTGTGAGGGAAGAAAGGGAAACCACACAAGAAAGGAACCCAGTAGGGGAAATTGTTCTGTCTGTATGTTTGCATAAGTCTCTAGGATTAATCTGACAACTGTTGTTGCTACTGGCTCCTTTGCATGTCTGGAGAAGGCATGGGTTCAGCCATTGACAGAATCACTAGGGTGAGGGCCAGAAATATCTGCTGGATGTATTTAAGAACTTCTGCCTGTTAGAATAGACTGCACTCTAAGACTGTACTCATTATTAATGTAAGTCAGTCAGCTTCATAACTTGTTCCTGTATTTGGTAGGAACTTTTGTAATTGACTTTATCAGGATCAAAAACCCAGTACTCTCAAGCTTGAGCATATTGTTAGTTCTGGTCTTTGCTTTGGAGAACCTAGTGTGGCAAGGACTTTCGGTAAGGAGGAAAGGCTGTTCCCCAGTTCTTACAAAGTAGAGAGGGTTCTGCTGTCATTTTCGTTGACAAGAAGGAACTTTGTCCCCAATCCCCAATCCCTTCAGCATGTTCTTAGATCCTGAACTCTTCCATCACATAAGATCTACAGAGGTCTTCACTATCTCACAGAGGCTAGCCAGAGAGCCCAGAGCAAACGTTATTCAGATGTAGAATATTTCTTAGATGTATGGCATTATAGGCAAAATATCTTTTTCTGAATATTAGAACACTGTTTATTGTAAATGTAAGTCAGGTATTTCGTCTATCTTTCCAGATGCAGAGCGTTGTGACAAATGCCCAGAAGACCAGCATCCAAACAAGGACCGAACTCAATGTGTCCCAAAGGCCATCACTTTCCTGTCTTACGAAGAACCTTTGGGGATCAGCCTAGCTGTCTTTCCTCTCTTCTTGTCCCTAATCACTGGTTTGGTTTTAGGACTCTTCATTAAATTCCTGGACACTCCTGTAGTCAAAGCCAACAACCGGGACCTCACCTACATTCTTCTGGCCTCCCTCCTGCTTTCCTTTCTGTCCTGCTTTCTATTCATTGGCCAGCCAAGGAAGGTGACCTGCCTTCTCCGACAAACCGCCTTCAGCATCATCTTCTCTGTTGCCGTTTCTTCTGTGTTGGCCAAAACGATCACTGTGGTGGTGGCCTTCATGGCCACCAAGCCAGGGAACAGGATGAGGAAATGGCTAGGGAAGAGCTTGGCCAACTCCATTGTCATTTCTTGTTCCACTGTCCAAGTTGTCCTCTGTGCCCTCTGGCTGGGAATCTCCCCTCCCTTCCCAGAGTCTGACATGCACTCTCAGCCTGCACACATCGTCCTACAATGCAACGAAGGGTCTGTCGCCATGTTTTATGGTGCCTTGGGCTACATGGGCTTCCTGGCTGCCATCTCTTTCACAGTGGCTTTTCTGGCCAGGAAGCTGCCCGGGGCCTTCAATGAAGCCAAGCTGATCACCTTCAGCATGCTGGTGTTTTGCAGTGTCTGGGTGTCCTTTGTGCCCACCTACCTGAGCACGAAGGGGAAATACATGGTGGCCGTGCAGGTCTTCTCCATCCTGGCCTCCAGTGCTGGCTTGCTAGGCTGCATCTTCCTTCCCAAGTGCTACATTATCATCTTGAGGCCTAATCTTAATACCAAGGAGCATCTAATGAGAAATATTAACCAATTAAATTGAATATAAAGTGGCAGGGGGTTCCTTGCTGTATCTTGA
Source organism: Eublepharis macularius (assembly GCF_028583425.1). Taxonomy (NCBI): domain Eukaryota; kingdom Metazoa; phylum Chordata; class Lepidosauria; order Squamata; family Eublepharidae; genus Eublepharis; species Eublepharis macularius. The sequence goes on from NC_072793.1 coordinate 175,163,177, forward strand.
TGCACATGAAACTAAAACTCAGGGAGAATGCCTAACGCCTGAGGTGAAGCAATACTAATTACCCAATCTATCATATCTATCTATCCTGTAACAATAATTGTCCCAATCCCTTAAAAGGACAATTAAAAGAATCTTTCTAGCTATTACCCAATTGGCTTGCTGTGTGTTATATGGAAGTTGCATGCTACCCAATTTGGAACATGTCTGTCCCTTTCATCCATCTTATTTTCACTCCTTATTTGCAGATCCCATAAAGAAGGGCTGGGTGGGTCTGACAAGAACTGTGGGAGGCAGCACTAGTTGCCATCTTTGAGTTGCCATAAGGAACTGATCACTCCAGTCTTGTTTGTAAGGGGGACTGTAGTTTCTGTAGTTTGGAGAGCCGCTGCAATTCTGGGTGAACTCCTCGGAATCTGACCTAGGGATGTGCACTCAAAGATAACCGGTTGAAATATATACCTGGACAATATCTTCTTATTCTTTTGGGGATACATTCAGGGATATAGATGATATTTGGAAATCTCAGCAATACTAGCATCTCTATCCCAACACATATTCTACACAATACCATAATCCACAGTAGGGGTGAGCACTGAGAAAATTTCCATTTCAGTTTTAGATCTAGAGCTGCTGGACAAACTGTTTCATTATCAGATTGTTCCAGGTGGGCCAGTGCTGGCTCCGGTCTAATCCATTTAGTTTTCCCCTTTTTTTAGTTTTGGCCCAATGGGAGTGTGCAGGGTGGGTGCTAGCTGACATAAGTAGATGTAGGCTGTTTTTTTTTCCTTTTTCAAGAGAGTTGGGGAAACAAGAATCTGGGGCATCTGTTTTTGCACTTACGGCACCAAAATCTCTCAGAACGCAGTCCTCCCTGCAAATCATTGATTGCCTCACCAATCTTGAGCACATACACAACAACAACAGGTTTCAGTCACAAATCTCAAAGAATGCTTACGGAAAGGTGTTAAAGTGAGTTCTGGGTGGCTGTGCAGGGAAAACCTGTCCTTTTCAAGGGGGGCAGGGGTCCGGAAACAATGCTTTATTCAGGCTTAACTGAACAAAAAAATACTAACGTCCTCCTCCTAGTCCAAAATCCTTTGATCCAACAAACTTCTCTTCAAGCACAAAATACACACACACAACGATGGACCCAAAAGAGAGTGCCAGCAAGTGCCAAAACTGGCTGGCCAAGTAGCATTAGTGGGCCATGCCCAAGCTGGAAAGCAATCCATTGCCAATCACAGCACAGTGCAGCAGTTATTTTTTTTAAAATCTTGCTTCATGATTGTGCCAGCGAATTACATTTGCTTCCTATTGTTGCCTGTTGATGCCTTTTTGCCCCGTGCTTTGTTGTTGTGTTCCCTTTCCACAATGAAGGGCAAATCTTTTGATGCTAAGGAGGAGCCCCCCTCCCCCACAGGTGGATCTGACAGGTCTCTTTCCAGCTCCTCAGCTCTTACTCAACTCCATCATTGAAAAGCCTGGAAAGAGCACTACATGTATAGCTCTTTCCGAGCTTCAAAATCACAAGCAAAGTGCTCCCAAGAAAGACCTCCATCTCAGCATCAGGTTTCTTGCCACAGTGGACCTGCTCTCACAGTGAAGAGACCTGCTGGAACTGTGGCTGGCTCTTCAGTCAATGCGCACCGCCTCTGAGCACCTCTTGTTCTTCGAAAGACACTGTGTTATTGACCAGAGTAGACCACACAGGCCATGTTACCATGATCCTTTCTCTGTGGCCCTCTATCTTTCTCGACTTCATAAAGCCATAACTTTGTTTCACTCTACAGCCAAAATACTGGCATAGAGTACTGGCAGAGAAGTGTGGGGGGGGGGGGGAGTGTTGCAATGCCGTCAATGTTTCACTCATAGCTCCCAGTGATTCCTCTCCTTCATAAAACAGTTGACAACAGTGAGATCGGGAGCGAGGCTGGTGTTGGTTTTGTTTTGTTAATGGGACAGGAGGATTCCGCTCTCTATTTTTTACGAATAAAGATGGGAGACGGGGCAGGTCATCCAGTCTCCCTTTTCTGATTAAAACCGTTAACCCAGGCTTGAAGGATGAAGGACGAGAACTTAAACTGAAGCCAAAGTAAAGCAGGCCCAGTCTTAGCAGACTAGTGCTTCTCTGTGGAAAACTGATCTGGAAAGACTTCGGTGGAGCCTGCTATATCCATAATATGGAACATTAGGTTAACATTTTCAATCAAAGCCTGGAAAAGAACATGATTTTAATTGTAATGATTTTAAGTAAATGTGTGCATGTGTCTTTAAATGATGGGCGTGATATAGGTGAAGAGTGGGCTGAAAGAGAAGGATGAGTGAGTCATATGATTGGTTGATGAGTGAGAGTGTGGGCGGAGTGAATGCAGTTTTAGTCTGAGAGTGGAGAGCAAAGTTTCAGTCAGAAGAAAGCAGGCAAGCTGTGTGCAGCCTGAGTGACTTTAAGCAGTTCTGTGAGAAATATTGAGTGAGGAAAAGAGAGGCTAGCTGTGTGCTGCCATAGCATGTTTAAGCATTTCTGTGAAAAATATTGAGTAAGGAGAAAGCAGGCAAGCTGTGTACCTTTCAGAACCATTTTGCTCTCTCGCCCTGTTGAATAATTGAGCATGGAAGACTTCCGGCCTATGACCTGATCAGGCAGGTCATTCCATAAGGTGGAGGCTGCAACAGAGAATATGGAGTGGAATGTGTGGGTTCTCACAAACATGTTTTTTGCCTTCTGAGACCAGGAGGGCAGAAAGTTGGAGGAGGAGGCATAAGCAATTCTTCCCCTTATAATTATGAACCTCATGGTGATTTCTTCTTCTCATCAGGGATTTCTTCAGAGGGAACCTTGGAAAACAATGATGACATCAGCAGAACTAAGAGAAAAACACAGTCACTTCCTCTGGAACATAAATATACCGCCTGTGATAATGAGAATCAGGGTGGGGGGTTTCGGGCAGGAGTGAGCTGTGTCGGTGTTTGCTTGAATATCACACCTTTCAGATCTGAAGCCATCTCTGCTGCCTTGATTTGGGAAGTGGGCTTGTCTTCTCCTAACTAGCCCGATCTGTAGTGAGGGGCAGACACAAGGGAGGATTCTGTAGGGACCAGATCCAGAATGCTGGTGCTGGTTCTGGTAACTGTGGTGGTGGTACTGCCCCACAATGTTGTCTGTGGGATGTTGAAGGCAAAATGCCCACTGAACTTGATCAAGGACTTAAATGACCCGCGGAATTATTTCAAGCCTGGAGACATCCTCATTGGTGGGATCCTATCTCTGAAGACTGTTTATCTGCAGTTGTTCAACTTTACTGAGCCTCCTCTGTTCAGAATTACGTTGTAAGCAATTTCTGTTGTTGGACTGAATGCATCTCTGGTTGATTCTGGTTTCAGAGTTTCTCCTCACTTTCATCCTTGGTAGATTATTCTCTTTATTATGTCTGTATTCTTTATTTAGGAGAATATTCACAGGCTATATGTGCAGAAAGGTTGCCCCCCTTGCCTGCAGAAAGCCATGACACAATATGTAGCCAACTTTCCTTTTAACCACTTAAACATTAGGAAGGAAGGAAGGGAGGAAGGAAGGGAGGAAGGAAGGAAGGAACATGAGTGCCTGAGTGGAGTGAGTGAGGGCCAAGCTACAAGTGATGAATGACACTTGAATGGAGCGCAAGTGAACAGGGAGAAATACACTTGCCGTTCAAGTGTCATTGGTCACTTGTAGCTTGGTCCTGAGTTAGTGGAGTGTTCCAAAGAAGGAAGTCGGGTACAATGCAAAATGGAATCAGCATTTTGAGCAGAGCAGATGGGAAATGCTGAGGGATAAGAAATACAGGAAACTAGCATTTGTTGTGAGATAATAATTCTAATTCAGCCAGCAGTGTGTTTGCAATGTGATTTGGGAAATGGCAGGTCAAGAACATCACAACTCTTTTCCCATTTCATAAATGTTGCTTCTTCTTTTTTCCCCCCCAAAACAAAGAGGGGTACAGAAGAAAGAAGGAAGGGGGATGACAGGGTCCAAGGAACGGTAAAATTTTGCACTACAAGGGTTGTTAAAACACAGCACACACACAACATACCTTCATCAGAGTTCAAATGAAAATTGCATCTAATATTCAGCTTCTGTGTACCTTACTAACTAAATACATTCTCTTTCTACAGAGTGTTCACTTTTAGATCAACTAAAGAAGATCATAACGAGTGGTCTCCATGTGCATTATTATTGCTATATCTTAATATAGTCTAATGCTTCTATACAGATCATTTCTATTTCTTTTAACTATTATACCAAAGTTTCCATATCTTGTGTTCTACCTCATCAATGATATTTAAGCATTTTCCATCTTATCGGATATTAACCTTACGTTCAGTCTAGAACAATATATCAATATACTATCTTATTCAGATTTCTAAAACTAAAACATTTTATGCATTTTCTCCTTTGTAAGTAAAATGATCCCCCCTTTTCTCTTCGAATTCTCTCATTGGTCTTCTGTTTAAATAGCCTGTCAGTTTTGCCATCACTGCGTATTCTGCCATCTTGTCTTTCCAGATTTCCCTAGTTGGGCATTCTTCTTCCTTCCATGTGCTTGCAAATACCACCCTTGCCGCCGTCAGTAAATATCTAAATAGTTTGTGTAGTTTTCTATCTACATTTTCTGGTAGTATTCCCAACAGCATAGTTTGTGGGTTCATGGCGAACTCAGATTTTAAAACTTTTTGCATCTCAGCATGTATTTTTCCCAGAAGCTTTTGCTTTGGGGGCAAGTCCACCACATATGATGAAAAGAACCATCAGCTTCTTTACATTTCCAACATGACCCCACATATTTCTTGTCCATTTTCTCTATGTCTTTTGGTATAATGTACCATCTGAAGAACATCATGTACAGGTTCTCCCTTAATGTTTGACTTGCCGTAAATTTTATGCCCTTTGTCCACTTTTGAAATGTGATTTCTTCTCCGAAATTTTGCATCCACTTTATCATGCACACTTTAACTTGTTCTGTTTCAGTATCATATTGGAGTAAAAGTTTATATATTAGACCCAGGATGTGTTCTTTTTTCTGCATGATTATTTTCTCAAAATCAGTAAGATTCTTTAACTGTCCTCTGAGTTCCTTCAGGGCTTCTTGCATTCTAGAAACTGCCTGAAAATATATCAGCCATTCTATTCCCCCCCCCCTTCATCTTGAATTTCTTGCCATGATTTTATCTTTCCTTGAGGATTTGTCATATCTTGGAACGTTATAAACATTTCCTCTGATTATTATCACAAAAGGCATTGATTGGTGAAAATAGTGGTGATACCAACGGGCTTATTCTTCTTCTAACCGAATCCCAAATTTGATTGAGACTGTCTCTTATAACATGACTTCCTTGTTTTTTTCTTGATCTTTTTGCCACCCAAAGGAGGTTGTGCAGTCCATCTGTCAGGTCCGCTGCTTCTAGTTGTATTAGTCTATCTTTGAGATTTCTTATCCAGTCTATAAACCAAACTAGACCAGCTGCTTCATAATATAATTTGATATTTGGGACTGCCAACCCTCCTCTGGAAGTTTCGTCTTGTAATACCTTGAATCTTACTCTTGGTTTTTTACTGTTCTAGATGAATTGATTAATTTGTCTTTGCCAATCCTTCAATGTCTTATCTTTTATGCTGATTGGTAACATTTGAAACAAAAAAATGATTTTTGGTAAAACATTAATTTCAATCGCCGATTCTTTTTTATATAATTCAGAAAAATAGGAAGTAAATAATGTATGTATTTCTTTTCTACATAGGTGATTCCATCTTGCTTTTTAACTGCTGTGATCCTTCTTTTCTCCATTTCTTTTCGTAAACGGTGGGCCAGAAAATGACCTGGTTTGTTTGCATGTTCAAAATATTTCTGCTTCATAAAGCTTAACTTCTTCTGCATTTCTTCAGCTTGCAAAAAGTTCAGTTGATTTCTTAATTGCTTAATTTCAGTTAATATTGTCTTCTTAAGTGATCTTCTATGCTGTTCTTCCAAATGTTGAATTTTAGCTACAATTTCATTCATTTGCTTTGTTTTCTCCTTCCTTTTTTATGTCAAGGCTATCAGGTTTCCTCTCATAAAAGCTTTACTTGCTTCCCGTACTGTAGTAATGGAGACATCATTAGTATAGTCTAAAAAAACTCTTCTAAGTCTTTCTTGCACTTCTTAACTATATCGTCTTGTAATAATATGTTATCATCCAGCCTTCATCTTCTATTTTTACATTCTTCCTGCCACTCTTTCAGCAGGGAGTTATGATCTGTATTAATTTTCAGTTGTATCTCTACTTTGTTTAAAATCATTAATGCAGTTTTGGACATCCAGCACATATCTATACTTGAGTAAGTTTGATGTCTATCTGAGAAGAAGGTATAGTTCCTAACTTTGGGATTTAAAGATCTCCTTGCATCCGTCAAATGTAACGATTTCATATACTTCATCACATTTTTGGGTAGTTTCCCCTTGTTTTCTTCAATCGGTCCATCTTTGGGTCCAACACTCCATTCATACCTCCACAAATAATAATATCTCCTTGAAAATCTGTCAGTTTATCAAAAAATTTACCATAGAATTTTTCTTTAGCAGAGTTTGGTACATAGATTGCAGCTAAAGTATAGATTGTCGTTCCTGGATGCTTGATTTTCAATAGTATATATCTTCCTTCTGGATCATGCAGTTCCTCAATTATGCTAAGTTGTTGGTTCTTTATATAGCCCGCCACCCCTCTCTTTTTCTCTTCCGCTGATGATATATAGACTTTACCTAATTTTTTATTCTCTAAAATATGTCCATGATTCTTTTTAATATGCGTTTCTTGAAGACATTAAATCCACTTCCTGTTTTTTTTACAAATTGAATATTTTGGATTGTTTTGTGGGGGAGTTTAGGCCATTAATATTCACTGGAAGGATATTGAAATTTTCCATATTGTTAATATTCCGCTGCTTGGTCTAATTTCCCTTCTTCACCTTCTGTTGTTTCTTTGTCTCTTTGCACCTGTTGGGCATCAAAGATGCCTTCCGCTGCGAATTCTTCAAAAAGCTGCTTAGCCTGATCAATAGTTAAAATCAATCTTCTTCCTTTTGGTAACAGAACTTCAAGAGCAAATGGAGTTTCCCAAAAATATCTGTGTAGTTGTCTCAGGAAATCTAAATCTTTCCTCTTTTTCAGCAGACTTTGTGGAAGATCATGAAAAACTTGTATTTCTGATCCTGAGATTTTCAGTGGATACTCTCTTTGTTTCTTCAAAATCAAATTTCTAGGCTCCTAAATTTTAAATATTAATTGAAGATAAACAAGTGTCAATATAACATGGAAATAGTTGATGGTTAGGGCAGAATACGAATTGTTTTATTATTGCTATCAATAATGACTATTAATAGCAAATAACAATTAAAGCAGAGTAAAAGAGAGAAGATAAAGTAAAGTATAATATAAAACAGAAGCAAAACCCGCTGAGTAGTAACTAATATTAATTTATTAATATTATTAATCCAAATGTCTTATATATATTCAAATATAAGATTGTTAGACCATTAGTATCTTAATAGATTGAGCACTCCCCGACTATAAAAATTGAAAAAATTATTTTGTCCAGTAGATGGCGATGTATTTCACTTATTCCGTCTTCTATTCTTAGGCTGTCAAAACAAGGAAGAGGCTTTAGTTAATTCGTCAAAACAAACAAACACCAAAACAAAAACAAAGAAAAAAGTCAGAGAGAGATAGAGGATTAAGAACAAAAGGGAGTGCTGAGTTTAGTTCACGCAGGGCCAAAGAGAGAAAAGAAAAACTTTCCCCATTAAACACACAACCAAATCCAGTTTTTTCTCTGTAGCAGTTCAATATAAGCAATTATTCCAAGATGGAGGATCCACTTAAGTATGATGCAGTTACACTAAACAGATTCCCCAGACTTTAAAAAACCTTTACTTTAAATGCAAAGTCTTATAACATCTGATCGCTTCCATACCCCATTCTTGTCTCCCCACTCCTGGATGATAGATTATTTGTCTCAGCCTTCCTCTCTCCAGGAAGCCGGGAGGCAGTGATGGGGTGGGGTGGGGGAGGAGAGCTGAGGAGGTTAATGACTCTGTGTTGCAAAAGTTATTCTTCTGCCTTGATCTCATAGTACATTAAATACTTCTTAACAAATGATCTTCATAGTGGGGAAGGTAGAGATAAGGGAGGGAATAACAGACTGGGAGAGAGACAGTAGAGTGTGTGGGAGCCGAGCTTATGGCTATTCCAAGCTTTTGGCTTACTCAGATCATGTTGGCTGATTCCGCACACGTTGGATAATGCACTTTCAATGCACTTCATCAATCGTTTAAGGTGGATTTTTTGTTCCGCACACAAAAAAAATCCGTTCCAAATGATCTATAAAGAGGACTGGAAGTGCATTATCCAACGTGTGCGGAATTACCCGTTGTGGGTGTGCGGAATCTTCCCTTCTCCAACCTTCATCTGACAGCTTTAGATAGTTCAGGAGCTGATAGCACTCCCTCAGCGTTGTAATTGACGCCTCTGGTAAGTTAGAACTCAGGAGCTGATGAAAGCTCCGTCTGTGCAGCCCGACACCATCCCACGTGATCCAATGTTGCTTCTTTTTCATGGTCCTTTGGAACATTGATTGGATTTAGGTTTTTGGAAGCTGAGTGTTCCCCTTTCCAGCACTGGAGGCTGCATTTCCCTTGGAATGGTTTGCAAATACGAGAGCTGTTCCCTTTGTACAAAGCTCTTCCCCTCAGCACAGGCAAGGGAATAAAACTATTACATTTCTAACAATAAAATCCAGACATTTTTGTTTCCTGTAAAAGAAATAGGCTTTTGATGTGATGCTTATAAATGAATAGAAGATGAAAATGTGTTCTTCCTTTTGGTAGAACTTCATACATAAAATACCCAGTCCTCTTGTCCTTCCTGCTTGGCATTCAGGAGGCCAATCAGAATCCCAGGATCTTGCCCAACATCACTCTGGGCTACGACATCTACGACAACTATTTCAATGCAAGGATGACTTACGATGGAGCATTAGACCTCCTCTCCACGGGGCAAGAGAACATTCCAAACTATCGCTGTGGAGGTCCGAAGAACCTGCTGGCAGTTCTTGAAGGGTCTGAGTCTGACATCCCCATCCAGATCTCCAGTCTGCTGGGCATCTATAAAATCCCACTGGTATGAAGCAGGGAGTGGGGTGGGTGGGTGGAGTTATCCTAATTTTATTTGGGACAAAGCTATGAGCCTTTAGACAAGTTCTTGCTGGGTTCTGGTGCTCTCAGATTCCCTAGATTCTGAGCTTCTTCTGCAATGTCTCCAGGCATCAAATTGTGATTCCAGAAGCAGGCAATAGATCTGTTTCTGTTGCCTCCTTGTCACTTTTTATCCATCAGATCTGGCAGGTTTTTGACAGAACAGAAAAGCCACTTTTTACTAAAGAGTAAAAACTGAAATCTGGCCCATAGTTGAGTGACCCCTTTTGATGGAAGGATACACAATTCTTGTCCTATTTTTTCAGCTCTCTGTGGCTAAGAGACAGTGCTATGTTCTTCACTTCCCACAATGTGGTATAGCTGTGACAGCATATTGCATTTCATCTGTACCCCCCAAGAGACTTTTATCTGTTTCAGATAGAAGAGATCTTGTGTATATAGTAATGTTGCAGCCCTGATGGAAGCAGATGAATAGGATTGAAGGGTTGTGGGGAGCAAACTGGAGGAGGAAACGGGGCTCAGTAGGTTGGTCTCCAAGGACAGGCCAAAATATTGCTCAAGTTGGCAAACGCTTAACTACGAACACTCTGGCTCTTAAGAACAGAATAGTAGAAGTGACAGGGCCTTATTAACCTCCTTAGACAAGCCATTCCACAAGGTGGGAACCATAACAGAGATATTCTCTGAGCAGGCAGCTGTCAATCTCACCATTTGCTGGGTGGAACCTTCTGCCTGAAAGCAGTATAGAGTGGTGCATTTCTCTCATTATTATGTGCAGTAGTTACAAAAATGGCATGTTTTGACATTAGACTAATTACTAGCAACAAAGCCCATTGTGGGGGGAAAATACAATGGGCTCTAGAGAGCTGGGGATGGGGAGGGCTGGCAGGCGGGTGGGCTGGAGAGGGCTGGCAGGGAGCTGAGCATACCAGCCACCGCTGCGCCCGGATCAGATTTATCCAAGGATCAACCCCAAACTCCAAGGATCAACCCCAAACTCCAAGGATCAATCCCAAACTCTGACTGGCAGCCGCTCCCCAGCTAATACACAAAGAATTATGTAGCCCCTGCAAGCATAACCAATGCGTGGTGGCAGCAGGTTTCCTAAGCCCCAAGCCCACTTCATTGGATGCACATTGGAAAATTTCTAGAGTTTGCAGCTCTTTGAGTCTCCACACTGGCAGGTTACCCTATTTTCATGCACAATGCAACATTCTTTCCCAAGGGCATGAAGTGGAAGGGGGCTCCAGGGGAGAAAAGTAACTTCTGGGTTAACCAGAATTGATTGGAAGGAGGGTGGAGAGACAAGTCATGTGGGGGGGTACAGCACAAGGAAGGGGAAGTGACAGGCAGCAGTGAGGCAGGCACGTTCGGGACTCAGGCACGCCACCCCCCAGCCATGCTCGGAGTCCCTCGGAGTCCCAGTGGGCTCGAAGCTATAAGCAAGAGCTGAAGTCCAACATGCAGAGTGCTTTCCCTCACCTCTCAGGCAGTCCGCCAGTGCTGTGCCCAGATTGAGGTGGAGAGGATGGGTAGGCTGAGGAGGGCAATCCCACCCTAGTGCCGGCCTCATCATGGCTGGCAAGAGCTTTGAAGTTGGGCCATCCTTCCCATTGCTGACTGGCACAATTGGACTGGGAAGGGCTGAGCTGACCTGCTGCGGGCCCTTCTGAGGCCACAGAGGTTTGGGAGGCTGGAGGGGGGCTGGAGTGGGCTTGCAGGCAAAGGGGTCTGGGGAGGGTGGCAAGCCCTTCCCGCTCCTTCCCCGGCTCAGTTGGTGCTGTGGCAGGCTGCTCCAGGTGGAGGAACGGTCAGGCTTGCCTGATCATCCCGTCACCGTGCTGCCCTCTGCAAGCCGTATTGACCACCACCCACTTTTTGTTCTGGTGCTCCTGCGCAGGTACACCAGGATAAAATGTGCATCATCTGAAATATGCTTAGGCTTTTATGTGGTAAGATTATGAAGACAAAACAAATTCCCTATCCAAATAGCTTATAATGGGGAAAAAAATCACGTGATTTTATTTTGTTTGAGCAACTTTTTCTCTCTGACCTGACCTGACCTGTTTCTTCTCTCTCCTGTGTTTTCTTTAAAAGGACCAAAATTATGTTTCTTAGGGGAGAAGAGGAGAGAGGGCCTCTGGGTTTTCTTGACTGAATATGGACTGTAGCCACTAAGATTACATATGTGTGTGTGGTAGTGCAATTGTGAACCTTATGAGGTGGAACTTTGAATCAGCTAAGAACTGGTTCTATATTCTGGACAATGTCAGTTTGTAGGAAATGCTCCAAATGTCTGCCATCTGCCATCCAGATGTTGTTCTAAACTGTATGTTTTACTTATGGTTTAACTGTGATTCTTTTTACTGTTGTTTATCCACTCTGAGCCTGCACAAGCAGGGAGAGTGGAATAGAAGAAGGAGGAGGAGGAGGAGGAGGTGGTGGTGGTAGTGGTGGTTCAGTGCCTGGCAGCATCCTACAAGGATAGACTCATTTATCCTGGGAGGCCTTGGAGAAGATACAGTGTTATCTCAGGGTTTTCTCTTTTGGATTACATGTTTTAGATCTCCTTTTGTTCCCTTCCCCCAATAACACACCAAATCCTCCGCATGAGCTTCTTTCCATCACAAGGACTGGGATTTGCTCCAATCTCTTCCTCTCCTTCCTAGGTCAGTTATGGGCTTCTTTCCCGCATTCTTCATGATCCAGCTCAGTATCCTTTTCTCTACCAGAAGTTCCGAAAACAGGAACAACAATACCGGGGGATTGTCAAACTGCTCCTGCATTTCCAGTGGACGTGGATCGGTCTCATTGCATCAGATACTGAGAATGGAGGACAATTCATGAAAATCTTCCCTGCTCTGGCCAGCAAGGATGACGTTTGTGTTGCCTTCGCACTGAGCATCGAAGTAAAAGCCCTTGGAGCAGATATAGAAAATACATTCTTGTCATCTGCTGCATTTCGCTTGTGGAGAAAAGTCCACGTATTTGTTTATTTTGGGGAGCCAACAATTTTTCCAATTATACCATACAATATACATAAAGCAGCTGAAGAGAGAATCAAGCCCCCTGTACAGAAAATCTGGATCACCACAGCTTTGTGGGACCTCAGCACCTACTTGCTTTATGTATTTTCATTTATTCATCACATGCATATTTTTTTTCTTTCTCCGTGCACAGTAACAAAAGTATACATTTGGGTTATAGTATGGCACGTGATATCGTGCAGTTTGGGGGGAAAGCATTCAATTGTTTCTATTCTAAACCTTCACTGTCTGTGAAAGGACGAATAAGATGCAGAGAAAGAGAAAATCTGGAGGCCATTTCGCCAGACATGACGGAAAGTGTCCTGTCTCTAGATATCAACAGCTTTTTCAATGCCATTCTTTTTGTGGCACAGGCCGTACATGCTGCGTACCTATCAGGATCCAAGCCGATGTTCATTGGAGGAAAGCTGGGCCTCCAAAGGGTACAGCCGTGGCAGGTATTCCTTTCTCTTCTAAAATAGCTAAATGAATAATCATGAAGAATGTGCTGTCAAGTCACAATTCAGTCATGGTGACTCCTTCCATGCAGTGTTCAAGGCATGAAAGGAGATTAGGTGGTTTGCCATTAGCTTCCCATGCCTACTAACTCCAGTCTTCCTCTGTGGTCTCCCACTGAAGAACTTATCTTCCAACGTATGATGATATTGGGCTATACCATGTCGTTCTACCTCCCGAAAACTGCTTTTTCCATATGCAGATTTTCAATATTCATCGGGTGCTTTCAATGTGTTAGAACCTAACTAGATGTTCCAGCCTGCAGGAATTTGCCATGGGGGAATGCAGCTGGACAGTACCTGCTAGTTCTTGGTGGAAATTCGGGAAAAAATGCACAGCAGGGCCCAATTCATATTAGAACTGCAGCACAACAGAAGGGAGAATTCTGGCCTTCTTCCCTGTGGTGTTTTCAGTGACTGAGACAGCCTAGGGACCTCAAGTGAGAGTACTATCTTCTCTCTGTGGAGCCAGGACACACAAGGATTCAGTGCATGTACTGGCACCCAAAATATCAAGACGCCCACCTTGGCATAAGCTGCTTCAGCCACAAAAACAGCACAGGGAAGACGGCAGGGATTCCTCCTCCTTTTGTTCTGCAGTTCTGACCCAAATCTGGTCCTCCTGTGCACTTACTTAGGTGCTACCACAAGGAATTACTAGCAGGTACAATACAGCCGCAGTTCCCCATGGTGAAATAGGAACATTTGAGTCATCTAAGTAGGCTCTGACAGCTGTGATTACTAACTACCTGTGTTCAGAGGGAGATTCCCCCACATTGCATTGTAAGAATTCCCCGATCTTCATGGTCTGTTTCGAGCAGGTAGCTGAAGTACTACACTATGAGAACAGGGCACAACCTTATCCCCCATGTTATTCAACCACTAGAGAACTCATTTGTATCTATGGAACTGGATTTTATCAATATGCAGGTCAGACCCAGTTCTATAGCTCATTATCCAAATGCCCTGATGATGCAGTCAAGGTCCTGAATTGCTGCCTGACAGCTGTGGTCAAATGGCAGAAAGTAAACAAAATGAAAGGGAACCCAGGCAAGACAGAAGAGACGCTGGTTGGGAAGTGGGGAGACCTTGAAGGACGTTTTGCTGCCCATTTTCGAGTTCAGTTGACCCATACAGACTCCGTTAAAAGCCTAGAGGTTATTCTAGCTCCAGCACTGCTACAAGAGAAGCAAGGAAATGCAGCTGCAGAAAAGGCCTTCTCCCAACTGAGACTAGCCTAGAAGATGACCCCTTACCTTGACACGATGAACGTCTAGACTAGACTATGGTAATGCACTCTGCACAGGTCTTCCCTCAAAGTCACCTTGCAGATTCCAGTTGGTGCAGAAGGCTGCAGCTCGATTATTATCGGGAGCTAGGTAGAGTATGCATATTACGCCCATTCTGCAGTCACTCGGTTGGCTACCCATCAGTTATCAGGCTCAATTGAAAGTTTTAGCTATCACCTACAAAACGCTTCATGACCTTGGCCCTTGCATCTGTAGGGCAACCTCTCTTCCTGCGCTGCACCATAGTAGCGTCATTCCTCTGACCAAGGCCTTCTGCAGATTCCAACCTGTAAACAATCTACAGCTTCCCATACACGTGCCTTCTCTGTGGTGGCCCCCACCTTATGGAAGCTTCCTTTCTCTTTGCTTTCCACAAACTATGCGATGCTTAATTATTCAGGAAGGCTTTTTCATTCAGGTTGTGCTGTGCTGTAGGCAATGGCTGAGAGAGATGCTTTGGTAAAGGGGAAGGGACGGAAAACTCTATTACTGAGTAACATTTGTTGTTGTAAGTATGATCATGCTGGGTAGTTTCTGTGTTGTTTAACATGTTCCACTTATTTGCTTATTCTGTCTTCCAGCATTTTTCAGGTCTATGTTGGATCTTGGTTTTCAAATTACTGCAAATTTTGCATTTGCATGCCCTATGATACTTTTGAATGTCCCAGCTGTTGATTACATTGACTTACACAGTGCAATCCACCTTGCGTCTCAAGGAGAAAGGAGGACTATAAACAAGATAGGCAGGCAAGCAGGCAGAGGGAGGGAGGGAGGGGAGGGAGGGGATGAGATGGATGAATATATGGGCAAAACATTCAATGTTACTGGGAATCCAGAAGATATGGCACAGGTCACAAGCCATACATGAAAATAACTATGCACTCTGGCCATTTTTTACCCTCTCGGGGACCATATCTGGGTGGAAATGTAGCCTACAATTTTCCAAATAAATAAATAAATAATAAAAAGTACCATACCCTTGCCTCTTGGTTCCTAATTGCCTGACTTTTCACTTCCATTCCAGCTCCACACTTTCCTAAGAAACAGCCATCTTTTCAACACTTCCATGGGTAATGTATATTGGGATGAGAATGGGGATGCTGAAGAGGATTTTGATATCAAGATATGGAAGCGATCCCCCAATGGACCTATTAATAGAGTGAAAGCGGGGAGAGTTGAGAAACACGCATCCCAAGAGCTGAAGTTCAC
The DNA here is from genome assembly GCF_028583425.1 of Eublepharis macularius. NCBI lineage: Eukaryota > Metazoa > Chordata > Lepidosauria > Squamata > Eublepharidae > Eublepharis > Eublepharis macularius. The sequence goes on from NC_072793.1 coordinate 175,178,439, forward strand.
CATCTACCAGGATGCATTTCTGTTCCTCAAGAGTTTAAAACAGGTGAGGAAATTGATTTCTCCTTTTTCCATTGATCATTTGTTAAGATTTAATAATCTTCTGGATGCTATATGTGAAAACAAAACTGAATGAATTTATTTTATACACCATCTTCCAATAAATAGGAAACAAAGCAAATCCTGATTTAATATACAAACAAATACAACCAGGAATGTGATTGGAATAATAACAAATGGTAGCAGAGTTGCAGATTTTAACTTTAAACCATTGTTTGGGACACAGAAGGCCTGAGAAGTTGGATTTAGGTTTTTGGGAAACTCTTCAAAGTGCATTTTTGTCACTGTTCTGGCTAACCTACACTTTTCAGCTTTAAGAATAACTTACAAATCAATACCTTTATGCACAGAAGAAATCCTAGATCAAGTGGAACAGAGTGGAATAATTACTGTTTGGAATTATTCAGAGGTGTTAATATCATGCTTTCAGAGAAAACTAACATGGTTTGATAAATTCACGTGAGGCTCACTTAAGTGTGTCTATGTAAGGTAGCCACACCCTAAAGCACTCGGCTCTCTTGTAACAATGGGTCAAATGTACAGAGATGAGTACAACGATAATAGTGTTTTCAGGCCGCCAACAGGCAAGCCAAGAACAGGCACACTCAGTGTGGTGCAACGATGTCACTTCCTGAAGTGACATCATTGCACTGGCTGCGGGTGTGCTCCCGTGCTTCACTGCGGCCAAACAAGCCAGAATTAACCTCATAGAAAGTGCAGGAGCATGCCTGTGAAAGTACCTGGTCTTCCCCTCCTGCCAAGAGAGGAAGGAGACCTAGTAACCCTAGTTGCCCTATTTGTCCACATGAAGCCTATATCACTGGAAAGCAGGGGTCATTTCATAGAAAAAGAACTGCAGGAACTCATTAGCATAACTCATGAGCATTTGCCACACCCCCTGACATCACTGGAAGTGTATCAGAAGGCAACACCCACCCCTCAGGCCCCTTTCCCCCCAAATCTCCAGTTATTTCCTGAAAATAAAGCAGAATGAACTCAAAGCAGCTAACCCTCCTCTGGAGAGGCAGCCCCAGCAGCCCTACTTGCACGGATGCACTCACTCACTCACGAGTCACAAATTAAAATAAGGCAGCAGAATGAATTGAAGCAACTTACCCTCCTCTGGATATCCAGGCCCAGCAGCCCAGCTTACTCTCTCTCTCTCACCAAATGAAAATGAAGCAGCAGAATGAATTGAATCAGCTTACCCTCCTTTGGACATCCAGGCCCAGCTTGCACTCACTCACCTACTCACTCACTCACGAGTCACAAATGAAAATAAAGCAGCAGAATGAATTGAAGCAGCTTATCCTCCTTTAGAGGGGAGGCAGAGGGGAGGAAAAGGAATCACGTGGGTGGGGCCAAAACCCATGTGGCCATTTTTCAGCTCCACTAGAATGCTGTTCTGGTGCGTTCCCCCTCCAAATGAGCCTTGCTGGAAAGTATGATAAATGTTCTCCATGTGATAGCAAGAGTTATCAAGCTATTAAGAGGGCTGCATCTCTCCAGAGCCTCCTTTGAGCAGCGCTTTCTGTACCCCAATATGTCATATGGACAGGGGTGAAAAAACAGACCCACCTGAGGAAATTATTTGTTTATCTGGTGCTGTTTTATCTTCAGCTGTATTTTGATTACAGAAAGAAAACTGTAAGTGGTGTGTTATTGTACTTATCTGTAGCTTGAAGAAATGAATGACCTCAGTGGCACTTGCTAGGCAACCAGAATGGTGGTATAGTTATAATGATAATGATACCCATCAAGGGTGCCACCTAGTAGTGGTGATGGGGCTTGTGTGTTCCAATGAGGCTGAGAGCTATGCTGGTGGTAGCATTGCTACCAGTAGAGTCACCCAAACCAGACAGGTCTCAACTGAGGAGCCAGACTAAGTGCACCCAACAACCATCAATCATGATGAGAAAATAAACTGAAATCCATAACGGATCAGTCATTGCCTGGGTCAACAAGGACCACGGCAGGTGCTATGGCTCCTGGACACCTGTCGACAAATGGGCTACGGGACTCAGCAGATTCTGTTGAGGAACCAGAAGAGACTGCTGCAGTGCTACTGGAACAAAGTAAACATAAAACTTGGACAACCACCAAAAATCAAGAAATAATGAAATGTTTTTATAAGACAAATCCATCTGCCCATGGTTTCCTGAAAAGAATGATGCAAATTTGGAAAGAAAATCACCCATAATGTGGTATAACAGAAGAAAGAATATTAGATCAAAATTGGTTCATTATTCAGAATAAAGTTTTCACAGAACTGGAATTGCAAGAATTCGAGAAACTGGCAAAAAAAAAAAGAAACAACAAAAAATAATGACGAAGGAAGGGAAAACATCACGGTTGAACAGACTAAAGCCACAGTGGAAGAACATGCTCTACCTGAAATACAAGCAATGGATCAGCCTGATAATAATGATTTGATCAGCAAAGAGTTCTGAAAGAAATTTTTTTGAGTTACGTCAGCCAAGGCAGCGAATGACAAAGACTACCCATAATTTACCAAATACAGAGAAAACAAGTGAAAACTTTACTGAATATAGCCAATGATGTCATTGATACAATGCCAACCAAAACATTAAAAGAAACAAATGAACTCAGGGGCATGGCGCTGCTTCTGATTAAGGCAGTTGCAGAAACCTGAGCTCCACTCCCACCCCCCAAGTCAATTAGTATAAGAAAGCAATTCATTTAGGCATGAACGTTCAAATAATGGGCAAGAACAATGCAGAAAAGAAAAATACAAATAGCAAGTCAGCTAAAAAGCTCCAGGATTACTTTCCCACACAGTTGCAGCCTGAGACTCAAAACGATGCTGTAGAAGAAGCATTCAAAATGGCGCTTGAGGCAAATGCAATAGGTAAAACTTGGACTGAAACTAATCTGCCCTTGTTGCTGCAAAAAATGGAGCAAAGAATCTTGTATAAAATTGCAAATTTAACTGACCAGATTTCGGATATAAAATTGGACATTACTAGAGCCATTCATAAAGCCGACCATGCAATGGATCTGAGTACTCATTGCAAAACAAAATCCAAGCCTTGCAAAAGGACAATGACTTAATGAAAAGCAAAATTCAGTCCCTAGAACTTTCCAATCGCAAGCTTCATCTTAAGTTTAGAGGGATTGAAGAAAATGAAGCAATAAATGAAGATCCTGCAGCTTTCTTGAATAAATGGCTAACAAAAAATCTGAAACTCAGAGATCATACTGCCCCTCTAATTACCACAGCACATCGGCTTGGTTTGCCAAACAATCCACGAAGGAAAAGCCCCAGGGACATTTTAGCAACTTTTTCAGATGGGAGTTCAAGAAGAAAGATCTTAGAAATGGCCAGACAACAGAACTCACTTACTTATAATGGGTCTTATATTGCTGTCTTTGTTGATCTGCTGAAAGAAATCCTCAACAAAAGGAGATAACTTAAATTGATCACAGGAACTCTTAGAGATGCAGGAATTGAATACAGATGGTCAAGCTTTACAAAGCTCCAAGTCACACACAAAGGGAACACTTATCTGGCAGAAGATCAAGAATCAGGTTTGACCCTACTGAGGAATATCGATCTGGAGCTACCCATGGACCCAGAGACTACGCCTCTTAAAAGGAAAAGATGTCAACCTCCTACCCCCAAAAGGGTAGTAAAATTCCAATCAGACATATTTAATAGTCATTTTCCTCACTGTAGCCTGCTTCTAATTCTAACTTTTCTACATAGAAGCAGCTGTATATATTCTAACAAACACAGTGCTCTAGTTTACTAATTAAGGTTTGGGGGTGGGAAAAGTTAAGCATTATGTTATTTCAGGTTCAGCTCCAGGAAGTAATACAGCTCTTCTACCTTGGTAAGTGATACCAAGTACCTGAGTGGGGTATATACCCACAAGGTATAAAGAGCTGTTTAAATAACATGATCAATGATTTAAGTTTAATTGTAGTTCTTTTTCTTGTTTAGTGCGTAACGCTTGATTAGCAAATCTAGCAATTTATATTTTTCTTTGTAGGGGTAGGGGTTGGGGGAGGTCAGGGAGGGAAGGTTTGTTAAGGATAGAGGGAGGGGGTGGACAATTTCAGCAGGAGGGAGGGTAGATAACTGTTTACGTAAATGTTAAGGCAAGTTGGTAAATTTTCCAAATCATTGTTTTTCATAGCTCTAACTATAATCGCTTTTAGATGTAGAATCCTTGTGATAATGTAACACTAAAAATCTTTGTACAATATCTTATTTTGCTATTGAATATCTTCCCTTTTGTTGTTATTGAAAAAGTTAAAAAATATATTTTTTAAAAAATGAACTCATGTATAGAACAGCTGCTATAATAACAGCAGAGCTTGGCTCCAAACTGCCAAAAAAGAAAAAGCCTGGCATACCAAAATAGAAAACCCAACTGAAAAAGAAGATCAATAAACTATGTGGAAATATCATTAACCTGAAATACCTGGAAGATGGAAAATTGAAAAAAATGAGAGGATAAAAGATGGACTATGCCAAAGGTGTGATTTAGAAAGGAAAACAATTGCTGAAACCATAGAAGAATTAAAACAACAGGTAACAGCAATAGCAAAGAAAACAGAAAGATATGATGGGTGAATAAATCAGTATAAGGAAAATTTGCAAATTTGAACCAATCAGTGATTATTCTATAAGTCACAGGGAGAAAATACAGTGCAGAAGAACATCATCCTATGTAAAGAAGATACCCTGAAATGTTCGCAAGAAATTTGGGAAAGATCAGTAGAGCATAACAGAAATGCCCCATGGATTAAAGACATTAATGAAGAATTGAGAGGGAAACGGATGAATGATGTGAAAATAACAACTGAAATAGTTGCCAGACAAGTGAAGTATGTGAAGAACTGGAGTGCACCTGGGCGAGATGAATTGCATGGGTTTTGGCTAAAGCATTTAACAAGTTTTCATCAACACATGGCAGTGCAATTCAATGAAATGCTTCAAAATTCTACCAGTGAAGAATGGCTCACAAAAGGCCGTGCATTTCTGATTGTGGAGGATGAAGGAAAAGGCAATGAGCCTGGTAATTACTGCCCAATTACATGCCTTCCAACAACATTCAAACTTTTCACAAGGATATTAGCAACATCAATATATGATTATTTAATGGAAAACAATATGCACCCTATTGAACCAAAAGGCAATTTAAAAAGTCAAGAGACATTAAAGATCAACTGCTAATAGACAAAATGGTACTGGAAAAGTTCAAGAAGAAGAAAGATATATTTGAATGGGGCATGGATTGACTACAAAAAAGCATTTGATTCACTGCCACACAGTTGGATTAATATCTACTTGGAAATTTTTAGAGAAAACATCAAGCTGTTCCTTAAGGAAAATATGCGAAAATGGAAAACCATGTTAATGGCCTATAGTGAAGAAAATGGGGAAGGTTGTATCAAAAGAGGAATATTTGAAGGGGACTCATTGTCACCTTTGTTATTCAACATCTCGTTAATCCCCTTGACAATGATCCTTATTATATTTCTGATCAGGCTAGGAAAATAAACTCTCTCCTGTACATGGATGATTTGAAATTGTACGCAAAGAGTCCCAATGAACTTGAATCATTGCTTAATACCGTGAAAATGTACAGTGATTATATTCAAATGAAATTTGGCTTAAACAAACATGCAGTAATCTCTATGCAGCAAAGAAAAGTAAAAAATATTGACGGAATAGAACTTGAAAATGGCAACATTATGAAATCATTATCAAACAACAAAAATTATAAATAACTAGGAATATTAGAATTAGATAACATCCTGCATGTGAAAGTAAAAGAACTGACTCAGACAGAATACATCAAGAGAGTCTGAAAAATTCAAAATTAAATGGTGGAAATACAATCAAGGCCATAAATACATAGTCCAGTGATCAGATATCCAGCTGGAATAATAGATTGGACACAAAGCAATTTAGGAAAATTGGATCAAAAAACGTGAAAACTAATGAACATGCATCACTCTTTACACCCAAGTAGTGATGTTGATAGGCTATATTTACCATGAAAAATTGGTGGAAGAGGACTGTTAGAAGTACATCAGGTAGTAGAAGAAGAAAAGAGAGGCCTGAATGATTATATCAGTAGAAGTACAGAAAAATTACTTTAGGCTGTGAAAACACAGAATGTATTAAAAACAACCAAAACAAAGGCTGAATACAAGCAACAGTTTGGGAATAGATTAAATGGTTGTAAGAACAAACCCTTACATGGGCAACATCTAAACAATATCGAAGGAAAAAGTGACAACAGCCTAACTTGTGCATGGTTGAAGATGGGTACAATCCAGAAAGAAACTGAAGGTCTGATCTTTGCAGCACAAGAACAAGCATTGAAACGAATGTCATGAAAGCCAAAATTCAGAAAATCAGTGAAAATCCAAAATGTCGACTTTCCCAGGAGAAAGATGAAACTGTGTCCCACCTTATCTCTGAATGCAGCAAAATTGCACAGATGGACTACAACGCTAGGCAGGATCACAAAGCTGATTCATTGGTCATTGTGTAAAAAGCAGAACTTGCCAGTATCAAAGAATTCATGGGAACATCAGGTGGAAAAGGTGCTAGAAAATGAACAAGTCAAGATCTTGTGGGATTTCAGAATTCAAACTGATCGGCACCTTGAACATCATACACCAGACATAACAGTCATGGAAAATCAACAAGTCTGGATAACCGACATTGCAATTCCTGGGGATGCCAGAGTCGGAGAAAAAGAACAAGAAAAAAATGCTTAAATATAGAGATATGGCAATAGAAACCACCCAGCTATGGAAGAAGAATGCAACGGTAGTCCCCATTGTCATTGGGGCACTTGGAACCATCTCGAAAAACTTTGCAATTCATATGGAAAAACAGCTTTCTGACATAACACCTACAGAACTGCAAAAGATGGTGCTACTTGGGACAGCATACATATTACACTGATACCTGGTTGATACTTAGGTCTCCTGTTGAAACTTTTATCAGCTTAGCAAGGCCAATCAATAACAACATGTGACCTTTGCCTATTGTTGATTGTGTTTTGGATAATTCTAACAACAACAATGGCAACAACAACAACAGCGCTTATATAGACAGATCAATGTCTCACCCTGAGCGGTGATCAAGTTAGTGTTATTATTATCCCCACAATACAGCTGGGGATCTGGGGCTGAGAGGAGTGGCTTACCCAAGGCCACCTACTGAGCTCATGGCAGTAGTGGGATTCAAACTAGTAGAGTGCTGATTCGAAGCTGAACCACTTAACCACTGTGCTACAGCACCTCAGTTTCTATAATTAAATTAAAGGTAGGGGCAGAGCCAGAGCCCTTCCCATGGATGTTATGGCTATTTAGGGAGGACTCATTGGGGCCAGGCTTGGCAGTAACCGATGGGTGACATGCTACCACATAATTTCCATAACTCATGAAGGACCAGCTAATTGCTACTGTTTAAGGAACCCCAGTAAAAACACGGAGCAGTAGAGGTTGGCATTGCAGACTAGAATCCGAGAGACCCAGTACTGAATCCCATTCCCAACTCTGCCACGGTGCTCAGACCAATCATACACTCTCAGCCTAACCTACTTCACAGGGTTCTCGTGACGATAAAATGGAGTAGAGGAGAATGATGTGAGCTGCTTTGGGTCCCCATTGTGGAGAAAAGTAGGGTATTATTTAATAAAGTAAATAAATACTAAACATTACTGAAGATGAGGAAGTTTGCCAAAGCCCCTTACTGTCCCGGCGGGGGGGGGGGGGGGGAGAACCTGGCATTTACCTGGAGATCTAGCATGTGCATTTTCTGCTGGCATGCTTCCGGCTAGGCGCAATGATGTCACTTCCAGAAGTGTCATCATCGGTCCAGGCAGGAGCGTACTTGCTATGTGATGGGATGGGAGGTTTTTTTACCTCCTGGGCCTGTTCCCCAGACCTTTCCCCCGAGTGGAAAGTGAGTGGCAGCAGGGGGCAGAGGTTGAAAGCAGGGGAATCCCCCGGTCCAACAGAGGACTGGCAGCCCTAAACCTGGGAGAAAGATAAACCGTGGGTTGGTGGGTGGAAAGGAGAGAAGGAAGCAGGAGAGGGGAGAGGCTACAGGGGCTTTCGAGGAAGGGAGAAAGGAAATAGTGGGGGAAGGAAAAATGTGATGCACCCCCAAGTCCTTGCATGTCAACCTCTTGTAATAATTATTCATGGGGAAAGAACAGACAGGAATTTACAGCGCAATCCTTAGCAGAGCTGCACCCTTCTAAGCCCACAGACTTTATGTCTTCATACTGCTCTGAGACGCCTGGCATCTGGGACGTCAAGGAAATCTGTCAATCACAGATTCATGTCCTAAGCCAATAAATCTTTCATTAGCCTCCTCATCCCCTCCAGAACTACCCATTTCCTTCACTTGTGTCCCTGTTCTCTAATCCTTACTTGGCTGACTTATCTGTCTTTGGCAAGTGATGGAAATCAGTCTCCCATTCATGCAGTTCTGCATCCAAGGCACGACCCTCAAAACAGGGCCTGAAGTCAGCAGTGCCAAAGCAAGAGTGGAAATCCTTTTGAGGTTTTTTCTGAAGATGGCACGTTGGCAAAATCTTAATCTATTGCTTCTCAACTGCTGTTGTTTCCCTTTCTGGTTAGCCCCTGCCCCGTTCCAGATGTACTGAGAGCTGCCAGCCTGGATATGCCAAGAAGGCTCAGGAAGGGAAGGCATCTTGCTGCTACGACTGTGATCCATGCCCGGAAGGGACCATCTCCACACAGGAAGGTGGGTGAAGATGAAGAAATTTCATTGCAAAAGGCAAGAGGTGACCCGTCTTTTTCACCCTTTGCTCTTCTGTCTGTCACTGCAACTTGTGTTTTAGTAAAATATGAAACTTTACTAAGCACAAGGTGGAGCCAGAAGGCCGCACATGGTGTGAGGGAAGAGAGAGAAACCACACAAGAAAGGAACCCAGTAGGGGAAATTGTTCTGTCTGTATGTTTGCATAAGTCTCTAGGATTAATCTGACAACTTTTGTTGCTACTGGCTCCTTTGCATGTCTGGAGAAGGCATGGGTTCAGCCATTGACAGAATCACTAGGGTGAGGGCCAGAAATATCTGCTGGATGTATCTAAGAACTTCTGCCTGTTAGAATAGACTGCACTCTAAGACTGTACTCATTATTAATGCAAGTCAGTCAGCTTCATAACTTGTTCCTGTATTTGGTAAGAACTTTTGTAATTGACTTTATCAGGATCAAAAACCCAGTACTCTCAAGCTTGAGCATATTGTTAGATCTGGTCTTTGCTTTGGAGAACCTAGTGTGGCAAGGACTTTCGGTAAGGAGGAAAGGCTCTTCCCCAGTTCTTACAAAGTAGAGAGGGTTCTGCTGTCATTTTCGTTGACAAGAAGGAACTTTGTCCCCAATCCCCAATCCCTTCAGCCTGTTCTTAGATCCTGAACTCTTCCATCACATAAGATCTACAGAGGTCTTCACTATCTCACAGAGGCTAGCCAGAGAGCCCAGAGCAAACGTTATTCAGATGTAGAATATTTCTTCGATGTATGGCATTATAGGCAAAATATCTTTTTCTGAATATTAGAACACTGTTTATTGTAAATGTAAGTCAGGTATTTCGTCTATCTTTCCAGATGCAGAGCGTTGTGACAAATGCCCAGAAGACCAGCATCCAAACAAGGACCGAACTCGATGTGTCCCAAAGGCCATCACTTTCCTGTCTTACGAAGAACCTTTGGGGATCAGCCTAGCTGTCTTTCCTCTCTTCTTGTCCCTAATCACTGGTTTGGTTTTAGGACTCTTCATTAAATTCCTGGACACTCCTGTAGTCAAAGCAAACAACCGAGACCTCACCTACATTCTCCTTGTTTCCCTCCTGCTTTCCTTTCTCTCCTGCTTTCTATTCATCGGCTGGCCAAGGAAGGTGACCTGCCTCCTCCGACAAACCACCTTCAGCATCATCTTCTCAGTTGCTGTCTCTTCTGTGTTGGCCAAAACAATCACTGTAGTGGTGGCCTTCATGGCCACCAAGCCAGGAAACACAATGAGGAAATGGCTGGGGAAGAGTCTGGCCAACTCCATTGTCATTTCTTGTTCTGTTGTCCAGGTTGGCCTGTGTGCTCTCTGGCTAGGAATCTTTCCTCCCTTCCCTGAGTCTGACATGCACTCCCAGCCTGCACATATTGTCCTACAATGCAACGAAGGGTCTATCGCCATGTTCTATGCTGCCCTGGGCTACATGGGCTTCCTGGCTGCCGTCTCTTTCATGGTGGCTTTCCTGGCCAGGAAGCTGCCCGGGGCCTTCAACGAAGCCAAGCTGATCACCTTCAGCATGCTGGTCTTTTGCAGTGTCTGGGTGTCCTTTGTGCCCACCTACCTGAGCACGAAGGGGAAATACGTGGTGGCCGTGCAGGTCTTCTCCATCCTGGCCTCCAGTGCTGGCTTGCTGGGCTGCCTCTTCCTTCCCAAATGCTACATTATCATCATCAGGCCTGATCTGAACACCAAGGAGCATCTAATGAGAAATATTAACCAATTAAACTGAATGTAAAGTGGCAGGGGGTTCCTTGCTGTATGCTGATGCACATGAACCTAAAACTCAGGGAGAATGCCTAACGCTTGAGGTGAAGCAATACTAATTACCCAATCTATCATATCTATCTATCCTGTAACAATAATTGTCCCAATACCTTAAAAGGACAATAAAAAGAATCTTTCTATTTATTTCCCAACTGGCTTGCTGTGTGTTATATGGAAGTTGCATGCTACCCAATTTGGAACATGTTTGTAGCTTTTATCAATCTTATTTTCACTCTTCATTTGCAGATCCCTTAAAGAGGGGCTGGGTGAGTCTGACAAGAACCCTGGGAGGCAGCACTAGTTGCCATCCTCGAGTTGCAATAAGGAACTCATCACTCTAGTCTTGTTTGTAAGGGGGACTGAAGTTTCTGTAGTTTGGAGAGCAGTTGTAATTCTGGGTGAACTCCTCGGAATCTGACCTAGGGATGTGCAGTCAAAGATAACCGGTTGAAATATATACCTGGAAAATACCTTATTGTTCTTTTGGGGATACATTCAGGGATATGGATGATATTTGGAAATCTCAGCAATATTATTATCTCTGTTCCAAATATTTCCATAAACATTCGGGAATATCTGAGGCCAGCATTTCAAACTTTCCAAGCACATTTGTTTTCATTTTACAGGTTTAAAAAGGTTGGTTCCCGATTGAGAGGGGAAGATCTCAGGTTGCTGCTGCTGTTTTTAAAAGTTTAATGATCTTTTGGCATTATTCTGGTTGTATGGTTTTTTTCTGTTTTGTTTTCCAGGAAGGGGTTTAGTGGAGTCCTGTCATGTTCCTATTGATTTTGAATTTTTTTTCTGAAGGGTATTTGTGGATAGCTTTAAATAAAAGTTAACCACAGTTACACAAAACACTAATAGAGGAAACACAAAAAACTTAACAACATACAGGAATAACACCACATAAAAATAATACAAAGAAACAACAAAAAAGGACAAAAAAATGATATAAATTAAAAAAGGCTTCTGATTTTCTCTGCAACAAATACTATACACAATATTATGTTCCACAGTAGGGGTGAGCACTGAGAACATTTCCATTTCTGCTGGAGAAACTCTCTTTCATTATTGGGTTGTTCCAGGTGGTCCAGTGCTGGCTCTAGTTTAATTCATTTAGTTTTTCCCTTTCTTTAGCTTTGGCCTGTCCAGGGATGACCCTCCCCTCTCAGCAGGCACCTCGCACCCCCCCGGGGGCCCCTACATACCAAGAGGCTGGGAGGAGCCTGCAGCTAAGCGAAGATGGCCAGCGGGAGAACGCCGCCCGGGACACCTTGCCCTGCACTGTGGCGGCTGCCGCAGCCAAAGCACTCATGCCGCGCCATGGTGCCATGGTGAGGCAGAGCTGGAGAGCCGGAGCCAGGGATGCCCACGGAAGTGGTGGAGGAGGACACCACGACCACAGCTCAGAGCCCCAAGGGAGGAGCGACGAGAGCGCTGCAACCACCGGGCCTCGGCTTGCCACCAGGCCGGGCCTGGCCAGCCACTTCCCGCCCAGCTGGAAAGGGTGCGGGGATTGACAGGGACGCCACTGATCGATAGGCCCACGGGCTCGCTGGCTGAACCACCCATGGGGCTGGGCCAACCAGGGGTGAGGGGGAGGGCTTGGTAAGGGAGGCCAGGTGCCAGGACGCCACTGGGATTCACCCAGGGCATTGGTGGGGCCAGGTGATAGGATCGGCTTTGGCCCAGGTAATTAGCCTCTCCTGGGGAGCTGGCAATAGGGGAATGGGGTGGAGTTACCCCTAGAGGGAGGGTATAAAAGGGGCTCAAGGCTTCCCGGCTGGGGAGGAAGAGCATGGGGACTCTGACCCTGACGGAAGGGCAGCTCCCCTGGCAGAGTGCTGTGAAGCTGGGCCCTTCAACCGCCCTAACAGTCTCTGGCCATCTGAGGCCTACCAAAGGAAGCCAGGAGCCCCTGCCAGCGCACGGGCCATGAGCACGGCCTTAGAAGGACCCCCGCACCACGGATTCGCTGATTGCCGCTCCCCCCCCCGTCGCCAGGGTCAAGACGGACCCCCAAGGCACCCACCCGGACAGCAGGCGCTGTCACATGGCCCATTGGGAGCATGCAAGATGGCTGGTGCTAGCTGACATGAGCAGATGTAGACTGTTAGGGATTTTTTTTCAAGAGAGTTGGGGAAACAAAAATCTGGGGCATCTGTTTTGGCACTTATGTCGCCAAAATCTATCCGAACACAGTCCTCTCTGCAAATCATTGATTGCCTCACCAATTTTGAGTACATACACAACAACAACAGGTTTCAGTCACAGATCTTGAAGAATGCTTACAGAAAGATGTTAAAGTGAGTGCTGGGTGGCTGTGTGAACAAAACCTGTCCTTTTCAGGGGGGGCAGGAATCCGGAAGCAATGCTTTATTCTGCCTTAACTGAACAAAACCCGCAAATTCAATACCAACCTTTTGTTTTCCTCCTAGTCCAAAAATCCTTTGATCCAACAAGCTTCTCTTCAAGTGTCAGGTCTGGTGCCCACTGTTACCCGGCTTAAGATATGTTGCAATAGCCTCATGCACCTGTTCCCTTGTTGCTTTCCAGATTCCAGGACGGTCGAGTCCTTATCTCGGATGGCTCGCAGGAGCAGCCTTGGGACAGCTCCTTCTTCTTCTTTTTTTTTTTTACAAATTTTTATTGGATGGGTCATTATACAAATATAAAAACATACACAGTTAACTTTCCATCAAATTGTAATACCCCCCTTCCCCCCCTTTTCTGTTGACTTCCGACAGTTTTCCATTCCCTTTATTATCTCTTAAATAAAACCTTAACCAAGCTAAAATATATATGATATAATAATACCTATCTAATGATAAACACTATTATCTAACATTCCATATCCTTTAGTACTATTCTATCCATAATATCCAATAACCTACAATATAGTACGTCCCCTATATTAATAGCTATATACTACTTTCTAAGAATGGGTCATAGTAATATATTTTATACCATTACATATCTTTAGATAGCACTATTACATATATCTATCATATCTATAATTTTCAAAATGATTAATATCCTTTATATTTTTATCCAATTCATAACGTTATAACCTAGTAAATTATAACATATTGTACCTACATATATCAATAAAATGGTATATTATCACGAACTAGATTTTTTACCTCTAATATAATATAATGATTACTACCTCTATATTAATTCAAAGTAACAGAACACTATCCTCCCCTCAAAACGTATCCAAAGACCACACCTTCCCTTTAATGTCCTACTTTTTTTCTATGTAATTCTTGAATTTCTCCCAACTTGTTACATACTCTTCCATATCCTCCTCTCGAAGTTTCCTCGTTAGTTTATCCATTTCAGCCAAGCTCAATGTTTTTAAAATCCAATCTTCCACCGATGGTATCTCTTTTGTCTTCAATTATCCTAGCTGCCGTGGGACAGCTCCTTCTGTCCTGCTACTGATTGTGTTCGGCTGGGAGAGCCGGAGGGGTGGGGGGACATGCGGAAGGGTTGATATAATGTATCCTGGGCTCAATGCGTCATTCTTAACAAGAGACCTGTGTACAGCCAGACGCCTTTAATTGCTTCTGTGTAACCTATGGACATATGTATGGCGAAGCCTATGATATCTCAATAAAGACCCTTTTACTCAAGAGAGCTTGGATTTCTTGCTGCAAGGGTTGGGAGTCACCTTCAACGTATCCTGTCTTCCATAGACTGACATCAAGCACAAAATACACACACAACAACAATGGACCCCAAAGAAGGAGAGTGCCAGCGAGTGCCCAGAAGGGCAGGAAACTGGCTGGCCAAACAGCATCGGTGGGCCAGTGCCCAAGCAGGAAAACGCTCCATTGCCAACCACGGAAGACCAAAGGAGCTGAACCAGCCAGGGAACCAGCAAAAACCAATAGTTACTCAAATCATGTAATCTTAGTATGTAAACATTCTAATTTTATATAACATGAACACAAAGGTTTCAGTGTAATACTCTATACAATCTATAAATACAACTATGAATCACTTCATACAATAAAAGGTGTGCACATCATAGTGTTCACATCAGACCATATTCCCTCAACCAAGTCTCTCATTCATGTGGTAAAGTCCTGCTCTTCAAAAATTTAATTCAAACGTAGTTTCTTCCCACAAACTGAAGACCCCCACCAGGGAGGCGGGACTGGAGGAGGGTCCAAACGGAGAAGAGAGAAGGTAATGAAGCCCCCGAAGGGTGTAACTCCTGGTGTTATGATTTCAATTGCAGGTGGAGTGCAGAGAAGAACGGAGGATTTGGAGCCCCCCCCCCCCGTCCTACAAGTGACCGGTAAATTCGGCTTGTTTCATGCAATCCACTTCCTCAGGGGACGGCACACAATCCACCTCAACAAATAACTTTCTATAAACAAATAAAAAACATTCTCAGTACTAGGGGTGTGCAAGGAAAAAACTTTCGGCTTTCTTGTTTCGGGATTACCCGAAACAAGATTCTCTACCGTCATTAGCCGAAAGCCGAAACAAGAATCTCTTTCGGGATTCGGGATTCGGCATTATTTCGGCATTCTTTCGGGATTCTTTCGGGTTTTTTTGTTGGGAAAATGCCTCCGTCTTTCAGGACGCCTGGAGGAGGCATTTTCCCACCAAATAAGCCCAAAATTGGTGGGGACCTTCCTCTAACCCTTCTCTAACAACTACCCAAGTTTCAGACAGATTGGACTTTGGGGGGCCATGTTATGGCCCCCCAAAGCAGGTCCCCCCATCCTCCCCATAAGAAAGCAAAGGAGCAGCATATTGTTAGCATGCTGCTGCTGATCTTTCTTCATTATTTCCTATGGGGAAAAAATGAAGAGGCAGGCTTCCTTTGCCAGGGGTGGCATTTTGCATGCAAAATGCCCCCCAGCCCTCAGGGGCCCTTCTCCCACCCCTCCTCCCACCCCCCACCAAGGCTCAGCCTGCTCCCACTTGGGGGGGCCATTTCATGGCCTCCCCAAGTAGGTGCTCTAATCTCTACCACTGACAGCTGGGGGAGGCTTGTGTTGCCAGGGGTGGCATTTTGCATGCAAAATGCCCCCCAACCCTCTGGGGCCCTTCTCCCACCCCTCCTCCCACCCCCCACCAAGGCTCAGCCTGCTCCCACTTGGGGGGGCCATTTCATGGCCTCCCCAAGTAGGTGCTCTCAGCCCCTAAAGTCCACCCCTCACAGCCCCACACAAACCCAATTCCCCCCCAGCTGCCACACACAGACCCAAATCCCCCCAGTAGCCCCTCACAGACCCAAATCAACCCCCACCTGCCCCACACCCACCATAACCCCAGGAACAGGCTGGCCTGCCCTCCCCTTTTGGGAACCCCTAAACTCTCTTTCCCAGGGCAGTTCTGCACAGACAAGGGGTGCCACAATGGTGGCAGTGCCAAATCGTCCCTGGGAAAGAGCACCTGCCCTGGCACACAGACAACCACCCCCCTGACCCCCCCACCACCCGCAGAGAAGGCTGGCCAGCCTGCCCCATTGTTCCCTATGCTGGGAACCAACCTCCCATCAAAGAAGGGAACACAGACACACAATCATTAAGTTTAAAAAACCTTTATTTTCTCATTTTCAAATTACAAGTGGTCAACAAATCACAACATATTACACTTATTGTCCCTCATAGCACAACACAACACAATTAACTACACATCAGAGAATCTTAAACACAATTTTTCTTTTGAAATGGACAAACAGTAAAGTTTTGAACATTACAACAGGTCACATAGTGAGCGGGCACAACAGGGCATGGAAACAGAAGATGATCATAATAACTACCAGCCTAATACAACTCTCCCTCCATAACATGACTTAATGGGGGGGAACCACTGCAACAAAATCCCCCCCCAACCCTCTGGGGCCCTTCTCCCACCCTTCCTCCCATCCCCCCACCAAGGCTCAGCCTGCTCCCACTTGGGGGGGCCATTTCATGGCCTCCCCAAGTGGGTGCTCTGCTCTCATCTCTACCACTGACAGCTGGGAGAGGCTTGTCTTGCCAGGGGTGGCATTTTGCATGCCAAATGCCACCCTCACCCTCAGGTGCCCTTCTCCCACCCTTCCCCCCACCCCCCACCACATGCATTCCTTGACAATCAAGAAATCTGGAGTTAAATATGATGTGCATGTAAGTCCCTCAAAGACAGAAGCAATATGGAGGTAATGACCCATTTGATTTCCACAACCTCAGACACAATTAGGGATCCGTTTCCCCTTGGTGGGGGATCCCCCACTCTCACCTATCACCCCGAAGGGGGAAAGTCAGTGAATGAGCCTTCAAGGTACGCTCCAGGGGCTGCTGCCGTGATGTCACTGATGTCATCTGGCTGCCCTGAGAGTATGCCTGTGCTTTGCAGTGGGCTGATTTGGGCCCTACAGGCCAAAGCAGGATCCCTTGTGGCCCAAATCTGCCTGCTGTGAATTGTGCGTGCTCCCCAGGCTTGTGTGATGATCACATCACTTCCTAGAACAGACATCATCATGCCAGAGCATTGCCATTAAATGATCATGCGTGTGTGAACAGACCCTAAGTATCCTGTAGGCTTCAGTGATGGTATAGTAATGTTTTCACTCACATTATAGAGAGAGAGAGAGACAGAGAAGGGGGGGAGGCACTGAAACTAGATTATTTCTTCTATTTTACTGTCCCCTTCCAAAGCCAGGGTGGCATTGGCACAATGCCCCCCTCCCCCCGGCCAGAGCCTTAGTACCAGTATGCATTGACAGGCCCATGCATCATAGTCCTTTTTGAGACCCAGCCAAGTTGTGTGCCTTTTGGAGAAAAATGTTCAAGTTGCTGGTGGGGGTATGAACAATTTTTAGATATCCACTGTAGTGCAATGGCTAGAGAGTTGGTCTAGAATCTGGCAGACTCTGATTCTGTGCCTTGTAGGCTTGATGGATGTTCTTGGCTCAGCCTAAGTAAACAATTGTGTTGTGTTTTCCAGAGGCAGTCTAGGTGATTTTGGGGCCCTGGACAAATGTTCTGGACGGGGCCCCAGAACCAGTGCCGCCCCACCACTGGCTCCTTGCCAAGGCCAAGCAATTTGGTCACCTAGGCCCCAGATAGAGTGGGCAGGAGTGCGTTGTTTCCTTCCTCCCCCCCCTCCACCCCCTCATACAACTAAGAAGGCCATCGGTGGAGTCACTCCAATGTGAGGCATGGAGCAGCTGTCTATTGTTAGCCTGGTTGTGATGAGGGTGAAACAAATCAAGGGAGAACAGCAATGTGTAAACCACTCTAGGTTCCCATGGGGGAGAAAACCGGGGCATAAGATAAACCTTTAATTTGGTGGGGAGGGGGTATATACATTTTATGTGTATGTGTCTGTATGTTTTATGCATTCAAATCACTTGTGGTGTACTTTAGAATTATATTGAGCTCCACAGTATCCCAAAAACCTTGTCCATGTATTGCAAACCGAAGTCAATCTACCACATCTAGGGTATTCTTCTTTTCCCTACTGCCTTCAATTTTTCTTAGCATTATTGTCTTTTCTAGTGAACCTTGTCTTCTCATGATGTGACATAAGCACTATCATCAATTGATATCTTCAAGGGAGAAAGCAGGCCTGATTTGGTCTGGATGCCACTTACATGTCTTTTTCGGAGTCCATGGTACATGTAAATTGAAACTTTCTTCCCACTTCACAGTGTGAATGCTTTTTCCTCCTATGAGCTTTGTCTAAATTTTACTGTACTGATACTGCTCATTTGGCCAAAAGGCCTGCCCTTGATCAATGCCACATTAAATACTTCATAATAAAAATATGTTTTTAGAACCATTTAAAAGTGTCCTTAAGTGCCATACGCTGATTTAAAAAAACATAAGCTAAATGTTTGGGAACACAACCAGATATGTGAATGACTGAAATGCAGCCCAATCCCACTGCTACTTAAAATCCATTTTTGATGGAGGTCTGGATTGTCTTACATTGGTGTCATTGGGCTTGGAATCAGGAACCTGGAAGCGTTCCATGGGGGCTACAACTTTCATGCCAAGGCTAAGAGGGTGGGAACAGGATCTCTCTGGGGTGGCAAACTCTGGCCTTGGAAGTTACTGGCAATTTGGGGGTGGGACTTGTGGAAAGGAAAATCTGAGTAGGGATCTCCCCCAGAATCCATGGTCCGCATTTGCCCTCTAAAGAGATTGCCCTTGGAAGCAGCCAGTTTCTCTGTAGGGAACTACTCTCTCTAACCTGAACTCAAGCCCAACCAGGAGTTTGGCAGCCCTAGGAAAATTTCAGAAAAAGATGGCAAAGGAGGGCCAGCAACTGATAGAGGCATGGAAGCCCACACCAGGACAGTAGCAGGGGCCTACTTGGGCACAAGGGACAACCAGTGCTCTCATCCCCCATAGTCCACTCCTTACAGCCCCACACAAACCCAGTTCCCCCACCCCAGCTGCCACACACAGACCCAAATCCTCCACTCAGCCCCTCTCAGAACCAAAACCACCCTCAGCTGCCCCACACCCAGTACCCCAGGAACAGGCTGGCCAGCCTGCCCCATTGTTCCCTATGCTGGGAACCAACCTCCCATCAAAGAAGGGAACACAGACACACAATCATTAAGTTTAAAAAACCTTTATTTTCTCATTTTCAAATTACAAGTGGTCAACAAATCACAACATATTACACTTATTGTCCCTCATAGCACAACACAACACAATTAACTACACATCAGAGAATCTTAAACACAATTTTTCTTTTGAAATGGACAAACAGTAAAGTTTTGAACATTACAGCAGGTTACATAGTGAGCGGGCACAACAGGGCATGGAAACAGAAGATGATCATAACTACCAGCCTAATACAACTCTCCCTCCATAACATGACTAAATGGGGGGGAACCACTGCAACAGGGTCCAGCAGAACCTATGTCATTTCCTGTGGCTGTGCTTTCAGTTCAGACACACAAAGCTGAACTGGGCACTTCCAAGGCACTGGACAATGGTATTTCTGGAGCAGTTCTGCAGAGGTCTCCCCCCACCCCCACACCAGCCTCAGAATTTACCTGGGAACATCTGTGAGAGATCATCATTGGCCGGTGCCCATCCACCACTCTACCCGCATCCCCCAACCATGCAAACCCAACATTAACATCAATTTTTTTTTTTTTAAACATGAACATTCAATCAACTTTTAAAAAACATAATCACAACATTTTTTTTTGGTTTTTTTCCCTTTTTTTTACATGAACAGAACATCAACTTTTAAAAAACATAATCACAACATTTTTTGGGGTTTTTTTTTTTACATGAACATTCAATCAACTTTTAAAAAACATAATCACAACATTTTTTTTTGGTTTTTTTTCCTTTTTTTAACATGAACGGAACATCAACTTTCAAAAAACAGTACAACAATTCTTCTACAATTTTTTTTTACAAGGATTTCATCTGATAAAAACACCTAAGCAATCCCTATCTAACCTGTTTCTCCCTCCAGTAGCAATCCATGTTTCTGGGGCATTATTTTTCATAATAAATTTGGTCCCACAGGGTATGTCTCAGTGATGGGAGATGTTTTGAATACCCTGGGGGGGGGGCTTTCAAATTGCTGGGTGTTTTCCCTTTGCCACTGGTTCCTAACCACCCTCCCTCTACTGGCCGGTTTTAACTGTATATACAGGGTTTTATACAGGGGAGAGCGCGATTCCAAAGGATTGGACTCATAGAGGATGCAGGCCACAAGTTGGGCTCACCTCAGTCACTCTGGAAGTCCAGTCCTGAGAAATCGAAGAGGGGAGAGTTGACCTTCAGGAAGGTCAACTGCTCGACTCTCCATGGGAGAAGGCGAGTGCGATGTGGGCCGACAATGTCGCCCGCATGTGAAAAGACGCGCTCGCTCTCCACGCTCATCGGAGGGCATGAGAGCAGCCGCTGCGCCTCGAGGGAGAGGTCCGGCCAGACCGACTCCTTCCTGGCCCAGTAGCTGAGCGGATCGGTGGAGAGCGACTCGCAGGGCTCCGCGAGGTAGTCCCTGACCATCGCCTCCGCCGGATCCTCTCTCACGGTCCTCACGACCCCAGAGGGGACGAGGGCCCACCGGAGCATCTCCATCTCCATCGGCACTCCGGTGGTGGCCTCGGGGGGGCCTGCGCAGAGGGGGCGTCAGAGGGACCCGCACGGCAGGGCCCCTCTTGCGTCCCCCCTGTCGACAGGCGTCCCCTCTTGGCCTGCCTGCGCCTCACCCAAGAGCAGAGCCCGTCTCTGGCTTGGGTGAGGTTCCCGTCCCGCTCGGCGAAAGTGCCCTTTATGCGCGGGTCACACATGGTCGCCAACATGTATGACTCTTCCTTAGTGAGAGGAGTTAGCCTGGCAGCTATGCCCTGCTGCAGCCTTCTCACTAATGCGCGCACCGCTGGAACAAGGTCAGCACGGGGCGCGACCCGGTCTGCAAGGGTGGCCAGATTCCTCTGGAGCGTGTGCACCAGGGGAATGACCAGACCGAGGGTCGCCGTGTCTGACGAGACCGCCACAGTGAAGTCCTTGAAGGGCTTCAGGACCTCCACTGTCTGGGTGATGGTGAGCCAATCCTCCCGGTTGAACTCACCCACCTGACTCGCACCGCGGTGCTCGGAGAGCCACGCGTGGAGTGCGGCCTGCTGCTCCACCAAGCGCTCAAGCATGGCGCAGGTGGAGTTCCAGCGAGTGCTGACGTCAGTGATCAGAGCGTGCTCTGGCACACCTGTCCTGACCTGTGTCTGGCGCAGTTCGTGCGTGGCCTTCACGCTGCGCGAGAAGTGACCCGTGAGCCTCCGACATTTCTGGACAAGTAACTGGAGTTCACGGGTCCGGGTATCCACGGGTTCCTTCGAGGAGCCCAACCCCAGCGCATCTCTCACCACTAGGTGAAGCTTGTGAGCGGCACAGTAGACGCTCTCTCGGCTCACTAGATGCGCCGCTGCCCTCATGTTCTTGCCACCGTCCGTCACCATGCATCCCACGGTGGCGGGTCCCTGGCCTATCCACTCGTCCAACTGTCTCCTTAAGGTGGCAGCGATGTTCTCCGCCGTGTGGGACACGTCGAGCACCTCGGCGTGAAGCAAGGCCTTGCAGTAGCCGGCCTGGCGGTCTCGCATCCTTCCCTGTCTAGCTGTGCTAGGCACCTCCCCCCGGCCCCCACCCAGAACCGACTCGGGTTCCCACCAGTGAGCAGTAAGCGAGAGGTACGCTTGCTGCACACTTGGGCAGGTCCAGATGTCCGATGTGAAGTGCACAGTTCTCCCGGCAACCCGGGACAGCTGTGCCTTCACATGATCCCTGGCAGCCCTGTAAAACGAGGGCACCACCGATCTGCTCAACGACGTGCGACCAGGGACGGCGTACCAGGGAAAGCAATCTTGGAGCAGCCCTGAGAAGCCGAAGTCTTCAACTACGGAATACGGTTGCCCATCCACTGCTATCATGTTGACGATGTGGCGCGTGATGCGCCTGCTCGCCCTCCGGATCCCCTCTCTGGGCACACTAGCGCCCTGCATACCAAGCATCTCCGGGAGAGAGGCTTGGCGTCCCTTTCCTGCAGGTACCCTTGGGGGGAGAGCACCAGAGGAGCCTGCCTCCTTCTGGCTAGCTGGCGGCCGTGCGGCGCCACTCGAACCCTCCTCCCGAAGAAGCACCGCCTGGTGGTGCCTCTTCATATGGTACCTCATCCCAGACGTGGAGAGATGCCACACATCTTTGCCACGGCTGACGCGCTGCCTACAATGCAGGCACAGGGCTGCTCGGGGATCCTCCGTTGCCTGGAAGTGCTTCCAGATTTCGGAGGAAAAGGGCATCCCACGCTTCCCAGGAGAAGCGCGTTCGGGACCACCCTGCGGCACCTCCTGTGAGGTGCTCTGGCCGGACACACCGTGTCCCACTCTCGGCCGGGCAGGTGGGGATGGACGAGGCTGAAGGGGCAGAGATGTGGGCTCTTCCACCACAGTCTCTGCCTCTTCCTCCCGCGTCCTCTCCTCCTGCACAGCCGCGAGAGGCCTGCTGCTGGCCTCAGAGGAAACTGGGGTGGACCGCCCCAGGGGGGGTCTCACGGGCAGTTCCTCCAACATCCTCCGGGTTCCTGGGGTGAGCGGGAGCGCAGGGAAAGTCATGTGCTCCGCGCCCATCCCAGGAGACACCACATGCTGCCCCTCCTCCAGCAGCTGGCTCGCAACCACTGGAGGAGGAGGAGCCTCAGCAGCAGGCCCCCGCCCAGTGCCAGCCCCTGCCTCACGCACCTGGGTTGGGGGTGGCCCTCCAGCAGCTGCCTCAGGAAAGAGAGTCTTGCGAACCCTCTTCCTGTCACCAGAAGCCAGGCTGGTGAACGGCAGCAGCGCAGGGGAGGGCCTCCTCCGCTCAGATGGAGGGGCTGCCGCAGCAGTCCCCCTCCCCCTCCCCTCCTCCCCTCTAGATTTCTCCCTAGCCTTTCCCCCGGGGCCCCTCTCTGCTTTCCTCTCCGACATACTTTCCCCTCCCAAATTCAACCCTAACTAATCAGAAAAGATTTAGAAAACAAAGGTCAACTTTGTTTTCAAGACCTAACTAACCTGCTCTAAATCTGTGCTTCTAGTGGCTCTGTGACTTGGAGATGAACAATCAAGTGCCTTTTTAAGCAACCCTATTTATGTCAGGGAACCTGAGCCTGCCAATCAGCTGAATTCCTCTGGAATTGAGCTGGCCCTAAACCCCAATAACAGGTGACAAAGCCTTAAACACTCACACACTAGTATGCCCGGGCCGGCCTGGCACCACCACGGGTGCCAGAGATGGGCAGTGGAACCCTAGTTATGGGGGCACTAATGGGAAGCCTATTGACAGCTATTACAAATTTTTATATATATATATATATATATATATATAGAATTCAAACCTAACACTCACTCACTAATGCTTTCCCTGCTGAGTCCCTATTTAGTTTTTTAAAAAAAACTAGGCTCGGTTTCCCTAATAATTATGTTGAGGGCAATTATCCACTGATCACCTACCAACTGGCCTACCTACCTAAGAGACACTATTTAGCGGGACCGATGTATCTGTGGTATGTCGGTGTGGGGTGTGGATGTGGTGTTTTGAAGATGAGCCTCCCCCCTCCCAAGCTAGCAAGAACCCACCCCCAAGGCCACCCAAATGTGAACCCGGACTCGCTCACAGTAACACCAGTCCTGCAGTCCAGCGATGTTCAGGCGGTCTTGCAGCTGGTCCTCCTCTCCTCCACGATGCTGTCAAGAAAATTGGAAATGTTAGCAGAGTCAACACCACACGCCGCACACGCAACCCCCAAAATTCAAGGCCCCGTTGCACAAGCCAAGTCAGCCCCCCCCCTTAAAGGCTAGGGCCAACCAGCAGCAAAACAAAACACATCCACCCAGCAGAGCTTCTGGCCTGTGCAGGCCAAAAGCTGGCACACTCATTTTTTAGTCCTGTGAAACAGTAGTTCATGCCCACCCCACACTCAAACTTGAAAAATGAAACATGAAAGAAAGCAGGCACTGCGATCAATGCTGGCCCCCCTAACCCCCAAACAATATCCTCTTGCCCAACCAGAAAATGCCCCCCCCCCCGGCCCAAGCCATAAAGACAGAGCCAAAGCATATGCTCGCAGGTAGGCACAGCAGCAGACATAAGCTCAAAAACCAAATTTAACAACAACCCTACCAGTCCACCAGTGCAGATGTCCAGCAATGTTGATCCTCCACGCAGAGATCTGCAGGCCGATGTCCACCAAGTGCAGTCCAGTCCAGAAGAGGTCCACCAACGATAAACAACCTGAATGTGAAGCAAAACAGTGAGTGCCAGGCCAGCAAACGGGAAGGGTTACCAAAGCCGGAGCAGCAGGCCTGTGTGTGGGCCGAAGGCTGGCACAGTTGATCAGGACGGAGCCTGTTGGGAATCCTTGCAAGCAGGGGACCAGACACAGAAACGCAAGCCACACCATTCCAGATTGTGGAGCACAACTGTGAGTGCCAGGCCAGCAACCAAAAAGGGTTACCTTGGCCAAAGCAGCATACCTGTGTGTGGCCCACAGGCTGGCACAGTTGATCAGGACGGAGCCTGTTGGGAATCCTTGCAAGCAGGGGACCAGACACAGAAAGGCAAGCCACACCATTCCAGATTGTGGAGCACTACTGTGAGAGCCAGCCAGAAGAAAGGCTTCTGGCCTGTGTAGGCCCAAAGCTGGCACACTCTTGTTTTAATCTTAAAACAGTGGATCAAGCTTAAAGAAGGCAAGCACAACAACCAATGCTGAACCCCCCCCCCCCCACCATCAAACATTGTCTGCCCAACCTGTCCCCCAGGCCATACCTGTGTGTGGCCCACAGGCTGGCACAGTTGATCAGGACGGAGCCTGTTGGGAATCCTTGCAAGCAGGGGACCAGACACAGAAAGGCAAGCCACACCATTCCAGATTGTGAAGCACAACTGTGAGAGCCAGCCAGAAGAAAGGCTTCTGGCCTGTGTAGGCCCAAAGCTGGCACACTCTTGTTTTAATCTTAAAACAGTGGATCAAGCTTAAAGAAGGCAAGCACAACAACCAATGCTGAAACCCCCCCCCCCCACCATCAAACATTGTCTGCCCAACCTGTCCCCCAGGCCATACCTGTGTGTGGCCCACAGGCTGGCACAGTTGATCAGGACGGAGCCTGTTGGGAATCCTTGCAAGCAGGGGACCAGACACAGAAAAGCAAGCCACACCATTCCAGATTGTGGAGCACTACTGTGAGAGCCAGCCAGAAGAAAGGCTTCTGGCCTGTGTAGGCCCAAAGCTGGCACACTCTTGTTTTAATCTTAAAACAGTGGATCAAGCTTAAAGAAGGCAAGCACAACAACCAATGCTGAACCCCCCCCCCCACCATCAAACATTGTCTGCCCAACCTGTCCCCCAGGCCATACCTGTGTGTGGCCCACAGGCTGGCACAGTTGATCAGGACGGAGCCTGTTGGGAATCCTTGCAAGCAGGGGACCAGACACAGAAAGGCAAGCCACACCATTCCAGATTGTGAAGCACAACTGTGAGAGCCAGCCAGAAGAAAGGCTTCTGGCCTGTGTAGGCCCAAAGCTGGCACACTCTTGTTTTAATCTTAAAACAGTGGATCAAGCTTAAAGAAGGCAAGCACAACAACCAATGCTGAAACCCCCACCCCACCATCAAACATTGTCTGCCCAACCTGTCCCCCAGGCCATGCCAAGAATAAACTGCAACACCTTTTTGCAGAGGCAGGCCACAGCAGCACATTGCCCAGCATCAAAAAAATTTACAAAAATTTTAAAAAGGCCTACCAGGTGTCCTCTCAGGATGTCCAGCACAGTTGATCCTCCAGGCAGATGTCCTCCAGGCTCCAGGTGCAGTCTCTCTTCTTCTCCTCTCTCGGTCACAGCTCAGCAGCAGCAGCAACAGAAGTGTTCCAGACAGTCTTGCTCCAAATTTAAATCCCCTGCTGCAGCCTCAGCCAAAGATTTAAATCTATTGGCTGGCATGAGAATGCAGCAGTGGGATTGGTGACTCCTAAAGTCCCCACTCCCCTGCCTTTCCCCACCCACACTCCAAGAGCCACCCTCCTCCTGCTCCCCCTCCCCTACCTGTTAGT
Organism: Eublepharis macularius; assembly: GCF_028583425.1. Lineage (NCBI taxonomy): Eukaryota > Metazoa > Chordata > Lepidosauria > Squamata > Eublepharidae > Eublepharis > Eublepharis macularius. The sequence continues at coordinate 175,204,650 of NC_072793.1, forward strand.
TTTGGCGGGAATCTCTGCTGCTTTGCAAATGCAAAGTGCAATGCAATGCTTGCACCTTGCATTTGCAAGGCAAAGCAGGATTCCCTATCCTCCTTTGCAAGAGGGGTGGGGGGTGACAGAAGGAGTGAGTGATTCACTCCTTCTCCCCCCCTCCCCTCTTCTAAGAGCCTGCAGGAAGCCTTTGCTTCCAGCAGGATTTTGCTAGCCGCTTGCTAAGGCAAACGGCTAGCAAAAACAAAATGGCGATTCTCGAATGCCGAAAGAATGCCGAAAGAATCCCGAAACGTTTCGGGTTTTTCTTTCGGCAATCCCGAAACGTTTCGGCATTCCCCGAAACGTTTCGGGATTCTTGAAGAATGCCGAAACACTTTTGTTTCGGCATTCTTTCGGCATTCTGAATGCCGAAACGCACATCCCTACTCAGTACAAATGCTTCTGTTTCATGGAAATTGCTGCAAACTTCTCTATTAACAGTAAGTCTTACCCGACTCTCAACGAAGCAAACTCTTATGCATACATTATGCATTATGCATACATTATAAAAAAACTTGCTTCATGATTGTGCCAGCAAATTACATTTGCTTCCTATTGTTGCCTGTTGATGCCTTTTTTCCCTGTGCTTTGTTGTTGTGTCCTTCCCACAATGAAGGGCAAATCTTTTGATGCTACGGAGGAGCCCCCTCCCCCACAGGTAGATCTGACAGGTCTCTTTCCAGCTCCTCAGCTCTTATTCAACTCCATCATTGAAAAGCCTGGAAAGAGCACTAAATGTATAGATCTTTCCATGCTCCCTAGAAAGACCTGCATCTCAGCATCAAGTTTCTTGCCACAGTGGAGCTGCTGTCCCAGTGAAGAGACCTGCTGGAACTGTGACTGGCTCTTCAGTCAATGTTCTCTGCCTCTGAGCACCTCTTGTTCTTCGAAAGTTACTGTGTTTTTGACCAGAGTAGACCACACAGACCATGTTACCATGATCCTTTAATACCTGTTGCAATATTAATAGAGCACTTGAAGCACTGGACACTTTATGTATTGACTTTGGAGCATATATGACGCCTGCAAAATAATTTTTCCTAGGACTGGTTACATGTGGTATAGTTTTCTGTTAAATTATGCAACTACTGTAAATAAAATAGGGAGACATTGTTATTGCACGGGAAATTGTGTTTTGTTGCTGGTATTAGGACTGGAGCATGTGGAAATGCCCACATCCCTTCAGCCAGCTGGTATTAGGTGTGGAGCAGGTGGCAATGCTCACCCTCCACCTTAATCCAGCTGGTATTATGAGAGAAGCAGGTAGAAATGCCCACCCCACCTTATCACAACTGGCATTAGGAACAGAGCAGGTGGAAATGCCCCCCCCCCGCCTTAACCTAGCTGGTATTAGGAGCAGAGCAGGTGGCAATGCCCACCTACTTAAGCCAGCTGGGATCAGGTGCGGAGCAGGTGGCAATGCCCAACCCTGCCTTAACCCAGCTGGTATTAGGAGCGGAGCAGGGGACAATGGCCACCCTCATCTTAACAGCTGGTATTAGGAGCGAAGCAGGAGCCAATGCCCACCCCCCTTCACCTAGCTGGGATCAGGAGCAGAGCAGGTGGCTATGCCTCCTCTCTGCCTTAACCCAGCCGGTATTAGGAATGGAGCAGGGGGGCCATGCCCACCCCCTTCATCCAGGTGGGATCAGGAAACAGAGCAGATGGCAATGCCCACCCTCTTTATCCAGCTGGGATCAGGAGTGGAGCAGGTACCATTGCTCACCCAACACCTTCACCTGGGTGTGATCAGGCACAGAGCAGGAGGCAATTCTCTTCTTCCCTTCACCCAGCCAGGATAAGAAGTGGCGCAGGTGGCAATGCCTTCCCCCTTCAGCCTATTGGAATAAGGCACTGAGCAGGCAGCAATGCCCACCCCATCTTCACCCTGTCAGAATCAGGCGCCAAGGAGACAGGCAATCTCTGTCCCTCTTCAACCTGTCAGAATAAGGAAAAGAGAAGGTGGCAATGCTCGCACCCTCTTCACCCAGTTAGGATTAGGCTTGGAGCAAACAGCAATGCCTGCCTCCCTTGCACTTAGCAAAGCCCATTACCCACCTTCACCTGTTGGGATCAGGCGAGGAGCAGGAAGTAATGCCATCTCCTCCCTTCACCCAGCAGGGAACAGGGGGCAATGCCCACTGCCCTTCACCCAGCTAGGATCAGGCTTGGAGCAGGCAGCAATATCTGCCCCCCTTCACCCAGCCATATCAGGTACAGAGCAGAAGGCAATGCCTGTTTCCCCTTCACCCAGATGGAACAGGAGCAGAGCAGGTGGCAATGCCTTCCCCCCTTTACCCAATCTGTATCAGGTGTGCAGCAGATAGCAAAGCCCACCCCCCCTTCAGTTGCTGAGATCAAGTGTGGAGCAGGTGGCAATGTCCACCCCCTTCCTTCACCAGCCAGGATCAGTGATGGAGGATGAGGGAATGTGTCTTCCTGCCCGCTCTCTAGAGGCCCGTTGTATTTTTTCCCACAACGGGCTTTGTTTCTAGTAGAAACAGCGCTGAAAGTGATCCCTAAGGGTCATCTAGTCTAACATCCTGCACAATACTGAAATTCACAGTGACTCCCCCCACCTCCTCCAGTGACCACTGCTGTATGTGAAGAGGAAGGCATACATCCTTCAGGATTTATTCCTTCCTGACCCCAAAGTGGCAATCAGCTTTACCCTTGGTTTACAAGAAAGGGCCACAAGAGCCAAGCACCGGCTTGTCCTGTCATGCCTTTCCTCTCTCGATCTGCCTAAATTCACATTGAGTCATGGAATCTTCATAATCACTCTTCAGTATTAGCAAATTTCACCCTAATTCTGCTTCACATGAGCCTTTGTGTTACCAGAAGTGGTCTCCTTGCAATAAATAATTTGTGGGGGAATTAGCTAGCAAGGAGGATGGCTATGCAAGAGGCCGGTAACCACACAGATCAATCACCGGCTTTAACCAAGTCCCCTCCCCAAATAGTAAACGAGGCTGGTTCTTAATATCAAGCAACAACTTTTATTGAAGAACAGGGATTCATGCACATGCACACAAAGTTACTTGTGGGAAAGTAATTACACACACACAAAGAGTCCTAGGAAACTTAGCCAGAAATTGGGAATAGAGAGAAGCAGCAAATATATCTACCTATCCTGGAGAGTAGTCCAGTCCACCGTGAAGAGAGATAGAGAGATGCTTCAAACATCTAGAGTCCTCAGCCAACAGAGCAAGAGGCTCAGAGCAAACCTCAAGGGAACAACGCTTATGGATCTGGAAGCGTGAACGATTTGGATGGGGCCAGGACTCTACCTTTATAGGTAAAATGTGCCCTGAGGTGGAGGAAACACACCTAGTAGTCTCCAATGGTCAGTTCCTGGGTTAGACAAAAGGCTTGAGTACCTTGATTGGTAGCTGTCGTGGTGTGTGAATACAAATGTAAAACTAGTTCTAGCACTGCACAAAAGGGATTGTTTGCCGATGAAGTCCACTGGAGCTAAGTTAAGTACTTTTAGGGAGGGACTGTTTCCCCCCAGGAACGACTATACATACTTATGAATGTCACTTGATTAGCTCCTCAGTCATGGACAGGAGATCTCATCACGGAAGAAGGGAAAGGAATGTATTAAGTGGGGATGACTCTTCAAGTCCTTTGTTGCACTGGGCACCTTTGGGGCCAGAGGGAATGCAAGTCCAATTATTCCTTAATCACCCCGCATTCCTAAGTGGTATTCCAGTTATGCCGGGTTCTCCTGGGTGGGACTCAGCAACTGCTCTCTAGTGGCAATAAAACAGCCATTTTAACTCCAGAGGCCTGAACATTTTTAATATCATAAGCAGCCATATCCAGGACTGCTTATTAAAATGGAGGAGGCAGGGCCGACTGCTTACAATTTGCAACAGCCCAAGATTCAAAGCCCCTCTCCCCCCACCCCCATAGCTGTTGGCCCACAGGCATTTCCTTGCATTGTGCGTAAAAGCGCACAGAAAGGGAGGGATGGATCTTTGGTATCTTTCACAGGAAGGGAAGGAGAGGAATGGCACTCTGGGTTCTCTTTTTTTTACAGGTGAAAATGAGAGACCAGCCAGGTCACCCTGTCTTGCTTTCTGCATAAAACCTTTCACCCAGAGTTGAAGGAGGTAGGAGGTGACGAACGGTTTCTGCTGAACCACTAAGTGAAGAAACAAACAAATGAGATTTTGCATGTGTGCACTGTGCTATTATTCACCACATGAGTTAACCCAGGGTTAACAGTTTCAATCAGAAGAGCCCAGAAAAGACAGAAGTCTTTCAGGGCAGGGTAAGATTCCTCCTGGTACTCCTTGACCCACTATCTTTGGAGGACTTCTTTAGTCATGCTGGTGGCAAAGGCACCTAAGCGAAGGGCAGCAGCACCAGAAGGCCAACGAATGGCCAGCAACCTGCTCCACACGTGCCCGGGTCCTTCTCAATGCGGCTCTCCTTTAATAATCATTTATTGTTTGCCATTTTCACTCTAATCTGCATAACACGAGCCTTTGTGGCAGACTGCGACTCGAAAGCTGTAGAGGACACCCTTCCGCACACGCAAGCCTGCATGGATGTTGCATGTTGCTTGCTGGCCTTTCTTTGCATTGCGTGTAAACAATCACAGAAAGGGATTGGCGAGGTGACCCTGGGGGTGGTATGCGGCCTGCTTCTCCCCTCCTTGGCACAAATCAAGCATTTTTGTGAATCAATCAAATTCCCTACAAGAACAAGCCAGCCAGTCCCCTCTCCAACAACAGAGTGACTCCATACCACACTAGGGTTCAGTTGCTCCCTTTGGGATCCAATTGGTTTGCTGTTAAGGAAAACAAGATGCTGCCAACTCAAACTGCCTGGCTTGCCTTCTTGTGCTGCTGCTATGCAGGTAGTAACCAAAATGAAACACAAACTTTTGGGTTGGGCGGGGGGCGGGGGCGTTGTTACAACTTCGTTTCTTGACTTTGTTCCACCATTCTGGAAGCTGCTTTATCCAACCGAACCAGTGATCTTTGTGCACGTTTTTGGCTCATTTGTTCTATTCTGGGCACCCCTAGTCCACACACACCATTTCTCTTTGAAAAGTACCTTTCAGAACCATTTTGCTACAGTACAGCTCTCTAGCCCTGTTGAATAATTGAACATGGAAGACTTCCAGCCTATGACCTAATCAGGCAGGTCATTCCATAAGGAGGAGGCTGCAACAGAGAATATGGAGTTGAACTGGTGGGTTCTCACAAACATGTTTTTCTCCTGCTGTGCACAGGAGGGCAGAAAGTTGGAGGAGGATGCATAAGCAATTCTTCCCTTATAATTATGAACCTCATGGTGATTTCTTCTTCTCATCAGGGATTTCTTCAGAGAGAACCTTGGCAAACAATGATGATATCAGCAGAACTAAGAGAAAAACACAGTCACTTCCTCTGGAACATAAATATACCCCCTGTGATAATGAGAATCAGGGTGGGGGGTTTCAGGCAGGAGTGAACTGTGTCGGTGTTTGCTTGAATATCACACCTTTCAGATCTGAAGCCATCTCTGCTGCCTTGATTTGGGAAGTGGGCTTGTCTTCTACTAACTAGCCTGATCTGTAGTGAGGGGCAGGCACAAGGGAGGATTCTGTAGGGACCAGATCCAGAATGCTGGTGCTGGTGCTGGTAGCCGTGGTGGTGGTACTGCCCCACAGGGTTGTCTGTGGGATGTTGAAGGCAAAATGCCCACTGAACTTGATCAAGGACTTAAATGCCCCACGGAATTATTTCAAGCCTGGAGACATCCTCATTGGTGGGATCGTATCTCTGAAGACCGTTTATCTGCAATCACTCAACTTTACTGAGCCTCCCCGTATCAGAATGACATAGTAAGCAATTTCTGCTGTTGAACTCAATGCATCTCTGTTTGATTTGGGTTTCAAAGTTTCTCATTGCTTTCAACCTTGGTAGATCATTCTCTTTATTATGTCTGTATTCTTTATTTTGGAGAATATTCACAGGGTCTGTGAGTAGCAAGACCCCCCTCCCCCTTGCCTGCAGAAAGCCATGACACAAGATGTAGCTTGCCAAGATTCCTTTTGACCTCTTAAGCATTAGGAAGGAAGGAAGGAAGGAAGGAAGGAAGGAAGGAAGGAAGGAAGGAAGGAAGGAAGGAAGGAAGGAAGGAAGGAAGGAAGGAAGGAAGGAAGGTGAGTGAGCAAGTGAATGAGAGAGTGAGTGTTCCAAAGAAGGAAGTCAGGTACAATGCAAAATGGAATCAGCATTTTGAGCAGAGCAGATGGGAAATGCTGAGGGATAAGAAATACAGAAAACTAGCATTTGTAGTGACATAAGAATTCTTAAGCCAGCAAAGTGTTTTCAGTGTGATTTGGGAAATGGCAGGTCACGAACATCAAAATCCTCTTTCCCATTTCATAAAGGTTGCTTCTTTTTCATGGTCCTTTGGGACATTGATTGGATTTAGGTCTTTGGAAGCTGAGAGTTCCCCTTTACAGCACCGCAGGGTGCATCTCCCCTGGAATGGTTTGCAAGTACCGGAGAGCTGTTCACTTTGTACCGAGCTCTTCCCCTCCGCACAGGCAGAAGATACGAGTACAGTTCTAAGAGTAAACTCTAGGCACGTTTATTTATTGGAAAAGACACAAGGGTTTCAAATGATGTTTTCAATGAATAGAAGATGAAAATGTGTTCTTTCTTTTGGTAGCTGTTCAGGAATGAAGTACACAATCATCTTGTCCTTCCTGCTTGGCATTCTGAAGGTCAATCAGAATCCCAGGATCTTGCCCAACATCTCTCTGGGCTACGAGATCTACGACAACTATTTAAATGCAAGGCTGACTTACGAAGGAACATTAGACCTGCTCTCCATGGGCGAAGAGAATATTCCAAACTACAGCTGCGGAGGTCAGAAGAATCTGCTGGCTGTTCTTGAAGGGTCTGAATCTCAAATCTCCGTCCAGATCTCCAGTCTTCTGGGCATCTACAAAATCCCATTGGTATGAATTGGGGGTGGGGGGAGTTATCCCAGTTTTATTTTGGACAAACCTATGAGCCTTTCATCCCTTAGAAAAGTTCTTGCTAGGCTCTGGTGGTCTCGGATTCCCTAAATTCTGGGTTTCTGCTGCAAAGGAGCTGGGGATCAAATTTTCATGACGGAAGCAGACAGTAGTTTTTGAGAGAGCTCAGAGATATTTTGTTTCCTCTTCTTTGCAGATCTGTTTCTTTTGCCTCCTTGTTATCTTTGATCCATCGGATCTGGCAGGTTTTTGAAAGAATAAAAAAGCCACTTTTCACTAGAGAATAAAAAATGACATATGGTCACCAATTTATGGGCCATAATTGAATGGTCCCTCTTCAGGGAAGGAGGAGACACCATTCCAAGCCTATCTCTTCAGCTCTCTATGGTTAAGAGACTGTGCTAAGTCCTTCACTTTGGTGAGGTACAGCTCTATTAGCATATTGCATTTCACTTGTCCCACAAATGTCTTTTATCTGTTTCAGATAGATGTTATCTTCTATATGCAATAAGGTTCTATTCCTGATGGAAGCAGGTGAATAGGATTGGAGGGTTGAGGGGGACAAGTAGGAAGGTTGCAGGGAGCTTACACCAGTCTCCTCTCCCTCGGTTTATCCTCACAATGACCTTGTGAGAAAGTTTAAGCAGAATGTATGTGACTGGCCCAAAGTCACCCAGTGAGCTTTCATGGTAGAGAAGGGATTTCAACCTGGGTTATCCAGATACCAGTCTAATACTCTAACCACTCTGCCACACTGGCTGTTAAGAATAGAATAATAGTAGAAGTGACAGGGCCTTATTGACTTGCCTAGACAAGCCATTCCACAAGGTGGGAGCCCCAACAAAGAATTTCTCTGTGCAGGCAGTTGTCAATCTTACCATATGCAGGGTGGCATCTTCTGTCTGACAGGGGTATAGAGTAGACATAGGCACGAACAGAAAAAAAATCAAACATGGTTGTTCATTGCCATCCATGAACAACGAACAATGAACACTGACGAGCATGACCTGTTCACGAACATGTTTGTTGTTCGTTGTTTGTTGTTCATTGTTCATGGGGGCCAGCAAGCTCTCCTCCAGCCCTCAAGATCCCTACAACACCACTCCCAGAAACCCTACCTGAGCATGCAGCAGGAAATGTACCAATAATAAATAATAGCTTGGCTCCAGAGCCTGGCAGCAGCCCTGGAACCTGAAGGGTTAGATCCCTATCACACCACTCCCAGAAAGCTTACCTGAGCAGGCAGCAGGAAAGGTACCAGTAATAGATAATAGCTTGGCCCAGAGCCTGGAAGCAGCCCTGGAATTTGAAGAGATAGATCCCTATCCCACCACACACAAAGAAAATTCAAGCTCCAATGCACTCTCCCAGTCTCTCAAAATGCCAGCAGCAACTGTCTCTCCCTCACTGTCTGCAAAACCAGAGCTGGGAGCCCCCCCCTCCCCCCTGCTCTTTGCTTCCTTGTAACAAATTTGAAGCTCCACACTTGAAAGGAAGACCTGCCTATCAAGCTAAACTGGCCTTAGATTGGGGTTTCCAGGGCAACAGCAAGAGTTCAGACAGAGTTCAGGCAGTCCTTGCCTCCGGTTGCCAAGGAAATTGATTGCAGGTGCCAGAGTGTCTGGCTTGACGAACAGCAACCCGAACAGCTGAACAGGCTATTTGTGGGCTTTTTTGCATTCCTATTGCTGTTCGTGCCCATCTCTAGTACAGAGTAGACTTGTGCATTTTTTTCATAAATACTTACAGTAATTCCAAAAAATGGGGTGTTTAATAATTATACTAATGATTATGAAAAGAAAAATGTTATTTGAAAAGAAAAGATATAACAGTAGAAAGTGCATAAGAACTTATACAAGCACTCCATTTGAGTTTAAATTAGGCTAATAAAAAGATATATTCAGAGTAAATAAAAGCACAACTAAATTATGTAATGGCTCTCACTCCCTCTCCTTAGTTGCTTATACCCAAACTTTAGTATCAATAATTTTTAATCAATCATTTCTCCTGTGTTTTATCTTTATAACATATTGCCTTAATTTATCTAGTTTTAACCTAAGTAGTCGAAGAAATCTTTCCATTTTTCCACATTTGTAGCATTTTATAATATTACTTCCATATTTTCAGAGGAGTTAGCCGTGTTAGTCTGTAGTATCAAAATCAAAAAGAGTCCAGTAGCACCTTTAAGACTACAATAAAATTGGTTAGTCTTAAAGGTGCTACTGGACTCTTTTTGATTTTGCTTCCTTATTTTCGTAGCCTTCTTTTTCAATATAATTTATTCTGTCCTGGGTGTGTTCTTTTCTTTCTGAAGCATTTTGCTCCCCCCCCCACCTTGTTTGCTTCCCTTCTTTACTCTTTAGCTTACATCTATCTTGCTTTCTCCCACCAATTCTGGCTGTTGGGAGGCCATTTTTGTTGTTTATTTCCCCTCTCAGTCTTATTTGCCTGTGTTGCCTGAGTGCACATTGAACCCTTCTAATTGTTAATACTGTTTGTCTCCCTGCCCCTCCCTTTCCATAGTAAACCCAGGTTCTGGATTCTGCCTCAGGGGTAGAAGAGGCTGATAGGGACCAGCCATGTCAATAGCTCCTCATAGCAAGATAACACCCTGGCCACAACAGAACTCTTGCTTGGGACCCTAAAATCCCCTAGAGCATCCCAGAATCCAGTAGTCATATGTCACTCTGTTCCTCGAGGACGTAGCAGTTGGACACATGCAAGATTGCAGGGAAGGAAACCAATTCAGAGTAGAAAATATTCTTGATTGGTTAGGAGAGGGTGACTCTCCATACCCTGGGAGTTTGAGGTCCGTATGATACTACAGGACATGGGGGAAGAAATAACTCAGGCAATTTTACCTCCTTGCAAGCAAAGGATGCTGGGGAGGGGTCCTATATAGAGATGGGCACAAACCGCATTGCGAACTTCAAAAACCCACGAAATTGGCAATTGCCCGATCGCGATCCAGCGGTTCATGATTGTCCATGGCCAATGAACCAGCATTCAGGAGAGGCCTGGTTCGGTGTGTTCGGCCTCGGTTCGGGAAGCCAGACAGTCAGGCACCAGCAATAGGGGTGTGCAATGGCACCCTGGTTCGTGTTTCCCGAATCTGGCAAACCCGAATCGAGAAGCCGATTTGGGTATAGCAGAAACCCAAATCGCCCAGCCGATTCGGGTATGCCGATTCGGGTTGATTCGGGTTGATTCGGGTTAGCTTTTTCAATGGGAAAAGCCTCCCGAAGCCTCTCTGAAGCCTGGGGGAGGCATTTTCCCACCGAATCAACCCAAAATTGGTGGGGTCCTTCCTCTAACTCCCCTCTAACAACCCCCCAAGTTTCAGACCGATTGGACTTTGGGGGGCCATGTTACGGCCCCCCAAACCAGGTCCCCCTATCCTCACCTTAAAAAGGGCATAGCTTTAGGTTGCTGCTGCTGATCTTCATTCATTTTTTCCTATGGGGAAAAAATGAAGAGGCAGGCTTCCTTTGCCAGGGGTGGCATTTCGCATGCAAAATGCCCCCCAACCCTCAGGGGCCCTTCTCCCACCTCTACTCCCACCCCCCACCAAGGCTCAGCCTGCTCCCACTTGGGGGGGGCATTTCATGGCCTCCCCAAGTAGGTGCTTTTTTCTCTACTACTTACAGCTGGGGGAGGCTTGTCTTCCCAGGGGTGGCATTTTGCATACAAAATGCCCCCCTACCCTCAGGGGCCCTTCTCCCACCTTTCCTCCCACCCCCCACCAAGGCTCAGCCTGCTCCCACTTGGGGGGGGGCATTTCATGGCCTCCCCAAGTAGGTGCTCTCAGCCCCCAAAGTCCACCCCCTACAGCCCCACACGAAATCAATTCCCCCCCAGCTGCCACACACAGACCCAAATCCCCACATTAGCCCCTCACAGACCCAAATCCACCCCCAGCAGTCCCACACCCATAACCCCAGGAACAGGCTGGCAAAGGCCAGCCCTCTCCCTTTGTTCCCTATGCTGGGAACTTCTAAACTCTCTTTCCCTGGGCAATTCTGCACAGCCCAGGGGTGCCACAATGGTGGACACACTTCTGAGTGCCAGCTGGTCCCTGTGAAAGAGCACCTGAACCACAGACACCCTCCCTCAAATTATCCCACCACCTACAGAGATGGCTGGCCAGCCAGCCCCATTGTTCCCTATGATGGGAACCAACTGCACAACAAAGAATAAAACACGAACAACACAAAATAAAGTTTTTAAAAAATTATTTTCTCCCTTTCAAAGTACAAGTAGGCAAAGCATTATGACACATTACACCAGCAGTCCACCTCACAGAAAAATAACACAACTCTCACTTAACATCAGAGAATCACAAAAGCACAATTCCTGTCAAAAACACTTTATTTCTTGAACAGTGTTAGGTTACACAGCAGGGGGGCACACCAAAGGGCATTCCAGCATTCCACCTCACAAAAATAACACAACTCACTTAGCATCAGAGAATCCTACAAGGATAGACCCATTTATCCTGGAAAGCCTGGGAGAAGATACAGTGTTATCTTTTGGTTTTTTCTGTTGGGTTCCACATTTTAGATCTGAAACTGAGTTTATCCTGAGAGTGTATTTTATGAGTGGTGTTTTGGGAGCAGCCAAGGGAATACTTGAGTAAAGAAATGTGAACCATAAACATTCAGATAAACAAATTGATTTGGGATGCTATTTTGGTCAAGGATTCTGGGCAACCTTGCCCAGATTCACATGGACCCTGCATGGTAGGCAAAATGGAAGCCAAGCTCAGAAGCACTCCTGCTCCCCTAGTAATACAAACCTCCTTGCAGTACATTGGCTTCCTTCTATCACAAGAACTGGGATTTTGCTCCAATCTTTTCCTTTTCTTCCTAGGTCACTTATGGGCTTGTTTCCCACATTATTCATGATCCAGATGAGTTTCCTTTTCTCTATCTGAAGATTCCAAAACAGGAACAACAATATCTGGCAATTGTCAAACTGCTCTTTCATTTCCAGTGGACGTGGATCGGACTTGTTGCACGAGATACTGATAATGGAGAACAATTCATGAAAATGTTCCCCACTTTGGCCAGCAAGGGTGGCATTTGCATTGCCTTCACACTCAGCATTGGAACAACAGCCAATGAAGCAGATATAGCAAATACATTTTTGTCATCTGCTGCATTTCGCTTGTGGAGAAAAGTCCATGTATTTGTTTACTTTGGTGAGCCAGCATCTTTTCTAATCATACCGCACGGCATGCATAGAGCAGCTGAAGAGCGGATCAAGCCCCCTGTGGGGAAAGTCTGGATCACAACAGCTTTGTGGGACGTCACTGCTTACATGTATTATATACTTTTAAATATTCATCCCATGCATATCTTTTTTTCTTTCTCCATGCACGGAAACAAAAGGACACATTTGGACACTAGTATGACAGCTGATATTGTGCGCTTTGTGGCAAAAGCATTCAGTTGTTTCTATTCTAAACCTTTGTTGTCTGTGAAAGGCCGAATAAAATGCAGAGAAAGAGAAAATTTGGAGTCCATTTCCCAAAACATGATGGAAACTATCCTGTCTCTAGACATCTACGGCTCTTTCAACGCCATTCTCACTGTGGCGTGGGCCCTACATGCTGCATACCTATCAGGATCCAAGCAGATGTTAGTGAGGGACCAGTGGGGCCTTCAAAGGATGCAGCCGTGGCAGGTATTCCTTTCTCTTCTAAAACAGCTTAATGAAAAATAATGCATAGAATCATCGGATCATCGGATCATCGAATCATAGGGTTGGAAGGTACTGCTAGGTTCATCTAGTCCACCCCCCTGTACAATGCAGGAAATTCACAAATAACTCCCTTCCCACACACACCCAGTGACTCCTGCTCCCTGCCCAGAAGATGGCAAAACACCATCAGGATCCCTACCCAAACTGGCCTGGGGAAAATTGCTACCTGACCCCAAGGAGGTGATCAGCATTGCCCTGGGCATGCAAGAAGGGCCACAAATAACGTGGCGTCAAGTCACAAGTGACTCATGGTGACTCCCTCCTTGGGAAGTGCAAGGCATGAAATGAGCACATGTTTGCCCTTCGTTTCCCTTGCATACTAACTCCAGTCTTCTTTGGTGGTCTCCCATTGAAGTACTGAACCTCCTTAGCTTCCGAAATATGATGAGATCGGGCTATATCATCCCGTCAAACTCCCCCCCCCCCCCGCATTGTTTTTAGGTATGCAGATTTTCAATGTTCATCAGGTGCTTTCAGTGTTTAGAGCCTACCTAGATGTTCCAAACTGCAGGAATTTGCCGTGGGGGGTTACAACTGTACTGTAGCTGCTAGTTCCTGGTGGGAATTCAGCAGTAAATGCACAGCAGGGCCCAATTCAGATTAGAACTGCAGCACAGGAGAAGGGAGAATTCTGGCCTTCTCCCCTGTGCTGTTTTTGGTGGCTGAAAATAGCACAGGGGGCCCCAGGTGGGAGCATTATTTTCTCTCTGTGGAACCAGCATTCACTGCATGTACTGACCTAGGGTAGCCAGGTCCCATTACCATCTCAGAGGGAAATGGGAGACCCAGCACTCCCCTTTACTGTGGATCTTTCAGCTCTGTAGTGGCCAATTTGGGCCTGTTTGGGGCTGAACTGGGCCTGTTTGGCACATAAATTGGCTTGCTGTGAAGCACGGGAGAATTCCAGGCCCCTGCATGACTATGTCGTGCTGCCCCGACAGCATTTCCGGTCCCAAATAAGCTGACTGTGGAGTGTAGGACAGCACTGTGCAACCTGGGACTATGCCCCAGGAAGCACATACCTTGGCCTTTCCCCTCTGCTGTCCAGATAAGTGGAGGATCCACAGCTCCGAGCAGGGGACTGGTAACTAGAGGTGGGCACGAACAGGAAAAAAAAATGAACACAATGTTCATTGTTCATTGCTATTCACAAACAGGGTATCACGAAAAACCATGAACATGACCCTGTTTATGAACATGTTTGTGGTTGGCTGTTTGAGGGAGGGAGGGGGGAGACTTGGAAGGGAAGAAAGTTCCCTGCGCCGTTTGCAAATGGCGTGGGAAACCTCCTTCCCTTCAAAGTCTCCCTCCTTCCAGCCAGCTGAAGGGAGGGGGGGATACTCTGAAGGGAAGAAGGCTCCCCATGCCGTTTGCAAATGGTGTAGGGAACCTCCTTCCCTTCAAAGTCTCCCTCCTTCCAGCCAGCTGAAGAGAGGTGGGGGGGGGAATACTCTGAAGGGAAGGTTCCCCATGCCATTTGCAAATGGTGTAGGGAACCTCCTTCCCTTCAAAGTCTCCCTCCTTCCAGCCAGCTGAAGGGAGGGGGGGGATACTCTGAAGGGAAGAAGGCTCCCCATGCCGTTTGCAAATGGTGTAGGGAACCTCCTTCCCTTCAAAGTCTCCCTCCTTCCAGCCAGCTGAAGGGAGGTGGGGGGGGGGAATACTCTGAAGGGAAGGTTCCCCATGCCATTTGCAAATGGTGTAGGGAACCTCCTTCCCTTCACAGTCTCCCTCCTTCCAGCTGGCTGGAGGGAGGGGGGGAAGACTTTGTCAGGAAACCTCTGACAAGCTGCTGAGTCGAGGGTGAAGTGCCCCTCTCCCTGCTGCTGTGCAGCAGCAGGGAGAGGGAAATTTTAACCCCGGCAGGCTGCACTCAGCCGCTTGTCAGGGGTTTCCCTGACAAGCAGCTGAGTGGAGGATTTAAATGTCCCTCTTTCTGCGCTGTGCAGCAGCAGGGAGAGGGAAATTTAAACCCCGGCAGGCTGCAATCAGCCCTTGTCAGGGTTTTCCCTGACAAGCGGCTGAGTCCAGGGTGAATGCAATAATGAGCTGCTTATTTATCAATAGAATTTAAAAAGAACTTGAAGGCAGCCTTTGGTCCCTAACAGCTAACAATTTAGTTTAGAGGGCACTCACAATGTACAAGAAGAGAAAAAACAACAACAGTGAACAAACCAAACCAATTACAACAAACAACAGAAACATCAATTGGTAAAGCAGCCAACAACAGTTCCCCCTGCAAAAAACTAGGAAAAATTAACAAGAAAAGAAGCAGGGGAAAGCACCCCCCATCCAAAGAACAGTCTAAACAAAGCAACTATAAAACAGTAAGTGAAAGCAGACTGGAGGGCGCTACGAGGGGGCGCCGGGGGCAGGGGCGCATGCTGTGGAGCTGGCGGCGGCAGTGCTGGTAGCTGAGAGGGAAGAATGGGAAGCCACACGCACACCACCCTGGCTGCCTGACATGTCTGGCCCGTAGCTGCTGCAGCCTCCTAGCCTCCCACACCGCCCCGCACTGCTGCTACCACCTGCATATGCCCCTGGCTTGGCGCAGCAGCCACGGGCCAGGCGTGGCAGGCATCCGGGGCAGTGTGTGGAGCAACGGAGCAGGAGGGCTGGGAGGATGCACGCACGCCTTCCCAGCCACCCGCCATGCCTGGCTGGGAGCATGCGCCAGTGGCGGCAGCGTGGGGCAGTCTGAGCGGGCAGCCTCCCATTCCTCCTGCCCAGCCATCAGTACACAGCTGCGGGCCAGGTGCAACAGGAGGCTGGTGCGGCCCGGGACAACCAAGCAGGAGGGCTGGGAGGCCACCCACATGCTGTCCCAGCTGCCTGCCGCACCAATGGTGCTGGCTGGCAGTGGTATGCTACATGATGACATCACACGCAGTGATGTCATCACACAGTCTGGGCACATGCGCATGTGGTGGCAGCAACAGACCTGAAGCTGCCCCCGGCCTCGAGCACCAGAAATGCTGGTGCCATTCCTGATTACTAAGCACTGTCTGTTGCTGTAAGTGGGTAGGTAGGTGAGTGGAAGGAAAGTGGTATGAATGGGATGGATGGTGGATGGGTAGATATATAGGCAAAACATTCAGTGCTAGTCTGAATCCAGAACTTGTGGCACAGGTCACAAGCCATACATGAATCTACCCATGCATTCTTACAATCTTTTGCTACCTTGGGGTTCCTAATTTCATGAAAATAGGCAAATAAATGTTTTAAATACATAAATAATAAAAAGAGAAGAGATCCAGATAACCTGGCTTGAGGTATTCACTCTGGTCTCCTGTTTTTTAATTGTCTGACTTTTCTATTCCAGCTCCACACTTTTCTAAGGAATATCCATCTTTACAACACTTCCATGGGTGAAGCATCCTGGGATGAGAATGGGGATTTTGATATCATGATATGGAAAGGATTACACAATAAGTCCATTGCTGTAGTGAAAGTGGGGAGTGTTGAGAGACAGGCATCCCCAGAGCTAAAGTTCACCATCAATCAGGATGCCTTTCGGTTAAACCAGGTGAGGAAATCTATTGGTTTCTTTTTACTTCATTAATCAATTGTTAACAGATCAAAATGGGTAGCTGTGTTAAGTTTGTATCAGTCGAAAGGGGCAACCGTTCAGTAGCTCCTATAAGACTAAGAAAATTTGTGATAGGGTATGAGCTTTCATTTTCAGCTCAGCGGCAAGGAATGGGGAGAGGGTAGGAGGCAAGGTGGGAAAAAAATACAGACTGAGGTGTTTAGAGTTAAAAGAGGCCACAAGTTTATTTTTTAAAAATTTTTAAATGATTTTATTTAAAAGGAGAAATAGAAAGAGGACAGTATTACAGTAACAATAAAAATAGTAAACCATAACATTGTCATGGATAGTAAACAACAAAGAATGATATACAGCACATAGTGTGATTCAAACAAAATAAAGATCAGTTACATGAAAATAAAGAGCAAATATATAAGACCTGACTATAGACTATTTCTTCTCTCCATTTCATTACTTGTATATACTCAGAATTATCTATTCTGCATAATAAAATTTTGACATTACAATTGGTCCACTTCAACAGTAGCTATTCTTTATTTTTCTTAGATTTCTGCTACTCAGCATTTTCTGTTCAACATTCTAAAACATTGACTTCAGAATTAATTCACTGCAGCAGTAGGCATTTTTAGTTTTCCTTAAATTAAAACCCACCTATTCGGAAAAAAAAATCTATTTTTTAAAAAAATTATAAGATTGCTCTATTATATAAAAAGAAGCTATTTTCCCCATAAACACTAATTCATGCTATAATACTTTGGTTGTTGTGGATTTCAATTGACACTGAGAGATCTCTGTCTTTCAGTGCTACACCTCTGAAGATGCCAATCACAGCTGCTGGCAAAACGTCAGGAACTACAATGCCAAGACCACGGCAATACAGCCCGGAAAATCCACAACAACCACTGTTCTCCAGACGTGAAAGCCTTCGACAACATACTATAATACTGTTAGATGAATCAAAAAGAGTCCAGTAGCACCTTTAAGACTAACCAATTTTATTATAGCATAAGCTTTCGAGAATCAAGTTCTCTTCATCAGATGCCTGATCAAAACTGGGCAGATACAGAAGAGGAGGGGGAAAGAGAGAGAAAAGGGAGGGGTCATAAATCACAAGAAGGCAGAATGCAATTAGCATAGAGGCAATCAAAACATTCCTTTGCTTGGAAATGTAAACATCTCCTTTTGGTGTGCAGTCAGTTTGTAGC
The DNA here is from genome assembly GCF_028583425.1 of Eublepharis macularius. Classification (NCBI taxonomy): domain Eukaryota; kingdom Metazoa; phylum Chordata; class Lepidosauria; order Squamata; family Eublepharidae; genus Eublepharis; species Eublepharis macularius. The sequence continues at coordinate 175,222,192 of NC_072793.1, forward strand.
AGTGAAGGTGTCCAATTCCTATGTAGTATAAGCCTTCGGTAACCACAGCTCTCCCTGCCAGTTGCATCTGACAAAGAGAACTGTGGTCCCCGAAAGCCCACACCAGGCGTCACTGGGCTCCCCTAGATCACGCCTCTGTAAAGAGAATCTGTTACCTGTGGTAATGTGATAACCATTCATAGTCTCTATTCAGTCCCCGCTTGACAGAGTCAAATTTGCATATGAATTCCAATTCAGCAGCCTCCCGTTGGATTTTGTTTTTGAAAGGTTTCTGTTGAACCACAGCGACCTTTAAGTCTTTGGTGGAATGTCCTGGTAGATTGAAGTGTTCTCCCACTGGTTTTTGGACGTTTCCATTTCTAATGTCAGATTTGTGTCCATTTATTCTTTTGCGTAGAGGTTGGCTGGTTTGTCCAATGTACAGAGCAGAAGGACATTGTTGGCACATGAGGGCATATATCAGATTGGAGGATGAGCAGCTGTAAGAGCCAGAGACAGTGTAGTTGATGCCATTGGGTCCTGTAATTGTATTCCCTGGGTAGATATAGGGGCAGAGCTGGCATCTGGGTCTGTTGCAGGGCCTGGTCCCTGTGCTGGTGACTCTGCTGGCCGATTCATGATTGTAAGTGAGAAGTCGTTTAAGATTGGGGGGCTGTCTGTAGGCAAGGAAAGGTCTTCCACCCAGGGCTTCTGAGAGAGAGGTATCATTTTCCAGGATGGGTTGTAGCTCACTGATGATACGTTGGATGGGTTTGAGCAGTGGACCCAATGGCATCAACTACACTGTCTCTGGCTCTTACAGCTGCTCATCCTCCAATCTGATATATGCCCTCATGTGCCAACAATGTCCTTCTGCTCTGTACATTGGACAAACCAGCCAACCTCTACGCAAAAGAATAAATGGACACAAATCTGACATTAGAAATGGAAACGTCCAAAAACCAGTGGGAGAACACTTCAATCTACCAGGACATTCCACCAAAGACTTAAAGGTCGCTGTGGTTCAACAGAAACCTTTCAAAAACAAAATCCAACGGGAGGCTGCTGAATTGGAATTCATATGCAAATTTGACTCTGTCAAGCGGGGACTGAATAGAGACTATGAATGGTTATCACATTACCACAGGTAACAGATTCTCTTTACAGAGGCGTGATCTAGGGGAGCCCAGTGACGCCTGGTGTGGGCTTTCGGGGACCACAGTTCTCTTTGTCAGATGCAACTGGCAGGGAGAGCTGTGGTTACCGAAGGCTTATACTACATAGGAATTGGACACCTTCACTGCTACAAACTGACTGCACACCAAAAGGAGATGTTTACATTTCCAAGCAAAGGAATGTTTTGATTGCCTCTATGCTAATTGCATTCTGCCTTCTTGTGATTTATGACCCCTCCCTTTTCTCTCTCTTTCCCCCTCCTCTTCTGTATCTGCCCAGTTTTGATCAGGCATCTGATGAAGAGAACTTGATTCTCGAAAGCTTATGCTATAATAAAATTGGTTAGTCTTAAAGGTGCTACTGGACTCTTTTTGATTTTGCTACTACAGACTAACACGGCTAACTCCTCTGGATCTATGACTGTTAGATGAAATATCTAATAACATATTTTTAAGATTCAGCACTATGCAAAACTAGTTGAACATTTTATGTTCAACCTTTATGTTCAACCTTATGTTCAGCATCATACTATTTGGTACATTCAGCTATTAGTTTGGCTGTTTAGTTCAACAATTAATCTATTTTAATATTAATTACATATTCTATATTTAATACATTGACCTGTTGTGTATATAAAGAAATTCATCTAATCATGAAAAATATAGCAATAAAAAGATATTAAAGAGGAGAGAGAGGAAAAAGATCCTTTAACGTAGTTATATATTGTATATATATACACACACAGAGATATAGTTATATAAATCAACAATAATTATAGACAACAAAGTGTTTAAGTTTTGAAATAGATCTCCATCTCCATTTATATTTCTTTCCTTCTTGCCTTCTTCCAATTTGCATGCCTTGAATTGATTCTAGTAATTTGCTCAGTGTCCAAAAAGCTGTAGAGTCTTTGGATCACCCCGTTCTGGGGGACCTCATGGGTCAAAGTCACCTTGGATTCTCAGATAATCTTGTACTGGCCCTTGGCATACACTTTCTAAATCCAAATCGACCAAGGTTTCCTGGATTCCGTGAGGCCCCAAATGATTACTTCTGAATTCCATTTCCCAAATTTCCATTCTCTGGCCTACTCTTACTGGTGAGCTTGCTTGTAATGCTTGAACTGATTTAATTTTTTCTTGTATCTTTCTGAATATTTTTTGCTGTGTTTTAGTTTCTTGAATGTCTTGATTATTTTCTTGAGTTTTCTGATTTATTTCTTGTAACCCAGAGTGTAATTTAGTTCTTAACTTCTGAATGTCTTCCCTTATTCCAGTAGAAAATCCTTGAGCAGGCTGGTCTGTTTGTTGTAGAGGGTTAATAATTCTTTGTTTTTCCGCAGTGATTCTTGAATCTCCTCAGTTTGCTGCTTCTGAGTTAAAGCATTCTTATACTCTTGCTTTAATTCTGTGAACAAAGTAAATTGTCTTGAAAGAGAGGAGATTATTTTTTGGAGGTATTGTAACAATGACACCTTCTGATTTTAGTTTAACTTTGACCTTTCTCATAGCTACAGCCATTTTCTTCAAATTGACTTATCTCTTCCTTCATCTGAATACCTCATGTCTATCCTTAAAATTAATAAGATTAGTAAGAAAAAAGGGGAAGTCCGTTCATTCTTCAAACCAATGAGTGGAGATTATCTAGTTGAAATAATTCACTGGTTAAAATTACTCTTAGCCAATGGGTGGCAGTATAGTTCAATGTAATTCAGTCTGTAATGTTGCTGAGAATTCAATTCAAGCTTTTGGCCATTTTAATTAAAAAGAGCGGAGACGGTAAAAAAGACAAAAAGTATTTCCAATAGTAATCCAGCAATTATATATTCTCAGTTTATTATAGGACAAGCAATAGAAAAGATTTAATATAATGTAATCCAAAAACAGCAAGTTGGTTCAGAATATAAGGTAATTTAGTCTGTTACAGTTTTGTTTCAGAGTCTGAAGGGCAAATCAAAACATAAGAGAATAAAGCAGATAATGTCCAGAATGTTGGCACTGTCTAAACAATCTAGCCCAATAATGTTTTGGAATTGAACGAATCTCATATACTCTAACAAATTACATACTAAAAACTCTAGTAAAATTGTTTACAAGATAATACTTAAAATTAAAAAGCAGTATTTACATTGCACACAAACAGCATACCATTCAAACCCCATTTTCATTGAGCCTCCACACTCAGGCAGTCTGAATACCTGACCCAAGAATACAAAACATTATACAAAAAATATTTACAAGGTATAACTTGCCTAACTTTTAAAATTTACCAGCAGGGTCAAGTTGTAACAAATTTCAATAAAACCATTTACAAGGTTCTGTTTAACAGCATGAACCCCACTAAAACTGCTGAGGAGTAGAGTGAGTTTCAGACTGGGATCTGGAACACCCAGGATTAAATCCCGACTCTGCCATGGTGCTCACTGGGTGACATTAGAACAATCTAACCTACCTCACAAGGTTCTTGTGAGGATTAAATGGAGGAGAGGGGAATGAAGTGAGCTATGTTGGGTCCCCATTGTGGGGAAAATTGGGAAATAAATAAAGCAGATAAATACTAAATATAACTGAAGATGTGCCAGGGGAGGGTTGCCAGGTCCCCTTACCATCCTAACCAATTGCAGAGAATCATGAGAAAAGATAGCAAGGGAAACAATAATCATGACAACCTAACAAAATAAACACTTATAACAATTGTATTGTCGAAGGCTTTCATGGCCGGAGAACGATGGTTGTTGTGGGTTTTCCAGGCTGTATTGCCGTGGTCTTGGCATTGTAGTTCCTGATGTTTCGCCAGCAGCTGTGGCTGGCATCTTCAGAGGTGTAGCACCAAAAGACAGAGATCTCTCAGTGTCACAGTGTGGAAAAGATGTAGGTCATTTGTATCTACTCAGGAGGGGTGGGGTTGAGCTGAGTCATCCTGTAAGAGTTTCCCAGGGTGTGGAATGTTAATGGCGGGAGGCTTCACTGTATCCTGAGGAGGTTCTTTTGCATATGGATTGGTGCTTGATGTGCTAATCTTCTCTGCAGGGCTATTGTCGGGTGTAGAGTGTTGTGTTAGCCTGGTGTTTTTCAGAACTGGAAACCATGCTCTGTTCATTCTTAAGGTTTCTTCTTTCCTGTTGAAGTTTTGCTTATGCTTGTGAATTTCAATGGCTTCCCTGTGCAGTCTGACAAAGTAGTTAGAAGTGTTGTCCAGTATTTTGGTGTCCTGGAATAAGATACTGTGCCCTGTTTGAGTATCAGGCCATAGCAGGCCATAGACTGGAAGTCCTGTTGAGGCTTTTCTGAATATGGCACGTTGACAAAATCTTAATCTCTTGTTTCTCAACTGCCATTGCTTGCCTTTCTGGTTAGCCAGTGCCCCGTTCCAGATGTACTGAGAGCTGCCATCCTGGATATGCCAAGAAAGCTCAGGAAGGGAAGCCATTTTGCTGCTATGACTGTGATCCATGCCCAGAAGGGACCATCTCCACACAGGAAGGTAGGAGATGCAGAAGAAATTTCAGCATCTTGAAGGCAAGATGTGACCAGTCTTTTCAATCCTTTGCTCTTCTGTCTGTCGCTACAGCTTGTGTTTTAGTAAAATGTGAAACTCTACTAGGCACAAGGTGGAGCCAGAACTCTGAACACGGTGTGAGGGAAGAAAGAGAAACCACACAAGAAAGGAACCTAATAGGGAATGTTATTCTGTCTATATATGTTTGTATAAGTCTTTAGAATGCTGGATGTATTTAAGAACATCTGCCTATTAGAATAGACTGCACTCTAAGACTGTACTCATTATTAACGTAAGTCAGTCAAACAGCTTCATAACTTGTTCCTGTATTTGGTAAGAACTTTTGTAATTGACTTTCTCAGGATCAAAACCCCAGTACTCTGAAGCTCGAGTGTATTGTTAGATCTGGTCTTTGCTTTGGAGAACCTAATGACATCTTCCTACAGAATAGGTGGACATGCCCTATTCCTCAACAACTCAACATTATTACTGCAATGGCATGTTCTTGGGTGTCCAGCTTTGGATGACAGGATACAGCAGACAGATCCCTGGCTCATTTGCAGTAAAACACCAGTACTTGATCAAATGGAATTTTATTCAGAAATCATATCATTTCCATATTCAGGTCCAAAGGTCTAATTAGGAGCAATACAAGCATCTAAGCAGCTTGGATAGCAGTTTGACTGGAATGGCTACATGGGAAAAAGACATCCCTTTTCTACCCTGCATTTCCTCCCCCTCCCAAATCCAAACAATTCTTTCCCTCTGTTGCTGTGTGAGAACAGTTTACTGAGTTGTACTATCATGAAGCATTGCTGGAAAGAAAGACATATCATAGTCCAAGAGAAAGTCCAAGGCCATCAACATTCGAGCTCAACAGATAGCTACCTGGGAAAATCTGGGAACAGACTATGGGAACTATGGGAACAGAATATGTATAAACTGAGCATCAGAAGTAGAAATAACATTAGCATGACCAACCAGTACTCTCCCTAAGAAACAGTGGGCAGCTTGAGTTTATTGTTAGCTCTAGTCTTTGCTTTGGAGAACCTAGTGGCTTCTTCCTACACCATAAGTGGACATGCCCTGTTCCTCCAGACATTTCTGTTTCCCCTGGTAGCAACTCAACATTATTATTGCAGTGTCATGTTCTTGGAGTTGTCCTTGAAGATTCCCTAAGTCACAACTGGGAAAAAGTCATCAGTTTTGAGGCCCTGGTTGTGTGAGCTCTCAACAGGTAACCACTTAGGCAAGATCTAGGCGACATGTCAAGACATTTTTATTCTCTCAAACTTTTAGCGTATGAACTACTTTCCAAATGACTTTTCTTACGTTTCTTATTTGTAGTGCTAGCTGTTCTTTTGTTATGGGGCTTCTATTGTTCGTAATATGTTCTATTGCTACCAACACAATTCATCCTCCAGGATATATTCTTATATTTTAGGAACCTGATCACCCGCACATAGAATTAAAATTATTGTATTTCTTCAGGAAGCACTTTCAGAAAGGAAAAAAGGCTGTGCCCCCAATCCTTAGAAAGTAGAGAGGGGTTTGTTTTCATGTTCATTGACAAGAAGGAACTTTGTTCCCAATCCTCAATTCCCTCAGCATGTTCTTTGATCCTGACCTCTTCCATCACACATGGTCCATAGAATTCTTCACTATCTCACAGTGGCTAGCCAGAGAGCCCACAGTAAATGGTATTCAGACATATAATGTTGCTTAGATGTATGGCCTTATAGTCAAAAATATCTTTTTCTTAATATTAGAATACTGTTTATTGTAGATGCAAGTCAAATATTCCTAATATCTTTCCAGATGCAGAGCATTGCTACAAATGCCCAGACAACCAGCATCCAAACATGGACCGAACTACATGTGTTCCAAAGGTCATAACCTTCCTCTCCTATGAAGAACCTTTGGGGATCAGCCTAGCCGTCCTTCCTCTCTTCTTGTCCCTAATCACCAGTTTTGTTTTAGGACTCTTCATTAAATTCCTAGACACTCCCATAGTCAAAGCCAACAACCGGGACCTCACCTACATTCTCCTGGTCTCCCTCATGCTTTCTTTTCTCTCCTGCTTTCTATTCATCGGCCAACCAAGGAAGGTGACCTGCCTTCTCCAACAAACTGCCTTCAGCATCATCTTCTCGGTTGCGGTCTCTTCTGTGTTGGCCAAAACAATCACTGTGGTGGTGGCCTTCATGGCCACCAAGCCAGGAAACACGATGAGGAAATGGCTGGGTAAGAGTCTGGCCAACTCCATTGTCATCTCTTGTTCCACTGTTCAGGTTGGCCTCTGCATCATCTGGCTGGGAATCTCTCCCCCCTTCCCAGACTCTGACATGCACTCCCAGCCAGGAGAGATCACACTGCAATGCAATGAAGGCTCTGTTGCCATGTTTTATGGTGCCTTGGGCTACATGGGCTTTCTGGCTGCCATCTCTTTCACAGTGGCTTTCCTGGCCAGGAAGCTGCCAGGGGCCTTCAATGAGGCCAAGCTCATCACCTTCAGCATGCTGGTGTTTTGCAGTGTTTGGGTTTCCTTTGTGCCCACCTACCTGAGCACGAAGGGGAAATACATGGTGGCCGTGCAGATCTTCTCCATCTTGGCCTCCAGTGCTGGCCTGCTGGGCTGCATCTTCCTTCCCAAATGCTACATTATTATCATGAGGCCTAATCTTAATACCAAGGAGCATCTAATGAGGAAAATGAACCAATTACATTGAGTGTAAGGTGGTGGTGGTGGTATTTTCTTGCTATATCCTGATGCACATGCAACGATTAATCGGGGAGAATGCCTAACACCTGAGGTGAAGTAATAATTACCCAGTCCATAATATCTATCTATCTGTAACAATAAGTACCCCTAATCCCCAATAAAAAGAATCTTGCTTTCCACCACCCATTAAATTGCTGTTAGTTAGAAGGAAATTGCATGCCACCTAGTTTGGAACATGCTTGTAGCTGTCATCAGTTTTCATCCATTTTTATGGATGAAAGGAAAAAGGAAAATGGGGTGGTGGTCATTAGGCAATGGGCTGTGGTCCCCCTTATCCTAAAGCAATTGTGGGGAATTAAAAACTCACAGTTTGGTTTTACTACTACTGAATATACAAACAATCGAATAGCTACCATGGAACAAACTAGGAAGAATTCAATAAAGAACGCATAACAAAATAAAGAGCTATTAACTTGTACACACTTCATATCCTTGATAGTTATAAATCATACACAAAGACAGCCAACAAAATAATACAGATCTCCAAGCTGTGGCAACGTTTTAGATGTCCTTAAAGGTGCTAGTGTGTGTGTGTGTGTGGGAGCAGAAATAAGACATGTGACTGAAGAGGGATGGGTTCACCATAGGAGGTTCCCAGAAACAACTCCAAGCTCACAAGCCAAAAAAGTGCCTGATTTAAAGGTACTGAGTGACTGTGAGAGCATATAAAAGGATGCAAAAAGGGTGTGCCAAGAAAAGAGGTGCAGTAGAAGACAGGCAAAGACAGGCAAAAGGGGAGGGTAAAAAGCACTGTGGGGATAGTTGGAAAAAAGCTAAAAGCATGGGTGAAAAGAAGGGCCAAATGACAGGCAAAGATAGACCAAAAAGCAGGAAAAAGGAGGCCAAAATGAAAGCAAAAAAACCCAGTGTTGCAAACGTATCTTTTACACACTAGGCCATGTAGACGTAACGTAAACAAGGCTAACTAATATGAGCACTTGGTATGTGTCTAAGGTCTAACTGCTCAGTTTGGATTAATTGGAAGTTGAGGTACTTGGGGGTGGGACATAGAAGTCAAAACCTGCAGATCAATTCCGGATTGCACAGGACTGAGGATTTTCGCTGAACCTGGGGGATCCCCCAACTAAACAGAAAAAAAAGTTATGTCCTTGACAAACGGGCAGAGTACCCCCCCCCCAGTGTTCTAATTGCAGTATCGATAGCTGCTTTAAAGAGCTGACTAAGGGCTTCCAGTCCCCTGGTGGGGGCAGGGGATCCTCCACTTTCACCCTCCATCCTCAGCCACCACTCACCTTGCCAGCAGGAGAAAAAGGCATGGTGAACAGGCCCAGGAGGAAAAATAGCTTCCAAGCAAGCTCAAAGGAGTTGCACTCCCAGCTGCAGTGGTGGACCTACATTTTTGGGACCCTGAAGCTTGAACTGTTATGGGGCCCCTTCTCAACCAGCAAGAATAGGGCAACATCCAATGAACTCAAAGGGTCTTTCTGCCCTTGCAAGGACCTTGATGCCCAAATGGCGGAGAATGGGATGATGGGATGGAGCCCTTGAAAATGGGCAGTACAGCGATCCCCTTAGAACTATTAAACCATGCACTGACAAAGGATTCGAGGATTCAACTGCCAAAATGTAAGCCATGAATAGATTCTGATGGGCTCTGCAAGCCCACTGTCAGACTATGAAACCCCAGTTATCCAGAGTTCCTCTCCCCCCATCTGCAAGAAGCACAAGGTTCCTTGGTTTCAAAAAGTTTATTGGAAGATTATGCTCAGGATACAGGTGTCCACAATCCAAGGGTTTGAGACCCTTGGCTGAAGGAAAGCTTTGGTGAGAATGACATATGAAATGAAAGTAACAACTTTTCAAACACCCATTCCCAGCCTCCCCCCTTAGTTCTGTCTGTGAAGGCATGGGAAGATGAGGACGTCAAGGTCGTCGGCCGAAACGGGCTGATAAGAACTCTTCTCTCCCATGGATATATGCAGCCTGGGCACCACCTGGGCCTAGAGGGAGAAAGCTAAACAACTATGGATTATAGCAAGTTAATATGGCGTAACTCTGGCTAGAAAACTGACAATCAAACTGACATTCTGACACCCACACAGCTGGGTGTTTGGGTGCTGCAAGCCCCTGAGAAATTTTTGAAATTTGACCAATTACAGGGACATTTTGAGGCCCTATGAAATGGGTATTAGAGCATATTCTAAGGTAAATATTAAGTACTTTATCCAATTGGCTTATGATTCTGTCACTAAAATAGCCTTATTTTAATAACAAACTCTGTCAATTTTGTTGAAAAATTCACTCATTAAAAAAGAGAAGTTACTTCAGGGTCCCTCCAGGATTTGGGGCCCTGAAGCTTAAGCTTCATTAATTTCATAGTAGATCTCCCCTGCCCAGTTGGGTGAAACAATGTGAATTTCAAAAGTGATGTCATCGCGCTGCCTGCAGGAGTGCTGACTTGGGCCTCAAACATGAACCCAAAGGGCAGGAGCATTCCCACAGACAGTGCGATGATGTCCTTCCCAGAAGTTTTTCCAAGTGGTGAGTACCGGGTCCTTCCCCTGGAAGTGACATCATTGCATCAGCACCAGGAATATGCGTGCACAAAGAGCTTCAGAATGGTGGGTGCCTGGTCCCTTCTTCCAGTGGGTGGGTAAAAGGACGTGGCAGTCCTAAGCCAACCATTCCACAAGGAGTCTGCCTAAACCCAAGGATGTGCCTGCAAGGTCCACCATTGCAAAAGCCTCATCTACCTCTCAGTCACCATTAGAGGTGGGTACAAACCTAAATACGACCCCAAAAAACCCACAAATGAGGCAAGTTTGGGGTTCGCGAACCAGGGTTTGTGAAAGCTGCTTTCCACGGAACTTCCACAAACTGTGCTGGTTCGTTGGGTCGTATTTACAGGGACCCTTTTAAGAGCCCTGCCAAAGCAGGTCCCTTTAAACTATCAGCTGGCGGGCAGCAGAGGGGATTCCCCCCACCATCACCTGCCAGCTGATAGTTTAAAGGGACCTGCTGCAGCAGGGCCCTTTAAACTGCCCAAACCCCAGCCCCCCTACCCCCCCAGCCCCAGCCCCAGCCCCACACTTGCCTTATCCTGCAGTGCAGCATCCTTCCTCTCCTCCAAGGATGGGCAGAAAGGCCGTTTTTGGCCTCTTCCACCACCCTGGGGGCCTGCAGGATGACGGAAGGGGCTGAAAATGGTCTTTCTGCTCTTCCTGCTACGGCAGCCATTTGAGGGGCAGGGAAGCCGAAAACGGGGTAGGAGGGCTGGGGTTTGGGAAGTTTAAAGGGCCCGGCCACTGGCAGGTCCCTTTAACTATCAGCTGGCAGGCGGCAGGGGGAGATCCTCCCCTGCCGCCTGCCAGCTGATAGTTTAAAGGGACCTGCCACTTGCAAGGCAGGAAAGGGCCCTTTAAACTGTTAAATGCCCCTTTCCCTGCCGCTGTTAAGGCCAGAAAGGGGCATTTAAACCCCACGAACCATGAACTGGTTTGTAACTGGTCCAGTTCTGTGGTTCGTGGTTTGTGAAACCCACAAACCACGATCCTCCTGGTTCGTTGTTTTTTATTCTGTGCCCATGTCTAGCCACCATACCAGCAACTCTCTTTCATCCACCAACCTCCCACCCTCAGCAAAAAGGGGAGCCAGTTAAAGGGAGCCATCTTCCCCCATCTCTCCTTTACTACCACTGTTGCTGCCTCAGAAGGACTTTTGCAGCTCCCTGGATCTGCACCCTACCATGATTCTCACAGCCCCCTCCCCTCATGCATGCCATTTATATGAAATTTTATGTTTTTAAAAATTTCTATGAAGCCCCAATACAGATTGAGCGTGTGGTGAGGTGTCGAATAAAAGTGGCAAGTTTTAAAAACCTGCACTCTCATATAAAATGGTGTTGTTGAGTGAAGCAAGGAGACGTGCACCTCAGGGTCAAACTACACAAGACAAAATACACTTGAATTACACTCGAACTACAAAATACACTCGAATTACCTGTGTATTTTGTCTCGTGTGGTGAGACCCTCAGATGTGCTGCTGTCATGCCATGACTGGTTCTTTAAAACCTTCTAACAAACGTAGTCTTTTCAGTTTGTTTTAGGCCAGTCTTTAAAGAATTGGTCCAGTCTCTGATGCAATGCTTTTGGTTTGGTTGTATAAGAAGGGATGTCATTGGCTGAGGACCAACTGATGATCAACAGGAAGAGGCCCCAATCACCGGGAGTTTGCCTGCCGTTGGCAGATACCTAGGAACCCTAGTTGCCCACCCAGGTAGCCTCAGATAGAGCAGCACTGGAAGCAGGGCCTCTGAAAATGATTGCAGCAGTTGGGTAGGCCATATGGGAGCAGGTGACTGATGGAGAAATTTCTTTTATCCAGCCAGGGGTTCTTAGGAAAGTGTCCAAATGAAGAGGCAGAACAACATTGGAAATGCCTCTTTATTAGCAATGATGCATCATCTGTCAGCACTTAAACGAACAGGATCAAGTTTAGAAAAATGGCTGCAACATTCCTCCAGACACACCAAAATATATAGCTGCTCTTCCTCATCTTCCAATCATTTATAAACAACATCAATTCAATTCAATTCAATTCAATTCAATTCAATTCAATTCAATTCAATTCAATTCAATTCAATTCAAATACCTTTAATGGCATACAAAGATCTAAGACAGCAAACAGGTCACTATAAAATTACATAAAATATCAGAAGTCAATATATTTATACAAATCTTGTATGATTATAAACAACATAATACAGTAGCATTCCTTATCCAATTGAGCAACAAATAACTTTACTAGTCTTAGTTATTAGCATAAACATATCTTGTTTATCACACATACCTATACTAATTTTTCCTTAGCTAGTTTTTATTGTATATTTTATTGTTTTATGTGTGATGGTTTATTGCATTTTTATTATTGTAATCCACATAGAGAACCATGTGGACTATTAAATAGGGTATAAATATTTTAAATAAAGAGAACTAAGAAGTGTCAACAGAGAGCTGTAGCTTGTTTGTAAAACATCTCACTGATAAAGGTAGCTGCCTCTAGTCTAATTTGGATACCACCTTGGATGCTGTGTAAGTGCAAGAAGTTCGCAGAGAAACATCTAATCACTTTCACTTGTATTAGTCCTGTTGTAGCATAGTGGGTAAGTGGTTGGATTGTGAATTAGCACTCTGCCAGTTTGAATCCTACCACTGCATGAGTTTAATAGGTGGCCTTGGGTAAGCCACTCCTCTCAACACCAGCTGAATCGTGGGGATAATAATAATGACTTTATTCACTGCTGAGTGGGGCACTAATCTGTCTGGAAAACCAGGATAGAAAAACAGTTATTATTATTCAGTTACTACAACCCAGAGATGAGGTCAAATTGTTTGGAGCCATAGTCTACCATCAATTAGCTTGGTCGGGTTGAGTTTTTCTAAAATGATCAGCTTGACATTTTTAAAGTGTACCTGCACATAAGGACTGAAGAGAAGATTGATGATAGATAGCAGGGTTATTTTAATTGTCCTTGAAATGAATTGTTGGCTCAGGCCAGATGTTAGGCATTCTACCTAAGTTATGTTTGCACGTACATCAAGATATAGCAAGGAGCGCCCCCCCCCCCACACATGCACACTTTAAATTCAATGTAAGTGGTTCACTTTTCTCATTAAATGGTCCTTGGTATTAAGATTAGGCCTCATGATAATGATGTAGCATTTTGGAAGGAAGATGCAGCCCAGCAAGCCAGCACTGGAGGCCAAGATGGAGAAGACCTGCACGGCCACCATGTATTTCCCCTTTGTGCTCAGGTACGTGGGCACAAAGGACACCCAAACACTGCAAAACACCAGCATGCTGAAGGTGATGAGCTTGGCTTCGTTGAAGGCCCCGGGCAGCTTCCTGGCCAGGAAAGCCACCATGAAAGAGATGGCAGCCAGGAAGCCCATGTAGCCCAGGGCACCATAAAACATGGTGACAGACCCTTCGTTGCATTGTAGGACAATATGTGCAGGCTGGGAGTGCATGTCAGACTCTGGGAAGGGGGGAGAGATTCCCAGCCAGAGGGCACAGAAGACAACTTGGACAGCGGAACAAGAAATGACAATGGAGTTTGCCAGAGTCTTCCCCAGCCATTTCCTCATCCTGTTCCCAGGCTTAGTGGCCATGAAGGCCACCACCACAGTGATCGTTTTGGCCAACACAGAAGAGACGGCAACCGAGAAGATGATGCTGAAGGTGGTTTGTCGGAGAAGGCAGGTCACCTTCCTTGGCTGGCCAATGAAGAGAAAGCAGGAGAGAAAGGAAAGCAGGAGGGAGGCCAGAAGAATGTAGGTGAGGTCCCGGTTGTTGGCTTTGACTACAGGAGTGTCCAGGAATTTAATGAAGAGTCCTAAAACTAAACCAGTGATTAGGGACAAGAGGAGAGGAAAGACAGCTAGGCTGATCCCCAAAGGTTCTTCATAAGACAGGAAGGTTATGGCCTTTGGGACACATTGAGTACGGTCCTTGTTTGGATACTGGTCTTCTGGGCATTTGTCACAATGCTCTGCATCTGCAAAGAACAGGAGTGACCTCAGTATTAGGAATATCTGCCAGACATCTACAATAATCTCTGTACTAAAATATTCAATAAAGGATATTTTTGCCTATGATACCATATGTCCAACAAATACTGTACCTCTCAATACTATTTGTTGTGGGATCTCCGGCTGGCCTCTGTGAGATAGTGAGGAAATCTATTGACCTTTGGTCAGATTCAGAACAGCGCCTCTTATGCTCTTATCAGAGAGGTCATGTCCTAACTATATGCAGATGGAAATAGGGCCTGGGGGCACAGTTCCTCTTTATACCACCAACAAAGATGACAACACAGCCCTCCTTTCTGAGAACTAAGGAAGAGATTCTCCTCTTCATGTAAAGTCCTTCCTGAAGGACGACAAAGTTTTAATTCTACATGGAGTTGATCATGTTCCTAAAATTTAAGAAATATGTTCAGTGGGCATTTTACTTTCAGCATCCCACAGAAAATATTGGGGGGCAGCACCACCACAACCACTGCTAACAGAACCTGCATCAACATTCTGGATCTGGCCCCTAGAGAATCATCCCTTGTGTCTGCCCCTAGTAGAGCTCCTAGAAGCTGTGACTGACCCAAGGTCACGCAGCTGGTTTCAAGTTGAGGAGTGGGGAATCAAACTCGGTTCTTCGGATTAGAGTCCTGCAGCTCTTAACCACTACACGAAACTCGCTCTGCTGGACTGACCCATACCATTAGTCTCTTTATCTTTGCACTGTCTAACAGGCAGAAGCCCTTAAATACACCCATTTGACTGTCAAGAGCTGAATCATATGCTTCTTCCAGACACACAGAGGAGCCAACAGGAACAACAGTTGTCAGATTAACGAGATACTTCATGTCTTTTCAATAACTATTTGTTGCAAATATATAGGCAGAACAACTTTCCATACTGGGTTCCTTTCCAGTGTGGTTTGTGTTTCTTTCTTCATACCATTTTAAGAGGACTTCTGATGCTACCTTGGGCCTAGTAGAGGTTCACGTTTCACAACACTAGTTGTGGTGTCAGTGAAAGGTGGAAAAAATGGTTACATCTTGCCTTTCTTTTTTGTCACCCAAAGATCATTTATTTGGTGGCACCCACCTTCCTGTGTGGAGATTGTCCCTTCTGGGCACTGAATACAGTCATAGCAGCAAGATACATTTCCTTCCTGAGCTTTCTTGGCATATCCAGGCTGACAGCTTTCAGAGCACCTGGAACGGGGCACGGGCTGACCAGAAAGGCAAGCAACGGCAGTGAAGAAACAACAGGTTAGTATTTTTATTGCTGCAAATGTACCATACTTGGAAAAGGTTCGACGGGACTTCTAGTCTGTGGCCTGCTTTGAGCACTGTTGACTTCAGGCCTTGTTTCGAGGACTAGAGGAAGAACGCCATTAATAAAAGTCTGATTTCTGCTACTTCCCTATTACAGGGAAGTTGACAAAGGAAGGCTCAGAGGCCAGAAGACACAAATGGGGGGAATGGGTAGTTCTGGAAAGGATAGGGAAACCATTGAAGGATTTATTGACTTGGGTGTAGGACACACATGTGTGATTGACAGATGTCTGAGAGGTCCCAGACGCCAGGCCTCTCAGAGTAGTGTGAAGACATCAGTCTGTGTGCTTCGAAAGGTATAACTCTGCTAAAGATTGCACTACAAATGCCAGTCTGCTTCCCCTCTCCCCCCAATAACTACAAGAGGCAGAAATGTAAGGACTTTTGGGACACATCTCACTTCTGCTCCCCCACTATTTCCTCCTTCACTTCCGTGAAAGCCCCCATAGCCTCTCCCTTTTCCTGCTTCCTTCTCTCCTTCCTACCCACCAACTCATGTTTCCTCCCATCTTCAGCTATATTTAGTATTTATTTACTTCATTTATACCCCACTTTTTCCCACAATAGAGAACCAAAACATCTCAAATCATTCTCCTGTCCTCAATTTTATCCTCATAACAACCTTGTGAGCTAAGTTAGGCTGAGAGCGTGTGACTGGTCCAAGATCACCCAGTGAGTATTAAGGCAGAGGTGGGATTCAGTTCTGGGTCTCCCAGATCCTAGTCTGAAACTCTTAACTACTACATCCCAGTGATTTTAGTAGGGTGGCTACTGTTGAAGAGCAGCAAGCAGCTGGGCCTGGGTGAGTTATGGAAGTTGCATACTAGCAAGTCATCCATTGGGACTGGCCCCAATCAGTTCTCCCTAAATGGCCATTACAACCCTGTAAACTCTGACATTCCTCCTTATTTTAAATATAAAAACCAAGGATTGAAGGAGGCCAATACCATTGTGGTTGCCTAGCAATGGCCACTAAGGGCATTCATTTCTTAAAGCTACAGATGCTCCTTTTATTATGGGGGTGGGGTCGGGATTGTGTACATGTATTTTAGATTTTTTTTCAATCCTAGATCTTTTGTTAGGTTTTTAGAATGCTCAGTCTTATCTGTCCATGACCCCAGTCTCTGGATTTAAATATGCACAGATCTGGCAGTGTTAAGAATTAGATATATTGTTTGATGATTCATATCTACACAGTACGACCATTTACCACTTACAGTTTTCCTTCCATAATCAAAATGAGCTTGGGTATAAAACAACCCCCAGATAAACTAATGATTTTTTTTCATTTGGGGGTGCTTTTTCAATCCTGTTCTTATGACATAATGGAGTACAAAAACACACCATAAAAGTTTAACAGAAAACACAGATCAAAGAAAGCATTTTAAGTGCTCTGAAGAGATGTAGCCCTTCTGCTAGTTTAATTATTCTTGCTGATTGCATGGAGAATGTTTACCTCCCTTTGTGGAGATATGTTCTTCGTGTAGAAAAATAGGGGGAAATAAAAACAACCCATCAATATTATTACTTTTTAAGGTTGTTTTACATATTTTAAAAACTGTTTACCTAACATCTTATATTTCAACTTAATTCAACATAGTTTTTGTTTCAAACTCGAAAAAGGTGTAGCTTTATAAGATTGCTGTATTGGGATGAGTGATTCAATATGCCAAAGGAGAGGAGGTTGATTTAGTCAAAAGAAATGTTCTGCCTCTCAAGAAAATCACTCTCAGTGATTAGGCGTTCAGAGAATCAATGACTTATCCAACCACAAATAGTTCATTTTGCATGAATGTTTCAACCTCAAGTTGAATTGCAGGTTGGCTTGGAGGTATGAGTATGCAGTCCAGTGTGTATATAAAGTACAACATGTGTAACTATTTTTGTTGTTGTTGTTGTTTATTTATAATTTGCCTTTCTCAGTGAGATCCAAGGCGGATTACATACTGCAAGTGAATACAATATGATCAATAGTTAGGACATTCAATGAAAGATACAATAGGGTATGTTAGCTGCTAATGTGAAAAGTAGCAGAAAGCCGAACATATGGATGAAACCTTTTGAATTAAATTGTAAGCAATTAACATGAACTTTTTAGCAATATAGAACTACCAAGTATTAATGTATCTACAACAGCAGACAGTATCCAATAGCCTAGTCAATAGTCCATGTCCCTTACCATTGTTGTTGTCCTGAAGGGCAGTATATAAATTGAATGTTGTTGTTGTTGATGATGATTCATAAGGTATTCTTCCCAAGGCTGAAGACTGTAGGTTAGCCAGAACAGTGACAAAAAAGCACGTTTGAAGATGTATTGTCGAAGGCTTTCACGGCCGGAGAACGATGGTTGTTGTGGGTTTTCCAGGCTGTATTGCCGTGGTCTTGGCATTGTAGTTCCTGATGTTTTGCCAGCAGCTGTGGCTGGCATCTTCAGAGGTGTAGCACCAAAAGACAGAGATCTAGCACCAAAAGACAGTGACTGTGACACTGAGAGATCTCTGTCTTTTGGTGCTACACCTCTGAAGATGCCAGCCACAGCTGCTGGAGAAACATCAGGAACTACAATGGCAAGACCACGGCAATACAGCCTGGAAAACCCACAACAACCACGTTTGAAGAGTTACCCAAAAACCTAAAACCAACTTCTCTGGCCTACTGTGTCCTAAATAATGATTTAAAGTTAAAATTTGCAACTCTGATATTCTTGCTATTATTGCAATCATATCCCCTGTTTTATAATTTTGTCAATTGTGAGTAAGAATCAGGATTTACTTTGAGTCCTGTTATAGTGAGAGTTGGAGTATAAAATAAATTCATTCATTCATTTTGGTTTCCACATCTAAAATCCAACAGACTATTAAATCTTAACTAATGTTTAATGGAATAAAAGGAAAGCAAAAGATTTCCTCACCTGGTTTAAACTCTTGGAGAACAGAACGGCCTCCTGGTCGATGGTGAACTTTATGTCTGGGGATGCTTGCTTTTCTATACTCCCCACTTTCACTCCAACAACAGACTTATTGGGGAATTTCTTCCATATCATGATATCAAAATCCACTGTGACATCCCCATTTTCATCCAAATAAGCTTCACCCATGGAAGTGTTGTAAAGATAAATGTTCCTTAGGAAAGTGTGGAGCTGGAATGGGAGAGAAAAGTCGGGCCCTTGGAAGCTAAGAACCAAGGCTCTAACTCAACTTTGATTGTTTGGATCTCTAATCTTTTTATTATTTATTTATTTAAAAATGTATATGCCACATTTCTGTCCAAACATGGTCCCCAAGGCAGCCAAAGATGACCACAGTGCATGGGTAAGTTAATGTACAGCTTATAACCTGTGACACATCTTCTGGATTCACAATAGTACTGAATTTTTGTCCATCCATCCATCCATCCATCCATCCATCCATCCATCCATCCATCCATCCATCCATCCATCCATCCATCCATCCATCCATCCATCCATCCATCCATCCATCCATCCATCCATCCATCCATCCATCCATCCATTATTGCTCAATTGAGCCAATAAATCTTGTTTATAATCCTCCTTTCTTATTGAGAATTAAAGTGGATTACAGAGTGTAAGTCAAAATGAGCAACACCAGGGATATTCAATAAAAAATGCAAAAGGGTATGAAATTCAAAATTTGCAGAAATTTGAAAACAAGGAGAGATCTGATATAGACTGAAACAATACAAAAAGAAAGTAGAAGCATTTAATATGGACACATTAAACTATCCAGAAACTACTCAGTAGGATCACACAGCAGCAGACTGTGCTCAGTAATACAGTTTACAGTCCCTGCCCCTTTACCAAAGCTTTTGTCTGAGCCATTTCCTACAGCACAGCGTATTACCTGAGTAAAAAAGCCCACCTGAATAATTTATAGTTTGTGGGGAGCAAAGAGAATGAGAGCTTTCCTGACCCTTTCAGAAAGGCCAATCCATAAGGAGAGGCCACCAAAGAATGTGCATTTATGGGCAGCTGTTGACTTAGGACCTTTACAAGTTGGTATCTGCAGAAGGCCTTGTTCAGATGAGCGAAGCTGCCATGGTGGCACATAGGGAAAGAGGTTGTCCTGCAGATATGAGGGGCTAAGGTCATGGAGGGCTTTATATGTGAAAACCAAAACTTTCAATTGAGCCTGATAGCTGATGGATAGCCAACCGAGTGACTGCAGAATGGGAGTAATATGCATACTCTGCCTAGCTCCTAATAATAATCAAGCTGCAGCCTTCTGCACCAGCTGGAATCTCCAAGCTGACTTTGAGAGAAGACCTCAGCAGAGTACATCACAGCAGTCTAGACTAGATTTTACTGTCGTATGAATCCAGGTAGCCAGGTCGGCCATGTCAAGGTAAGAGGCCATCTTCTAGGCTGATCTCTAGGAGAAAGTCTTTTCTGCATTTGTGGCTGAAGCAGCCTGGGACCAAGTGGGCAACTTGATCCTTTGGGTACAAGTACATGCATTGACTGCTGGCATGCCCTCACTCCACTCAGAGAAAATAACATTCTCTCCTGAGGTCCCCAGGCTGTCTCAGCCACCAAACACAGCACAGGGGAGAAGGCCAGAATTCCTTTTTCTCCTATGCTGCGCTCATGCAGTTTGTAACTCTAGTTAGGCTCTAACCCATTTAAAGCACCTGATGAATATTGAAAATCTGCATACCTAAAAAAACCAGTTTTTTGAGGGGCGGGGGGAACGGCATGGTATAGCCCAATCTCATATCTTGGAAAATAAGCAAAGGTCAGTACTTCAATGGGAGACCACCGAGGAAGACTGGAGTTAGTACACATAGGAAGCTAAGGGCAAACCACCTCTGATCATCTCATGCCTTGAACACCCCTTGGAAGGGGTCACCATGAGTCAATTATGACTTGACAGCACATTATTTATTATTATTCATTAAGCTATTTCAGACGAAGAAGGAATACCTGCCATGGCTGTACCCTTTGGGGGTCTATTCTGTTGCTAGTTAATGTCTGTTTGGATCCCAATGAGTACACAGCGTGTAAAGCCCACGCCACAGTGAAGATGGCATTAAAAGAGTTGTAGATATCTAGAGACAGGATAGCTTCCATCATATCCTGGGAAATGGTCTCCAGATTTTCTCTTTCTCTGCATCTTACTTGACCTTTCACAGAAATTGAAGATTTAGAATAGAAACAATTGAATGCCTTTTCCCCAAACCGCATGATATCAAATGTCATACTAATGTCCACATTTATCCTTTTGCTTCGCTGCTTGGAAAAAGAAAAAAATGTGTGCATGGGATGAAAATGTGACACTGTATAACGCATGTAGAGGGTGAGGTCCCATAAGGCTGTTGTGATCCAGACTTTTCCCACAGGGGGCTTGATTTGATGTTCAGCTGCTCTGTGTATACCGGACGGTATAACTGAAAACAATGCTGGCTCCCCAAAATAAACAAATACATGGACTGTTCTCCAAAAGTAGACTGCAGCAGAGGAGAAGAATGCATTTGCTATATCTGCTTCACGGTCTGTTGCTCTGATGCTCAGTGAAAAGGCAACACAAACGCCACTCTTGCTGACCAGTGCGGGGAAGATTTTCATGAATTGTCCTCCAATATCTGTATCCGGTGCAACAAGACCGATCCACGTCCACTGGAAGTACAGGAGCAGTTTGACAATCCCCAGGTATTGTTGTTCCTCTTTTGGAACTATCCGGTAGAGAAAAGGGAACTGAGCTGGATCATGAAGAATGTGGGAAACAAACCCGTAACTGACCTAGGAAGGAATGGAAGAGATTGGAGCAAAATCCCGATTCCTTGTAATGGAAAGAAGGCTGTGAAATGTGAGGATGATTTGTCGTGTTGTCGGAAAGGGGAATGAGTGCATCTGTGCTTGACTTACATTTTGCACACCCTGCAGGGCCCACATGAATTTGGGCAAGGGTGCCCAGTATCACAAATGAAGCCTTCACCAAAACATAGATTAGCCGTGTTAGTCTGTAGTAGCAAAATAGTAGAGTCCAGTAGCACCTTTAAGACTAACCAACTTTACTGTAGCATAAGCTTTCGAGAACCACACTTCATAGTTTTGAGAACCACCTTACATCTGATGAAGAGAACTGTGGTTATGCTTAGAGATGGGCATGAACAGCAATACGAACTTAAAAAAGCCACAAACATCCCAATCTGCTGTTCACGAACAAGCTGTTCATGAGGCCCCATTCTAAACGAACAGGTGGTCGTTGGAAGCCTTGTTCACTGCTGTTTGTTGCCGTTTGTCAAGGCAGACAGTCTGGCACCTGCAATCAATTCCCTTGGCAACTCAGGCAGGGATTGTCTGAACTCTGTCTGAACTCCTGCTGTTGCCCTGGAAACCCCAATCTAAGCCCAATTTAGCTTGATAAGCAGATCCTTCCAAATGTGGACTGGAGCTCCAAATTTGTTACAAGAGGAAAAGACCAGGGGGACAGGGGCTCCCAGCTCTGGGTTTCAGGGAGAGAGAGCTGCTTTTAGAGAGACAGGGAGAGTGCATTGGAGCTTGAATTTTCTTTGGGTGTGGTGGGATAGGGATCTACCCCTTCAGGTTCCGGGGCTGCTGCCAGGCTCTGGGGCCAAGCTATTATTTATTATTGGTACTTTTCCTGCTGCCTGCTCAGGTAGGGTTTCTGTGAGTGGTGCAGTAGGGATCTTGAGGGCTGGAGGAGAGCCTGCTGGCCACAATGAACATATTTGTGAAGAGGATCATGTCCATCAATGTTCATTGTTTGTCGTTCATGGATGGCAACGAACAACGAACACCGTGTTTGGTTTTGTTTTTTTTCTGTTTGTGCCCATGTCTAGTTATGCTACAGTAAAGTTGGTTAGTCTTAAAGGTGCTACTGGACCCTTTACTATTTCACCAAAACAACGTCCCAAGTCAATTTGTTTATTTGCATAATATTTATGGGTCATGTTTCTGTACCCAAGTACACTCATGGCCACTCAGAAAACACCACTCTTAAAAGATGCTCTCAGGATAAACGTGGTTTCAATTCTAAAATATGTAATCCATCAGAAAAAAGCCTGAGATAACGTAATTTCTTCTTCAAGGCCTTACTGGATATATGTTTTTTTCCCTTGTAGGATACTACCAGGCCCTGGACCTGATTCAAGATACTGGTCTTTCTCTTTCTTGTCCCAGTATCTTAGGGCCAAGCTACACATGACAAATGACACTTGAACAGCAAGTGTATTTCTCCCTGTTCACTTGCCCTCCACTAAATCCACTTGCCGTTCAAGTGTCATTCGTCATGTGTAGCTTGGCCCTCAGTCTCTGGGATTGCAATCAAGTAATGGCCAGTAGCCCTATAGCTGTCTAGTACCTCATGATGTTCCACAAAGAAAAAAAGCAATGTACAGGACCACCACCCCCACACACACACTTAATTTCCCCCCTATGCCCCATGGTATCATATGACCTTCAAACTCCCGGGATAAAGATGCTAAACTCTCCAATTCAAGGATATTTGCTGCTCTGAGTCCCCCCTCTTCCCCACAAACATGAATGTGTACAAGTGCTATGTCCTCAAAGCATGGATGAATGTGGCACTAACTCAGGGTGACCTGTGGTTCCTCCTGGATTCTGGAATGCTCTGAAGATTTTAGGATCCCAAACAACAGCTCCGTTGTGGCTAGGGCAGTAGGTTGGAATGAGGAGGTATTGATATGGCTGCCCCACACCAACCTCTCCTGCCCTTGAGGCACCCTGGTTTACTGTGGAGCTGGTTGACCTGAAAAGGGCAGAGAGATGCCTGAGGTAGCAGTGGCAGAAAGCTGGAACTGAATCTGAAGAGCTCACTGGAGCTCTGTTTCTCTGTTCCTATGGCATCAGCAAGTTTGCTGCCAGCTCAGTTTTTTAAGGTATGTTGGCACTTTTGGACTCCCAAGTCTGAGCTTTTATATTTCCAGGAAGTGACGATCAGTGGCGACATCTCTGCAAAGTTTTCTTCTCTTTGAATGACGTGCTCAATTATCACCCAGTCTCTAATTTGCTCTTTCTGTGGAAGATGATGCAGAGAGTGGCCACAGAAGGACTCTTGGTGTTCCTGCTCAACTGCTCTACCCTAGACTTGTGCATGGGAGTTTCTTTCATTTCATTTCTTTCATTTTTAGTATCCATTTCCAAAGAGACTGTTTTGTGATTGGGTTGTTTTGTATGGTTTTGTTTCATTATTGTTTCATTTGTTATTGCTTCATTTTTGTAATTCTATGTCGTTATTATTTCCTATTGGTTTCAATGGAAGTGTGCCCCTTCTTTCTTAGGTCTCTGCCTTCCTGGTTTTCTATTTGAACTGGACAAAACTCAGGGGGTGGGGGCTGCAGTACTTCACTGGGTCAGCTACATTGCCAAGTATCATACAGTTAGAATAAAAGGTTTCCCACTTCTGAAGTAATGATTGAAATATGCCCATGTTAAAATCTATGGGGGAACTTTTGCGGGGCAGGTGAAATGAAATATGCTGTCAGAGGTGTGTCAAAGTGTTGCAAGTGGAGTTTGCACTGCCTCTTAGCCATGAAGAGCCAAAGAGATTGATAGGACAGGACTTGTGTGTCCTTCCTTCATGAGAGATCATCCAATTATTGCTCAAATAGTGGCAGACATTTATAATTTTTAATTCTCTAGTGAAAAGTGGTTTTACTATTTTTCAAATAGATCTGATGGACTATAAGTCACAAAGTCGCAAAGGGACACTTCTGCAAGGAAGAGGAAGCAAAATTTCTCATACCTCTCTGAAAGACTAAGGTCTGTTTCCAGAATTTCAATGTGATGCTTGGAGCCATTGCAGCAGAAGCTCAGAATTTAAGGAGTCCAAGAGCACGAGAACCCAGTAAGAACTTGTCTAAGGGATTAAAGGCTCAGGGGCTTGTTGCAAAAAACCCAAAACAAAACCCTAAAAAACCTAGTGTAATCCCTCCACTCTCTACTTCATACCAGTGGGATTTTGTAGATGCCCAGTAGACTGGAAACCTGGATAGGGATTTCAGATTCAGACCCTTCAAGAACAGCCAGCAGGTTCTTCTGACCTCCACAGTGGTAGTTTGGAATATTCTCCTTCCTCATGAAGAGCAGGTCTAACGCTCCATCGTAAGTCAGCCTTGCGCTGAAATAGTTGTCATAGATGTCGTAGCCCAAAGTGACATTGGGCAAGATCCTGGGATTCTGATTGATCTCCTGAATGGCAAGTAGGAAGGTCAAGATGATGGTGTATTTTAAGTATGAAGTTCTACCAAAAGAAAGAATACATTTTCATCTTCTGTTCATTGAGAACATTACATCAGAGGAATGGTGGATAAAAGTGCTGGAGTTTGTGTCAATGGCAAAACTTACTTCATTGATCAGGGAAAAGACATTCGTTACATTTTTGACTGAATGGAAACCATTTATAGACTTTTTACATGAAAAGGATAAAAAGGACTTGATGACATCTGGATTTCTGGATTAAGAATCATGAACAATAGAAAAAAAGAGACCTCTTATGTTTAACTTAGAATAAGTGAGAATAAAAATAATCTATATTTGTGGCAGAGAAAATCGGAAACCAATCTGTAGTTTAGTTTAAGATTTTTTTCCTTTTTTTCCCTTTTTTCTCTTGTTTATGTATTGTTAGAGTGTCTTCTTTTTAGAATTTTTAAAATCTTCTGTTTGTTGTCTATAGCTTTTATGTTATTGTTTATGGTTTAAAATAAAGAAAAAATCCACTCCAAGAACATTACATCAAAAGCTGGCTTCTTTCCCAGGAAATAAAAATGTCTGGGTTTTATTCTTAGATCTGTACTTATTGTATGTCCTTGTCAGAGTTGAGGGAAAGAGCTTTATACAAAACCATTCCAGGGGAGATGCACACTCCAGTGTTGGAAAGTGAATTCACAACTTCCAAAGACCTAACTCAAATTCAATCAGTGTTCAAAGGACCATGAAAAAGAAGCAATGTTCTTGCAAAGGGACAGAGAGCTTTGATGCTCTTGACCTTCCCTCTCCTCACTCACATTGCAAAGGCTCTGCTGGCTTCTACTGGGGGACAGGATTTTGTGGTTTCCCTGTTGCTGGTACAGCTGCAGATAAAGCTCAATAGCATCCGAAGTTCCACATGGATGGTTTTGTTGTAGTTTCCCTGCTCCAGAAGCAGCACCAACAGAGAATCAAAGAAGGCCAGCAGAGGATTTGCAATTTTTAAAAAACTGCAATAGAATATTTTTATATCAACATGCTGAAAAAAACCCAAGATATTATCATCTTAGGTAGTTCAGAGGAACCTCTGCAGGCTGAAGAAAATGAACTGACTGTTGCATGCAAGATGTTGCGTTGCTGCTCACACAGCCACCTAATATTCTCTAAAACAGATTGAGGACATTTCTCATGGACAGAAGTGATGGGGAAGAGCTAGAGCCAATGAAACTCAAACAAGTGGAGACACAATAAATCACCACCAGAAATTACTTACACTGCCTATTGTAGATCCTGGAAGATTAAAATGTTTTCCCACTGGCTTTGGAGTGTGGTGATTTTTAATGACAGTTTTATGTCCAGCAGGATTTGACTCAAGTAGAACCTTAGGAACCAACAAGATTTTCAGGGGATAAGCTTTTGAGAATCCGAGCACCCTTCTTCAGACAAGATTTATGTCCACTTATTCTTTTTGCATAGGGACTGACCTGTTTGCCTCCTATTGGAGGGCTAGCCTTTTCTTGCCTGTAGACAGCCTCCAGCTTTAAACAGCTTCTCACCCACAGTAATGCACTTCCTAACATGAACATGGGCTCTGCGACCAGGGCTTGCAATAAACCAAGGTGCCGACTCTGTCCTCATATTTATTCTAAGAACACAATCACTGGACTGAACAACATTGGCCATACCATCAAAGGCTTATTCAGTTTTGCATCTTCCAACATGATCTATGCCATCAAGCATCAGCAACGCCCTTCCATTTTCTACATTGTACAGTCATGTCTGTCCTTGAGCAAAAAATAAATGGACGTTAAGCTGACATTAAAAATGACAACACTCAAGAAACTTTGAGGGAACATACCATTGTTACCTTAGATGGGAAGTCCTCAAACTTCAAGAGGAGATTTCAGTACATGATTGAGGAACTTGAGTCCACCCACAAATTTGGAACATGGATCCCATGCTTGGGGCTGAATAGGGACGTAGAATTCTTACCTTATCACAAAAGCTGGTTTTCCATATTTCCAACCCCTAAGCATTTCTCTCCTGCTCTAATTAAAATGCTAGTTCCATTTTGCATTGAATCCTGACTCCATTCTTTGCAACATCCTTTTGTCTATCTATCTGTCATTCATTTTCTATCACCTTCCTTCCTTCCTGTTGAAGTTCTGCTAGGAAAACCTAAACGAATGGTAATGTTTAAGAGGTCAAAAGGAATCTCAGCAAGCTAGAGATCTTGTGACATGGCCTTCTGCATGCAAGGTGGGGTCTTGCTGCTCATACAGCGTGGGCATATTCTCCAAAATAAAAAATATGGACAAGATAAATAGAATGATCTACCAAGAAAAGGAGGAATGAGACACTTTGAAACCAGATTCAAGCAGAGTTAGATTCAATTTACCAGCACAAATTACTTACCTCTTGATTTTGGTAAGGGGAGGCTCTGTAAAGTTGAGTGACTGCAGATAAGCAGTCTTCAGAGCTATGATCCCACCAAGGAGGAGTTCTCCTGGTCTGTAAAAATTCCATGGTTCATTTTCATCCTTGATCAAATTCAGTGGGCATTTTGCTTTCAGCATCCCACAGAAAATATTGGGGGGCAGCAGCAGCACCAACACAGCTAACAGAACCTGCATCAGCATTCTGGATCTGGCCCCTAGAGAATCCTCCGTTGTGCCTACCCCTCAACGACAGACCCTGCTAGTTAGGAGAAGCCAAGCTCTTCCTTCCAACATCAAAACAGCGAAGACTCCAGCATTAGAGCTGAGGCTTCAGATCTAAAAGGGGGGATATTCAAGCAAACAATGGCACTTTCCACTCCTGCCCAAAATTCCCACCCAGATCCTCATTATCACAGGAGGCATTTATTCACCAGAGGAGGTGACTATTTTTTTCTTGATTCTAATGATGGCATCATTGTTTTTCAAGCTTCTCTTTGATGAAATCCCTTGATGAGAAGGAGAAACCATGATGATGTTCATAATTATAAGGGGAAGAATTGTTTATGCAACCTACTCCAACTTTCTGCCATTCTCTGCTCAGTATGAGAAAAATATGTTTGGGTTTGAGAATCCCATCAGTTCAACTCCAAATTCTCTACTGCAGCCCCCACCTGATGAGATCAGGAACAAGAAGGCTCCTGCACCTGTAGTTTTCAACAAACTGGACAATTCTAAGGCTATCATACTTTGGTCATATCATGAGAAGACAAGATTGTCTGGAAAAGTCAATAGTGCTAGGAAAAGTGGAAGGCAATAGGAAAAGAGGAAGACCTAAAATGAGATGGCTTGATTCAATAAAAGAAGCCACGTCCTCCAGTTTGCAGGATCTGCACAAGTCTGTTAATGATAGGACTTTTTGAAGGTCTTTCCTTCATAGGGCTGCTGTAAGTTGGAGGTGACTTGACGGAACATAACACACATGCTAAACTGAATTATTCAACAGGGCTATAGGGCTGTGCCATAACAAAATGGTTTGGAAAGATGCTTTTCAAAGAGACGCAGACTTTGGTCTACTATACTGTGTAGAGTATGAGTCTAGTAGCACTTATAAGATGATCAAAATTTGTGCTAGGGTATGAGCTTTTGTGAGTTACAGCTCACTTCTTCACCATGAAAGCTCATACCCTACCACAAATTTTATTAGTCTTATAGGTGCTACTGGACTCTTGCTCTTTTCTACTGCTACAGACAGACTCATATGACTACCCATCTTGATCTGAGTAGACTATGTATTGTCTGTTGATGTGACTATGTAATTTCTGCCTCATTTAATAGGTAATATTAATAGAGATGTTAGGCCTTCTTCTATAATTTATGCTTGTTAAGCCCTCACTGAGTGCGAGGAATCCTCCACTATTAGCAGGCACTTCCCACTGGTGCTCAACTGCCAGCAAGACTGGGAATGGTAAGGAGGGGGGGACATCACCAGAGTCCTGAATCACTGACATGACTTCTTGTGCACCCAGAAGACACATTAGCATGTCTCCAGGGGATTCTGGGGATGTTCTGGCATTTGGGTAAAAATCTATGGTTAAACCATAGAGTTATGCCCTAATACAGAGAGTCCCTTGTATCCCTGGCAAAGCACTGAGATTAATGTCAGTGCATCACCAGCGACGTAATGATGTTGCTGGTGAGCCCCCTCCTACCTGGTATTTCCCCCAACCCCGCACCAGTTGACAGGAGGGATCTGGCAACCCTTCTGCAATGGGAGAACTCTCAGCTACTTGCGTCTTTGCCCACTGGTGCCTCAGGTGCAAGTAGGAGGAAATGGGGGCGGGGGAGAGACTGGTGCATTGTGCTGGCTTCCTGAACTCACATCCAGTAAAAAAACAAAAGTGGCACAGCGGACATTCTAGAATTTACAAAAACTGCTAAATCATCTAAAGACCTTCCTATTTAGAAAGTGATGCGAGTGCACCAGAGTGAGGCCAGTGCACCACGCCCGACGCCTACAACTTCTCCCGGGCTGCATGCAACCTAGCGAATCTAATGTTAATGTTTATGCTTTGCTTCAGCTCCGTTTTCAGGTTTCTGCCTCGTTCCAGACTTCTGCAATCCCAATCCTATTGCATTGTTTGTTGGATGTCCCATCCTGGTGATTGTATTGAATTACACTGTGTAAGCCTTGAGTCAGATTGAGAAAGGAAAACCCACAAAACCTGTCTATATGCAGATGACATGGCAATCTATTTAACAAATCCTCTAGACTCTCTCCAAGCTTTAAACAATATTTTACAGCTTTTTGCCACTATCTCAGGCCTAAATATTAATGCAGCCAAAACTGAAATATACCCCATTTATATTAATGCCTCCTTCTGCAAGGCCATTAAAACCTCATTTACTTTCATATGGTTAGAAAAACCTTGGCGCTATTTAGGAGTTTTAATTCCAGAAGACTTAAGGACCTTTTCAAACACAACTATACAAACTGGATAACAAAATTGAATTTATTAATCCGGAGTTGGAACAAACTATACTTCTCATTGTCTGAAAATGTGATCTGATCAAATCTAGTGTGCTTCTACACTTTATTTTTCTTTTTCAAACTCTACCTATACATATGCCAAGTAAGAATCTGAAATCCTGGCAGACATCTATAAATTCTTTCATCTGGAGAAATAAAAAACCTAGATTGAGCTTTTCTATCTTATCTTGCCCATCTAAACTTGGAGGATACGGCTTGCCAGACTTAACTGGATATTATGAAGCCATCCAAATGAAGAATATTATTACATACCTTAATTCAGACCAACCAAAAGGTTGGATTGCAATTGAACAAGCCATTCTGGCTTCCGTATCTATGAAAGATTTAATCTGCAATACTCCCAAAGAGAGACCAAACCTAATCCAAATGCTTCTACTCTTAAATTCTACTTTACAAATATGGGACATAAAAAGAACATCATTAGCCCCCAACGTCTCTCCACTATCTTCTTTTTTACAACAAAAATGGTTCATCCCAGGCAACTCTAAAGAATCTTTCCCTTTGTGGAGAGCACTAAAATTAACAAGATTATGGGATGTTATCTCCAAAAATTCTCTAAAACCCAAATCCCAGCTGGAGTCACCAGCTATTGTCAAATTACCATGGTTTGAATATTTTCAGTTAAACCACTTAATTCACAGCCCAATGATACAAACTCAACTTAAAAAACCTTGCACTGATTTTGAAAAACTGTTAATTTCTCATAGTAAAAAAGAAAAAGGTCTCATCTCTATTCTTTATAAAATCCTAAACTCCCAAAAGTAGAGTAAAAAAAGGAAACTATCAGCTACGGTGGCAGTCAGACTGCAATACAACTATTTTTGCCTCACAATGGTCCCAAATTTGATCCTCAAAAATATGCTCCACTAATGCTATTAATATCAGAACAACCTTCAGAAAAATCATGCACAGGTGGTACCTAACCCCACTCAAACTACACTACATAAATCCTTCATGTGACCCACAATGCTGGCGTGGCTGCAAACAAACAGGCTCTTTTTCCCACTGTTGGGCGAATTGCCCTTTGATTTCACATTACTGGAGCTTGATCTTCAACATGATTGGGAAAATAACTGGTTATGTCACTCAACCACATCCTGAACTTGTTTTTCTTAATTTGTAGGGAAATGAGGACATCCCCATAATCCGAAAAGATCTCATTTCAATTATGGTCAGTGCGGCCAAAGCCATAATCACAAAATCATGGAAATCCAAAGTCCCACTCACAACACAGCCTTGGATGAATAACATATGGGAATTTCTCACAATGGAGAAAATCACAGACCACATCTCAAGCACTGAGAACCAGAACTTCCAGTCCAATTTATATGAGAAATGGTGGCCTTTTCTGGACTATATGGAAAAGCAAAACAAATACTTGAAGTCAACACCTGACAATCTCAAAGTTATAGCAATCTATTAAATTTTATGTTCCTTCATTGGTTTTTACCACATATATTGTAAATACTGCCAAGGCAATTGATAGCTGTTTCGAGCATATGTTTATATTCATACTGTTTATATAGTTATATGGTTATATATTTGTTTTTGTACTATTGTATATTGTTAAAAAAAATCAAAAATATATATTTTTTAAAAGATTGAGAAAGGACAGATTGAGATTGCAGGACAGACTGGTTGACTCAGAGCCGAGCTACAAGTGACGAATTACACTTGCCTGGCAAGTGAACAGACTCGTGTGTATTCCTCCTTGTTCACTTGCTGTTCACTTGCACTCCACTTGATCAAGTGGAGCTCAAGTGAATGGCAAGTGAACAGGGAGGAATACATGTGAGTCTGTTCTCTTGCCAGGCAAGTATAATTCGTCACTTGTAGCTTGGCTCACAGCCACTAAATTTAGAGCTCCCTGTAATATGTAATTCCGTTTCTCTGGGACAACAGCTTCCCTCTCCCCTCCTTCCTGTTGCATGGGAAACATGTAAAATGGGAAAATTATATGCTTAGAATCCTTAAAATGCTGGCCCCAGATATTCCCAAATGTTTTTGGTAATATTTGGGACAGAGATACCAGTATTACTAAGATTCCCAAATATCATCCAGATACTCAAATGTACCCCCAACATAACAGAAAGGTATTTTTCGGGTATCTATTTGCACTAGATATATTTGAGCGCATATCTCTAGGTCAGATTCCCGAGAGTTCATCCAGAATTCCAGCTGCTTTCCAAACTAAAGGAACTACAGTTCCCCCTTGCAAACAAGACTGGAGTAATCCGTTTCTTATTGTATCTTGAGGGTGGCAAGTTAATGCTGTCTCCCAGGGCACTTGTGTGACCAACCCAGCCCTTCTTTTTGGAATCAGCAAATGAGAGTGAAAATAAGGGCCAAGCTCCAAGTGACAAATGACACTTGAACAGCAAGTGTATTTCTCCCTGTTTACTTGCCCTCCACTCAATTCACTTGCTGTTCAAGTGTCATTTGTCACTTGTAGCTTGGCCCTAAGACTGATGAAAGCTGCAAACATGTTCCAAACTAGGTGGTGTGCAAT
This sequence comes from Eublepharis macularius, assembly GCF_028583425.1. Taxonomy (NCBI): domain Eukaryota; kingdom Metazoa; phylum Chordata; class Lepidosauria; order Squamata; family Eublepharidae; genus Eublepharis; species Eublepharis macularius. Next base: position 175,254,167 of record NC_072793.1, read on the forward strand.
TTCGCTGTAACAGAAAGCAAACCAATTGGACAATAGATAGCTTTATTCTTTTTATTGGTCTTGTAAGGGATAGGGATAATTATTGTTTCAGGACAGGTTTTCAGTATTCTACTTGACTTATAGTTGCATGTACATCAGGATATAGAAAGAAGACACCTCTTCTGGACACTTTAAATTCAATGCAAGTGGTTCACTTTTCTCATTAGATGCTCCTTGGTATTAAGATTAGGCCGAATTATAATAATGTAGCATTTGGGAAGGAAGATGCAACCCAGCAAGCCAGCACTGGAGGCCAGGATGGAGAAGATCTGCACGGCCACCATGTATTTCCCCTTCGTGCTCAGGTAGGTGGGCACAAAGGACACCCAGACACTGCAAAAGACCAGCATGCTGAAGGTGATCAGCTTGGTTTCATTGAAGGCCCCAGGCAGCTTCCTGGCTAGGAAGGCCACTGTGAAAGAGATGGCAGCCAGGAAGCCCATGTAGCCCAGGGCACCATAAAACATGGCAACAGACCCTTCATTGCATTGTAGGATGATGTGTGCAGGCTGAGAGTGCATGTCAGACTCTGGGAAAGGGGGAGAGAAGCCCAGCCAGAGGGCACAGAAGACAGCTTGGACAGCAGAGCAAGAAATGACAATGGAGTTGGCCAGACTCTTCCCCAGCCATTTCCTCATCATGTTTCCTGGCCTGGTGGCCATGAAGGCCACCACCACAGTGATGGTTTTGGCCAACACAGAAGAGACGGCAACCGAGAAGATGATACTGAAGGCAGTTTGTCGGAGAAGGCAGGTCACCCTCCTTGGCTGGCCGATGAATAGAAAGCAGGACAGAAAGGAAAGCAGGAGGGAGATGAGGAGAATGTAGGTGAGGTCCCGGTTGTTGGCTTTGACTATGGGGGTATCTAGGAATTTAATGAAGACTCCTAAAACCAAACCGGTGATTAGGGACAAGAACAGAGGAAAGACAGATAAGCTGATCCCCAAAGGCTCTTCATAGGATAGGAAGGTTATGGTCTTTGGGACACATCGAGTTCGGTCCTTGTTTGGATGGTGGTCTTCAGGGCATTTGTCACAATGCTCTGCATCTGGAAAAGAACAGGAGTGATGACAGTATTAGGAATTGACTTTGACAATAATCTGTTCTAAAATATTCAATAAAGCATATTTTGCAGATTGTATACCATTCACTTAACAAATATTAACCCACAGAATGCCATTTATTTTGGGCTCTCAGGTTGGCCCCTGTGAGAAAATGAGGAACTATATGGAACTTTGGTCTGATTCAGAACGGCTCTTCTTATATTCTGTTCAGAGAGGTCAGGACACAAGAATATGCAGAATTGGGGCTATGTGTACAGTTACTTCTTGTGTCATTAAAAACAACGACAACTGAACTATCTCACCTTTCTAAAAAATGGGGCAGAGTTTCCTCCTCATGAGAAAGGGATGGAATTGTGCCGTCCTCCCCGTACATAACTGCTACTGCCTTTGGCCTGACTCTTCTTTTTGAAGTGTCTTGCTATACTTTTTGACCATTTCAGAGGACAGAAACTCCTATGGGAAGCATATGAGTTGTCATTTATGGTGGGTAGGAATGGCAAACTGTGTATGTTTAGAGCTATCCAGTTCCTTCTGATAGAGCAACCCTGTGAATTAGTGCCTTCTGAAATGTCCCATCATTACCAACCTTGCTCAGGTCTTGCAAACTGAAGCCCATGCCTTCCTCTTTTGAGTCAACTCATATTGGATCTCTTCCTACTGTCAGATCTTTTTTCTGGCAATATGCACCTATTTTTGGTACTGGCATCTAGAGATGGGCACGAACAGCAATACAAACTAAAAAAAGCCAGGAACAGCCCAATCAGCTGTTCGCAAACAAGCTCTTCATGAGGCCCCATTCTAAATGAACTCTAAACGAACAGGTGTTTGTTGCACGCCTCGTTCATTGCTGTTCGTCAAGCCAGACAGTCTGGCACCTGCAATCAATTCCCTTGGCAACTAGAGGCAGGGACTGCCTGAACTCTTTCTGAACACCTGCGGTTGCCTTGGATAGGCAGGTCTTCCTTTCAAGTGTGGAGTTCCAAATTTGTTACAAGGAAGCAAAGAGCAGTGGGGAGGGAGTCTCCCAGCTCTGGTTTTGCAGACAGTGAGGGAGAGACAGTTGCTGTTGGCATTTTGAGAGAAAGACAGGGAGAGTGCATTGGAGCTTGAATTTTCTTTGTGTGTGGTGGGAGAGGGATCTACCTCTTCAAGTTCCAGGGCTGCTGCCAGGCTCTGGGCCAAGCTATTATTTATTATTGGTACATTTACTGCTGCCTGCTCAGGTAGGGTTTCTGGGAGTGGTCTGGTAGCGATCTTGATGGCTGGAGGAGAGCCTGCTGGCCCCCATGAACAACGAACATGTTCGTGGACAGGTCATGTTCATCAATGTTCATTGTAGTTGTTCATAGATGGCAACGAACAACAAACACCATGTTCATTTTTTCCCTTTTTGTGCCCATGTCTACTGGCATCTCTTTCTGCAGTACCACTACCTCTCTCCACTTGAGCCTCTAAGACATCATGTGCACCAGCACATTTTTTAAAAATTAAGGCACTGACTACTGCCTTCAAATTTTCCTAGCGTTATTGTCTTTCCTTGTGAATCTTGTCTTCTCATGGTGTGACCTAATTATGACAGCATCAGTACACTCATTTTATCTTCTGGAAAGAATTCAGGATTTCTTTGATTTAGAATACAATTATTTGTCTTTTTTGCAATGCATGTATCTGCAAAAACTCTCTTCCAATACCATATTTAAAATGAATCAGTTTTCTTCCTGGAGGACTACAACAGTTTTAAAAAGGCGGGTGATCATTGCTAAAATTTCAGAAATACTGTCAGGAAGGAGTAATCAAGTTATCAAACATAGAATGAATTAACATAGAATAAACAGTGTTACTAAACCTAGAGCATTGGCTTTTGTTAAGTTGTAATTGGAAAGGACAGGATCAAAAAATATGCAGATGGAATTGATGGTGGGCCAAAGTTCTTTCTTGTGCTGTCAATAAAGATAACAGGAGAACCTTCTCACCTATCTATGAATTGGGACAGAAACTTTCCTCCTCATGGGAACAGGATGGGTCTGTGCCCCTCCCATAAAGAATCAACTATTGTCTGAAACCTGACCATTTATTTTGAAGTCTGCCTATATTTTTTTTAGTGTAGGAGGACAGGAGCTGTATGAATTGCCATGGTGTCTGACACCAAATTAATTGTGATTATCAAACATAGAAGATGTTACAAACAATAAAATCACCATAACTATATATCTACCAACACTGCAAATGATAAACACGAGGGGGATGGGGGTGGAATCTGGAAAGTAGTCCATACTTTAAAAGTTTAGGAGAATAAAACTGCTTTGACTTGACACCCAGATGTTCTCTAAGTGGACACTCGCTGGAAATCCAGATTAGGGCAGCAAAACTGAAGAGGCCTTTTCCTCATTTGCTACTTCATGAATCTTCAAGGATCACCCCCAGAACATGACACTGTAGTAATCAAGCTGGGATATTACCAATGGAAACAGAATTTCCACAAGGCTGTCTTTGGAGGAACAGCTAGGAGAAGATGCTTCCTGCTGCTAACTTGAAGTTTCCTGCTGTATGAGTGAGTGAAATGATGAAACTGCACCGCCAACACTCATATATTTCAGGGTCCATTAACAAGAGTCCTCTTATTTGTGTGTCCCAGAAACCCAGTGAGTCGATAGTTCAGATGGACACCTGTACTCAGTGTCATTTTGGTGCCATTGAGTGCAAAAACAGCTGTACCAAAATCTCCAATTTGTCCTCCTTTTCCTTCCCCATTGAAAAGGACTGCTGTGAAAATCATAATGACAGAAAACTAACTAATTTCAAATCCAACCCAATGTCTTCACACAGCAATGCCCATTGGGAAACTACCGAGTCACAATAAACATTTAAGTCAACAGCCACAGATTTGAAAACATCACAAAATTTTTCCAAATCCACATCTGTAGTTGTAATGGCAGACAGGAAAGCAGAGGGTGGAAAAAACTGCTCACATCTTGCCTCATAGCCCTTTTTTTGCCTTTAAAGTAATACCTTTGTTGTCACCCACCTTCCTGTGTGGAGATTGTCCCTTCCGGGCAGGGATCACAGTCATAGCAGCAAAATGGCTTCCCTTCCTGAGCCTTCTTGGCATATCCAGGCCGACAGCTCTCAGTACACCTGGAACGGGGCAGGGGCTAATGAAAAATGCAAGCCACAGAAATGCAGAAAAAACAGATTAATATTTTTCTTGTTGCAAATGTGCCGTACTCAGAAAAAGGCTCAACAGGTCTTTTAGTCTATGGCTTGCTTTGAGCTGTGCTGTCTTCAGGCCCTCTTTGAGAGCTGTGACTTGGATGCAGAACTCCATGAATGGGAGACTGATTTCCTCTGCTTCTCAATAACAGGGAAGTTGACTAGAGATGGGCATGATCCGCATTACGAACATCAAAAATGCACGAAAATGGCAATCGCGCGATCGTGACCTGGCAGATAGTGATAGTCCACGGCCAACGATCCAGTGGTCGGGAGAGGCCTGGATTGTGGCGTTCAGGCTCGATTCGGTAATCCAGACACTCAGGTGCCAGCAATCTATTCCCCTGGCAACGGAGCCAGGGGAATGCTGTTTGCCCTCCTTCTGTCGCCCTGGAAACCCTAATGGAAGCCCAGTTTTCCTTGATCAGCAGGGCTTCCTTCCAACTGCAGAGCAGCAAAGCAGTTACAAGTTGGGAGAAGACACCCAGGGGAGGGAGGGGGAAGGGGTGTTCTGTAGCCATGGGCACTCCAATCTCATCCCTGCAAACCCTGATAGGCAGCTCTGATGGCCAAACACAGACAGCCAAACACAAACACAGATGCCGCCGGCATCGCCCAATGTTCCTGTATCGCTGGGAACAGCGGGGTGCCCCTCCGCTGCGGCATCCACGATCCACGGTTCAGGTTCGGGAACGGGAGATGGTCATTACTGTTTGGGAAGTCAGGATCGTGGTCTGCACCGAACCACGATCCTCTTGTCCTGTAATTTTTTTGGGTTCGTGCCCATGTCTAAAGTTGACCAAGGACGAATCAGAGACCAGAAGACACAGATGGGGAACGTGAGGAGTTCTGGGGGGGATGGGGAGACTAGTGAAGACTTTTGTTGACTTGGGTGCAGGATATGAACCTGTGAGTGAACAATATCTATAAGGGTCCCAGATGCTAGGCCTCTCAGAGCTGTGTGAAGACATCAGTTTGTGTGCTTTGAAGGGTATAACTCTACTAAGAATGGCACTGTAAATACCAGTCTGCTCCCCCCATCAATAAATATTACAAGAGGGTGGAAGAGGGTGGACATGGAAGAACTTGAGGGTGCATCACGTTTTCCCTCCCCCACTATTTCCTCTTTCCCTTCCCTGAAAGCCCTATAGCCTCTCCTCTTCCCTGCTTCCTTTTCTCTTTCCCAGACAACCTATCTTTATCTGCCCCCTTGTATTCAGCTTTTCTTCCTTCCCTCCCCCTGACAGCCTCTCCTTGGGAAAACTCTGTCCAAATTGTTCAGTGGAGAACCTGGAAGGGCTTTTGTGGGGCAACCTCACTTTGTTTCCTCTTCCAACGCTATTTCCTCCTTTTCTCCTCTGGGCAATCCCCAGATTCTCAAGTTTCTCTGTTTCCTTCTTTCATACCCACCCACTGATCTACCTTTTATCTGTTCCATCTTCTGCGATATTTAGTATTTATTTACTTCATTTATACTTTGAGTTGCCAGGTCTTTCTTGAGATTGGCTTTACTGGACTTCCCTTTAGGTAAAGTGTACTCAGATTGATAATATCACTTCTGGGAGTTTGCTTGCTATCGATGGGCATGAGGCAGCCCTATTTTTACCCCACCTTTCTCCACAACAAGGACCCAAAACAGCTCACATTATTCTGCTGTTCTCCATTTTACCTTCATACCAACCCTGTGCGGTAGTTGAGGATGAGCATGTGCGACCAGTCCAAGGGCACCCAGTGAGCACCTTGGCAGAGCAGGGATTCTATCCTGGCTCTCTCAATGCCAGCCTCCTTCACCTGGATGGGATCAGGAGAGGAGCTGGCAACAATGCCCACCCCCCTTCACTGGGCTGGGATCTGGAGCAAAGCAGGAGGCAGCACCCTCCCCCTTTCACCCAGCTGGAATCAAGCACAGAGAAGGTGGCAATGCTTACCCCCCCTTCACCCGGTTGGTATCAGGTACAGAGCAGGTTTCAATGTCTGCCGTCTTCTCCCTTCCAGGATAAGGTGCAGAGCAGGTTGCAATGCCCACCCTCCCCCTTCACCTGGCATGGAGCAGGTGGCAATGCCTGTCCCCCCTTCATCCAGCCAGGATCAGTCATGGAGCAGGAGGCAGTGCCCGCCCACTCTTCACCCAGCCGTAATCAGGCACAGAGCAGGAGGCAAGCCTGCCCCCACGCTTCACCCAGCCAGGATCAGGTGCAGAGAAGAGGTAATGCCTGCACCCCCTTCATCTGGGTTGGGATCAGGCACAGAGGAGGAGGCAATACACACCTGCCTGCCCGCCACTTTCTACAGCCCGTTGAATTTTCCCCCACAATGGGCTTTATTGTTAGTGGATTCATAAGTTATTTTTCAAAAGGCTGTGGCATATTTGAAGATTTACACAAAAAGTTAAAACCAACCTCTCAGGTCTACCCCATCCTGAACAACAGCTTAAAATTAAAAACTGCCACTCTGTTATCTCTTATTACTTTATTAATATTCCTTGTTTTATGAGTTTGTCAATTAAATGAGTAAGCAGCAGGAGTTGGCTTGAATCCTGCTTAAAGAGGAAGATGGTATATAAAATCTATTCATTCATTCCTGTTTTCATGTACTGTAACTGACAGATTATTAGATCTTAACAAAGGATAAATAGCATAAATGAAAACCGGTATATTTTCCAACCTGGTCTAAGCTCTTGGAGAACAGAATGGCATTCTCGTCCATGGTGACCTTTAGCTCTGGGGATGCCTGTCGCTCTACGCTCCCCACTTTCACTCCAACAATAGACTTATTGGGGAATCCCATCCATTTCAAGATATCAAAATCCACTGTGACATCCTCATTATCACCCCAATATGTTTCACCCATGGAAATGTTGTAAAAAGGGACCTTCCTTAGAAAAGTGTGGAGCTGGAATGGAAAAATCAGGCATTTAAAAAAAGAAGCAAACATAAATAGCTCAACCAATATGAGCTCTAATCTTTCTTATTAGTTATCTAGTTGTAACATTTATGTGCCACCTTTCCACCAAAACAGAGTCCCCAACGCAACCAAAGAACATTTAGGTTCTTCTATGGCTTATGATGTGGGTCACTTCCAGATTCACAGTAGTTTTCAAAGTTTTGTCCATGTGAAGTGTCATAAATCCTGTAAGTTTGTCTTTCTGTTGCAGTGTTTTAGATTGGGACTAAAAATGCTGCTTCAATTAGAGCTCTCAGGCCTGTGCCTACAACCACCAGGGAATTTATGAGGTGGGGCAGGGGAGGTTCATGTCTTAAACCACATGACATCACTTCCAGGAGATACTCTCGGAACCCTTCCTTATCTTTATGGTAAGCACCATCAAGACTAGGGGATTCCTAGAGTGTAACTCAAAAGTTATATCACTTCCAGGTCAGACTGCATCTCCTCCTTTTCTCCTGCAATGAACATCAGCAGTGGTGGAATTGCAAACACAATGGTAGGGGTTCTCCTGAACATGGGCACTTAGTAAGCATAGCTCTCAGAACCAAACTACATATTAAAAATTATATGAATTCACCCTGGAGACCTGTGGCTATATTGTACCTGCTAGTTCCTCATTACAGAAACTGAGTCCAGCAAAAGCTTAAGAATCTGTCAGTAAATAAGGAAAACAAAATGATGGTCCACAGACTGGAAAAGCCCAATCTACATTCTGCTTTCAAAATAAAATAAAATAACATAGCGCAGCTACTACTAGACCATCATATTAATTTCCCATACAAGCAAAATGATGCTCAAAATTCTACAACAGTCTTACCATATATGGAACAAGAAATGCCAGATGTTCAAGCTGGTTTCAGAAAAGGAAGTGGCACTAGAGATCACATTGCAAATTTTCAACGGCTAATGGAACATAGCAGGAACTTCAGAAGAAAATCAGTCTGTATTTTATGGGGTCTCAGATGCTTCACTAACGAGTTGGGGATCATAAACTTCATCACTATTTTTGCCTTATATATTATCTGCTGCTTTAAATATGTACTCCTATGTACAACCAGCACGCCATGTTGTCTAATGTCAGTCCTAGAATTGATTATGTTTGCTTCAGTATTTTTTCTACTCTTTCTTGGATCCTTCCTAATGCTATGTCGTTTAAACTTGTATCTGTTCACCTTATGGTATTGTATTGGAATGTACTTAATACTGATTGTACTAACCCCATACTGTGTAATCCGCCTTGAGTCTCAGTGAGAAAGGCAGACTATAAATGATGTAAATAAATAAAATAAATAATAATAATAAAATAACGGCAAAGCTTTGGACTGTGTGGATCAGGAAAAGCTGTGTGTAGTGGAACAGCCCCAATGACCTGTGAGCTTCTGGCCTTCTGGGGTTTACCGGTCGGAGTCCAAGACTCCGCAATTGCCTGGGCAGGCTTGCCATCCTGAGCCCTGCCTTCTGCCTAGTCTCCCGCTGTCTTGTATGCACCCTCCACGCCATTGTTATATACCTCATATTATGTTCTGATTTCATATTGTGCTATTGCTGCCATAATTTGCATTAGGTCCACAGACTAAGTTCTTGCTTTGATCCCTGCTTGAAATCAAAAGTATTTTGCTTGTTAATAATGCTGTTCACAGGAATGAGTGCCCGGCTTGTTATCTATGCTTCTCGAGTCCGTTGACGTTGCAGCTGTGAAACAGAATGGTAACCAGTTCAAAGGGAGGAGGAAACCTCTGATTCCTTTGTAATGTTGCCTAGACAAAGCTATTGTGTTCTCATGCAACTTCTGAGAGTTTCGCGCCTAAATGCAGACAGTACAAAAGGAGGGGGGAAATGATGCTTGATATAACAATAGTACCTCTGCTTGTATAGTTATTCCAGTGAATCTCTTTCCCAACTATGGATGTACCTATGGACTGAACAGATCTCTTAATAAAAGTCTTTTCAACCAATGCACTGGTGTGCTTGCTGTGAGGGACTTGGGGATCTAGCTGTCATAGACTGCCATTCCTGGAACTGACACCCGCTAGCTAGCACCTGTCTACTACAGGGACTGCCTTCTGTTCTTGATCACCACTGGGGGGGGACAGCCAGTTGCCAAGAGAGTACCCCTTTCCCATGGCGCCTATTTTAGGTAGGGAAGTTAAGCAGTGGGAGTCCATGTTGTACAGAGAACTGCTACCGTCACTTAAGAATTGAAAAGTATCTATTAATGAAAGGGGGAAAAATGTTTACATTCACATGTCTGAGCCCAGCAAAGTGCTGGAAAGTACTGAAAGTGGCCTACTTTTGAGCAGAGCACTTTTGAGCAAAGCACTTTCAATATTCGAAGTATACATGATCTTGCTCATTTCCTTACAAAACAATCCTATAACGTAGGTTAGTATTATATTGCAAATGAGGAGGGTGGGGGGAGAAAGATGCTTCCTTAACTCTGCCTGGCAAGTTCATGGCAGAGCTGAGATTTAAACTTAGAATTTTGTGGATCGCAGTTCACTCTCTCAGCCATTGTCTCTCACCCGCTCAAAACTTTCCCCCACAAGTTGCCAGCTCTCATGGTGGCATACATGCTTTTGAAAATTCAATGGCTGCTTTTTAAAAAATGTTGACGCAGGAAGTAGGAGAGAGGCCAAAATTGAAATGGTTTCCCAAGAGAAAGATTGGCTCAATCATCATCAACCAAAAAGGAGACGGCACCCAAGAAATCAGAAGGAGATTGAGACTTGGAAAAGCAGCCATGAAGGAACTTGAAAAGATTATTAAGGGTAAGGAGGTCTCTTTCAGGGCCAATATCAAGATAATGGACTCTGTGGCATTCCCCATTACTATGTATGGATGTGAAAGTTGGACACGGAAGAAAGTTGACAGGAAGAAGGTTGTTTCATCTGAAATGTGGTGCTGGAGGAGAGTTTTGCTGATACCATGGACAGCCAAAAAAGACAAATAAGTAAGTACTAGATCAAATCAAGCCTGAATTCTCCTAACAAACTAAAATGATAAGATTAAGGCTATTGTACTTTGGTCACATCATGAGAAGACAAGACTCTCTGAAAAAGTCAATAATGCTAGGAAAAGTGGAAGGCAGGAGGAAAAGAGGAAGACCTAAAACGAGATGGCTTGACTCAATAAACGAAGCCACGTCCTCCAGTTTGCAGGATCTGAGCAAGTCTGTTAAAGATGGGATGTTTTGGAGGTCTTTCCTTCATAGGGTCTCCATAAATCAGAAGCTACTTGATGGCATATAACACACACACAGTTCCTTGTGATAAAACATGAATAAATGTGCAGCAGGTCCAGGTTTCGATCAGAACTGCTGTGCAGGAGAAGGAAGAATGCCTGCCCTCTCCCCTAATAATGTTTTTGTGGCTGAAACAGCCTAGGTGGAGATGGATAATTTGCTCCTTTGGTCACCAGTACATGCACTGAATGCTTCCCAGTCCAGGCTTCCCATAAATTAAATAATGCTTCAACAGCTTGGTAATACCTGCCATGAAACAGGAGATTTTATTACTGAGAAGATCATTCAAATGAAACAGGTTGCAGATTTGGAGCATAATGAAAAGACATCAAAATTGACGGGGCTATTTAGATTTCCTGCCTGAGGAACCAACAGGCATTTCTACCTGCCAGGCATCTACCTTAAGAGCTGCACCCGATGAATTGGTAGGTTCTGTGCATTAAATGCCCCAGCAGTAATAAATGACATTGAGTTTGAAGGCACGTGTAGCTGGTAGCTTCCAATGTGAGATTAGTTCCCCTCGATAAAAGAGGGACTTCTGCCAAGGCAGGTTGTTAAAACAGCAGGGACAGGGTGTCTGTGTAGTAGTCCAGTCTGGAAGCAGGATGGGGTAGGTAGAGATACAGAGAGCTCCCCCTGCCTACCTTCCATATAGACAGGTTCTCCCCCAGCAGTGAAACATAACCAAGGACCATGGAGTACAACAGGGGAATTTCAAGCAGAATTTCATTTTGCTGATGGGAGGGGAACTCCCTATGCAGGGGGCTACTGGTGAAAGGGAAGCATCCTCCAAAGTCACCAAAGCGATTTTTCAGGGGATGTGTTCTGTCCTGGGCAACACAGCAACATCTGAGATGGTATTAACATTACAATGCATCCTATTATATAAAAGGCAAGCCATATTGGTGATGACTCACCTTTTATCCTTGTGCTTCCAGAGGGTATGTATGGTAGGCAACAATCAGAACTTGTATGGCAAACAACCAAGGAAGTCTGGGGTTACTAAGTAAGGCAAGCTAAGGGCAAACCATCTGCTCATCTCTTGCCATGAACACCCCATGGAAGGGGTCCCCATGAGTCAGTTTCAACGTTGTGGCACATTATTTATTATTCATTTTTGTGTTATGTGCCATCAAGTTGCCTCCGACCTATGGTGACCCTATGAATGAAAGACCTCCAAAACGTCCTATCATTAACAGACTGGCTCAGATCCTGCATACTGGAGGACGTGGCTTCTTTTATCGAGTCCAGCCATCTCATTTTAGATCTTCCTCTTTTCCTGTTGCCTTCCACTTTCCCCTAGCATTATTGACTTTTCCAGAGAATCTTGTATTCTCGTGATGTGACCAAAATGCAATAGCCTTAGTCTTGTCATTTTAGCTTGTAAGGAGAATTCAGGTTTGATTTGATCAAGTACCTACTTATTTGTCCTTTTGGCTATCTATGGTATCCACAAAATTCTCCTCCAGCACCACATTTCAAATGAATCAATTTTTTCCCTGTCAGCTTTCTTCACTGTCCAACTTTCACATCCATACATTGTGATGGGGAATACCATAGTTTGGATTATCTTAATCTCGGTTCCCAGGGAGACATCTTTATCTTTAAGGATCTTATCTAGCTCCCTCACAGCTGCTCTTCCAAGTCTCAATCTTCTTCTGATTTCTTCATTGCAGTCTCCCTGTTGGTTAATGTTTGAGCCAAGGAATACAACATTTTGAACAACTTCAATTTCCTCTTTGTCAGCTTTAAAATTGTGTAATTCCTTGGTAGTCATTACTTTTCTCTTCTTGATGTTCAGCTGTAATCCTGCTTTGGCACTTTCTCCCTTAACCTTCATCAATAGTCATTTCAAGTCTTCACTATTTTTTTGCCAGTAAAGAGGTGACATCTGCATATCTGAAGTTGTTAATGTTCCTCCCACCAATTTTCACTTCACCTTCTTCTAGATCTAATCCAGCTTTCCTTATGATATACTCTGCATAGAGGATGAACAGGTAGGACATAATATGGATCCTTGTCTGACAGTCTTGCCAACTGGAAACCATTCTGTTACCCCATATTCTGTCCTGACAGTAGAAGTATGTAAAAAGAGAAAGAAATACCTGCCACGGCTGCACCCTTGGGAGGCCCAACCTTTCCCTGGCTAATGTCTGCTTGGATCTTGATGAGTACGCAGCATGTATGGCCCGTGTCACAGTGAAGATGGCATTGAAAGTGTTGGAAATGTCTATAGACAGGATAGTTTCCATCAAATCCTGGGAAAGGGTCTCCAGATTTTCTCTCTCTCTGCATCTTACTTGCCCTTTCACAGACAACAAAGGCTTTGAATAGAAACAGTAAAATGATTTCACCCCAAACTCCAGCATATCATGTGCCATAGTCATGTTCCAGTTTATCCTTTTGTTTTTCTGCATTGAGAAAGAAAAAAATCCCTGTACACGATGAAAATATGGGACCATATCAGGCAAGTAGATGGTGAGGTCCCACGAAGCTGTTGTGATCCAGACTTTCCCCACAGGGGGCTTGATCTGCTCTTCAGCTGCTCTGTGTATACTGAATGGTATAATTGGAAAAAACTGTGGCTCCCCGAAATAAACTAATACATGGACTTTTCTCCATAAGTGAAATGCAGCAGAGGACAGGAATATACTTGTTATATGACCTTCAAGGGCTGTTGCTTGGATGCTCAATGAGAAAGCAACACAAACGCCACCCTTGCTGGCCAGAGGGGGGAAGATTTTCATGAATTGTTCTCCATTCTCAGTATCTGGTGCAATGAGACCGATCCATGTCCACTGGAAATGCAGGAGCAGTTTGAGAATCCCCAGGTATTGTGTTTCCTGGTTTGGAATTATCTGATAGAGAAAAGGGAACTGAGCTGGATCATGAAGAACGTGAGAAATGAGCCCATAAGTGACCTAGCAAGGAAAGGAAGAGATTGCAGCAAAATCCCAGTCGTTGTGATGGAAGGAAGCCCATGTAATGCGAGGATGATTTGGTATATTACTGGGAGTATGGAATAAGTGCATATGTGATTGACTTACATTTTGCCCATCCATGTGAATTTGGACAAGGCTACCCAGTAGTAGGAATCAAACTTTCTCCAGAGCAGCATTCCAAGTCTATTTGTTTATTCGTGTAACATCTTCTGTACACAAGGGCACCCTTATGTACACAAAGCACCACTTGGGAAATACACTACCATACAAAATTTGGTTACAAATCTAAATCTTGTAATCTAATAATAATAGCAATAATAATAACATTGGCTTTATATACCGCCCTTCAGGATGACTTAACACACACTCAGAGTGGTTTACAGAGTTTGCTATTATTATCCCAACAACAAACACCCTATGGGGTGGATGGGGCTGAGAGAGTGCCTAGAAGCTGTGACTAACCCAAGGTCACCCAGCTGGCTTCAAGTGGAGGAGAGGGGAATCAAACTCGGCTCTCCAGATTAGAGTCCCATACTCTTAACCACTAAACCAAACTGCATAAACTCTGGGATAACACCATTTCTTCTCCAAGGGTCTCCAGGATAAATGGGTCTATCTTTGTAGGATGTGATGGTCAGAAGGAACCCATCCGTGCAGGATGCTCCCAGCATTTGGCCTGATTCAACATGGGGTGTTTTTTCTTCTGTTTCTGAAATCTTAAGCTCTGGGTTTGCAAGAGTCATCTAGAATGCCTCATGAAGCTCTAGAAAATAGGAAAAGATCTGTTCTCTAGCCCTGGTTCTCACTTATTTCCTGCCCTGAGTAAAGATTCCAAAACAGCAGGGGGGGGAATGCAGTCAGATCAGACTCAGAGGGAGTTAAACACCAATTAAATTATTTGAAATATAAAATGAGGCACCATTTTTAAGCTAGTTCATCCTTAAAGCAGCACCTTGATTATCTGAGATTATTTCAGATTCCAGCTCCCACAAAACGTTCAATGTTTGTAACAGGAAGGGACAAATATTACAGCAGACTTAAAGTGACTTTCAAGTCTAAACACATCAAAGATACCAATCTCATCTACTTACTAAAATAGTCAGGGGGGAAACCCCTCCTGTGTACCTTTTCTCCCAAGATATCTGTAAGCAAGTTTTCTGTCACTGTTTTTTGATTTAATCATCATATTAGCATCATCTCCTGTCACATTTAGATTTTGTCCAAGACATATATTACAAAAAAGAAATAAGTTTTAAAGGGCTGTATATAATTAGCTATATAAGGTTTGTATCTCTGACCAGCATTTCATATATTTTTTCCATCAGAGCCTACTTGCAACCAAATTTTCTTTTCCAAATCATAGTGAAAACAAAACAGAGAAGCCACTTGATTTAACCTGCTCAGATATTTGTGGCCTTCTATCTGTGCAGGATCTGTGAAAGCACAGATATTTCTCAATATTCCTAGATGGCCACAGCAGATACACCATCCTATACCTCTTCAGTAAAATATTCGAGATGCTGGGCCATCTTAGAGACTACAGAGCAATGGTCCAGAATGAATTTGGAAGGAAACCACAGATCCTGCATTCAGGTAATGGCACAGAATACATGTCACGCAGCAGCTCCCAAGAGGAAGGCATGCAACACCAGACCACCGTGGCGTATAACCCAGAACAAAATGGAGTGGCAGAAAGAAAAAAAATAGGTCATTATTACTAGATATGATGAGATGTATGTTGCGTGATGCTCAGCTATCAATTGAATTTTTGGGGGAAAGCAATAATGGCTGCTACATATCCATAGAACAGGATGCCAACAAAACTACAGGTGCAACACATAAGACTGTTTGGAAACAAGGCCTATGCATACATTTCAAAGGGGAAAAGGTCCAATCTAGATGAAGGAATCTCAAAGGAATTCTTGTTGGATATTCATCATAAAGCAAAGGGTACAGAATCTTTGATCTATGCAGCAAAAGGGCCAGAGTGTACAAACTTGTATACTTCAATGAAAGTGAGAAGGCTACCCCATAGAGAGGCCCCAAATTGAAGAGAACAGCCGGCCTGTGTTTTCTGATATCTCTCCTTCTAGAGGGATCACACAATGATCGTTCATAAAATGATGGGCATGTGTCATTTTTTATTCTCTAGTGAAACAATGATTTTATATTGTTCCCAAACCCAGCCAGATCTGTTGGACAAGGGGGTGAAAGAAACGCTTCTTCAAAGAGGAAGAAGCTAAATATCTCTGAACTCTTAAAAACTACTGTCTGCTTCTAGCATCAAAATTTGATCTCCAGCTCCATTGCAGGAGAAGCCCAGAATTTAGGGAGTCCAGGAGCACAAGAAAACAGCAAGAACTTGTTAGAGAGATTAAAGGCTCAGAGGGTTTTCCCAAAGAAAACTAGGATTACACCCGGCCCGTTCATACCAGTGGGATTTTGTAGATGCCCAGCACACTGGAAACATGGATGGGGATTTTAGACTCAGCCCGGTCAAGTACAGCCAACAGGGTCTTCTCACCTCCACACTGGTAGTTTGGAATATTCTCTTTCCCCATGAAAAGCAGATCTAACACACCATCATAAGTCAGCCTTGCATTCGAATAGCTATCATAGATGTCGTAGCCCAGAGAGATGTTGGGCAAGATCCTGGGATTCTGATTGATCTCCTGAATGGCAAGCAGGAAGGACAAGATGATTGCATATTGTGTGTTTGTAGAACTGTCAAAGGGAAAAAAATACATTTTCATCTTCTATTCATTGAAATCATCATGCCAATCCCTCGCGTCTTTTCCAGGAAAACAAATGTCTGGATTCTATTCACAGAACTGTCACATTTTATGTCCTTTCTTATGCTGAAAGGAGGAACTTTGTACAAAGAAAGCAGCTCTCTGCTATCTAGAAAGCGTTCCAGGGGAGATGCACCCTCCAGTGCTGGGAGGGGGAACTCACAATTACCAAAGACCGAAATCAAGTCAAATCGGTGTTCCAGAGGACCATGTAAAAGAAGCAACACTCGGGAAAGGGGAGTGAGAGTTTTGATGTTCCCAAACTGCTTTCTCCCAATTCACATTACAAAGGCACTGCTGGTTTGCACTTGGCGATAGGATTTTGTGGTTTATCAGTTGCTGATAAAACTCGGCAGCAACAGAACTTGGACACAGCAGGTTTCCCTGCTGCAGTCCCCAGTAAGTTGCTAACCTAACCCCCCCCCCTTTCTGTCACCAGAACTTTTGCACATTTTACCTTTAATACTTCAAAAGGAACCTTAGCAGGGTGATGGAAATGAAATGACTCATCACATGGACAACGCTGTATGGCTGCTCAAAACACAAAAAAAGGATATCAAAGTGTCAGTGATTTTCCAGGGACATGAGTGCTGAAAGGCTATGAAAGTCAAATCAGGTGGAGTCAGATCAAATCATCGCTACAAATTACTTACACTGCTGCTCTTAGGTTAGCAAGAGAATGTCCTGGAAGATTAAAATGTTCTCCTGCTGGGTTTTGAGTATTGTGATTTTTAATGACAGGTTTATGTCCATTTATTCTTTTTGCTGAGAGACTGACTTGTGTGTCCAATGTAGGGAGTGACCAATGTGCCTCCTATTGGGAGAGGGGTTGCCATAAACCAAAATGCCACTTTCCCCTAAATTCACCTTAAAAATAGTCACTGGTCGTAATAACGCCAGCCATAACATCTCACGTTCATTCATTTGTTCATCTTCATAGAATTACAGAATCCAACCCCCCGCTCAATGCAAGATAAGCCTAAAGCATCCCTGACAAATATCCACAGTCAAACTCTTCTACCCCGGAAATTCTGTTGGTTTTCAAGGTGCTATTGTGCTCAAATTGTGTTGTTCTACTGTGGACCAAAATGGCTACCTGCCTGAATCTATCTATCTATCTATCTATCTATCTATCTATCTATCTATCTATCTATCTATCTATCTATCTATCTATCTATCTATCTATCTATCTATCTATCTATCTATCTATCTATCTATCTATCTATCTATCTATCTATCTATCTATCTATCTATCCTTTCCTTTCCTTCCTTCCTTCCTTCCTTCCTTCCTTCCTTCCTTCCTTCCTTCCTTCCTTCCTTCCTTCCTTCCTTCCTTCTGTTGAAGTTCTGCTAGGAAAACCTAAGCTAATGGTAATATTGAAGCGATCAATAGGAATCACAACAGCCACATCTGAGACATGTCCTTCTGCATACAAGATGAAATTTTGCTGCTCATAAGCTGTGGGATACCACAAATTACTTACTATTCAGTTCTGGTAAGGGGAGGCTTCTTAAAGGTAAATGGATACAGATAAGAAAACTTTAGAGTCAAGATCCCGCCAATGAGGAGATCTCCTGGCCTGTAAAAGTTCCATGGATCATTTAAATCCTTGATGAATTTCAGTGGGCATTTTGCTTTCAATGTCCCACAGATGACATCATTGGGAAGCAGCACCACTGCCGCTACCAGAACCAGCAACAGCATTCTGGACCTGCCCCCTACAGAATCCTCCCTTGTGGCTGCCCCTCAAATCCAGGCCAAGCAAGTTAGCAGAAGCCAAACCCCACTTTGAAAATCAAGACAATGTAGACTTCAACATTAGAGCTGAGACTTCTGATCCTAAAGGTGTAATATTGAAGCAAACATTGCACACAGTTCATTCCTGCCCAAATGCCCTGCCCAGATCCTTGCCATCACAGGAGGCATTTATGCACCAGAAGAAGTGATTGTGTTTTGCTTTAGATCTTGACGATCATGTCATTGTTTTTGAAGTTTCTTTCTGAAGTAATCCCTTGATGAAAAAACAACAAACTGTTATTTTCATAATTATAAGGGGGGAAATTGTTTCTGCAACCTCCTCCAACTTTCTGCCACTCTGGACACAGCAGGAGAAAAACATGTTTGTTAGAACCCCTTATGGAGTGGCCTACCTCATGAAGTCTGAAAGGCTCCCATGCTCCCAGGCTTTCCATTAAGTATGCAAAACTGAACCATTCAGTAGGGCTACAGGGCTGTAGTGTAATAAAATGGTTTGGAAGGATACTTTTGTAAAAGGAGTTACTGTGGAGTATACTACATATTGTCTGTTGCTTTAAGGCTGTTCTATGTAATTTCTGTATTGTTTAATGGGTTGTGTTAATGTGGCGGTAATGGTTAAGAGTGGCGAGACTCTAATCTGGAGAACCGGGTTTGATTCCCCACTCCTCTACTTGAAGCCAGCTGGGTGACCTTGGGTCAGTCACAGCTCTCTCAGAACTCTCTCAGCCCCACCCACCTCACAGGGTGATTATTGTTGTGGAGATAATAATAACACACTTTGTAAACCACTCTGAGTGGGCATTAAGTTGTCCTGAAGGGCGGTATATAAATCAAATGTTGTTGTTATTAATAGGATGCCAGACCTTCCACTCTAATGTAGACTTGCCAAGCCCACCAACATCGGGTGCCCCCTGCTAGCACTAAGGTGGCCAGCAGAGGGGTGGTTGAGAAATGTCAACAGTTTCCTGGCTTGCTAACATCACTTGTCGTGCACATGAAAGTGACATCCATGTGTTGCTGGGTGATGCTGGAGACAATCTGGTATTTGGGCAACACTTTCTAAGTTTAAACTATAAAGCTTTGCCCAAATAATATATTGTCCCCAGTGTCTCATAGTGATGCTCTGTCATCCCTTTGGGCACATGGGGAGTGATCAGCACATCACTAGCAGTCAAATGACAGCACCAGCTGGTTGCCAGAGGGAATTTGGCAACTCTACTATAATGTATCAGTCTATGGAAGACAGGCTATGTTGAAGCAGACTCACAACCCTTGCAGCAAGAAATCAGGCTCTTGAGTAAATGGGTTTTTATGGAGATAGCTTGGCTTCACCATAGGATATCCATCCATAGGATACACAGAAGCAGTTTAAAGGCAACTGGTGGTACACAGGCTCCTTGTTAGGAATGACACATTTGGTACATGATACAATATATCTATCCCTCTACATGTCGCCCCCCACCTCCAAGTCCATCCATCAGAACATAATCTATAGCGGGGCGGAAGGAGCTGTTCCAAGACCACTGCGACAAGCCATTTGAGATAAGGGGTCCGCTGTACTGGAATCTGGAAAGCAACAAGGGAGCAGGTGCACAAGGCTATTGCAACATATATCTAAGCTGGGTAGCAATATGGAGGGGCTGTGGGCAACAGACCTGACATAATGCAAGACTGGTGGTGTGTGTTGCGGAAGTCCTGGATTTAGCATACTCCAGGAAGTTCTGATATCACTAATTGAATTCCCCACCAGCAGTCAAGCTCCATGCTGTAAGGTGGATACAATGGGGATAACACAAAGCCATTTCAGCCACATTTCCCATAGATCATTCAACCCAGGGAACTGTAACAGACAGCCCTAGACCACTCCCATCAGGGATTCAGATACTGGCCATTTCTTTAAAAATATTTTAATTTTCCAAACATATAAAAATCATCTTATTATATAAAAGAGTAAGCGTATTCTAGACAACTCACTTCCTACTCTGGTGCTCCATCAGAGAGCACTGCTGCAGCAGGAAACTTAGGCTGAGATCAGGAGTGAAGCAGGTGGCAATGCCTGCTCCCCACCTTTACCCAACCAGGATCAGGACGGAAGCAGGAGGCAATGCCCACCTCTCCTTCACTCTGCTAGAATCAGGAAGGAAGAAGGTGGCAATTCCTGCTCCCAGCCAACATCTGGCTGGGATCAGGAGTGCAGCAGGTGGCAATGCCCCCCACCCCCCAACCTGGCCAGGATCAGAAAAGGAGCAGGAGGCAATGCTCACATTCCACCTTCACCCAGTCAGGAACAGGAGCGGAGAAAGTGACAATGCTCAGCCATCTGGCTTCATCCAGCCAGGATCAGGCACTGAGCAGGTGGCAATACCCGCCCTTTCACCTTCATCCAGCCAGAGCAGATAGCAATTCCCACCCCCGCCTTCACTCAAACAGGATCAGGAGGGAAGCAGGTGGCAAACCTCACCCTCAACTTCACCCGGCTGGGATAAGACACGGAGCAGGTGGCAATGTCTGTCCCCCTTCACCCGGCCAGGATGAGGTGCGGAGCTGGTGGCAATGCCCACTCCCCACCTTCACCCAGCTGGGATCAGAAGAGGAGCATCAGGCAATGCCCATCTCCCACCTTCACCCAGTTGGGAACAGGAGCAGAGCAAGTGGCAATGCCCGCCCAGCCTCCTTCATCCAGCCAGGATCAGGCACTGAGCAGGTGGCAATACCTGCCCTTTCACCTTCACCCAGCCGGGATCAGGAGCAGAGTAGATGGCAATGCCCTTCCCCCCACATTCACTTAAATGGGATGAGGAGTGAAACAGGTTCCAAACCTCACCGACTTCACCTGGCCAGGATCAGGCACAGAGGAGGTGACAATGCCTATTCCCCTTCACCTGGCCAGGATGAGGCATGGAGCTGGTGACAATGCCCAATCTCCACCTTCACCCAGCCAGAATCAGGAGCAGAGCAAGTGGCAATGCTCACCCACCTGCCTACATCTGGCTGGGATCAGGCACAGAGCAGGTGGCAATGCCTGCCCACCCACCTTTCTTTCAGCCAGGATCAGGCACTGAGCAGGTGGCAATACCTTCCCTTTCACCTTCACCCAGCCAGGATTAGGAGCAGAGCAATTGGCAATGCCCACCCACACACCTATATCTGGCTGGGATCAGGCGTGAAGCAAGTGGTAATAGCCCCTGCTTTTACCCAATGGGGGTCAGGAGCAGAGCAGGTGGCAATGCCTGCCCCCTGCCTTCACTTGGCCAGGATTAGGAGTGAAGAAAGCGGTAATGCCCACCCCCCACCTTCACCCAGCCAGGATGAGGAGCGGAGAAGGTGGCAATGCCCACCTTCCACCTTCACCTGGCCAGAATCAGAAACAGAGATTTGGCAATGCCCAACCACCTCCTTCTTCTGGCCAGGATCAGGAGCAGACCAGGTGGCAATACCTGCTCCCTGCCTTCACCTAGCAGGGATAAGTAGCAGCACTGGTGGCAATGCTTGCCTTCCGCCTTCACACAGCTGGGAACAGGAACAGAGCAGGTGGCAATGCCTGCCCTCCCACCTTCACCCAACAGGGATAAGAAGCAGCACTGGTGACAATGCTTGCCCTTCGCCTTCACCCAACTGGGATCAGGCATGGAGCAGGTGGCAATGCCCACTCTGTGCTTTCACCCAGCCATATCAAGAGATGTGCAGATGACAATGCCCACCCCTGCCTTCAACCAGCTGGAATCAGGAGTGCAGATAGCAACAATGCCCATGCCCTTCACCTGGTTGGGTGAAGGCATGGAATAGGACACAATGCCTGCCTCCTTCACCTGGCTGAGATTGGGTATAGAGGAGGCAGCAATGCCCATCCTCCTTCACTTGGTCTGGATCAGACACGGAGTAGGTGGCAATGACCACCCCCCCTTCACTAAGCTGGGATCAGGTGCAGAGCAGGTGGCAATGCCTGCCCCCTGCTTTCACCCAGCCACACACCCCCACCTTCACCTGGCCAGGATCAGTCATGGAGGAGGAGGGAATGCCTGCCTGCCCATCGTCCCCTTTCTAGAGCCTATTGTATTTTTTCTAACAATGGGCTTTATTGCTAGCACTATATAAAAGAGTAAGAGTGTTCCAGACAACTCACTTTCTACCCTGGTATGCTTCCAGAGGGTGCTGCCATGGCCGGAAACCCAGGCTGGGATCAGGAGCAGAGCAGGTGGCAATGCCTGCCCCTGCCTTCACCCAGCCAGGACCAGGAATGGAGCAGATGGCAATGCTCACCAATCACCTTCACCTGGCTGCAGAGCAGGAGGTAATACTCAACCCAACCTTCACCTAGCTGGAATCAGGAGCAGAGCAGGTTGCAATACCTGCTTCTTGCCTGCACTTGGCCAAGATCATAGATGGAGCAGGTGGAAATACCTCCCCCCCCCTTCACCTGGCTGTGATCAGGAGTAGAGTAGGTGGCAATGCCCACCCACTCCAGCTTCATCCAACTGGAATAAGGAGTGGAGGAGGTGGCAATACCCACCCCTCCACTTTCACCTGGCTGGGATCAGAAGTGGAGGAGGAGGCAATGCTCACCCCCAGCTTCATGCTGCCAGGATCAGGAGCTGAACAGATGGCAATGCCCTCTCCCACCTTCACCCGGGTGGGATCAGGAGCAGAGCAGGTAGCAGTGCTTGCCCTCCAACTTCACCCAGCCGGGATCAGGAATGGAACAGGTTTTGTCACTCACTCCACCTGATAGCATGCTGTGTTATAGCATCTGCTTTACTGTGTTATTGCATCTGCTTCAGCAAGAACTGAGGTTGTGCAAAGAAGTAGGGGTCACAATGGGAAAGTGGAAGTAAATCATTTGATTGGCAAATTGATATTAAAGGACAATTCATCACAGTCACTAAGTGTCAGAATTTGTGGGTTCATGTAATGGCATGGTGGAATGCTACCAAAGAAATCCATCCAAAAGTCATTCTAAAGAAAGGGGTTGCATGTATGCACTCAGAACCAAGAGACCATTGAGGTAATTTCCCCTGTCTGCTCAGTTCGTAGAGGCATCATGGACCTATTGCCACATCTAGATGCCTAGGAAAGGCTAGGGCCCAGAAGAGGAGGCTAGGTGGGGAATTTTCCAGTGGAGTGCAGAAACATGCAAAGCTGTCACACAGGGCACAGAAGTCAAAGATGTGACCTGATCTTTCTACCAGATTAGCACAATTGACGAGTGGTAGTGAACCTGGCCTAGGCTGCAATAATCCTGTCTTGTTGAGGTGACTGTGGACCTGTTTGACAAGGTTAAGTAATGGTTGTTGGGGGTTTTCCGGGCTGTATTGCCGTGGTCTTGGCATTGTAGTTCCTGACGTTTCGCCAGCAGCTGTGGCTGGCATCTTCAGAGGTGTAGCACCAAAAGACAGAGATCTCTCAGTGTCACAGTGACACTGAGAGATCTGTGACACTGAGAGATCTCTGTCTTTTGGTGCTACACCTCTGAAGATGCCAGCCACAGCTGCTGGCGAAACGTCAGGAACTACAATGCCAAGACCACGGCAATACAGCCCGGAAAACCCCCAACAACCATCGTTCTCCGGCCGTGAAAGCCTTCGACAATACAAGGTTAAGTAAGTTCACTGGCCACTAGTTCATAGCTGTGGGGACTCCTAGGGTCAGGTGACAGTGTCTATGCTCCCGTGATTAAAATCCAGGGTTGTATTGTCTTGGGCCTTGCCTTTGAGTTTCACAGTTTGGCCATGGGGTTATTACTTGATTTAGATCACCAAGGACACTGTCGTAAAGGGAGCAACATGTCGGGGGTTAACCATCCTTTTCAGAGAAGTGAAGGAGAAGGATGAGGTGGACCTGAGGAGGGAGATAAATGAATGAGATTTAGGAGGTTTACTGCACCTGGGCCAGGCGGTTGATACCTGGCCTCTTTTATGGGAGTTTCAGCAGCTGGTGGGGCACCAAGCCTTGTCTCCAGGGTGTTGTCACCTAGAAGTGGAGTTTCAGGCACCTCCCTGCCTAGGGGCCCAATGGCTTCTGGGTTTGGTTCAGGGGCACTGGTGGGTTCAGCAGTGGCCCATTGACCAGTCAGAATGGAGATCTTACTACTTGGATTTACATGCTTGGGCCTTACATGCTTGGATTTTTCCAATCCTCATGGTAGTTGGATTGTGGGGGAGGAAATTAGACAACCCCTCATCCCCCTTCACATGGACGATTAGGCAATGGTCCCCATACCTAACCTTCTTTCATCCAAGTCACATAGGATCTTGAGATGGATCCTAGAGTCCGGCATTTATATTTCAAGGCAGCACTGGTCTCACCTGCAGATGGAATAGTGCAGCTTGTACCTTGGATTCCCTGAGCTATGCTGTGGGGAGGGCCATGGTTGCTTGGCAACCAGGTTCCATCACTCCCGTTATGAGGTGTACCTATGAGGCCAGGAGTCGCTGGACAGAAGTGTTGTTAGGCTAAGGCGCAGGTTGTTCTGTAGGGATTATGGCTGAGCCAGTGGATCTCTGCCACAGTTATGGGGGAGTGGAAAGTTAAGGAGCTTGCCTCATATCCAGCAGCAACCATCAGGTGGCTTAGGTACCTTTAGGTTCACCTCCAGGTTTCCTACTGGTGCTCAACTGCCTGCAAGGCAGGGAATGGTGAGAAAGGGAGGAACATCACCAGAGTTCTGATTCATTGACATGACAGCTTGTGCACCCAGAAGATACATCAGTGTATCTGCAGGGGACACTGGGAACATTCTTGTATTTGGGTCAAAATCTATGGTTAAACCATGGAGTTATGGCCAAATACCCGAGTCCAAAGCATCCACTGGCAATGCTCTTATGTCACTTTCAGGTACACAGGGAGTAATATCAGTTCCTTGACAGGAATGTAATAATGTAGCCCCACCTGGTGAGCCCCACCTACCTGGTATTTCCCCCTACCCCACACCAGTTGAGAGTAGGGATCTGGCAACCTTTCTGCAATGGGAGAGGTCTCAGACACCTGCCACTTTGACCACTGGTGCCTCAGGTGCAAGCAGGAAGAAATGAGGAAAAACTGGTGCATTGTGCTGGCTTCCTGAACTCACATCTGGTAAAAAAAATCAAAAGTGTCACAGAGGAAATTCTAGCATTTACAAAAACTGATAAAGCACCTAAAAAACTTCCTACTTAGGAAGTAATGCAAGCGCAACAGTGTGAGGCCAGTGCACCAAGCGCCACGCCTCCAATTTCTCCTGGGGCAGCTGGATGCAACCTAGCAGATATGCATGTTGATGTTTATGCTTTGTTTTAGCTCCGTTTTCAGATTTCTGCCCCGTTCCGGACTTCTGCAATCCCAGTCGTATTGCGTTGTTTGTTGGATGTCCCATGCTGTTGATTATATTGACTTACACTATTTAAGCCTTGAGTCTGATTGAAAAAGGCAGACAGTAAATAATATAAATACATAAAGATTGTGAAATGAGTCAGTAAGACCAGAGATGCTCAATGGGACCAAAGGTCTATTTAGCCAAGCAACCTGTCTCTGAACGTGGTTAGTTAGATGCCCTCTCCCAAGTAGGAAGATAAGTGTGGCGGATCTTTCCCATCTTTCTGGTTTATGTATACTTAGAAAATATCCTCTTGGAAAAAAACATCCTTGGAATGGATTACAGGGGGAAAACACTATCATCCCCCTCCCCACCAATTTTGCCTGGTCTTCCCCCACCTGAGCCACTTCAGGTCTCTATAAACGCATGAACAAGACAATGGAAATAAACTTGTAAATGGTTGAATAAAATGGAATGCAAGAAAGTGCAAGGTGTGCTATTGTTTCTGAAAGCACATCCCTAGAGGCAATGGTGACTCCACCAGATATGCTACCAGGGTCATATGACTTTGAGGAGGTCCCTGGAATCCCAACAGTCAGAAAAACTAGGTTTTATCAGCTCCCACCATTTCTGTATCCACTGCAAGCCAGATTGGTTGACTCAGCCACTAAATTTAGAGCTCCCTATAATGTAAAATGCTATTTCCCTAGGAGAGCAACTTCCCTCCCCCCTCCCTCCTATGGCCCAGGAAACCTGTAAAATAGATGGCATACAAGTTCCCTATAACAGACAGCAAAAAAATTGGGTGAGAGACAGCAGGACACTTTTTATTGTCTTTGGGGATTGCGATAATCATTGTTTCAGGTCACATTTTAAAAATTTCTACTTGAGTTATAAGTTGCATGTACATCATGCAAGGATAGCAAGGAGTCCCCCACTCTTGCATTCAATTTAAACAGTTCACTTTTCTCATTAGATGCTCTTTGTTATTAAGATCAGGCCTGATGATGATAATGTAGCATTTGGGAAGGAAGATGCAGCCCAGCAAGCCAGCACTGGAGGCCAAGATGGAGAAGACCTGCACGGCTACCATGTATTTCCCCATTGTGCTCAGGTAGGTGGGCACAAAGGACACCCAGACACTGCAAAAGACCAGCATGCTGAAGGTGATCAGCTTAGCTTCATTGAAGGCTCCAGGCAGCTTCCTGGCCAGGAAAGCCACCGTGAAAGAGATGGCAGCCAGGAAGCCCATGTAGACCAGGGCACCATAAAACATGATGATAGACCCTTCGTTGCATTGCAATGTGATCTGTCCAGGTTGGGAGCTCATGTCAGACTCTGGGAAGGGGGGAGAGATTCCCAGCCAGAGGGCACAGAGGACAACTTGGATAGCGGGACAAGAAATAACAATGAAGTTGGCCAAACTCTTCCCCAGCCATTTCTTCATCCTGTTCCCTGGTTTGGTGGCCATGAAGGCCACCACCACAGTGATCGTTTTGGCCAACACAGAAGAGATGGCAACTGAGAAGATGATGCTGAAGGCAGTTTGTCGGAGAAGGCAGGTCACCTTCCTTGGCTTGCCAATGAAGAGAAAGCAGGAGAGAAAGGAAAGCAGGAGGGAGGTGAGAAGAATATAGCTAAGATCCCGGTTGTTGGCTTTGACTATGGGGGTATCTAGGAATTTAATGAAAAGTCCTAAAACAGAACAAGTGATTAGGGACAAGAACAGAGGAAAGACAGCTAGGCTGATCCCCAAAGGTTCTTCATAGGAGAGGAAAGTTATGGTCTTTGGGACGCATCGAGTTCTGTCCTTGTTTGGATGCTGGTCTTCTGGGCATTTGTCACAGCGTTCTGCATCTGGAAAAGAATAGGAGTGACTTCAGTATTAGGAATTGACATTGACAATAAATCTGTGTTCTAAAATATTCAATAAAGGAAATTTTTGCGGATAATATATCATTCACTTAAAAAATATTGTTCCGTTTGGTTTGGGCTCTCTGTCTGGCCGCTGTGAGAAACTATATGGAACTTTGGTCTGATACAGAATGGCTCTCTTGCCTTTTGTTCAGAGAGGTTAGAACATGCAAAATTGGGGCTATGTGCACAGTTCCTTCTTGTGCCATTGACAATGATGACAACTGAACCTTCTCACCTTTCTACAATTTAGGGCAGAGACTTTCCTCCTCATGAGAAAGAGATGAAATTGTGCCCCCCTCTGCAGAATAGCTACTGTCTGAGATCTGAACCTTGCTTTTGAAGGGTCTTGCTATCATTTTGAGCCTGTGAGGGGACAGAAGCTCCTATGGGAAGCATCTGAGTTGCCATTTACATTAGGGAGGAGTGGCAAACTGTTATAAGTGCCAGCCAGTAGCTTCTGACGTATGTCAACCCTGTGAATTAATGCCTTCTGAAATGTCCTATAATTACCAGCCTTGCTCAGGTATTGCAAACTGAAGGCCATGGCTTCCTTTACTGAGTCAACTATCTCATGTTGGATCTTTTCCTACTGCCAGCCCATTTTTTCTACATAGGTAAAAGAGGCTCCCCTGGTAATAGAATAAATACTGAACATGGAAACCCATAACCATGGGCATCAAAGTACAAATGTGTGTGAAAAAATCAATCTGTATGATATGATATAAGTATAATATATAATATTATTATAATATTATAATATATTATAATATAATATATCCATCCACATAATACTCAGTAATCAATCACAAATCAATGCAAATATATCAAACAGTTACAAAAGTCCTATATCCTGATTGTTGGCCAAAGTTGTACAGTCAGTATTAATCCAAGTTATATTAAGTATAATAAATTCTTCTCCTTTCTCTTTTCTTGTTGGTGCATGAAAGATGGGTGATCTGGATGGAGCACTGTAGCTGTCCAATATTTTTTATTTTTTATTTCCAATATTTTTTATTTCCAATAGTTTTATTGTAGAATTAAAAGCCCAATGAAAAGGGCATAAAGCAAAAGAAAAAGAAAGTAAATGAAGCTTATAAGAAGAAAGAAAACAGAGCTTAAAAATAGAAGAAAACCATAATACATATTTAATTTCCATTCTTTTTTACAACACAATAAGATACGAGTTGCCATGTAAGTCCTAAATGTAGGCAACAGTATCTATTCTCTTTTTTTTTTACAGTTGGAACAATAATGGGCGAGAAAACTCCCTGTGAGCCCAACAACAGGCCAGCTGATTATTAAATATATTTCATGTGTCTGCCTCTTCAGAGTCCAATACCGAGTGTGCCACAAACTAATCTTCAATAAAAATTTACCCTTCATAAAATGTACTTGTCAAGCCATATACAGTTCCCAAATTTGATTTTAATAAACTCGCCAAATACAAAGGCTACAGTGTCTCTACTGCCGTTCTCGGCACACCTCAGGTCTCAGCTATGCGGGCCCCACCAAGAGAAAGATTAATTAAACAGCTTGTGACTCTCAGGTTAAAGGTACAGATATTCATAAGTTAAAGGTTCATTGTCCATAGTGTAATGACAGACAGGAAACTGGAGAGTGGAAGAAACTGCTCAGATCTTGCCTCATAACCCTCATTTTTTTTTTGCCTTTAAGGTAATGCTTTTGGCATCACCCACCTTCCTGTGTGGAGATGGTCCCTTCCGGGCATGGATCACAGTCATAGCAGCAAAATGGCTTCCCTTCCTGAGCCTTCTTGGCATATCCAGGCTGGCAGCTCTTGGTACACCTGGAACGGGGCAGGGGCTAACCAGCAACAGCAACAGCAACAGAAACAATAGGTTAGTTTTGTTGTTGTTGCAAATGCACCATACTTGGAAAAGGCTCAACAGCACTTCTAGTTTGTGGCCTGCTGACTAGTCTGTGGCTGACTACTGACTTCAGGGAATTGTCTCATTCAGCAGGCACAGTTATTAGAACAGACCTGTTTATGTACATTCAAGATCCAACTTGTACTGCAAGCTTTACTGACTGGATAGGAACAGGGACAGCGTACTCAGCTGGATAATGTCACTTCTGGGAGTTTGCCCCCCACTGATTGTCACCTGAAAACCCCATTTTTACCGTACCTTTTCCCACAATGGGGATCCAAAGCAATTCACATCTCATTTTAACTTCACACCAACCCTGTGAGGTAAGTGAGGCTGATAGTGGTGACTGGTTCAAGGTCACCCAGTTAGCACCATGGCAGAGCAGGAATTCAAACCTGGCTCTCCCACATCCCAATCTCAACCCAGACATTTGGATGAGATGAGCAAGTCATGTGGTAGTAAGTAACCTGGAGGTTGCTACCACACCTGCTCCTAATGAGACTTCCCTCAGGCTGCCAATTCTGTTGTGATTGCTTAATAATGACAAACAGATTATTAAATCTTAACAAATGAGAAATGGAATAAAAGAAAAATAGTATATTTCCCAACCTGGGTTAATATCTTGGGGAACAGAATGTCATCCTTCTCAATGGTGAGTTTGAGGTCTGGGGATGCCTGTCTCTCTACACTCCCCACCTTCACTCCAACAACAGACTTATTGGGGAATCCCATCCATTTTGTGATATCAAAATCCACTGTGACATCCCCATTCTCGTCCCAATATGCTTCACCCATGGAAGTGTTGTAAAGAGGGACTTCCCTTAGGAAAATGTGGAGCTGGAATGGAAGTGAAAAGCCAGGCATTTAAAAACTAGGAGGCAAAACTAGGAGTTCCATCTTGTGGAACGAGTTGCTATGAGTTGGTTGCGACTTGATGGCACATTATTCACTACTATTCATCAAGTTATGTAAAAAGGAGAAGAAATACCTGCCACGGCTGCACTCTTGGGAGGCCCAACCTTTCCGTGGCTAATGTCTGCTTGGATCTTGATGAGTACGCAGCATGTATGGCCCGTGCCACAGTGAAGATGGCATCGAAAGTATTGGAAATATCTAGAGACAGGATAGTTTCCATCAGATCCTGGGAAAGGGTCTCCCGATTTTTTCTTTCTCTGCATCTTACATTCCATTTCATAGTCAACAAAGGCTTTGAATAGAAACAATCAAATGAGTTCATCCCAAATGCCACCATTTTACTTCCCATATTAATGTCCACATTTATCCTTTTGTTTCTCTGCATGGAGAAAGAAAAAAATCCCTGTATATAATGAAAAAATGTGACCATACTTGAAAAGTAGATGGTGAGGTCCCATGAAGCTGTTGTGATCCAGACTTTCCCCACAGGGGGCTTGATCTGCTCTTCAGCTGCTCTGTGTATACTGAAGGGTATAATTGGAAAAAACAGTGGCTCCCCAAAATAAACAAATACATGGACTTTTCTCCATAAGTGAAATGCAGCAGAGGACAGGAATGTGTTTGCTATCTGTTCTTCACGGGCTGTTGCTTGGATGCTCAGAGAGAAGGCAACACAAATGCCACCCTTGCTGGCCAGAGGGGGGAAGATTTTCATGAATTGTTCTCCATTCTCAGTATCTGGTGCAATGAGACCGATCCACGTCCAGTGGAAATGCAGGAGCAGTTTGAGAATCCCCAGGTATTGTGTTTCCTGGTTTGGAATTATCTGATAGAGAAAAGGGAACTGAGCTGGATCATGAAGGACATGGGAAATGAGCCCATAAGTGACCTAGGAAGGAAAGGAAGAGATTGCAGCAAAATCCCAGCCGCTGTGATGGAAGAAAGCCCATGTAATGCGAGGGTGATTTATATATTTCTGGGAGCATGGAATGAGTGCATATGTGATTGACATACATTTTGCCCATCCATGTGAATTTGGACAAAGCTACCCAGTATTAGGAATAAAACTTTCTCCAGAGCAGCTTTCCAAGTCTATTTGTTTATTTGTGTAACATCTTCTGTACACAAGGGCACCCTTATGTACACAAAACAACACTTGGGAAATACACTACCATAAAAAACTTGGTTACAAATCTAAATCTTGTAATCTAATAATAATAGCAATAATAATAACATTGGCTTTATATACCGCCCTTCAGGATGACTTCACACCCACTCAGAGTGGTTTACAGAGTTTGCTATTATTATCCCAACAACAACAAACACCCTATGAGGTGGATGGGGCTGAAAGAGCTCCTAGAAGCTGTGGCTGACTCAAGGTCACCCAGCTGGCTTCAAGTGGAGGAGAGGGGAATCAAACTCGGCTCTCCAGATTAGAGTCCCATACTCTTAACCACTAAACCAAACTGCATAAACTCTGGGATAACACCCATTTCTTCTCCAAGGATTTCCAGGATAAATGGGTCTATCTTTGTAGGATGAGATGGTCAGAAGGAACCCATCCATGTAGGATGCTCCCAGGCACTGGGCCTGATTTAACATGGGGTGTTTTCTCTTCTGTTACTGAAATCTTAAACTCTGGGCTTGCAAGAGTCATCTAGAGTGCCTCATGAAGCCCTATAAAATAGGAAACGATCCATGCTCAGGAATGCCTCCAGCCCCCTGGTTCCTGCTTAGTTCCTGCCCCGAGAGTACAGGTGCCAAAATGGTGGTGGGGGGGGATGCAGTCAGATCAGACTCAGAGGAGGTAAAACATCAATTAAATTATAAAATGAGGCCCCATTTTAAGCCAGTTCATCATTAGAGTAACATCTCGGTTACCTGAGATTATTTCAGATTCCAGCCCCCGCAAAATGTAGTGTTTGTAACAGAAAAGGACAAATATTAACAGCAGACTTAAAGTGACTTTCACATCTAAACACATCAAAGAGAGCAATCTTGTCTACTTCCTTGAGCCTCAGTGAGAAAAGCGGGATATAAATGACATAAATAAATAAATAAATAAATAAATAAATAAAGACCCTTCCTATGTACCTGACCCCAAGACTTCTCTAAACAAGTTGTCTGTCATTGTTTTTTATTTTAATCATAATATTAGCCTGTAATAATAATAATATTATAATAGCATCCATTTATATACTGCCCTTCAGGATGATGTAACACCCATTCAGAGTGGTTTACAAAGGATGTCATTATTATCCCCACAACAAAACACCCTGTGAGGTGGATGGGCCTGAGAGAGCTCTGAGAGAGCTGTGACTGACCCAAAGCCACTCCACTAGTTTCAAGCCGAAGAGTGGGGAATCACCATCTCCTGTCATATTTAGATTTTATCCAAGATATATGTTACCAAAGAAAAGTTAAAAAGCTATAAATAATTAGCCTTATAAAGTTTGCATCTGTGACCTACATTTCAGGTAAAAAGTTTCATCAAAGCCTACCTGCTATCAAATCTTCCTTTCCAAATTATAGTGAATGCAAACCATTTAATTTAATCCACTCAGATATTTGTGGTCTTCTATCTGTGCAGACTTTGTGAAAGCACAGATATTTCTCAACATTCCTAGATAACCACGTCAGATACACTGTACTATATCTCCTCCTCAGTAAAATATCCATGATGCTGGATCATCTTAAACACTATACACCTATGGTCCAGAATAAATTTGGAAGGAAACCACAGATCCTGCATTCAGGTAATGGCACAGAATACATGTCACATGTCACACAGTAACTCCTGAGAGGAAGGCATGCAACACCAGACAACAGTAGCATATAATCCAGAACAAAATGGAGTGGCAGAAAGGAAAATAGGTCATTACTAGACATGGTGACATGTATGTTGCGTGATGCTCATCTATCAATTGAATGTTTGGGAAAAGTAATAATGGCTGCTACATATCCCCAGAACAAGATAATAACAATAACAATAATAACAACAACATTCTATTTACATACCGCCCTTCAGGATAACTTAATGTCCACCCAGAGCGGTTTACAAAGTAAGTTATTATTATCCCCACAGAACACCCTGTGAGATGGGTGGGGCTGAGAGACCTCTGAGAGAGAGCTGTGACTGACCCAGGGTCACCCAGCTGTGTGGGGGGAGGGGGGTTTCAGAGTAAAATTGAACTTGGAGAAGAATTCTTCCCACCGCAAGTGTTTGACGCACAATCTGTGTGGGAAGCGTAAGGCCTCTAAGTTTTTATGATCAGTCCCTTAGCTCCCTTTAACCAGTGTCTCCAAGTAGTTAACGCTAATTTAATAGCCGAAGCTTCTTTGTCCCAGATCGCCCAGTGACATTCAGTCTCAGAGAATTTTTTTGACACATAGGCACAGGGGTGCAACTTTCCCTCATCATCTGTTTGCAAGAGTACCCCTCCCCATCGCAATGTCGCTAGCATCCACTTGCACAATAAACACGATTTTCATCTTGGTGCTGCAGAACAGGTTCTGAGGTAAAGTTTCTTTAAGTGGTCGAATGTCCCTTGAAATTTCTCTGGAGACAGCCACTTTTAGGTCAGCAATGGAATGTTCTGGAAGATTAAAATGTTTGCCCACTGTTTTTTGAGTGTTTTGATTTCTAATGTCAGATTTATGTCCGTTTATTCTTTTGTACATCTGACGAAGAGAGCTGTGGTTCTCAAAAGCTCATGGTACAATAAAGTTGCTTAGTCTTAAAGGTACTACTGGACTCTTTGCTATTCTGTGTTCTGGCACCCACCTTGTGCAACACCCTGCCAAAGGAAGGGCCCCTCACTTCTACTATTCTGTTATTAAGAGCAGGTGTGGCATAGTGCGTAGAGTGTAAGGCTAGCATCTAGAGAAGCCATGTCTGAATCTCCACTCTGCCATGAAAACTTGATTGGTGACCTTGGGCTGGTCATGCAGTCTCTGCCTAAGCTAGCTGATTGGGTTGTTGTGAGGATGAACTGCAGGAAAAGAGAATAATGTGAGGCACTTTAGTCCCCATTGGGGGGAAAGGCAGTGTATAAATGAAGTAAATAAATAAATAAGAGAAGTGACGGGAATGACTGTGACTGGAGTGCGCCTACTCATTACAGGAACAAGCATGATCTTGATAGACGATTGGTCTTCTAGTAAAAATCAGCTTTCTGTGTCTTTTTGCTCCTGACCCATTCATCACCCTTTGCCCACTGGGGCAATATAGAGGACCTGAACTTAGAAGTCAACCTACTAAACCCCATCTCCTTCTCCTCCTGTTTCCTCCCCACAACAGCTTAAGCCTATTCATCTGCTTCTATCAGGACTGCAACATTATTATGCACACAAGATCACACCTTCTACCTTAAAAACATAAAAAAACTTTTGGGAGAGAGCTGAAATGAAACATGATGTGTAAGCAGTTCCAATTTGTTGAACGCAAAGAATTTTGCACTGTCTCATAGCCTCAGACTGCAGAGGGGGAATACAGAGATTCAAAGAGATAGTTATATAAGGACTCTCTAGTAAAGGGTCCAGTGGCACCTTTAAGACTAACCAAACTTATTGCAGCATGAGCTTTCAAGAACCACAGCTCTCTTCGTCAGATGCATCCTTCCTTCTAAAGGGATCACACAATGATGGTTCAGAAAGTGATGGGCATGTGTCATTTTTTTATTCTCTAGTGAAACAATGATTTGATATTGTTCCAAAACCTAGCCAGACCCATTGGACAATGGGGCAAAATAAACTTCTTCAAAGAGGAGGATGCAAAATATTAAGCTCTCTCAAAAACTACTGTCTGCTCCAAGAGGACCAGAAAAAAGCATGAATTTGCCTAAGAGATTAAAGGCTCAGAGAGTTGTCCCAAAGAAAACTTGGATTACCCCTGCCCCTTACCCCCTTCATACCAGTGGGATTTTGTAGATGCCCAGCACATTGGAAACATGGATGGGGATTTTAGACTCAGACTGGTCAAGAACTGCCAACAGGTTCTTCTGAGCTCCACAGTGATAGTTTGGAATATTCTCCTTCCCCATGAAGAGCAGATCGAACACACCATCATAAGTCAGCCTTGCATTGAAATAGTTATCGTAGATGTCGTAACCCAGAGTTATGTTGGGCAAGATCCTGGGATTCCGATTGATCTCCTGAATGGCGAGCAGGAAGGACAAGATGATGGCATATTGTGTGTTTGAAGCACTGCCAAAGGAAGGAAATATATTCTCATCAATCTATTCATTGAAATCATCACGCCAGTCCCTGGCTTCATTTCCAGGGGAAAAAATGTCTGGATTCTACTCATAGATCTGTACATATTTTATGTCCTTTCCTGGGCTGAAGGGAAGAACTTTGTACAAAGAAAACAGCTGTCTGCTATTTAGAAACCATGATGTACCTCCGGTGCTGGAAAGGGGAACACACAACTTCCAAAGTCAAATCAGTGTTCCAGAGGATGCTCTTGAACTGCCTTTTCCCAAATCACATTGCAACGATTTCTGGTTTCCACATGGAGACGGGATTTTGTGGTTTCTCAGCTGCTGGTGCAGCTGCAGATAAAGCCCAGCAGCAATGGAACCTCGACATGGGAGGTTTCCCCACTGCAGTCCTCAATAAGCTGCCAACCCAACCCTCGTTTCAGCCACCAGGACTTTTGTATTTTTTATCTTTAATAGTTCAAAAAGGAACCTTCGCAAAGAGAAGAAAATGAAATGACTCAGTGTGTGGAAAGTGGCGTCTTGCTGCTCAAAACACAAAATAAGAGTGTCAGTGAAAGATGCCAACTCCCCCCCCCCATATTCACTCTAAAAAAGAAGTCACTGGACCTAACAACATCTCATGTCCGTTCACTTGTTCATCTTCCAACATTCTATCTGCCCTCAAGTGTCAGCAGTGCCTTTCTACTGTCGAAATCAGACAAACGTGTCAGTCCTTATACAAAATAATAAATGGGCATAAATCTGACAATAAAAAATCACAACACTCAAAAAAATTGGGAGAACATTTTAATCTTCCAGGGCATTCCATTGCTGGCCTAAGAGTGGCAGTTCTCAAAGAGAGAAATTTAAAGGGAAGATTACAATGCGGAACTACTGAATTTGAGTTCACGCACAATAGACACCCCCACATGCCACTGAGCCTGAGTAGGGAATATGCTGCTTATAAGCCCTGGGATACCACAAATTACTTACTACTCAATTCCGATAAGGGGAGGCTTCTTAAAGGTGAATGGATGCAGAGAAGCAGACTTCAGAGACATGATCCCACCAATGAGGAGGTCTCCTAGCCTGTAATAATTCCATGGATCATTTAAATCGTTGAGCAAGTTCAGTGGGCATTTTGCTTTCAACGTCCCACAGATGGCATCATTGGGAAGCAGCACCACTGCCACTACCAAAACCAGTAACAGCATTCTGGATTTGGCCCTACAGAATCCTCCCTTGTGGCTGACCCTCAAATCCAGGAGCAGCTAGTTAGGAGAAGCCAAAACTCATTTCAAAATCAAGGCAGCGTAGACTCCAGCATTAGAGCAGAGACGTCAGATCCTGGAAGGAAAATATTGAAGCAAACATTGACAAAGTTCATTCCTGCCCCAAATCCCCGCCCAGATTCTATCCATCACAGGAGGTATTTATGCACCAGAAGAAGTTATTGTCTTTTGCTTTTGACCCTGATGATCATGTCATTGTTTTTGAAGTTTCTTTCTGAAGCAATCCCTTGATGAAAAGAACAACAAGCTGTTATTTTCATAATTATAAGGGGGACATTGTTTCTGCCACCTCAAACTTTCTGCTACTCTGGGCACAGCTGAAGAAAAATATGTTTGTTAGAACCCGTTATGGAGTAGCCTGCCTCATGAGATCAAGTCTCCCATGCACCTGGCTTTCCATCAACTATGCAAAACTGAATATTAAGTAAGGCTACAGGGCTGAAGTGTAATAAAACGGATCAGAAGGATACTCTAGTAAAAGGAGTTACTAGGGATTATACTACGTATTATCTGTTACTTTAAGTATGTTATGACTATGTACTTTCTGCATTGTTTAATTGGTCATGTTAATAGGATGCCAGGCCTTCCACTCTAATGTAGAATTGCCAAGCCCACCACACCGGACACTTCCTGCTAGCACTAAGGTATCCCACACAGGGCAAGCCTTCCCAGATAGAAAAACTGAAGCAAAAAGTGGAAAATCTCAATCCAGGGAATAGAATACTCACTGAAAGTTAACAAATTAATTAATGCCTTCTATTAAATATATTGGTGTAAAGTGTACAGAATCGATATGAACAATATTAATGTCTTTTACTACTACTATACAAAAATACATTCATGCACAAATACTTACATACAGAAAGACATGCTATAAATAGTACTCTGTTCCACGACTGGCTACGGCCAGGCAATAAATAACCAAAAGTCCAACAACACCATGGGTTGTATGTTCTGTTCTCTTATAGGTGTGTGGATCTGTGGTGCTCCAAGTAAATGTACAAAATCCAACAGGTAAGTGGGGGACAGGTCAAAGACCAAAGTCCAAACTGAACTTCCATCGAATCTTTTTCCTTCTGTAAATGGATCCAGAGATGTCAGGACTAGACATGGGCATGAACTGCATTATGAACGGAAAAAACCCACAAACAGCCCATTCGTCTGTTCGCAAACAAGCTTTTTCATGAGGCTGCATTCTAAATGAACAAGTGGTTGTTGCAAGCCTTGTTCGTCGCCTTCGTCAGCCATTTGTCAAGCCAGACAGTCTGGGGCCTTTCAATCAATTCCTCTAGCAACGGCAGGGACTGAACTCTGTCTGAACTCCTTCTGGCTTTCCTTCTGGCTTTAACCTTTCAAAGTACTTCCAGCAGAGAGTCCTGTTTTTTCCACTGTGAAGAGAAAATGACAACAGAGGGGGAGACCCATGCATCATACCTTTCCCGGGGTGCCATCTCTCTGAAACTTGGGGGTCTTTGGAGGACAGTGAGGACTATGTCCCCTGCAAATTTGGTGGGTATTGGACATTGGGAAGGTCAGTTTGTGTGGTGTTTAAAGGGCCCTTCCCCTTGCACGTGGCAGGAAAGGGCCCTTTATCAGCTGGCAGGCGGTAGGGGGGAATTCCCCCTGCCACCTGCTAGCTGATAGTTTAAAGGGATCTTTAAGGGGCCACAACCAACGAACAAGTTTTGAACAGGGTCAAGTTCATTACTATTTGTTGTTCATGGATGGCAACGAACAATGAACAGCTTGTTCATCCCCCCCCCCCCCCGTTTGTGTCCATGTCTAGTCAGGACTCAATCCTTCTGAGAACCCAGAACATTTTCTTGAGCATCATTCTAAAGAGACTGAATTTCATTTCTCTGTTACATGTCTCCTCTGAAAAGGATTCTGCTCACCAGCACACAAAATTGGCTCGCAAGGAAGCCTTCTGGAGTCATCATCTGAAACGTTTAAAACCCGATGGACTGAACTCTGAATTGTCTCTGATGTGCTTTTTGTAAATATTTGTGCACATGCTTCCCTGGTCATTCTCTGACCCTTTAAGAATTGTATTTATATTGCTAGTTTAGTCTTTGACAGCGGCCACACCTTTGGAGGTGCTTGCCTTCCCACCAAAGAGCTTCCTGGTGGTAATTTACTAATGTAAGTGTGAGTTTTGTTGTTTACAATGTTGTGTATTGTGTTACATGCTCTTTATGCATACTAAGGATGAGCTTCTGCCACCTTACTTTCAAATTCTTTTATTTTTCAGTTCAGGTGTTATTTGTATCGCAGCTCCTGAGGAAGACGTTTTGAAACACGTTCCTTGCCTGGCTCCTTCTAGAGTCGCTGGGATCTTGTGCCCCCAGGCATTCTTGCTGACACCTGCTAAAAGAACACCAGCATCTTTAATATGAAACAATAGAAAAAACTGTATTTATGACGTTATATGTAGCACTTACCTTTGTACTCTGCTACTCTGGCTGGTTGTATTGGTCACTGCTGCCCTTCCTGATTGTACTATCATAGTACTGTATTACCATGATAATTTAATATTAAACAATAGAAAAAACTGTATTTATGACTTTATATGTAGCACTTACCTTTGTACTCCACTACTCTGGCTGGTTATATTGTTTGCCGCTGCCCTTCATGATTGTATTATCATGATACTGTAGCATGTTGCATTTCAATTGCCTATATATTGGTTTGTTACTTTTTCAATAATACTTTTTCAATAACACTTTATAGTTATTTTCTCTGTGTTGCCCTTGTACATACTGCTTGCTTTGGTATTCCCTGAGTGTTGCTCCCGTTGGTTAGTACCTCTGTTTGGCAATATAATTTGAAATTTGGAATGGCTAAGCCTCCTTTTTCTTTTCCCCATCCTGTAATACTTTAAATCTTCTTCTTGGTTTCTTTCCTCCTCATACAAAGTTATTAATCATTTCTTGCCATTTTAAAAAAAATCTCTTCATTTATATGAATCGGTAACGTTTGAAACAAAAAAAGTCAATTTTGGTAATATATTCATTTTGACTGTAGAAATTCTTCTTAGCCATGAAATTTTCAAGTTTTCCCACCTTTGGAAGTCTTCAAGAATACTTGCTCATACTTTTTGATAGTTGTCTTTATAGGGATTATAATTTTGTCCTGTTACATATATTCCCAAATATTTTATTGATTTTTTTTAGTTAACGAAACGTTATTTTTTCTATCTCTGTGTCTTTAGCGGTTGCAAATAATATTTTGTCTTCTTTTTTTTAGTTTATATCCAGAGTGGATTCAAAATGTCACTATTCACTCCATTGTATATTTTAGGGAACTAGATCCCAAACCACAGCCCTGTGGCGGCTAGGGGTGTAGCTTGGAATGAAAAGCTACTGACATGGCTTCTGCCCATTGACCTCTCCTACCCTTGAGGTAGAACCCAGCACCTGGGTTTACTTTAGAGCTGGGTGACCTGAAAAAGGTTGAGAGATATCTGAGGTGAGGGTGGCAAAAATCTGAATCTAAAAGAACGTGCTGTAGAGCTCACTGGAAGATCTATGAGACTGTAGTGAGAGTGGCAAACAAATACTGTTTCTCTGTTCTCTGTTACCATGGCATCAGTTTTTAAAGGTATTTTGGCACTTGTGGACTCCCAAATCTGAGCCTTTCCATTTCCAAGAAGTGATGTGACATCTCTGCAAAGTTTTCTTCTCTTGGAATGATGTGGTCAATTATAACCGAGTCTCTAATTTGCTTTTTCTAAGCCAGATGATACAGACAGTGGTCACAGAACAATTCTAGGTCTTGTGCATAGGAGTTTCTTTCATTTCTTTCATTTTTATTATCCATTCTCAAAGGGACTGTGATATTTTTGGGTTGTTTTGTATGGTTTTGTTTCACTATTGTTTCATTTGTTATTGCTTCATTTTCGTAATTGTATTAGTTATTATTTCCCACTGGTTTTAATGGAAGTATCCTCCTCCTTTCTTGGGTCTTAACTGGACAAAACTCAGACAGGTTGCAGTATTCCACTAGGTCAGCTACATTGCCAATTTGTCCCTCCCAGCCAGCAGCATAGCTATTTGGGGCTGGAAGCCGCATTTTGCCCTCCCTCCCTCCAGTGGAAGAAGAAATGCAGCATACTCTTCCTGACATCCAGGGATCTGGGGAGGGGACGGAGCCGAGGTCTTGAGAGGCAGCTTTGCCCAAGCTGATGGATATAGATTTGAAGAAAGGGATTTTATATACTACTTCTGTGCCTTTCAATATTACATGCCTTGCACTTTTTCTATGCTCAGGAGCCAATGTAGTATTTGTAATGCAACCTGTAAGAATATGACACTTGAAACAAGAAGATCAAGAGAAGTATGCTGAAACTCTGCAAGAACCGAGGACTAATAATATACTGCTTGTAGAGCTGCACTTATAAAATATTACGCATATGTTATATTATTCTATAAGATTCCAATAGGAATCAGTACCAGAGAGCCTTTTGTAGAAAACTGATTTGATGCAGCAAGCTGGGCCGATTCCAGACGGCCCTCCCCATCCCGAAACGTCACGCGTCGTCACGCAGAAAACACGAAATATCGTGTTTTCTCGCGCGAGTTTTGCGCGACGTCGCGCAAAACTCGTGTGAGAAAACACGATATTTTGCATTTACTGCACGACGACGCGCGACATTTCAGGATGGGGAGGGCCATCTGGAATCGGTCCTGGTTTTGGCCACCTGTGGCCTTATCTTCCTTAAGGCTGAGAAGAAACTGGGGGAAAGGGCACAGATGGGAAAAAACATCCCTTCCTACCCACAGACTTCAGTTATCAGAGGGTACCAAGGCTGCCAGATTGAGACTCATTGGCGCCATTGAAAGTATTATGCCCAGAAGAAAGTAGGTGAGAGGTTAGAAGGTGTCCTTCCAAATTGAGGGCAAGATAAGGGGGTTGCAAGATTTGGAATTCCCCCAAGTAGAGGGGCCAACCCAGAATTGCATCTTCAAATCAGAACTGACCCTAGATACCTTACAAGCCAATAAGATAACAAATATTAGAATATTGTAATATTGTTATGATTATCTGAAAGTATTAATTGCTCTGCGCTTCTATTGTAATTTTGATGAGCTTTGAACACAAGGAGACCACCTACTCCTGTGTAAAAGGGCTCCTCCATTATTTAAATTAAACAATCATATATTGCTTCATTCTACAGGACTCCATGGTGTGTGTGTCTCTTATTGTGATTGGCGGGAGGGACACCTAAGGCACAAGTTTGTGCATAACAAGCCTTCCTCAGCAGTTTGCACCATGCTTGGCCTGAGCAGAGCATACCTCAAGCTC
This sequence comes from Eublepharis macularius, assembly GCF_028583425.1. Lineage (NCBI taxonomy): Eukaryota > Metazoa > Chordata > Lepidosauria > Squamata > Eublepharidae > Eublepharis > Eublepharis macularius. The sequence goes on from NC_072793.1 coordinate 175,295,966, forward strand.
TCTCAGCTGAGCTCCTCTGCGGCTGGTTTTATTGAAGGCCCTCAGAGTTAGGTGGCAGCAGCTGCTTTGGAGAAGCTGTGCTATTCCCCTGCTTGCTACCTTCAAACTCCAGGATGAGAGGCAGGGCCCAGCGCCAAGCTCACTGGTTTGGCAGAGACTTTTTTCTTATGTACATTTGAGGCCCATTGTCTATTAGTCAGGAGGGCTAAAGCAGGGCTGGACGGAGCCCCTGCAGTCCTCTGGCCTACCTTGGCTTCTCTCCTCTCCCACCTCCAGTTTTCACTTTGTTGGGAGGGAGTATTTACAGCAGCAACAGAAGAGATTTTGCTGTAGGCCGCAGGGCTGAAGTGCAGCCATCTGAGGGATGGATTGCTTCATACATTATGGCTACTTGCCTAAAGAGGGGTCTACATTTCCTGGGTGGATGTTTGTAGGCCCTCCCTCCTTGTGTAGGCTTTTCCCTCCCACCCGTTTACACTTACTTTCGGAAGCAATAGCAAAGGCTTACTGAGGCCATAGGGATGGCTCGCAGCCATTCCCTGCACAGCCTAAGGCATTCAGGCAGCAGGGTCCATTTTGCGTGAGGGCTTGGAAGTTTATTCAGTTGGGTGCAGCCATTTTAAGAGTGGCACTCGTTGGCCTGCTTAGCCTCCTGGCTGTGGCACCCATGTTGTGAAGGCATCTACAATATGACAGCTATGGGTGTGGACATTTTGAGTGTGGCATCTGTGTGTCCTGATTTGCTTCCTGCTTACTGGCAGTAGTGGTCATTTTGGTGGAGCTTTCGCAGCTTATCCTGTGCTGGAGGTGGCACCCAGTGGCCCACTTAGCCTTTGTGCAATGGCAAACATGTTGTGAAGGCATCTACAATATGCCCAGCTCTGGGGGTGGCCATTTTGAGTGGGCCATATTGTGGGGCTGGAATGTCCTGCTTACTGGCAATAGCAGCCATTTCAGTGTGGCTTTTCCAGTTTATCCTGTGCTAGGGCAGCCATTTTGAGTGTGTAACTTGGTGGCCTGCTTAGCCTCCTTGAAGTGGCAGACATGTTGTGAAGGCATCTACAATATGCCCAGCTTGGGGGGGGGGCATTTTGAGTGTGGCATTTTGTGGGGCCTGAATGTCCTGCTTACTGGCAATAGCAGCCAATTTGGTGGGGCTTTTCCAGCTTATCCAGTGCTGGGGCAGCCATTTTGAGTGTGTCACCTGGTGGCTTGCTTAGCCTCCTGGCATTATTGGCCATTTTGTAGAAGCCTCTGCAGCCTACACAGTGTTTGGGCTGCCATTTTGGGGGCGCTGTGTTCCTACTGGGCTTTGAAGCAGTAAAAGCAGTCATTTTACAGTACATAATATTACATAATATTACATTACTGTACATTTCCATTATGCCACCCCAAAAGGGCAGCCAGCAAATAGGCCTCCTGCAAAGCGGCCCTACCTGTGAACTCATCCTTTGAGGATGATAAAGTGGCCAAAGGGAGGAAAGAAATACTGAGCTATCAGTGTCTCTAAGTCAGGAGGGCTGAAGCAGGGTTCAGCCCAGCCCCTGCTGGTCTCTGGTCTATCTAGGAATCCCCCCCCCCATTGTCACTTTGTTTGAGAGAATACTTACAGGAGTAGCTACAAAGGCCTGGCTGAGGCTAGGGAGGGGGCTTGCAGTCATATGAAGGGTAAATTGCTTCAAACATTTGCAATTGGCTTAGTAAGGATCTACAGTCCCAGGGTGGTGACTGGTTAACCCCCTCCCATTTGCCTGGCTCAATTTTGCAGCTTTTGTAAGACTAAAGAGCTGTTTTTAGGTTTTGTCACTCACGACACCTAATACCATACTGTGTTATTGCATCTGCTTTACTGTGTTATTGCATCTGCTTCAACAAGAACTGAGGTTGTGCAAAGAAGTAGTGGACAGAAGGGGAAAGTGGAAGTAAACCATTTGCTTGCTTAAAGGACAATTCATCTCAGTTACCAGGTGACCTGCTTTGTGGGTTGATGTGATGACATGGTGGAATGCCACCAACTAAATCCATTCAAAAATCACTCTAAAGAAAGGGGGGGGCATGTATGCACCCCGGAACCAGGAGACCCTTGAGGTAAGTTTCCCTATCTGCTCAGTTTGAGGAGGCATTATGGACCTATTGCCACATTTAGATACCTAGCAAAGTCTATGGCCCGGAAGAGGAGGCTAGATGGGGAATCTTCTGGAGGAGTGCAGAAACCTGCAAAGCTGTCACACAGGGCACAGAAGTCTAGGATGTGATCTGATCTTTCTACCAGATTAGTACAAATGGCCTAGACTGCCGTAATCCAGTCCGGTTGAGGTGAGAGTGGACCTGATTGACAAGGTAGGAAAGTTCACTGGCCCCTAGTGCATGGCTGTGAGAACTTCTAGGGTCAGGTGAGAGTGTCCATGCTCCCATGATTAAACTCCTGGGATGTATTGTCTTGGGTCTTGCCTTTGGGTTTCACAGTTTGGCCATGGGGTTATTATTTGATTGAGACCATTAGGGACACTGTCGTAAAGACAGCAATATGTCAGGGGTTAACCAGCCTCTTCAGAGAAGTGAAGGATGAGGTGGACCTGAGGAGGGAGATAAATGAATGAAATTTAGGAGGTTTACCGCACCTGGGCCAGGTGGTTGATAGCTGGCCTCCTTTATGGGAGCTCCAGAAGCTGGCGGGGCTCCAAGCCTTGTCTCCAGGGTATTGTCGCCTAGAAGTGGAGTGTCAGGCACCTCCCTGCCTAAGGGCCCAATGGCTTCTTGGTTTAGTTTAGGGGCACTGGTGGGTGGAGCAGTGGCCCATTAACCAGTCAGAACAAAAGTCTTACTGTAGAACTTATATGCTTGGAATTTTCCAATCCTCGTGGTAGTTGGTTTGTGGGGGAGGGAATTAGATAACCCCTCATCCCACTTCACGTGGACTATTAGGCAGTGGTGCCCATGCCTCTTTCATTCAAGTCACATAGGATCCTGAGACGGGTCCTGGAGTCTGGCATTTATATTTCAAGACAACACTGGTCTCACCTGCAGATGGAACAGTGCAGCTTGTACCTTGGGTTCCCTGAGCTATGCTGCGGGGAGGGCCATGGTTGCTTGGCAACTGGGTGCCATCTCCCCTGTTATGAGGTGTACCTATGACCAAGAGGCCTGGAGTCGCTGGGCAGAGGTGTTGTTAGGCTAGGTCGCAGGTTGTTCTGTAGGGATTATGGCTGAGCCAATGGATCTCTGCCACAGTTATGGGGGAGTGGAAAGTTAAGGGGTGTGCCTCATATCCAAAGGCTGCCATCAGGCAGCTTAGGTACCTTTAGGTTCCCCTCCTGGTTTCGCACTGGTGCTCAACTGCCTGCAAGGCAGAGAAAGGTGAGAAAGGAAGGAACATCACCAGAGTTCTGATTCACTGACGTGACAGCTTGTGCACCCAAAAGACACATCAGTGTATCTTCAGGGGACACTGGGAACATTCTTGTATTTGGGTAAAAATCTATGGTTAAACCATGGAGTTATGGCCAAATACCCAAGAGTCCAAAGCATCCACTGGCAATGCCCTTATGTCATTTTCAGGTACACAGGGAGTAATATCAGTTCCTCACCAGGAATGTAATGATGTAGCGGGTGAGCCCCATCTACCTGGTATTTCCCCCTACCCCACACCAGTTGAGAGTAGGCATCTGGCAACCTTTCTGCAATGGGAAAACTCTGATACCTGCCACTTTGATCTCTGGTGCCTCAGGTGCAAGCAGGAAGAAATGGGGAAAGACTGGTGCATTGTGCTGGCTTCCTGAACTCATGTCTGGTAAAAAAAATCAAAAGTGTCACAGAGGAAATTCTAGCATTTACAAAATTCTAGAATTTCTAGAATTTTGTAAATTCTAGCATTTACAAAATTTAGGTGATAAAGCACCTAAAAACCTTCCTATTTAGGAAGTGATGCAAGTGCACCAGTGTGAGGCCAGTGCACCAAGCACCACGCCTCCAATTTCTCCTGGGGTAGCTGGATGCAACCTAGCAGATATGCATGTTGATATTTATACTTTGTTTTAGCTCCATTTTCAGATTTCTGCCCCGTTCCGGACTTCTGCAATCCCAGTCGTATTGCATTGTTTGTTGGATGTCCCATGCTGTTGATTATATTGATTTACACTATTTAAGCCTTGAGTCTGATTGAAAAAGGCAGACAGTAAATAATATAAAAATATATAAAGATTATCAAATGAGTCAGTAAGACCAGAGATGCTCAATGGGACCAAAGGTCTATTGAGCCAAGCAACCTGTCTCTGAATGTGGTTAGTTAGATGCCCTCTCCCAAGTAGGAAGATAAGTGTGGCGGATCTTTCCCATCTTTCTGGTTTATGTATACTTAGAAAATATCCTCTTGGAAAAAAACATACTTGGAATGGATTACAGGGGAAAAACCCTATCATCCCCCTCCCCACCAATTTTGCCTGGTCTTCCCCCACCTGAGCCACTTCAGGTCTCTATAAACGCATGAACAAGACAATGGAAATAAACTTGTAAATGGTTGAATAAAATGGAATGCAAGAAAGTGCAAGGTGTGCTATTGTTTCTGAAAGCACATCCCTAGAGGCAATGGTGACTCCACCAGATATGCTACCAAGGTCATATGACTTTGAGGAGGTCCCTGGAATCCTAACAGTCAGAAAAACTAGGTTTTATCAGCTCCCACCATTTCTGTATCCACTGCAAGCCAGACTGGTTGACTCAGCCACTAAATTTAGAGCTCCCTATAATGTAAAATGCTATTTCCCTAGGAGAGCAACTTCCCTCCCCCCTCCCTCCTGTGGCCCAGGAAACCTGTAAAATAGATGGCATACAAGTTCCCTATAACAGACAGCAAAAAAAAATGGGTGAGAGACAGCAGGACACTTTTTATCGTCATTGGGGATTGCGATAATTATTGTTTCAGGTCACATTTTAAAAATTTCTACTTGAGTTATAAGTTGTTTGATTATCACGCATGGATAGCAAGTAGTCCCCCACTCTTGCATTCAGTTTAAACAGTTCACTTTTCTCATTAGATGCTCTTTGTTATTAAGATCAGGCCTGATGATGATAATGTAGCATTTGGGAAGGAAGATGCAGCCCAGCAAGCCAGCACTGGAGGCCAAGATGGAGAAGACCTGCACGGCCACCATGTATTTCCCCATTGTGCTCAGGTAGGTGGGCACAAAGGACACCCAGACACTGCAAAAGACCAGCATGCTGAAGGTGATCAGCTTAGCTTCATTGAAGGCTCCAGGCAGCTTCCTGGCCAGGAAAGCCACTGTGAAAGAGATGGCAGCCAGGAAGCCCATATATCCCAGGGCACCATAAAACATGATGACAGACCCTTCGTTGCATTGCAATGTGATCTGTCCAGGTTGGGAGCTCATGTCAGACTCTGGGAAGGGGGGAGAGATTCCCAGCCAGAGGGCACAGAGGACAACTTGAATAGTGGGACAAGAAATAACAATGAAGTTGGCCAAACGCTTCCCCAGCCATTTCTTCATCCTGTTCCCTGGTTTGGTGGCCATGAAGGCCACCACCACAGTGATCGTTTTGGCCAACACAGAAGAGATGGCAACTGAGAAGATGATGCTGAAGGCAGTTTGTCGGAGAAGGCAGGTCACCTTCCTTGGCTGGCCAATGAAGAGAAAGCAGGAGAGAAAGGAAAGCAGAAGGGAGGTGAGAAGAATATAGCTAAGACCCCTGTTGTTGGCTTTGACTATGGGGGTATCTAGGAATTTAATGAAAAGTCCTAAAACAGAACAAGTGATTAGGGACAAGAACAGAGGAAAGACAGCTAGGCTGATCCCCAAAGGTTCTTCATAGGAGAGGAAGGTTATGGTCTTTGGGACGCATCGAGTTCTGTCCTTGTTTGGATGCTGGTCTTTTGGGCATTTGTCACAGCGTTCTGCATCTGGAAAAGAATAGGAGTGACTGCAGTATTAGGATTGACATTGACAATAAATCTGTGTTCTAAAATATTCAATAAAGGAAATTTTTGCGGATAATATATCATTCACTTAAAAAATATTGTTCCTCTGAATGCCATTTGGTTTGGGCTCTCTGTCTGGCCGCTGTGAGAAACTATGTGGAACTTTGGTCTGATACAGAATGGCTCTCTGGCATTCTGTTCAGAGAGGTTAGAATATGCAGAATTGGAGCTATGTGCACAGTTCCTTCTTGTGCCATTGACAATGATGACAACTGAACCTTCTTACCTTTCTACAATTTAGGGCAGAAACTTTCCTCCTCATGAGAACGAGATGGAATTGTGCCCCCCTCTGCAGAACAGCTAGTGTCTGAAATCTGAACCTTGCTTTTGAAGGGTCTTGCTATCATTTTGAGCCTGTGAGGGGAGAGAAGCTCCTATGGGAAGCATCTGAGTTGCCATTTACATTAGGGAGGAGTGGCAAACTGTTATAAGTGCCAGCCAGTCACTTCAGACTTATGTCAACCCTGTGAATTAATGCCTTCTGAAATGTCCTATAATTACCAGCCTTGCTCAGGTATTGCAAACTGAAGGCCATGGCTTCCTTTATTGAGTCAGCTATCACATGTCAGATCTCTTCCTACTGCCAGACCTTTTTTTCTACCCAGGTAAAAAAGGCTACCCTGGTAATAGAATGATTACTGAAGGTAGAAACCCACAACCATGGGGATCAAAGTACCAATGAAAGTGAAAAAAACCAATCTGTATGATATAACTACAAATTTAAAAATTTTTGCATATAAAGTTTTTTTTAATTTTTAAAGTGCAAAGTGATTATGTGCGTATATACATACTAAAAATACTTTAAAAATCTTACAGATATCCATTCACATAATACTCAGTAATCAATCACAAATCAATGCAAATATATCAAACAGTTACAAAAGCCCTATATCATGATTGTCAGCTGAAGTTGTACAGTTAATATTAATCCAAGTTATGTTCAGTATAATAAATTCTCCTGATTTGTCGTTTTTTTGCAGGTGCATGAAAGATGGGAGCTCTGGACACAGCACTGTAGCTGTCAGGTAAGAAATGTAGGCAACAGTATCTAATCCCTTTTTCTTTTACCGATGGAACCATAATGGGGTATAAAACTCCCTGTGAGCCCAACAAGAGGCTAGCTGTTATTGAACTTGTTTCATCCATCTACTTCTTCAGGGGCCAACACCCGGTCCACCACAAACTAATCTGCAATAAAAATTTAACCTTAAAAAAATGTACTTATCAAGCCATACACAGTTCCCAAATTTGATTTCAATAAACTCACCAAATACAAAGGCTAAAGTGTCTCCAGTGCAGATATTGGGGCACCTCAGGTCTTGGCTATGCACAACAGCCCCACCCAGTGAAAGATTATTTAAGCAGTGTGCTGATGCTCATACGACTCTCAGGTTAAAGGTACAGATACTTAGAAAGTTAAAGGTATACTGTCCAAAAGTACATCAGCTAACAGGGTTACAATCAGTTCTACCAAAAACATGTCAGGTTTAATTCACTGTTCAGACCCTGAGGTTTCAGACTTTCTAATTTGTTTCTTTCTGTAGCAGTTTCTGTTAGACCTTATATGGAGAATCCTTAGATGCAACATGTATGACTGTAAACTGAAATTCATCATTTCTCTGGTGACAATTCAAAAAGTGATCCACCAGAGGTGCTTCAAGGGATCGATTTCTGATTCTTGACATGTGTTCCATGATACGGACATGGATAGGGTGGACAGTATTCCCTACATACAACTTCCTTCAAGGAGGAAGACTACCCCTGATGTCTGGCAAGTAGAAAAGTATCTACCACTAAAGACAGATAGTCATAAGGGATTTATAGTGTTAGCAAACATAGAAGATATTACAAACAATAAAACCACCATAACACAAATAACAACCAACACTTCAAACCCAGGGGAAAAAAAATCTGGAACATGGTTCAGACATTAAAAGTTTGGGAGAATAAAACTTACTTTACCTGGTGCCCAGGTCTTCTGCTAAGTGGCCACCCAGTGGAAGTCCACAACTGGGGCAACAAAACTGAAAACACATACTCTCCATCTGCTGCTCAGTGAATATGAGAGGACAACCCACAGAACATGACATAGCAATCATCAAGCTGAGATGTAAAAGATACAGAACTTTCACAAGGCTGCCTTTGGAGGAACAGGGTGCTTCCATCTAAGCTAGAGGAAGATGCCTTCTACTGCTAACTTGCAGTTTCCCACCATAAGAGTCAGTGAAATGATGAAAGTGTGCAACCAACACTAACCTATTTCAGCATCTGATAACAATGATCCCCTTGTTTTTGTATGCTGGTTTAGATGGACACCTCTATTCAGTGTGATTTTGGTGCTTTTTTATGCAAAAACAGCTGCCCCAGAATTTGTCTTTCTTCTCCTTCTCCATTGAAAAGAACTGCTGTGTAAATCATAAAAATGACATAAAACTAACTAATTTCAAATCCAACTCAGCAATGCCCTCTGGGAAAATATCAAGTCACAATAAACATTGTCGAAGGCTTTCACGGCCGGAGAACGATGGTTGTTGTGGGTTTTCCGGGCTGTATTGTCGTGGTCTTGGCATTGTAGTTCCTGACGTTTCGCCAGCAGCTGTGGCTGGCATCTTCAGTAGAGACCCCCTCACCTCTGCAGGAGTATACCATATATCCTGCAGCTGTGGACAAGTTTATATCGGGACCACAAAGCGTAGCATCCAGACAAGAATAAAAGAACATGAAAGACACTGCAGACTTGGACAACCTGAAAAATCAGCAGTGGCTGAACATAGCCTAACTCAAACAGGGCACAGTATCTTATTCTAGGACACCAAAATACTGGACAACACTTCCAACTACTTTGTCAGACTGCACAGGGAAGCCATTGAAATTCACAAGCATAAGCAAAACTTCAACAGGAAAGAAGAAACCTTAAGAACGAACAGAGCATGGTTTCCAGTTCTGAAAAACACCAGGCTAACAAAACACTCTATACCTGGCAATAGCCTGGCAGAGAAGATTAGCACATCAAGCACCAATCCATATGCAAAAGAACCTCCTCAGGATACAGTGAAGCCTCCCGCCATTAGCATTCCACACCCTGGGAAACTCTTACAGGATGACTCAGCTCAACCCCACCCCTCCTGAGTAGATATAAATGACCTGCCAACATCTTTTCCACACTGTGACACTGAGAGATCTCTGTCTTTTGGTGCTACACCTCTGAAGATGCCAGCCACAGCTGCTGGCGAAACGTCAGGAACTACAATGCCAAGACCACGGCAATACAGCCCGGAAAACCCACAACAACCATCACAATAAACATTTAAGTCAACAGCCACAGATTTGAAAACATCACACAAATGTTCAAAATCCACATTTGTAGTTGTAATGATAGACAGGAAAGTGGAGGGTGGAAGAAATGGCTTGCATCTTGCCTCATAACCCTTTTTTGCCTTTAAGGCAATACCTTTAGCATCACCCACCTTCCAGTGTGGAGATTGTCCCTTCTGGGCATGGATCACAGTCATAGCAGCAAAATGGCTTCCCTTCCTGAGCCTTCTTGGCATATCCTGGCTGGCAGCTCTCGGTACACCTGGAACGGGGCACAGGCTAACCAGCAAGAGAAGTTGAGAAACAATAGGTTAGTAATTTTGTTGTTCCAAATGTGCCATACTTGGAAAAGGCTCAACAGGACTTCTATTCTGTGGCCTGCTGAATAGTCTGTCGCCTGCTGACTACTGACATCAGGCCTTGACTTCAGGGAATCATCTCATCCAGCAGGCACAGTTATTAGAATCGACCTATTTTTGTACATTTGAGATCCAACTTGTACTGTACGCTCTACTGACCAGACAGGGATCCAGAGGCGTTAGCCGTGTTAGTCTGTAGTAGCAAAATAGTAAAGAGTCCAGTAGCACCTTTAAGATTAACCAACTTTACTGTAGCACAAGCTTTTGTGAACCACAGTTCTCTTTGTCAGATGTATGGAGGGTGAGAAGGAACTGGCCAGATATATATATATATATATATATATATATATAGGAGGGGAGGGGGGAGTAGATGCAAAGCAATTTGCTTCTGATAATGAGATCAGTTTGCTTCTGTTAATGAAATCAGTTACTTCTGATAATGAGATAACCATTCATAGTCCCTATTCAATCCAAGTCTGACTGAGTCAAATTTACATATGTATTCCAATTCAGCTGCTTCCCGTTGAAGTTTGTTTTTGAAAGGTTTCTCTTGAACTATGGTGACCTTTAAGTCCTTGATGGAATGTCCTAGTAGGTTGAAGTGTTCTCCCACAGGTTTATGGATGTTGCCATTTTTAATGTCAGATTTGTGTCCATTTACTCCTTTGCAAAGAGGTTGGCTGGTTTGTCCAATGTACAGAGCAGATAGACATTGTTGGCACATGAGGGCATATATCACGTTGGAGGATGAGCAGCTGTAAGAGCCAGAGACAGTGTAGTTGACACCATTGAGTACTGTAATCATATTTCCTGGGTAGATATGAGGGGAGAGTTGGCATCTGGGTCTGTTGCAGGGTCTGGTACCTGGTTGGTGATTCTGCTAGCTGATTCACGGTTGTTAGTGAGAAGTAGACATGGGCACAAACAGGAAAAAAATTCAGGACTATGAAAGAAGTAGCCCCAAACGGCATTCTGGTAGAGCTGGATACAGCACACTTTTCAATGGGAATGTGCTCGTCATATTATGATTGTATTTGATTGTTGTTGATTCTCTTGACTGTCATAGAGAGTTGGTACTCCATTATACTATTTTTGATACATTCTGAGACTGTTTTTATCCTACTTGTTTGTCTCACACCTTACTAAAAGAATAATTGTTGGAAACTCTGTTCCATTTGTTCTTGGATTTATATTGGTCATAAAGCCCTGGATTCGTAAATTATTTTTCTGAAGGCTGAGGCACATTTGCAGATTTGTACAAAAAGCTAAAACAAGCCTCTCAGGCCTATTGTGTCCTAAACAACAGATTAAAGTTAAAATCTGCTACTCTGTTATCTCTTATTACTCCATTAATATTCCCTGTTTTATGAGTTTCTCAATTGCATGAGTAAGAATCAGGAGTTGGCATTAATCTTATTTATAGAGAAGATGGTGTATAAAATCAATCTTTCCATTCAGTTCTGTTTTCACATACAGTAACCAACAGATTATTAAATCTTAACAAATGATAAATGGAATTAAAAAAAATCTGTATTTCCCAACCTGGGTTAATATCTCAGGGAACAGAATGTCATCCTTCTCAATGGTGAGTTTGAGGTCTGGGGATGCCTGTCTCTCTACACTCCCCACTTTCACTCCAACAACAGACTCATTGGGGAATCCCATCCATTTCATGATATCATAATCCACTGAGATATCCCCATTCTCGTCCCAATATGCTTCACCCACGGAAGTGTTATAAAGAGGGACCTTCCTTAGGAAAGTGTGGAGCTAGAATGGAAGTGATAAGTCAGACATTAAAAAACTAGGAGCCAAGGGTAAATAGCTCAACCCAGTCAATAGGAGCTCTAATCTTTTTTATTATGTATTTATTTATAATATTCCACCAAAATCGGGTCCCCAAGGCAACCAAAGATTACTGGAGTGGACAGTTAGGTTCTCCTATGGCTCGTTATCCGGGCCGCATCCAGATTCTCAGTAGTTCTCAAAGTTTTGCCCATTTAGAGTGACATAAATCCTGCAGGTTTTCCTTTCTGTTACAGTGTTTTAGATTAGGACTAAAAACGCAGCTTCAATTAGAGCTCGCAGACCTGTGCCTACAACCAAACTTATGGAGTGGGGCTGAGGGGAGTGGGTTTATGTCTAACACAAAAGTGACATCACTTCCAAAAGATACTCTAGGAATCCTCCCATATCTTTATGGTAAACTCCATCAAGATTGGTGGATTCGTAGAGTGTAATCCCAAAGTTATACCACTTCTGGGTAAGACTGCACTCCCCACCCCTTTTCTCCTGCAGTGAACATCAGCAGTGGTGGAATTGCAAACATAGTGCCAGGGGTTCTCCTGATAATGGGCACTTGGTAAGCATAGCTCTCAGTGTCAAAGTACATTTTAGAAACTATACAAGTTCACCCTAGGGACTTGTGGCTGTATTATACCTGCTAGTTCCTTGTTACAGAAACTGAGTCCATCAAAATCTTAGTTAGAATCTAAACAAGAATTAATTTCTCACACAAGAAAAGTGATGATCAAAATTCTACAACAAAGTCCCTTAGCATATATGCCAGATGTTCAAGCTGGATTCAGAAAAAGAGGAGGCACTAGAAATCACACTGCAAATTTACGGTGGCTAATGGAATATACCAGAGAATTTCAGAAGAAAATCAACCTCTGCTTTATAGATTACAGCAAAGCTTTGACTGTGTGGATCATAAAAAGCTCTGTGTGGCAGAACAGCCTGTCTTCTCCCCTGTGGTGTTTTTGTGGCTGAAACATCCTGAGCCAAAGTGAGCAATTGGATTCTTTGGTTGCCAGTATACGCATGAATGCTTGCACATGCTGGTTTCCCAAAAATGAACAAATGCTTTACTGCTGATAAGAGGGGAACTCTGCATGAAGGTGGCTACTGGAGAAAGGGAAGCATCCTTTGAAGTAATCATAGCAGTTTTTAGGGGGAAAGTGTTCTGTCATAGGCAACACAGCAACTTCTGAGACTGTATCAACATCACAATGCATGAAGATATAACTAAACAACAATTGTTGGTTGTTGTGGATTTTCCAGGCTGTATAGCTGTGGTCTTGGCATTGTAGTTCCTGACGTTTCGCCAGCAGCTGTGACTGGCATCTTCAGAGGTGTAGCACCAAAAGACAGAGATCTCTCAGTGTCACAGTGTGGAAAAGATGTTGACAGGTCATTTATATCTATTCAGGAAGGTGGGTTTGGGCTGAGTCATCCTGTAAGAGTTTCCCAGGGTGTGGAATGCTAACGGAAGGAGGCTTCACTGTATCCTGAGGAGGTTCTTTTGCATATGGATTGGTGCTTGATATGCTAATCTTCTCTGCAGGGCTATTGTCGGGTATAAAGTCTTTTGTTAGCCTGGTGTTTTTCAGGACTGGAAACCATGCTCTATTCATTCTTAAAGTCTCTTCTTTCCTGTTGAAATTGTGCTTATGCTTATGAATTTCAATGGCTTCCCTGTGCAATCTGTGCATCTTTTTCACACTGTGACACTGAGAGATCTCTGTCTTTTGGTGCTACACCTCTGAAGATGCCAGTCACAGCTGCTGGCAAAACATCAGGAACTACAATGCTAAGACCATGGCTATACAGCCCGGAAAATCCACAACAACCATCATTCTCTGGCCGTGAAAGCCTTCGATAATACATTAAACAACAATTATTGTTTTATTCAAAGCTTGGAATCTGCGCATGGTAGGCAATGGTCAGAACTTGGATGGGAGACCACCAAGGAAGACTGGGGTTACTCTGCAAGGGAAACTAATGCAAAAACAACTGTGCTCATCTCTTACTTCCAACACCTTGTGGAACCATTTGCTATGAATTGGTTGCAACTTGATGGCACATTATTCATTACTATTCATCAAGTTATGTAAAAAGGAGAAGAAATACCTGCCACGGCTGCACCCTTGGGAGGCCCAACCTTTCCCTGGCTAATGTCTGCTTGGATCTTGATGAGTACGCAGCATGTATGGCCCGTGCCACAGTGAAGATGGTATCGAAAGTGTTGGAAATGTCTATAGACAGGATAGTTTCTATCAAATCCTGGGAAAGGGTCTCCAGATTTTCTCTCTCTCTGCATCTTACTTGCCCTTTCACAGACAACAAAGGCTTTGAATAGAAACAGTAAAATGATTTCACACCAAACTCCACCATTTTACTTCCCATATTAATGTCCACATTTATCCTTTTGTTTCTCTGCATGGAGAAAGAAAAAAATCCCTGCATGTGATGAATAAATGTGACCATAGTTGAAAAGTAGATGGTGAGGTCCCATGAAGCTGTTGTGATCCAGACTTTCCCCACAGGGGGCTTGATCTGCTCTTCAGCTGCTCTGTGTATACTGAAGGGTATAATTGGAAAAAACAGTGGCTCCCCAAAATAAACAAATACATGGACTTTTCTCCATAAGTGAAATGCAGCAGAGGACAGGAATGTGTTTGCTATCTGTTCTTCACGGGCTGTTGCTTGGATGCTCAGAGAGAAGGCAACACAAATGCCACCCTTGCTGGCCAGAGGGGGGAAGATTTTCATGAATTGTTCTCCATTCTCAGTATCTGGCGCAATGAGACCGATCCATGTCCACTGGAAATGCAGGAGCAGTTTGAGAATGCCCAAGTATTGTTTTTCCTGGTTTGGAACCATCTGATAGAGAAAAGGGAACTGAGCTGGATCATGAAGAACGTGAGAAATGAGCCCATAAATGACCTAGGAAGAAAAGGAAGAGATTGCAACCAAATCCCAGTTGTTGTGATGGAAGGAAGCCCATGTAATGCGAGGATGATTTCGTATATTACTGGGAGCATGGAATGAGCGCATATGTGATTGACTTACATTTTGCACATCCATGTGAATTTGGACAAGTCTGCCCATTATTCGGAATCAAGCTTTCACCAGAGCAGCTTTCCAAATCTATTTGTTTATTTTTGTAACCTCTTCTGTACACAAGGGCACCCAAGGCAGCTCACAAAGCACCACTTGGGAAATACACTACCATAAAAAACGTTTCAAATCTAAATCTTGTAATCTAATAGAGTAAACTCTAGGATAACACCATTTCTTCTCCAAGGATTTCCAGGATAAATGGATCTATCTTTGTAGGATGAGATGGTCAGAAGGAACCCATCCATGTAGGATGCTCCCAGGCACTGTGCCTGATTTAACAGGTCCAGACTAGTACCCAGAAACAGCCTGCTCCAGGACAAACCTAAAGGAACTAACAACAGAACACCACTGGTTGTCACCTATAGTTCCCAGCTCAAACCCATCCAACATATCATCAGTGAGCTACAACCCATCCTGGAAAATGATACCTCTCTCTCAGAAGCCCTGGGTGGAAGACCTCTCCTTGCCTACAGACAGCCCCCCAACCTTAAACTACTTCTCACTTACAATCATGAATCGGCTAGCAGAGTCACCAGCACAGGTACCAGACCCTGCAACAGACCCAGATGCCAACTCTCCCCTCATATCTACCCAGGAAATATGATTACAGTACTCGATGGTGTCAACTACACTGTCTCTGGCTCTTACAGCTGCTCATCCTCCAATGTGATATATGCCCTCATGTGCCAACAATGTCCATCTGCTCTGTACATTGGACAAACCAGCCAACCTCTACGCAAAAGAATAAATGGACACAAATCTGACATTAGAAATGGCAACATCCAGAAACCAGTGGGAGAACACTTCAATCTACCAGGACATTCCATCAAAGACTTAAAGGTCACTGTAGTTCAACAGAAACCTTTCAAAAACAAAATCCAATGGGAAGCTGCTGAATTGGAATTCTTATGTAAATTTGACTCTGTCAAGCTGGGACTGAATAGGGACTATGAATGGTTATCTCATTATCAAAGGTAACTGATTTCTTTTACAGAAGCAAACTGATCTCCATATCAGAAGGAGCGGTTTGCATCTACTCCTCCCTCCCCTCCCCTCCTCTATATCTGACCAGTTTCTTCTTGCCCTCCATGCATCTGACGAAGAGAACCGTGATTCTCGAAAGCTTATGCTACAATAAAGTTGGTTAGTCTTAAAGGTGCTACTGGACTCTTTTTAATTTAACATGGGGTGTTTTCTCTTCTGTTTCTGAAATCTGAAGCTCTGGGCTTGCTAGAGTCATCTAGAGTGCCTCATGAAGCCCTATAAAATAGGAAAAGATCTATGCTCAGGAATGCCTCCAGCCCCCTGGTTCCCATTTACTTCCTGCCTTGAGTACAGATGCCAAAACAGCAGGGGGAATGCAGTCAGATCAGACTCAGAGGAAGTAAAACAATTAAATTAGTTGAAATATAAAATGAGTCCCCATTTTTGTTGGGGGGGAAATAGTTTAAAGTTAGAAGTGCAATGGATCTTGAATCAATAGAGTGTCAAAATCTCACATTGCTTTTAAAAACATTTTCTTCTAAAGGAAAATGGTACACAGGATTGCTACAAAACAATAAAACTTATGACCTATATCTTGCTGACCACGCGTTCAGAACAAAGATAATTGCAAGTGGGGATTCTTCCTCTTTCTTCTTGACCCTGAAAGAAAATCAACTGACCTATTGACCAATAACAGTTTACAAAAACATCTTAGTTTCCCGGACTTCCAGGCTATTGGCTCTGTGCCAGGTCCTCTACCAGGTCAATCTAAACAATAACACGGAGTAAACACATTATCCCAATAATGACTGAATGTCAGACCTTGCAATTGGAATGTCCAGTCGGGTGCTATGGGAATCGGAGCGTCAAGGATTAATGATCTAATGTAATATTGCCCAGGAAGAAGTTATAGAACGAAACGGGAATTGAGAATTGCACGCACAAGCCCGTCGGCAATATGCAATTTGGTTATGTGGTTCCATTCTCGGATTGTGGACTATTTCTCATTGCAATCTGTTCCTGACGCATCTTCAAGCACTCCGGTTCTTGTACAGTGGACATTGCTCATTTGAGCTAAAAAATTGACAACATTGTGGATGACAGATTTTGTACATAGTATTTATTGCATGTATTTATTTATCAATTGATGTATTTATTGCACAATTTTGCACTTGGCACTTTGATAACATTAAATACTAAAAGTTGGTTATAATAGAGTATTGATTCCCCGGTTGTGTGTTAGCAAGTTGTACCTCTTTACCGGTGGAACTCCCTGGTTGTTTCAGGTCCTCTACCAGGTCAATCTAAACAATAACACGGAGTAAACACATTATCCCAATAATGACTGAATGTCAGACCTTGCAACATATATATTCCAAAAAATTTTAAGCCAGTTCATCCTTAAAGCAACACCTCGATTATCTGAGATTATTTCAGACTAGGAACAAAGCCCATTGTTGGAAAAAATACAACGGGCTCTAGAGAGAGGGCAGGCAGACATTTCCTCCTCCTCTGTCACTGATCCTGGCCAGTGAAGGAAGGGGGTGGACATTGCCACCTGCTCCACACCAGATCTCAGCAACTGAAGGGGGTGGGCTTTGCTATCTGCTGCACTCCTGATACAGGTCAGGTAAAGGGGGGCAGGTATTGCCACCTGCTCCACTCCTGATCCCTGCCAGGTGAAGGGAAAATGGGCATTGCCTTCTGCTCTGCGCCTGATTACAGCTGGGTGAAGGGGGGGAGGCATTGCTGCCTGCTCCAAGCATTGCCACTTGTTCCCTGCTGGATCGCACGCTGATTTTCTGTTTCGAGAATCTTGGTGTCCATATGGTGTCCGTATGGAAAAAGAGGAGAGTCAAGTGATGGTGAATAGCACAACTATTATTATTATGCGCTCTTGAAAAAGATTCCCGAAACAGGAAATCAGCGTGCCTCCTGTTGAGCGCGGAGCGGCTTCCCCCCTTCCCCTTTGATTGCATCTGGTCTGCAGGTCCTCCCGGCTGGGGAGTGGGCTCCAGAGTGCTTCTGCTGACGGACCATTGCAGCTCTAAGAGAAGAGAGAAATGCAATCGTTTTTCAAATTGGGAAACCTCATTTTGGACTTTATTGACTTTGGGTAAGGTGGTCCTCTCCATTCCGGTTTGTGGTTGTGCTTTCTGTTACTTATCATGTAAAAACATGTTTATGTTTCAAATACTGACGAGTGATTGATTACTATTGTGCAGATAAAATTTATTATTGCTTTTGTAACAACGTGTCTGTACCTGCAATTATCATTCTGTGCTGTGGGTTTCTTTTCCCTGCTCCCAAGTTTACCCGGCAGCTTTGCCCCTCTTGGCTTTTTCTTCCACTTCTTATCCCGGCTGGGTGAAGGGAAGAAGGGAATTGCCTCCTGCTCTGTGCCTGATCCCACCCAGGTGAAGGCGCTGGGTGGGCAATGGCACCTGCTCCACTCCTTATCTCAGCTGGGTGAAGGGGGCGGGCATTGCCATATGCTCTGCTCTTGATCCCAGCTGGATGAATGGGTGGGTGGGCATGGCCCCCTGCTCCAATCCTAATACCAGCTGAGTTAAGGCAGAGAGTAGGCATAGCCACCTGGTCTGCTTCTGATCCCAGCTGGATGAAGGGGGGTGGGTATTGGCACCTGCTTCGCTCCTAATACCAGCTGAGTTAAGGTGGGGGTGGCCATTGCCAACTTCTCCACTCCAAATACCAGCTGGGTTAAGGCAGGGTTGGGCATTGCCACCTGCTCCGCTCCTAATACCAGCTGGGTTAAGTTGGGGGTGGGTGGGCATTGCCACCTGCTCTGCTCCTAATGCCAGTTGTGATAAGGCAGGGGTGGGCATTGCCACCTGCTTCTCTCCTAATACCAGCTGGGTTAAGGTGCAGGATGAGCATTGCCACCTGCTCCACACCTAATACCAGCTGGCTGAAGGGGGTGGGCATTTGATCTCCAGCTCCATTGCAGGAGAAGCCCAGAATTTAGGGAGTCCAAGAGCATGAGAAAACAGCAAGAACTTGCAAAGAGATTAAAGGCTCAGAGAGTTGTCCTGAAGAAAACTAGAATTACACCCAACCCCTTCATACCAGTGGGATTTTGTAGATGCCCAGCACACTGGAAACATGGATGGGGATTTTAGACTCAGCCCGGTCAAGTACAGCCAACAGGGTCTTCTGACCTCCACACTGGTAGTTTGGAATATTCTCTTTCCCCATGAAAAGCAGGTCTAACACACCATCATAAGTCAGCCTTGCATTTAAATAGTTATCGTAGATGTCGTAGCCCAGAGTTATGTTGGGCAAGATCCTGGGATTCTGATTGATCTCCTGAATGGCAAGCAGGAAGGACAAGATGATTGCATATTGTGTGTTTGAAGCACTGCCAAAGGAAGGAAATACATTTTCATCTTCTATTCATTAAAATCGGCAAGCCAATCCCTCCCTTCTTTTCCAGGGGAAAACATGTCTGGATTCTATTCATAAAACTGTACACATTTTATGTCCTTTCCTGTGCTGAAAGGAAGAACTTTGTACAAAGAAAGCAGCTTTCTGCTATCTAGAAACTGTTCCAGGGAGATACACCCTCCAGTGCTGCAAAGGGGAATTCACAGTTTCCAAAAATCTATATCAGCTCAAATCGATGTGTCCAGAGGACCATGTAAAAGAAGCAACACTCGTGAAAGGGGAAAGAGAGCTGTGATGTTCTCGAACTGCCCTCTCACAATTCCCATTGTGAAGACACTGCTGGTTTGCACATGGAGATAGGATTTTAAGGTTTGTCAGTTGCTGGTGCAGCTGCAGATAATGCACAGTAGCAGGTTTCCCTACAATTTCCCTGATGCAGTCCTCAAGAACCTGCCAACACCACCTCCCTACAGGCCACCAGGACTTTTGCATTTTTTTATCTTAAAAGGAACCTCTGAAGGCTGAAGAACACAGCGTCTTGCTGCTCAAAACAGAAAATGAAGATATTAAAATGTCAATGATTTTCCAGGGACAAGAGTGCCGAGAGCCTATGAAACTCAAATCATCACCATAAATTACTTACACTGTTGCTCTTAGGTAGAGATGGGCATGATCCGCATTACGATCGAAAACCCCCCACGATAATGGCGATCATGAAATCATAACCCGGCGGATCATTATCGTCCACGGCCAATGATCCAGCAATCGGGAGGGGCCTGGATTGGGGCGATCGGGCTCAGATCCGGGATCCAGACACTCAGGCGCCAGCAATCTATTCCTCTGGCAACGGAGCCAGGGGAATCCCTGAGCTGTGTTTGCCCTCCTTCTGTCGCCCTGGAAACCCTAATGGAAGCCCAGCTTTCCTTGATCAGCAGGGCTTCCTTCCAACCACGGAGCAGCAAAGCAGTCACCAGTTGGGAGAAGACACCCAGGGGAGGGAGGGGGAAGGGGGTGTTCTGTAGCCATGAGCACTCCAATCTCATCCCTGCGAACCCTGATAGGCAGCTCTGACGGCCAAACACAGACGGCCAAACACAAACACAGATGCTGCCGGCATCACCCACTGTTTCTTTATCGCTGGGAACAGCAGGGCACCCCTCTGCTTTTGCCTCCATGATCCACAATCCACAATCCACGGATCGGGAACGGGAGATGTTCGGTGTGGGTTGTTAAATCGGGATCGTCGCCGGCGCCGATCCACAACCAGTTTGATCGTTATTTTTTTTGGATCATGCCCATCTCTACTCTTAGGTTAGCAAGAGAATGTCCTGTGAGATTAAAATGTTCTCCCACTGGTTTTTGAGTACTGTGATTTTTAAGGACAGATTGAGATCCTTTTTTTCTTTTTGTAGAGAGACTGATAGTGTGTCCAATGTAGGGACTGACTTGTGTGCCTTCGGCAAGCCGTTTCTTGCTTATAGACAACCTCCTCTTCTTTAACAGCTTCTCATTCCCAATAAAGCACTTCCTAACATGGACACAAGCTCTAAGGTAAGGGATTTCTGTAAACCAAGATGCCAACTTCCCCCCCATATTCACTCTAAAACAAAAATCACCGGACCCAACAACACCAGCCGTAACATCTCACGTTCATTCACTGGTTCATCTTCCAACATTCTATTCACCCTCAAGTGTCAGCAATGCCCTTCCACTGTCGACATCAGACAAACATGTCAGTCCTTATACAAAATAAGGAATGGGCATAAATCTGACAATAAAAAATCACAACACTCAAAACCATTGGGAGAACATTTTAATCTTCCAGGGCATTCCTTTGCTGGCCTAAGAGTGGCAGTTCTCAAACAGAGAAGTTTCCAGGGAAGATTAAAATGTTAAACTTCTGGATTCGAGTTCATTCACAAAATCAGACGAATAGACACTCCCATATGCTGCCCAGGCTTTATAGAATTTTAATCTCACGTCAAAGTCTGATTTTCTGTATTTCCTCTCCTTTAGCATTTCTCACCTGCTTTATGAGGGCTCAGGGATCTCCATTCCTACTTTTATCTGATGGAAAAAGCTCTGGCTGTCAAACTTCTACCCTGGAAATTCTGTTGGTCTTCAAGGTGGTACTGTGCTTAAATTGCATTGTTTTACTGCAGACCAATAAAGCTACCTACCTGAATCTATCTGTCTGTCTGTCTGTCTGTCTGTCTACCTTCCTTCCTTCCTTCCTTCCTTCCTTCCTTCCTTCCTTCCTTCCTTCCTTCCTTCCTTCCATTTGTTGAAGTTCTGCTAGGAAAACCTAAGCTAATGGTAATGTTGAAGAGATCAAAAGTTACATTTGAGATACGTCCTTCTGCATACAAGATGATATTTTGCTGCTCATAAGCCCTGGGATACCACAAATTACTTACTACTCAATTCCGGTAAGGGGAGGCTTCTTAAAGGTGAATGGATACAGAGCAGCCGACTTCAGAGACAAGATCCCGCCAATGAGGAGGTCTCCTGGCCTGTAAAAGTTCCATGGATCATTTAAATCCATGATTAAGTTCAGTGGGCATTTTGCTTTCAGCATCCCACAGATGACATCATTGGGAAGCAGCACCACTGCCGCTACCAGAACCAGCAACAGCATTCTGGATCTGGCCCTACAGAATCCTCCCTTGTGGCTGCCCCTCAAATCCAGGCCCAGCTAGATAGAAGAAGCCAAACCCCACTTCAAAAATCAAAGCAGCGAAGACTTCAGCATTAGAACCGATACTAACATTGACACAAACATTGACACAGTTCATTCCTGCCCAAAGTTCTGGTGCATAAACGCCAAGAGGCATTTGTGCACCAGAAGAAGCGATTGTGTTTTGCTTTTGATCCTGGGAATCATGTCATTGTTTTTGAAGTTTGTTTCTGAAACAACCTCTTGATGAAAAGAACAAGAAATCACTGTTATTTTCATAATTATAAGGGGGAAATTGTTTCTGCAACCTCCTCCAACTTTCTGCCGCTCCAGGCACAGCTGGAGAAAAACATTTTTGTTAGAACCCCTTATGGAGTGGCCTGCCTCATGAGGTCAGAAAGGCTCCCATGCAGCCGGCTTTCCATAAAGTATGCAAAACTAAATATTCAAGAGGGCTACTGGGCTGTAGTATAATAAAATGGTTCAAGAGGATACTTTAGTAAAAGGAATTACTAGGGAGTATACTACGTATTATCTGTTACTTTAAGTATGTTATGACTATGTCATTTCTGCATTGTTTAATCGGTCATGTTAACCGGATGAAATTATCCTGTATTGTATTTATTTATAGCACATTGCACTTTCCACATTGAATATTTGAGTTTACATTGTTATAGAACCTTGACTCTTAACTCATGTACCAGGATAGCATGCTGTGCACAATTCTCTTGATAAGCACATTCACCATTTTATATGAATAGCATAATACACACATTTTCCAGTTTCAGTACATACAACTGAAACCCCAGATTACTGATGGTATATGTTCACATATACTGAAGCTGGAAAATATACATGCACTATTCATACAAAGAGCAAATGCATATTTTAAGATGCTTTCATATAGCATGCTTTCCTAGTACGTGAGGGGGAGTGTGAGGAACTGGCAGCAGCCATGTATCTTGAAGAACAGGAGCTTCAGCTTGCTTGGGGAACTTTCAGTGCCAGGTAGACTGCTACTGCTGTTCACCTGTGAGGTGACAGGTGAGGCCAGCTCTCAGCCCCCCATTCCCCCGGAATTGTGCTAATGATCCTGATACAAAAGGGCCTTGCCAGAGCTCCTGAATTAATAACTGCAACACACCCTATCAATCTTCCGTTAACCAGGATTCGGTTTTGTTTTCCCAGCCATGTCGGATGCTCCTCTCTGCAGGTCCGGGAGGAAGCGGCCGAGCAGCCTGACCGGGTGGTTGACCTGCGAGGGTTAACCCCCAGGACTCCCAGGTAGGGGGTCAGGGTCCGGAGTGCTGCAGGAAGAGCCCCCTGAAGTCGATCCAGGGGGTAAATAGCCCATCTGCTCCTATGGAGGCCGGCAGACTTGCGCAGCACATCGCGTGCTTCCAGGCCATGGAGAACGGCAACAAGCAGATTTAAGGTGAAAACCTGTAAGTAAGCGGATCCCTTCTGTTACTCTAAGCGTATGCGAAGGATTGGTGGGAGTTGAAGCTTAAGAAGGCTCGGATATCTTCCCCATTGAGTTTTGGAACTTAGTTGGCGGTCTCCCCCCCCCCCAAGATGGCAACGAAAAAGCAGAGCCCTGCTGTGGGTAAATCGGTTTCGACTGTGTTGCAGGGGAAGGGAGAGACTCTTGAAGAGGTGGTTAAACGGTCGGTCGTTGAAGCTATGAAGCCCTTTGTTGATAAGCTAAATGAAATCGGACAAAGGGTTGGCTCAGTTGAAAATGAAGTGAAAACCATTAAAGATGTAGGGCTCGAGGCAGAGGAATCTGCTCGTGAAAATGCAACACTCATGAGAGCTACAAACAAAGAAGTAAAGCTTTTGGAGAATCAATTGATAGAACTACAAGTGGATCGTGCTCAGACGGTATTGCGTTTACAGAATGTGAAGGAGGAGGAAAGTGAAAATTTAAAGGACTTGGTGTCGGAACTTTTGGCGTCATTCGCAAAGGCAACTAAAGAAGAGTTAAAAAGCGATATTCTGGAAGTCCGTCGGACATCTTCAAAATATGCAATGAAGCGTCAGCTGTCTCGCGAGATTATTATTGATTTTTCATCTAAGAAGACTCGGGACACCATTTTATACAATTCGACCAACGTGGACTTGGACTTTCTTGGCAACAAGGTTAAGATATTGAAGGACGTTCCATTTTTAGCTCGGAAAAGAAGATTCAAATACAAAAGGTTTGCAGCTCTTCTGAGAAAGCGTGATATAAAATACAAATGGTTATTTCCGGAAGGCATCTGGTTTAGATATAAAGACCAAGCCTACAAGATAATATCGGAAGTACAGCTGAAGGATTTTGTGCTTAATCATCAAGAGTTCGAGCAAGAAGAAGATCCAGAATCTGAAGGGGGAGTGGGGAGGAGGGAGTGAGCGCAGCTATTGTAGCTGTTCAAAGAGAACTGAGACCGAGATGCAGGGGGGGGAAGAAGATCTGATCCTGACTGTAGTTTGTATCTTATAAGATCTACCAATCTAATAGCATATTAGAAAGTTTAACTTTAAATAATTGTATTATGAAGGGAATTCAATACTTTTAGTTGTAGTTTGTGTTTTTATGTTGTTTTTCCCTCTCCCCTTGTTTCCTTTTTCCTTTTTCTGTTTGTAGTTTTGATGTTAGTAATTAGAAAATAATTTTTTTAAAAAAAAAATCTTCCGTTAACCACCCTTCTACTCTTAGGAGACTCAGGGTGCTGATAGCCTCACCCACCCAGACTCTGCAGGACGTCGATCATAGCTGATAACTTTAGTTTCACCCAGGAAGACTTAATCAAACTGTCCCAGTTCATTGTCTCACCCCAGAGATAGTGTCCCAATCCTTTGTCCCGCCCTAAGAATAACCATTAAGTCATTGATTCGGAGCAGAAAATGCAATCTTGCTCCTGGGTATGTTCCACTGGATCGAGGCGGGTCAGCGCTGCTTGTGTTACTTGATCTCACAGCAGCGTTTGACACGGTTGACTATGATTTGTTGGCCAGCCGCCTTGCCGACGTGGGGATTAGGGGGACAGTCTTACAGTGGCTGGTCTCCTTTCTCCAGGGTCGGGGACAGAGGGTGGCGCTCGGGGGAGATCTATCGGCCCGTCACCCTTTGGTGTGCGGGGTTCCCCAAGGGGCGATACTCTCCCCAATGTTATTTAACATCTATATGCGCCCCCTCGCCCAGTTGGTGCGGAGGTTTGGGCTGGGTTGTCATCAATACGCGGATGACACCCAACTTTTTCTGTTGATGGACGGCCGGCCAGACACGGCCCCAGACAATCTGGCCAGAGCTTTGGAGGCTGTGACGGCATGGTTGAAACAGAGCAGGCTGAAATTGAACCCAGTGAAGACGGAGGTCCTGCAGCTGGGACGGGGGCTGCCAGATGTTGGGATCCAGCTCCCTGCCCTGGATGGGACACCACTGGCAACTTTGCCAGTGGTAAAGAGTCTGGGTGTGTTCCTGGATGCCTCCCTATCGATGGAGGCCCAGGTCACGGCGGTTGCCAAGTCTGCATTTTTCCATCTTCGTCAGATCAGGCAACTTGCCCCCTACCTGACGCCCCAGGACCTGGCTACAGTGATCCATGCAACGGTCACCTCCAGGCTAGATTACTGTAACTCACTCTACGCTGGGCTACCCCTGGGCCTGATCCAGAAACTACAACTGGTCCAGAATGCGGCGGCACGGGTCCTGACTGGTATACCTTACCAGTCACACATCACACCTGTCCTGCGCCAGCTGCACTGGCTTCCGGTTGAATTCCGAATCAGGTTCAAAGTGTTGGTTCTTACCTTTAAAGCCCTGAGTGGGTTGGGACCGGCATATCTTCGGGACCGCCTCTCCCTGTACGTTCCCCGGAGATCGCTCCGATCAGCGAATAAATATTTACTTGTGGTCCCCGGCCCTAAGGAAGCCCGCCTTGCTTCAACCAGGGCCAGGGCTTTTTCAGTCCTGGCCCCAGCCTGGTGGAACGCTCTGTCAATGGAAACCCGGGCCCAGCGGGACATATTATCATTCCGCCGGGCCTGTAAGACAGAGCTGTTCCGCCAGGCGTTTGGTGATTGAAGGGGGCGGGCCATGTCGGCCTCCCACCTTTGGGGTGGGGAAGGTTCTCCCCACCACTGCACCTTGTTAATTTGTTTTATTATTTGTATATTGATTTTAGTTTTTGTTTTTATCAATTTTAACTGTTCACCGCCCAGAGCCCCTGGGATGGGCGGTATATAAATTGAATAAATAAATAAATAAATAAATATAATTGGACTGCCCCTCTGCCATAGTTGTGTTCATGCTCTGGGATCCAGCATCCATCCTTGAACCTCTGTTGGAGCTTTCTACATTGACATGCTGGTTGCGCGATGCTCTCTCTCCCAAACATCCTCTTCTAGAAGTCACTAGAAATCTCTCAAACTCTTTCCAAGTTTCACCACTGCTTTCTAATTAGCTCTGAGTGTATGTTGTGGGTGTTTTGTGTGGTGTTGATCTTTATTATTTTCAATGAAAAACCCTTTTTGATTGAAACATCTGCCTGATCATTGAAAGAGTTTGAAATGAGCCAGAGAGAACAGAAGAGCAGCAATGCTCAATGGACCAAAGGTCTATTTTGACCAGCATGCTGTCTCTGACCATGGCTTGTTAGATGCGCCCCCTAAGCAGGAAGATGAGTTTGGCTTGACTGTGAAAGCTGAGCTTGGCCTGCCCATTCCTTCCTGCATCAGAACAGCTCCCAAGGTCTTAGGCGAAGGAAGGTCTTTCCCATCCCTCTGGTTTATACATACTTAGCAAATATCCTATTTAAAAAAAACATCCTTGGGACACAGTACAGAGGGGGAAACCCTATCACCACCACCCCCAGCCTTCCCCCACCAGAGACACTTCAAGTCTCTATTTACACATGAACAAGACAAAGGAAAGTGCAAGGTATGCTATTGTTTCTGAAAACAATGGCAATGCCACCAGATATGCTACCAAGGTTATTCAACTTTGAGGAGGCCCTCTGGCATCTTAACAGTCAGAAAGACTGGGTTTTATCAGCTTCTACTATTTCTGCATTCATTTCAGGCCAGACTGGTTGACTCCGGAACTAAATTTAGAGCTCCCCGTAATGTGTATTCCCATTTCCTTGGGGGAGCAACTTCCCTCCCCCCCTTCCATTGCCCACGAAACCTGTAAAATGGAAAAATATATATATGCTTGGGATCTTTAAAATGCTGGTCCCAGATATTTCCCAATGGTTTTGGAAATATTTGGGATAAAGATACCAGTATTGCTAAGATTCCCAAATATCATCCAGATACCCGAATGTTTCCTCCAAATAACAATAAGGTATTTTTTGGGTATATATTTGAACTAGATATATTTGAGTGCATATCCCTAAGTCTAAATCACAGGATTTTGCCCAGAATTGCAGCTGCTCTCCAAGCTACAGAAGCTACAATTCCAAACTAGGTGGTATACAACTTCCCTAAAACAGGCAGCAAACAAATTGCATAATAGATAGCAGGATACTTTTTATTGTTCTTTTCAGGGATTGGGATAATTATTGTTTCAGAACAGATTTTAAAATTTCTTATAGAGTTAGAGTTGCATGTACATCATGCAAGGAGAGTTAGAAGATACACACTCTCTATATTCAATATAATTGGTTCACTTTTCTCATTAGATGCTCCTTGGTATTAAGATCAGGCCTGATGATGATAATGTAGCATTTGGGCAGGAAAATGCAGCCCACTAAGCCAGCACTGGAGGCCAAGATGGAGAAGACCTGCACGGCCACCATGTATTTCCCCTTCGTGCTCAGGTAGGTGGGCACAAAGGACACCCAAACACTGCAAAACACCAGCATGCTGAAGGTGATCAGCTTAGCTTCATTGAAGGCTCCAGGCAGCTTCCTGGCCAGGAAAGCCACCGTGAAAGAGATGGCAGCCAGGAAGCCCATGTAGACCAGGGCACCATAAAACATGGTGACAGAGCCTTCATTGCATTGCAATGTGATCTGTCCAGGTTGGGAGCTCATGTCAGTCTCTGGGAAGGGGGGAGAGATTCCCAGCCAGAGGGCACAGAGGACAACTTGTATAGCAGAACAAGAAATAACAATGAAGTTGGCCAAACTCTTCCCCAGCCATTTCTTCATCTTGTTGCCTGGCTTGGTGGCCATGAAAGCCACCACCACAGTGATGGTTTTGGCCAACACAGAAGAGACAGCAATTGAGAAGATGATACTGAAGGCAGTTTGTCGGAGAAGGCAGGTCACCTTCCTTGGCTTGCCAATGAAGAGAAAGCAGGAGAGAAAGGAAAGCAGGAGGGAGATGAGAAGAATGTAGGTAAGATCCCGGTTGTTGGCTCTGACTATGGGGGTATCTAGGAATTTAATGAAAAGTCCTAAAACAAAGCCAGCAATTAGGGACAAGAACAGAGGAAAGACAGCTAGGCTGATCCCCAAAGGTTCTTCATAGGAGAGGAAGGTTATGGTCTTTGGGACACATCGAGTTCGGTCCTTGTTTGGATGCTGGTCTTCTGGGCATTTGTCACAATGCTCTGCATCTGGAAAAGAAGAGGAGTGACTTCATAATTAAGAATATCTGCCTTACATTAACAATAATCTGTGTACTAAAATATTCAGTAAAGGATATTTTTGCAGATGATATACCATTCACTTAACAAATATTGTTCCTCTGAATGCCATTTGCTTTGGGCTCTCTTGCTGGCCCTGTGAGAAAGTGAAGAATTATATTGACCTTTGGTCTGATTCAGAATGGCTCTTCTTACACTCTGTTCAGAGAGGTCCGGACCCAAGAATATGCAGAATTGGGGCTATGTGCACAGTTCCTTTTAATGTCATTAACAACGATGACGATTGAAACGTCACGCCTTTCTACAACTTGGCGCAAAGACTTTCCTCCTCATGAGAAAGAGATGGAATTGTGTGCACGCCCCCCCCCTTACAAAACATCTACTGGCTGATACCTGTGCCTTACTTTTGAAAGGCCCTGCTATAGTTTTTGAGCATGTGAGGGAACAGAAGCTCCTATGGGAAGCATATTAGTTGCCATTTACACTGAGGAGGAGTGGCAAAATATGTATATTAAGAGCCATCCAGTTGCTTCTGACTTATAACAACATTGTGAATTAATGTCTTCTGAAAAGTCCCATCATTATCAGCCTTGCTCAGGTCTTGAAAATTGAAGGCCATGGCTTCCTTTATTGAGTCAACACAGCTCATCTTGGATCTTTTCTTACTGCTGGACCATTTTTTCTCATGTTATGCACCTGTATGTGGTACTGGCACCTCTTTCTGCAGTACCACTGTGAGCAGTCCATATAGCTCTCTGTAATAGAAGATGCCCTTATGATTATGAGAATCATAAGCCCTCTCACTAAAGCGCAGTAGCAAGCTGCTCAACTGGGCAAAATGCTGCCGGCTCCCAGTTGGGAGACCAGAATGTGAATGGAATGTTAATGGAACGCAGAGTGATTAGGTGTGACAGGTTCTCACTCTCCTTGCCTTGGGACCTTGCCGCCTTCCTGACAAAAGAGGTGCTTGAGAGGTTTTCCTTAACAAACCCCTTGGACTTTCCCACCTCCCTTCTCCATTCGAGATTGATTGAAACTGAATCCTATCCAGAAATCAAGGGCCACCAATCACCTCTGGTAAGTTTAAACTCTTCCTGGGAAAACTTAATCTAAACTTTAAGTTCATTATCCAATCCCGGAGACACTTAATCAAAACTGTAGTTTCATTGTCTTGCACCAAGGCCGATTAATCTAAATCTCCCCAGCTCCCATTGTCATACCTTGGGATGCCAATCAAGGCTCTGCAATCCCTTTGTCTATCCCAGGAGACAATGGTTTTGTTCATTGGGCTGAAGTCACCTTCTTGCCCCAGGGCCGATTTTGCCCCATATTTGATGAGGCTTTGCCCCAGCCAAAGTGTGCGCACTTACTTGGATCGAAGTGCCATACTCTCAGATTCCTTTGAGTCTTGCTAACAAAGGACACTGGTTGTTGGAACCACCTTCCTCTGCAAACCTCTCCACTCTTCTGAAGGTAACTATCACCCAAATCCCATAATCTATATCCAATGTCCTCACTGCTTTTCCTAGGATTCTTGTATGCTTGTGATTTACATTGTTTTTTTGCTGTGTGTGTGAATTTCCCCTCTAAATAAAAAACATTCTGATGGTTGTTGTGGGTTTTCCAGGCTGTATTGCTGTGGTCTTGGCATTGTAGTTCCTGACGTTTCGCCAGCAGCTGTGGCTGGCATCTTCAGAGGTGTAGCACCAAAACTCAGAGATCTCTCAGTGTCACAGTGTGGAAAAGATGTTGGCAGGTCATCAACACCAACATCTTTTCCACACTGTGACACTGAGAGATCTCTGTCTTTTGGTGCTACACCTCTGAAGATGCCAGCCACAGCTGCTGGTGAAACGTCAGGAACTACAACGCCAAGACCACGGCAATACAGCCCGGAAAACCCACAACAACCATCGTTCTCCAGCCGTGAAAGCCTTCGACAATACAAAAAACATTCTGGTCAGTTTCCTTGGGGAATGGATCTGGTATATATTGACCGAGGATCTTGCTTGTTACCAGCCACTCACAGCTTCTCCTTGGTTGCTGATCCCCCCAAGGAGACCCATCTAGGCAACATCACCACTACTCTCCACTTAAGCCTCCAAGATGTCATGTGTACCAGCACATTTAAAGAAATATAAATAAAGCACTGACTACTGCCTTCACGTTTTCCTAGCATTATTGTCTTTCTGTGTGTCTTCTTATGGTGTGACCAAATTATGACAGCTTCAGTACAGTCATTTTATCTTCTAGAAAGAGTTCAGGATTTCTTTGATCTAGAACACAATTATTTGTCTTTTTTGTAGTGCAGGGTATCTTCAAAAATTCTCCTCCAATGTGTATTTTATGTGGCGTTAAGTTGTCTCCAACCTATGACGACCCTATGAATGAAAGACCTCTAAAACAGCCTATCTTTAACAGATTGTTCAGATTTGCTTGCTCTTGGATACACACCTTAATGCAGTGAGGGGGGTTGAGTATGTCAGTGAAGCTGAGAGCAACACCGTCAGGAGCACAGGCTTGGTCAAGAGTCTAAACTTCTGGAAGAGTCACTCGTGGCTGATTGGTGAAAGCTGAGACACCAGACTAAAATGCATCCACCGTCTTCAGGAATCAACAATCACATCAGCGGAAGAGAACTGAATGTTCCAGTGTCGATGGGAGTGGAGGAATTCTTGAAGGTTAGCTACTGGGCAGAGCAGTAGGGTGGAGGATATTTCACAGACAATGGCAGTGTCACTTCAACTAACCCTAGTTAGTACCATGAAGCAGAAGAAGGCAATGGTAAACCACTTCTGCTAATCTTTTACCTTGAAAACCCTACAATGAGACAATCCAAAACGATCTTCTCCAATACCATATTTAAAATGAATCAATTTTCTTCCTGGAGGACTACAACATTTTTGAAACGGGAGTGGGGTGATTACATTGCTAAAATTTTTGTCTTTAAGGTAATACCTTTGGCGTCACCCACCTTCCTGTGTGGAGATTGTCCCCTCCGGACATGGATCACAGTCATAGCAGCAAAATGGCTTCCCTTCCTGGGCCTTCTTGGCATACCCAGGGTGGCAGCTCTCGGTACACCTGGAATGGGGTACAGGCTAACAAAAAAGGCAAACCGCAGGAATGAAGAAAAAACATAATATTTGTCTTGTTGCAAATGTACCATACTCAGAAAAAGGTTCAACAAGATTTCCAGTCTATGGCCTGCTTTGGGCTCCGCTAACTTCAGGACCTATTTTGAGGATTGCAATTTGGAGGAAGAACTCCATTAATGAGAGTCTGATTTCTGCTGCTTCTCAGTTACAGGGAAGTTGACAGTGGAATGATCAGAGATCAGAAGACACTGATGGGGAATATGAGGAGTTCTGAAGGGAATCGGAAGACTAGTGAAGAATTTATTAACTTGGATATAGGATATGAACCTGTGAGTGAAGGATTTCTGTGAGGTCCCAGATGCCAGGCCCTTCAGAGCTGTGTGAAGACATCAGCCTGTGTGCCCTGAAGTATATAACTCTGCTAAGGCTGGCACTGTAAATTCCAGTCTGCTTTCCTCCCCATCAATAATTATTACAAGAGGGTGACATGCAAGGACTTGGGGGTGCATCACATTTTCCCCTCACTATTTCCTTTTTCTCATCCCTAAAAGCCCCCATAGCCTCTCTCCTTTCCTGCTTCCTTCTCTCCTTCCCAATCATGAGACAATCTATCTTAATCTGATCAATCAGATTGATTGCTTATCAATGACCACCAAAGACCTTGGTTTCTCAAAGCTACAGGTTCTTCTTTTATGATTGGGGGTTGGAGGCTAGCTCCCCATACGAAACTAATAAGAGGGGTGTTTGTTGAGTATGGGTGCCACAGGACATCTATTCAGGGGAGGAAGGAGTAAAAATGGACATCATCCCACTTTTAACTCTCCCAAATGGATTCAACATTTTTTTTTTTTTAGATTTTAGATTTTTCTGCAAATGTGGAGTTTTTCTCAGGTATGAAGAAAGATCTGTCCTGCCTACTGGCCTCAGTCTCTGGATTTAGGTATCCACACATTTGGTCATCTTAACAATTAGATATAGCGATGCTTGATAGCTACAAAATATAATCACTTGCCACTTACGGTTTTCCTTCTGTAATCAAAATGTGTCAGGGTATAAGACAACCCCAGAAAAAGTAATGATTTTGTCATTTGGGGGTACTTTTTCACCCCCATCCATATGATATTTTGGGTTACTAAAACACACCATGCTGTCCCTGGAATGACTAAGGGATTAACACCCTTGGCTTAAAATCTAAAGGATTGAAAATGTGACTTAAGATGATGTATACACAATATATATATTGTGAATATATATATTCACAATATATATTCACAATATATATATATTGAAATATGGACTACACAATGAAGGTCTTGCACACGAGTCTGTTACTGAAAAGTGTTATGTAATTCCCTTTCCCATTTTAAAAACCTAATAAAAATAATTTACAAAAAAAACCACACCTGATGACAGGAGGCATTTAAGTGCTCTGAAGAGACGTAGCCCTCCTGATAGAGTAATTATTCTTGCTGGTTATATGGAGAACATTGATCTCCCTGTCTAGAAATATATTCTTCATGTAGAAAAAGAAGGCAAAATTGTACTTTTCACCATAGTTCAAGATAGTTTTTGTTTCATATTGGAAAAAAGTCTAGCTTTATAAAATTGCAGTACTGGGGTTAATGTTCCAATATGACAAAGGAGAGGTGGTGAATCTATTCTAAAGAAACATTCTGCCTCTTGAGAAACTGAGAGCCAAGCTACAAGTGACACCTGACATAGGTTGGACACTTGTCAGCTTCCCTCAAGTTTTGATGGGAAACGTAGGCATCCTGGTCTTACAGCTTAGCTCTCCATTTAATTGAAGTTTACAGACCCCCCCCCCCATACACACCCAGTGGAGGGGGAGGGGGGCGCCCGGCAAGAGCCTGACGCCTGCACTCCCCTCTCAACCACATGTTTTCCCTCCCATAGACTGCCGCTCTGTAAACTTGAGGGAAGCTGACAAGTGTCCAACCTGTGTCAGGTATCACTTGTAGCTTGGCTCTGAGTGTAGGCTTTTAGTGATTAGGCATTCAGAGAAACAATGACTTCTCCCACCACAAATATTTGTTTTTTAAGAACTTTCCTGCCCTAAAACCCAGACTTCTGCCTTTGCCTGGTCAAAAAGACTGCAGGGTCTTCACCAAGAAACACAACTTCCAAGTCTGGATACTAAAGTCTTCATCCTGACCCCAGCACCGCTGGGTGCTCATCTCTGTACCTTTGTCCCATTGTTGCAAGAGATTCTGGGATTTTAGGGTGTGGTCAAATTTTACTGAATTTGCTCTGTATTGCCAAACCAAACAGGAAAATATATTTGGTATTCGGGGAATACTGGATTTCCCCCCAGTTTCGTAATATTGAACCGAATGAGCCAAATCTTTTTCCTGGGCACACCTCTAGCCATAGCTCACTTCATCGGATTTTAGGGTGTGGCTTTCTTATATAGACAAACTTACATGTGACTCACATCACTTTACTAAACTATCTAATACATTTTTGTTGCAAGCTCTGTTCAAATTGTTCTTGGATATATTCTGGGCATAAAGCTGGGGATTCATAAATTATTCTTCTAAAGGCTAAGGTATATTTGCAGATTTACAGAAAAAGTTAAAACCAGCCTCTCAGGCCTACTGTGCCCTAAAAACAGAGCCAAGAGTCCAGTAGCACCTTTAAGACTAACCAACTTTATTGTAGCATAAGCTTTCAAGAGTCACAGCTCTCTTCGTCAGATACATTCATCTGACATCATGCATCTGACGAAGAAATCAGGATTTGGCTTGACCCTTACTTACAGAGAAAGATGGTGTATAAAATCAATGTTTCCATTCAGTTCTTTTCTCACATACAGTAACCAACAGATTATTAAATCTTAATAAAATGATAAATGGAAAAAAAGGAAAGCAGTATATTTCCCAACCTGGTTTAACATCCTGGGGAACAGAATGGCATCCTTCTCAATGGTGAGTTTGAGGTCTGGGGATGCCTGTCTCTCTACACTCCCCACCTTCACTCCAACAACAGACGTATTGGGGAATCCCATCCATTTCATGATATCATAATCCACTGTGACATCCCCATTCTCGTCCCAATATGCTTCACCCATGGACGTGTTGTAAAGAGGGACCTTCCTTAGGAAAGTGTGGAGCTGGAATGGAAGTGAAAAATCGGGCATTTAAAAACTAGGAGCCAAGGGTAAATAGCTCAACCAATAGGAGCGCTAATATTTTTATTATTTATTTATAACATTTATATGCCACCTTTCTACCAAAATAGGGTCCCTAATGCAACCAAAGTTCACTGAAGTGAACATTTAGGTTCTTCTATTGCTCATGATGTGGGCCATTTCCAGATTCACAGTAGTTTTCAAAGTTTTGCCCATTTGGAGTGTCCTAAATCCTTAAGTTTTTCTTCCCGCTACAGTGTTTTAGATCGGGACTAAAAATGCAGATTCAATTTGAGCTCGCAGACCTGTGCCTACAACCACCAGAGAATTTACAGGGTGGGGCTGGGAGGGTTTCACATCCAAGACACAAGTGGCATCACTTCCAAGAGATACTCTAGGAAACCTCCCTTATCTTTATGGTAAACACCATCAAGATTGGGGGATTCATAGAGTATAACTCCAAAGTTATATCCTTTCTGAGTTACAATTGCAGAAATCATACACCACCCCTTTTCTCCTACAGTGAATATCAGCAGTGGTGGAAATGCAAGCATGGTGTCAGAGTTTCTCTTGAACATGGGTACTTGGTGAGCAAAGCTCTCAGAGCCAAACTACGTATTAGAAACTATACAATAAGGATACGGATATCACTTTGAGGACCAAGATCAAGATAATGGATTCTATGGCATTCCCCATTACTGTGTACGATTGTGAAAGTTGGACACTGAAGAAAGCTGACAGGAAGAAAGTTGATTTATTTGAAATGTGGTACTGGAGCCGATTAAAGAATTTGAGGAGAAATGGGGAAATTACTTTGCTTACAACAGATGAAGTTTGGAAAGAAAAATAGGAATAAAATATAGCAGTCCTAAAAATTTGAATATGATTATATATTGATGCCTGTTAATTCGACTGTAAGATAATTAGTTGAATTAAGACGATTGGCAAAATAGAATTTACGATAGATAACATTGAAATATTGTTTAGAAGTCAGCGCTGAAATATTGCTAAGGAATGTATAAGTAAAAAGTAATGATAATATAGGGGTAATAATGCGTTTTCCATTTTTCTACGATAAGGAGTAGAAATAGGTTTGAATTCTGTATGTGTTGTTTATTTGAAAATAGATACCTTAAACTGTGTCAAATATTATTCTAACACTTTTAAATGTTATAAGACTTTTGTACTCTGTACTTTGATAATCCTTGCAGCACACAGCTTTGTATTCTTTTTTTTAATTTTGTCCCTTTCTCTTCTTCCTTCTTTTTCCTGTATCTCCTTTTTGGTTTTAATAAAATAAAATATTTTTTAAAAAAAGAAATGTCATGCTGGCAGAGAGTTTTGTGGATACCATGGATGGCCAAAAAGATAAATAAGTGGATCTGTTAATGATAAGATGTTTTGGAGGTCTGTCATTCCAGGAGTCTCCATAAGTCGAAAGCTACTTGATGGCATATAACATAACAGTTCCTTGTGGTAAAACATAAATAAACGTGCATCGGGGCCAGGTTTTGATCAGAACTGCCATGCGGGAATGCCTGCCTTCTCCCCTGTGGTGTTTTTGTGGCTGAAACAGACTGGGTCAAAGTGACCAATTTGATCCTTCAGTGGCCAGTACATGCACTGAATGCTTGCACATGCTGGTTTTTCAAAAATGAACTAATACCTCAATGCTTGGTAATACCTGCAGTGCAACAAGAGACTTTATAGCTGAGAAAATCAATCAAATGAAGCAGGTTGCAGATTTGGAGCGCAATGAAAAGACATCAAAATTATCTGGACTGTTTGGATATCCTGCCTGAGGAACCTATAGGCATATCTACCTGTCAGACATCTGCCTTAAGAGTTGAACCCTATGAACTGGTAGGTTCAGTGCATTATCTGCCTCAGTAGTAGTGAATATTACTGAGCTGGAAGGAATGTGTAGCTAGAATCATCTGTTGCACGATTTGCTCCCCTAGACAAAGGAGGGACTTCTGCCAAGGCAGCTTGATGCAATGGCAGAGGCAGGTCAAGTGTGCAGTAGTCCAGTTAGGAAGCAGGAAAGGGTAGGTGGAGATACTGATAGCTCCCTCTGCCTACCTCCTATATGGATAGGTTTTCTTCTCGCAGTGAAACATAATGAAGGACCATGGAGTAGAACAGGGGAATTTCAGGCAGTGATGAGGCGTTTCATTTTGCTGAATGGAGAGGAACTCGGCATCCAGGGGGCTGCTGGTAAAAGGGAAGCATTCTCTGAAGTCACTATAGCAGCTTTTTATGGTGTGAGGTCTGTGCTACCTCTGAGACCATATCAACAACACAATGCCAGATAATATAATTAAATAACAAGGAGTGTTTGGTTCAACTATTTAGTCCAGCCTCGTCAGAGCTTGGAAGCTAAGAAGGGTGGGCCATGGTCAGTACTGGAATAAGAGGCCACCAAGGAAAACAAGGGGTTACTAAGCAAGGGAAACTAAAGGAAAAACAACCGTGCTCATCTCGTACATCGAACAGATCGTGGAAGGGTTTGATATGAGTCTGTTGCGACTTCCTGGCACATTATTCATTGTTATTCATCAAGCTATGAAAAAGGGAAAGAAATACCTGCCATGGTTGAACCTTCGGGAGGCCCAACCCTTCCCTGGTTAACATGTGCTTGGATCCTGATAAGTATGCCGCATGTAAAGCATGTGCTACAGTGAGGATGGCATTGAAAGTGCTGTAGCTGTCTATAGACAGGATAGTTTCCATCATATCCTGGGAAAGGGTCTCCAGATCTTTTCTCTCTCTGCATTTTACTTGCCCTTTCACAGAAAACAAAGGCTTTAAATAGAAACAGTTGAATGCTTTCAGCCCAAACAGCACCATAGCACGCAGCATATTCGGGTCCAAATTTATCCTTTTGTTTCTCTGCATGGAGAAAGAAAAAAATCCATGTATGTGGTGATGGAAATATGGAAGGATATCATAGAAGTAGATGGTGAGATCCCACAAAGCTGTTGTGATCCAGACTTTCCCCACAGGGGGCTTGATCCGCTCTTCAGCTCCTCTGTGTATACCGTATGGTATAATTGAAAAAAACTGTGGCTCCCCAAAATAAACAAACACATGGACTTTTCTCCACAAATAAAATGCAGCAGAGGACAGGAATATACTTGTTATATCATCTTCCAGGGCTGTTACTTGGATGCTCAGAGAGAAGGCAACACAAATGCCACCCTTGCTGGCCAGAGGGGGGAAGATCTTCATGAATTGTTCTCCTTTATCAGTATTTGGTGCAATGAGACCAATCCACGTCCACTGGAAATGCAAGAGTAGTTTGAGAATCCCCAAGTATTGCTGGTCCTGCTTTGGAATCTTCTGGTAGAGAAAAGGGAACTGAGTTGAGTCATGAAGAACGTGAGAAACGAGCCCATAACTGACCTAGAATGGAAAGGAAGAGATGGAAGCAAAATCCCGGTCCTTGTGAAGGAAGGAGGTAATGCGAGGATGGTTGCATATATTATTGGGAGCAGGGAGGGAGTGTGGTTGACTTATGTTTTGTACACCCATGTGAATTTTAACAAGGCTGCCCAGTATCAGGGACCAAGCCTTCACCAGAGCAGCTTCCCAAATCTATTTGTTTATTTGTGTAACATCTTCTGTACACAAGGGCACTGAAGGCGGCTCACAAAGCACCACTTGGAAAATACACTGCCATAATAAACTTGGATTCAGATCTAAAAATTATAATCTAACAGAGAAAACTCTGGGATAACACCATTTCTTCTCCAACGGTCTCCAGGATAAATGGGTCTATCTTTGTAGGGTGTGATGGGCAGATGAACCCCATCCATGTAGGATGCCTCCAGGCACCAGGACTGATTAAAAGTGGATTCTCCATGCATCTGATAAAGAGAACTGTGGTTCTCGAAAGCTTATGCTACAGTAAAGTTGGGTAGTCTTAAAGGTGCTACTGGACTCTTTACTATTTTGCTACTACAGACTAACACGGCTAACTCCTCTGTAGTTTTCTAGGGATCTTAGGATCCCAACCAACAGCTTTTTTGTTGCCAGAGTGGTTGTTTGGAATGACTCCCTTGAAATCTCCTACCCAGAGCTAAAAAGTAGCACCTGGGTTTACTATGCAGCTGGCTGCCCCCAAAAGGTCTGAGAAACATCTGAGGTGGCAGTGGTGAAAAACTCAAACTGAATCTGACAGACAGTGTTATAGAGCTCTCTAGAAGATGTATGAGGCAGTGGTGTGAGTGGCAAATAAATCAATTTCTCTGTTACCATGGCATCAACTAGTATGCTCCCAACTCTCTTTTAAAGAATTTTGGTGCTTGTGGACCCACAAATCTGAGCCCTAAAATTCACGGGGACTGATGATTAGTGGTGACAGAGTATTTTGCTAAAAA
Organism: Eublepharis macularius; assembly: GCF_028583425.1. NCBI lineage: Eukaryota > Metazoa > Chordata > Lepidosauria > Squamata > Eublepharidae > Eublepharis > Eublepharis macularius. The sequence continues at coordinate 175,334,808 of NC_072793.1, forward strand.
ATTCTCTCAAATAATGGCCAATTTAAATTCAGTGAACCATCTGGTCTATCTTGAAGCATTTTAACCAAGTGACCATTATGGTCTGAGGAATCTTGGAATCTGTGAAGACCAACTCTTGTACTCTGGATCCTCATCCATCCTAGTTGCTGAATTGAGTCCTTAATATCAATTATAAGCCATTTCCCGGCTCAGGGCATCTTTTCTTGGTCACTTAAAGTGGTGGTTAGCCTTCAGTTCCTTTAAAAACCATTGGCTGATAAATGTATATATCATTCTTCCCTAAGAATGAGGCTGTCTTTAATTTGCCTTTCTGTTAAAGAAGATAGAGAGATGGGTCGCAGAAAAACTCCAGGTCTTCCTTAATAACCGCTGTAGACCCCTCTGAGAGAGAAGATGCCACCCTGCAAGAGAGTAAGATTGACAGCTGCCCATACAGATACATTCTGTGTTCTTCTGGCAGCTACCTTGTGCAATACCCTGCATAAGGCAGTCAGGAAGGGTCCCTCACTGCTAGTATTCTGTCCTTAGAGGTCCACCTAGTGAACACCATATTCTCCTCCTCCTGTTTCCTCCCCACAACCCAATCCCATTCATCTGTTTCCATCAGGACTGCAACATTAATATACACACAAGGTCACACCTTCTACTTTAAAGAGATAAAAGACTTGTGGGGAGAGCTGGAATTAAATATGTTGTCTAAGCAGTTCCAGTTTGTTGAAAGCAAAGAATTTTGCATTGTTTCTTAGCCTCAGACTACAGGGAGGGCGTAGAGAGGTTCAAAAAGATACATTAGTAAGGACTCTCTGTACCCTTCCTCCTAGAGCGATCACCCAAATATGGTTCATAAAGTGATGGGTGTGTCATTTTTTATTCTCTAGTGAAAAAATGATTTTATATTGTTCCAAAACCCACCCAGATCTGTTGGACATGAGGGTGAAAGAAACACTTCTTCAAAGAGGAGGAAGCAAAATATCCCTGAGCTCTCTCAAAAACTACTGTCTGCTTCCATCATGAAAATTTGATCCCCAGTTCCTTTGCAGCAGAAACCCAGAATTTAGGGAGTCCAAGAGCACCAGAATCCAACAAGAACTTGCCTAAGGGATTCAAGGCTCAGAGTTGTCTGAAAGAAAACTAGGAACTGCCCGCCTCTCCCGCCCTTTCATACCAGTGGGATTTTGTAGATGCCAAGCAGATTGGAGATCTGGATGGGGATTTGAGACTCAGACCCTTGAAGGACTGCCAACAAGGTCTTCTGACCTCCACAGTGATAGTTTGGGATATTTTCCTTTCCCATGAAGAGCATGTCCAACACGCCATCATAAGTCAGCCTTGCATTGAGATAGTTGTCGTAGATGTCGTAGCCCAGAGTTATGTTGGGCAAGATCCTGGGATTCTGATTGATCTCCTGAATGGCGAGCAGAAAAGACAAGATAACTCCGAATCGTGTATTTGTAGCACTGCCAAAAGAAGGAGATATATTTTCATCTTCTATTCACTGAAATCACCAAGTCAATCCCTTGCTTCTTTTCAAGGAAAAAAAAATGTCTGGATTCTAATTAATAGAGCTGTACACATTTTATGTCCTTTTCTGTGCTGAGGGCAAGAACTTTGTACAAAGAGAGCTGCTCTCAGCTATTTAGAAACCGTTCGAGAGGAGATGCACAATTGCTAAAGACCTAAATCAAGTCAAATCGGTGTCTCAGAGGACCATGAAAAAGAAGCAAGATTTATGAAAGGGGAAAGAGAGCTTTGGTGCTCTCGAACGGCCCTCTCCCAATTCACATTGCAAATACACTGCTGGCTTCCACATGAGGATGGCATTTTGTGGTTTCTCAGTTGCTGGTGCAGCTACAAATAAAGCACGGCAGCAACGGAACTTAGACATGTCGGGTTAACCCAGAGTTTCCCTGCTCCAGGGAAACTGCCCCAAGAAACTGCCAATTCCACCTCACATAGGTCCCCAGGGCTTCTGCACTTCCTTAATTTAATAGTTCAAAAGAAATCTCAGCCAACTCCAGAAAATGAAATTACTCTTTTCATGGAAGACAATGTATTGCTGCTCAAAACACAAAGTAAGGATATCAAAGTGTCAGTGATTTTCCAGGGGCAGGAGGGCCGACAGCCTATGAAACTCAAATCGAGTGGAGTCAGATCAAATCATTGCTACAAATTACTGACAATGGCAGTCTTAGGTTAGCAATAGAATGTTGTGTGAGATTAAAATGTTGTCCCACTGGTTTTTGAGTATTATGATTTTTAATAACAGATTTATGTCCATTTTTTTTTGCAGAGTGTCAGTGTAGAGGATCAACAACCTGTGTACTTTCTATTGTGAGGCAAGTCTTTTCTTGCCTACAGACAGCCCCCTCTTCTTAAACCACTTCTCACTCCCAATAAAACACTTCCTAACATGGACACGGACTCTGGGACAAGGACTTACCATAAACCAAGATTCCAACATTGTCCCTATATTCACTCTAAAGAAACAATCAATGGACCCAACAACACCAACCATAACATCTCAGGTTCATTCATTTGTTCATCTTCCAACAATTCTGTCTGCCCTCAAGTGTCAGCAATGCTTTTCTACTGTTTACATCAGACAAACGTGTCAGTTTCTACACAAGATAGTAAATGTACATAAACATGATATTAAAAATCACAACACTCAAAACCAATTTAATCTTCCAGGGCATTCTATTGCTGGCCTAAGAATGGGAGTTCTCAAACACAGAAGCTTCAAGGGAAGATTAAATGTGAAACTGATAAATTCAAGTTGATTCACAAATTGAGAATAATAGACACCCCCACCCCACCTGGGCTGAATAGGGACATAGGATTCTTATCACATGACACAGGCTGATTTTCTGTATTTCCTATCCTTAAGCATTTCTTACATGTACTATTCAAAATGTTGTTTCCATTTTGCATTGTATTTTTGCATCCAAACCCTGACTCCCTTCTTTGCAACATTCCTCCTACCTTCTGAATAGGATATGAAAGCTCAGGGAGCTCTATTCCCATTGTATCTGATGAAAAGATCTTTGACTCTCAAAATCTTATAAACCGAAATTTATCTTCCTTCCTTTCTTCCCTCCCTTCCCCCCTCCTTCCTTCCTTCCTCCTTCCTTCCTTCCTTCCTTCTGTTGAAGCTCTGTAAGGAAAACCTAAGCAAATGATAATGTTGAAAACGTCAAGAGGAATCTCCACAAGCTACATTCGAGACATGTCCTTCTGCATACAAGGTGATGTTTTGCTGCTCATACAGCCCTCAGATATTTCTAAAGGCATAAGGACATAATAAAGAGAGTTATCTACCACAGAAAGGAGTGATGAGGCCCTGTGAGATACGAATCAAGCAGAGATGCATTCAGTCCGATACCACAAATTGCTTACTACTTAATTCTGATAACGGGAGGCTCCTTAAAGGTGACCGGATGCAGATAAATAGATTTCAGAAACAGGATCCCACCAACGAGGATGTCTCCTGGCCTGTAATAATTCCATGGATCATTTAAATCCTCAGTCAAGTTCAGTGGGCATTTTGCTTTCAGCACCTCACAAATGACGTCCTTGGGAAGCAGCACCACCACCACCACCAGAACCAGCATCAGTATTCTGGATCTTGTCCCTACAGAATACTCTCTTGTGTCTGACTCTCAACTCCAGGCCCAGCTAGTTATAAGAAGCCAAGCCCCCCTTCCAAAATTAAGGCCGTGGAGAATCTAGCATGAGAGCCGAGACTTCAGATCCTAAAGAGATAATATTGAGACAAACATCGACATGGTTCATTCCTGCTCGAAGTCCCTGTCCAGATTCTTGCCATCACAGGAGGTATTTATGCACCAAATGAAGTGATTGTGTTTTGCTTTTGATCCTGATGATTGTATCATTAGTTTTAAAGTTTCTTTCTGAAGCAAGCCCTTCATGAGAAGACTAAGATACCACTTGTTTTTCATAATTATTTTCATAATTATAAGGGGGAAAATTGTTTCTGGAACTTCCTCCAACTTTCTGCCACTCTGGGCACAGCAGGAGAAAAACATGTTTGTTAGAACACTTTAGGGAGTCGCCTGCCTCATGAGGTCAGGAAAGCTCCCATGCACCTGGCTTTCCATGAAATCTCCAAAACTGAATTATTCAGTAGGGCTATAGGGCTGTAGTGTAATAAAATGGTCCAGAAGGATACTTTAGTAAAGAGAGGTATTGGCAAGTGTACTATGTATTGTCTTTTGCTTTAAGTTTGTTCCAACTATATAATTTCTGCATTGTTTAATGTTAATAATGATGCCAGCTCTAACATAGGCATGCCAAGCCTACCATCACTGGGTGCTTCCTACTAACACTATTCTGGCCAGCAAAGGGTGGGTGAGGAATGTCACCAGTTTTCTGTCATGCTAACATCACTTCCCATGCACCTGGAAGTGATGTCTCTGTGTAGCTGGGGGATGCTGGAGACACTTTGGTATTTGGGCAAAACTCTATGGTTAACCATAAAATTTTGCCCAAATATCATTTTGTTCCCAGTGCCTCATAGTGATGCACCAACATCCTTTTGGGCTGCTGCACACATCATCAACTAGTAGTTACTGAATCCCCTCCTCACCACAGCACAAAAATATAGGACATTTATATGTCTGGTAGTTCCTCAGTTTTTTTCCCAGATAGTCCATGGAAAAACCTGAATGTCTGGGACAATATCTGACATTTGGTAACCCAAGTTGACCGTAACCTTTTCCTCCTCAGCAGTAACATGCAATTGGTCCTTTCCAAAACCCCATATAACCAAAGGTTTTTAAAAAAACTTCTAAAAACATCAACATTGATGGGGGACTCCCTACAAAAAGCACAAACACTTTCAAAAATTAAACTGGAAAATTACTGATATGGGAGTCGCCAGGCAAGTCTAGCTTTTGGCCCCACACCCCAGAGATGCGCATAGATCCTAAGACAATAGGGTCTTCCAGGAGTCCCTGAATTAATCACCTTAACACATCCTTCCAATCTTCCCTCATCCCCATCTGTATTCAAGGCAAATCAGGGCTCTGATACCCATCCAGTCATCGCAGATAATCAATCACCACTGATAAATTTAGTTTCGCCAAGGAAGGTTTAATCAAACCTTTTCCGTTTCTTTGACTCGTCCCTGAGGCAGCCATTAAATTATTGTTTGGGGGCAGAAGATGCAATCCTGCCCCAGGGTATGTTTCACAGTATAACTGGGCTACCCTTCACCATAATTCTGTGTGTGTGTTCTGGACCTACCCACACCTTCAGATTGCATGCCCTATCCCTCTTCCTACCACGAAGCGCTGGATGCTGAAGCTGCTCCCCTTCTGGATGGGTAAATATAACCCCCAAACCCTGCAACTCTATCCAACCTCCTCTCTGCTTTTCCTAGGAATCGCTGTATGTCTATGGAGTATGGTCTTCTTTAAACACTTGCTTCATCATTTCGAGAGTCCTCTGATAGAAGGGACCTGTAAAAATTGGTGGAGGGTCTTGCTTGTTACCCTCTCTTGCTGCCTCTCCTTGCACGCTAATTCCCCCAACTCGTAAGGAAACAACCTATTAGGGTAACAGATGCCAATATTTCTGAGATTCCCAAATATCATGCCAATATCTGAATGTATATATTTGAACTGGGCATATCCAAGTGCACACCCCTAGTTCCACTTCCTAAGCACACATCCCTTGTTCTGATTCCCTTCATTTTAGTACTGCAACTGTCACAATAATTTTGAAGCTGGTGGCCTGTTTTGAGACTCCTAGCTTTATTCTCTGATGAGTTGTGTGCACTGTGGACAAATGAACAATCAGACAAATGGAAGATCCTTTTATTATTGTAGATTTTAAAAGATATTTATACTCCACTCTCTCTACCACCACTTTAAAACTATTTATGCTCAAGGCCTTCACTACATCCACTGGCATTGAATTCTGATGTTTAATGTTTTTGTTGGAAGAGGAGGATCCAGTGCTGTCTCTCTCCTCAGGTTTCCCAGGGGGACAAACCAAAGAGTTAGAAAGATAGAGAGGTCAGGGCACTCTGTTTACTGTTTACTATTGTTTACTGATCTGACTGTCCTTTAATATGCAGATTGCCATTCTCAGGATTTCCTCCTCCTGACTTCCTCCCTTTTGCTCCTTCTCTTCCTGGCTTTGTTCCAGGCAACACCTCTCCCCTTCTCCTCCTTCCATCTCGGCAGCATAGCAGGTTATGCCCTGCTATTCATGTCCGTAGATAGGTAGTTAAGATCTATCTCTCTTCCTTTCCTATCAGAGTATGAAGTTCCTTCAATAAAGAACTCTTATTTCTTTTCTAAATATAAACCATAAGTGTATGCTTTTCTTATTTTCAGTCCTGCACACACAGCAGCCGGCAGAACGAGCTCACAACCACCTATAATAATGCCTCCTATGTCACACAACAGATTCTGCTAACGGTGCAAAAATTGAATCCTTTAATTAGGTTTCTGGGGCCTACATAATGCTTTGTTTATCAGTTTTGTTAGGAAATGGTCAGTTGCCACTTCTACATGAAGAAAAGATGGTCTTGAGTGACAGATCCACCTGCTCAGGCTGAGAGTGCAAAAGATTCTTTCTTTGGTGCCATTACTCAAAGGGGGGGAGGTGTTATTACGGTCACACAACCAGCCAAGTAAAATACAGATAAAAAGAACAGTTTTTAAATACTTAAAATGGGTAAATACATAAAAGATAAAATCATATATATGTATATATCTCTAACAGTAAAAACTCACTCACTTCGTTAATTCACTTCCCAGCAATTGATGTTTCCTTCGTCAAATGATACCACTTTCTGAGTGATGTCACACAGAATTTTGCAACTGCATAAGATACAGTTCTCTGGCTATCCTCTAAGAGATATACCCGAAGGGTTCCGGGACTAAAATCCATGTAATACTCTAATGGTTTAAATCTATGGAGTAATGGGATAATTAATTGTATCCTTTCTTCTTGATAGAATTTGCAGTGCAAAAGTATATGTGTGATATTTTTGACCACTTTATTTGAACAGGGACAACAACGCTGTTGCAAAGGCAGGTGAGAGAATCTCCCATACAAAACTGCAGAGGGGAATGCATCAAATCGTGCTCTAGAGAAGGCCCATCTACATCTTTCGTTTGTAATGTCTGAAAGATAAGAGGATATGGTGTAACTCAGTCCTTTTTTAAAGCTCTTATAGCTTAGAGGAAGCATTGCCTCTTCATTTTGGGACTCTATATTAACTAGTCTTTGGTTGATTAAAGCTTTTGCTTTGTTGAGTCCCATATCAAACAGGGCTACCGGGTCCAAGCCAATCAGTTTAATTTTATCAGCTGTCTTTGAGCACCATGTAGGAGAAGGGTCAGAAGCTAACAACAAGGGAATTAAACCCTTTGGCTCAAGATGAATTCTTAGCCAGTAATAGATGACATGTTCCCATATTTTTATTTCAACTCTGGACAAACCAGCTTCTTGCCTAAGAATGATATTAGGAGTACATCTAGGTGCATTAAATAGAGATCTGAGAAATTTAGATTGAACTGTTTCTAAGATCTTAACATTAGCAGTTAGTCCCATTTGTGATCCGTATAAGAGTTGTGCTAATGATTTTGTTTGGAATAGTTTCAGGGCCGCAGGTATAAAGTCCGCACCTTCTCTTCTAAAGAGTCTAAGGATGGGTGCCATTACTGAGAAGACCCTTTCTTAAGATGCTACTATGGTTACCAGGTTCCCCTGGCAACTGGTAGGTGGGAGATGTGCTGTGTGGGGTTCTGGTTATTTACCCCATCTGTGCACGCACAGTGTTGCACAATGATGTCGAAGACACATGTGGTGATGCGATGATGTCATGCCAAGGCCAATTCTTTAAAACTCATCCTCATAGTGTTTTCACTATATTTTAGACTGAGTTTTAAAGAATTGGCTCTGGTGTGATGCCATTGGTTCTGGGTTATGCTGGAAGTGACGACATCAGCTGGGGTCTTGGGTATGTTTACACCCAAGTCTCCAGTTTGTCTCCAGGCCTGCTTACCACCGATCATCAGTGCAAATTGCAAGAGTTTGCCTGCCATTGGTAGGCAACTAGCAACTCTAGTTGCCACCTATCTCACCTCAGATAGTGGGGGCAGAGACCCTGAATATGATTTCAGTGGTTGGGTAGCTCCACATGGAGTTGGTGTTCCTCATGGTATGCTAATCCAGAGCTGCCATCCAAAGTATGGCCTGGATTTATAGAATTGCAATTTGTTTCCAGACTATAGAGATTACATTTCCTTGGGTAACCCTTGTAACAAGCAGTTTATGGGAACTATTACTGTCTTGTAGGGCTTTTGAATGATCCGCCCAGCCTTTCTTCTTGAAATTTGCACAGAAGTGAAATGCAGGTGTTGTAATCAAGGTTCAGTTCAAAGTCTAGGGTTTTCTTTCTTAAAGTAATTTGCTTTGTGCTCATACAACTTGGTATAAGTACAGCTGGTGGGGGGTGTCAGGGGAACAGACCTCCAGGGCATGTGTCCGGGCCCCGCATGATGATGCCACTTCATGCATTTTGCACTGGGTTGATTGGGGCCCCAAAGGGACCAAACTAGGCCTCTTTGTGACCCAAATAGACCCACTGTAAAGTGTGAGCGCACTCCCAGATGCAGCATGATGATATCATTTCCCAGAAGTGATTATCATTGCACCATGGTGGGAGCGCACATGTGAGGACATCAAAAAGGTATATGCCTGGTGTCCCCCTCCACCCGGGGAGGGTAAGGAGAACTGGTAACCCCAGTTATGACAGGGATAAACAGAACATGTAATGCTGGTTTTGGAACACCCCCTCCCAAAGACCCAAAGTCTGACTATGAAACGCCTCTCAAAAACCAGGACCTTCCATACAGTCACCTAAAAGTGCAGGTCTCCTTGCAGAATCTGAAGTACACTGCAGTTCCTGAGTTCCAGGGCCAATTTCTTCCCTGGGAATGAATTCAGCCAGCAGACGAGGAGGGACCACACCAGACACAATTAGCTGTCATACAAAAAGTCAGTCTGGGGATCAACCTCCTGTCCAGGAAGTGAGTCTAGTAAAGAAGCCCTGCACCAGAAAGAAATGAGTTCAGCAGCAAAGTCCTCATGAAGAGTCCAATAGAACCTGCCCTTGTCGTTGCTTCTGTCTGCAGCTTTTTCAACTGAACAACAACAAATCAGTGGCTTGGAACAAGCACAAGCGTTTCCAAAAGGCTTCTCCCACTCTTCAGTTCAAAAGAAACAGCCCTCATGCTCTACAAACCACCAATGTTGCAGTCAAAAAAAGTAGCTATATACATTCCTTCAAGCATGCAAATTAAGTAGTTGCTTTGCTCCAACCGACAGCATACATTTCCAAATCTCTACATAAGGAATGAAATAAGTCTGATGAAAACTAGAAACATGTTCCTAACTAGCTGACATACACCTTTCCTATTACAGAAAGCAAATTAAATGCTAGAGAACAAAAAAAAAAATTTCTTGTCCGTGTAACACATTGGGATAATTATTGCTTTAGCCCAGCTGTTAGGCATTCTTCCTACAGATACATGAGGATATAACCAGGAAACCCCTAGGACATTTTAATTCAATTTAATTGGTTTATTTTTGACATTAGATGCTCCTTCGTATTGAGATCAGGCCTCATGATGATAATGTAGCACTTGGGAAGGAAGATGCAGCCCAGCAGGCCAGCACTGGAGGCCAAGATGGAGAAGACCTGCACGGCCACCACGTATTTCCCCTTCGTGCTCAGGTAAGTGGGCACAAAGGACACCCAAACACTGCAAAACACCAGCATGCTGAAGGTGATCAGCTTGGCTTCATTAAAGGCCCCTGGCAGCTTCCTTGCTAGAAAAGCCACAATGAAGGAGATGGCAGCCAGGAAGCCCATGTAGCCCAGGGCACCATAAAACATGGCAACAGACCCTTCGTTGCATTGTAGGACAATATGTGCAGGCAGGGAGTGCATGTCAGACTCTGGGAATGGGGGAGAGGTACCCAGCCAGAGGGCACAGAGGATAACTTGGAAAACAGAACAAGAAATGACAATGGAGTTGGCCAGACTCTTCCCCAGCCATTTCCTCATCCTGTTGCCTGGCTTGGTGGCCATAAAAGCCACCACCACAGTGATGGTTTTGGCCAACACAGAAGAGACGGCAACCGAGAAGATGATGCTGAAGGCAGTTTGTCGGAGAAGGCAGGTCACCTTGCTTGGCTGGCCAATGAATAAAAATGAGCACAGAAAAGAAAGAAGGAGGGAGACGAGGAGAATATAAGTGAGATCCCGGTTGTTGGCTTTGACTACAGGAGTGTTTAGAAATTTAATGAAAAGTCCTAAAACCAAACCAGTGATTAGGGACAAGAACAGAGGAAAGACAGCTAGACTTATCCCCAAAGGTTCTTCATAGGTGAGGAAGGTTATGGCCTTTGGGACACACTGAGTTCTGTCCTTGTTCGGGTGCTGGTCTTCTGGACATTTGTCACAAAGCTCTGCATCTGGAAAGAACAGGTGTGACTTCAGTATTAGGAATGTCTGTCTAACATAAAACAATAATATGAGTTCTAAAATATTCAATAAAAGATACTTTTGCACATGATACCATGTGGTGGTGGAGAATGCTGTGAAAATCATAGCTGACTTATTGCAACCCCAGGTGGGGTTTTCATGGGAAGAAACTATCAGAGGTGGTGTGCCATTGCCTGCCCTGCAACCCTAGTCTTCTTTGGATGTCCCCCATCCAACTACTAACCAAGGTCAACCCTGCTTAGCTTCCCAGATCTGACAACATTCATCTTGCCTGAGCTATCCACATCAAGGTGCACAGTACCATACTCCTAACAGATATTGCTTCACATTTGACCTTTGCAGGACAGTACTGAGTTTAAGAAACTGGGAAGAAGTAAATTAGAAATGCTCTAACCAAATAAAGAAACAAGATACGACGCTGCTGGACTACCCCTCATCATTGGCCAATTAATCAAAGTTTTGGCTACTCTAACAGGAAGAAAATTTTAAATACATATAGTAGATACTTTTATTAGAATTATTTTTTAAGGTGAGATGGCCAAGTGTTGAACCTCCTGCCTTGTACAAACACTCAAACAAACTAGAAGGAACAACAGAATTATAATGCCAGACAGAATAGCGGTGGGTGGAAAAAAATGCTCACAGCTTGCCTCTTAGTTCCCCCCACTCAAAGGAAATTTCTTTGGCATCACCCACCTTCCCGTGTGGAGATTGTCCCTTCTGGGCATGGATCACAGTCATAGCAGCAAAATGGCTTCCCTTCCTGAGCCTTCTTGACATATCCAGGCTGGCAGCTCTCAGAACACCTGGAATGGGGCACAGGCTAACCAGAAAGACAAACAACAGTGCAGAAACATCAGATGGGTATTTTAGTAATTGAAATGCAACACAGTATACAACACCCCCAGAAAACTGACAATTTTGTCATCTTGGGTGCTTTTTTACCCCTGTCAATAGGAAACAAGCTGCTGCCCAGTGCCTGTTCCTGCTACTGAAGTACAAACCAAAATGAAACACACAAACTTTTTGGCTGGTTTCCCAGATTTGTTTGAGCATTCCAGAAGCTGCTTTAACGAACTGAGCCAGTGATTTCTGTGTGTAATTTTGGCTCATTTTTCCCATTATGCACACCCCTGGTTGCAATTCCATGGCCAGCACTATGAAAATACAGTACAGGTATTAATATAAACAAACACACTTTGAGTGATAATTCTCAACTGCTTCCTGCCCTTATGATATCAGAGCATCCCTGAATTTCCCTGCTGCTGATTCCAGATGAAATGGCCCAGACAGGAAGGGCTTCTCAGTAGAGTTAAGATTCAAAGCTGTCTAAATGATATAGACATGAAAGGGTGGGGGGAATACAGGGGAAATGGAGAATGAAGACCACACAGACCTTTACTAAGTAGAAGATGAGAAGAGAGGAAATGGAAGGTTTGGTTATGAGTTTTGATACATTGAGAAATACTAGCTTTTGGGATCTGAGCAGGTTTTTCTAAGGACTGTTCCTGCGTTTTTTCAGGGCATCTCAGCATTAACCATGAACTCTACTAAGTAATGTATCTACATTGGCCACACACCTATTTTCAGGTGCCATAGATGCAGGATTGTGTGCTGTGTGCAACAGCACTTTCGTAACTGGAATAAAGCATGAAGATTTTAGTTTTGATTGGCCATAGCTGCTATGAAGACAAGAAGCTAGACTTCAGCCTTTGTCTGGTCAAGAGAGCAGGGCCCTCACGAGGAAACTCAGCTTTCAAGTTGAGATACCAATGGCTTCATCTTGGCCCTAAAACCACTATTTTACTTGGAATCATCTCTACATTTTCCCTATTGTTGCAAGAAATTTGAAGATTTGAGAGTGTGGGTTTCCTATATAGACACATTTACATGAGCCTCACATAAATTCCCAAAGCCATTGAATTTGTTCTCTCTAAAGGTGTGAGGTGAGAAACCTCTGAACATTCAAAGGTTAATTTTAGCAAACTCTGTTCCACTTGTTCTAGGATTTATTCTGGGCAAAAAGGCCACTGATACATACATAATTAGGAGCCCCATAGTGCAGAGTGGTAAGCTACAGTACTACAGTCCAAGTTCTGCTCACGACCTGAGTTCGATCCCAGCAGAAGCTGGGTTCAGGTAGCCGGCTCAAGCTTGACTCAGCATTCCAACCTTCCGAGGTTGGTAAAATAAGTACCCAGTTTCCTGGGAGGTAAAGTGTAGATGACTGGGGAAGGCAATGGCAAACCACCTCATAACAAAAAAAAAGTCTACTAAGAAAACATCGTGATGCGACATCCCGCCATGGGTCAGTATTGACTTGGTGCTTGCACAGGGGACTACCTTTACTTTTACATACATAATTGTTCTCATGGCTGAGGCACGTTTGCAGATTTACACAAAAAGCTAAAACTAATCTCTCAAAGCTACTGTATGTCCTAAATAATCGTTTAAAGTTAAAATATGCAAGTCTACTATATTTTATTATACTATTTATATCCCTTGGTTTATGAGTTTCTCAATTAATTAATTAAGAATCAGGCATTGGAATGAATCCTACTTACAAAGAAAGATGGTATATAAAATAATGTATCCATTTAATCCTCTTTTCACATACAGTAACCAATAGATTATTAGATCTTGACAAATGATATATGGAATAAAAGAAAACCAGTATATTTCCCAACCTGGGTTGATATCTTGGGGAACAGAATGGCATCGTTTTCAATGGTAAACTTCAGGTCTGGGGATGCCCGTCTCTCTACACACCCCACTTTCACTCCAACAACAGACTCATTGGGGAATCCCATCCATTTCAAGATATCAAAATCCACTGCAACACCCTCGTTCTCATCCCAGTATGTTTCACCCATGGAAGTATTGTAAAGAGGGACCTTCCTTAGAAAAGTATTGAGCTGGAATGGAAAAGAAAAGTCAGATATTTAAAAAATAGAAGCCAAGAGTAAATAGCTCAACCCAGGTCAATAGGAGCTCTAATATTTCTGTCTATCTATCTATCTATCTATCTATCTATCTATCTATCTATCTATCTATCTATCTATCTATCTATCTATCTATCTATCTATCTATCTATCTGCAACCAAAGATGGCCAGAGTGGACATTTAGATTCTTGTATGGCTCTTGACCTGTGCCACATCTTCTGAAAGTTTTGCCCATTTAGAGTGACATAAATCCTCATGTCAGTTTCCTTCTCTTACATGGTTTTAGACAGGATCTAAAAATGCAACCTCCTTTAGGGCTGACTGGTGCCCACCACAACCAGCACGGAATTTATGTGGTGGGGCTGGGGAGGTTCACATCTGACACCTCTGACATCATTTCTGGGAGAAACTCTAGAACCCCTCCCTTATCTTTATGGTAAACACCATTGAGGGATTCATAGCGTGTAACCTCAAAGTTATATCACTTCCAAGTCAGACGCCCACCCCCCGCACGCCCCCGAACATTAGCAGTGGTGGAAATGCAAGCATGGTTCCAGGGGTTCTCCTGAACATGGGTACTTGGTAAGCATAGCTCTCAGAGCCACACTACATATTAGAAATTATACGAATTCACCCTGGGGACTTGTGGCTATATTGTACCTGCTAGTTCCCTGTTACAGAAACTGAATCCATTAAAATCTTAACAAGAATCTGTCAACTAATAAAGAAAACAGAATGATGGTCCACAGCCTGGAAAAGCTCAATTTACATTCTGTTTCCCAAAAAAGAAGATGAGAGAGTGCAGCCACTACCAGAACATCGTATTAATTTCCCACACAATCAAAGTGATGCTCAAAATTCCACAACGAAGACTCTTACTATATATAGAATGAGAAATGCCAGATGTTCAAGCTGGATTCAGAAAAGGAAGAGGAACCAGAGATCACATTGCAAGTTTATAACGACTAATGGAATGTACCAGGGAATTTCAGAACAAAATCAGCCTGTTTTATAGATTACAGCAAAGCTTTTGACTGTGTGGATCATGAAAAGCTATGTGTGGTGGAACAGCCCAAATTACCTGTGATGTGAGCACTCTCCCTTTTTGAGCGCTTGGGTATCTTGGGTTTACCAGTTGCAGTCCAAATCTCTGCCTGACATGAGCCACCCACATGGCTTTTGGTAAGGTTCCACATAATATCCTTGTCGACAAGGTGGTAAAATGTGGTTTGAATCCTATTAGTATTAGGTAGATCTGTAACTGGTTGACAGATCGTACCCAAAGAGTGCTAGTTAGGGATGTGCGTTTCAGCTTTCTGAATGCCGAAAGAAAGCCGAAACAAAAGTGTTTCGGCTTCTTTCAGGTTAGCCGAAACGTTTCGGAGAAAGCCGAAACGTTTCGGCTAGCCGAAAGAAAAAAAGCCGAAACGTTTCAGCTTCTTTCAGCTTTCTTTCGGCTTTTCAATGGGAAAATGCCTCCGTCTTCCCGGACGTCTGGGGGAGGCATTTTTCCACCGAATCAGCCCAAAATTGGTGGGGACCTTCCTCTAACCCCTCTCTAAAACCCCCCCAAGTTTCAGACCTATTGGACTTTGGGGGGCCATGTTATGGCCCCCCAAAGCAGGTCCCCCTATCCTCCCATAAGAAAGCGAAGGAGCAGCATATTGTTAGCATGCTGCTACTCATCTTCTTCATTATTTCCTATGGGGAAAAATGAAGAAGCAGGCAAAATGCCCCCCAACCCTCTGGGGCCCTTCTCCCACCCTTCCTCCCACCCCCCACCAAGGCTCAGACTGCTCCCACTTGGGGGGGCCATTTCATGGCCTCCCCAAGTAGGTGCTCTTTTCTCTACCACTGACAGCTGGGGGAGGCTTGTCTTGCCAGGGGTGGCATTTTGCATGCAAAATGCCCCCTTACCCTCAGGGGCCCTTCTCCCACCCTTCCTCCCAGCCCCCACCAAGGCTCAGCCTGCTCCCACTTGGGGGGGCCATTTCATGGCCTCCCCAAGTAGGTGCTCTAATCTCTACCACTGACACCTGGGGGAGGCTTGTCTTGCCAGGGGTGGCATTTTGCATGTAAAATGCCCCCCAGCCCTCAGGGGCCCTTCTCCCACCCCTCCTTCCACCCCCCACCAAGGCTCAGCCTGCTCCCACTTGGGGGGGGCATTTCATGGCCTCCCCAAGTAGGTGCTCTAATCTCTACCACTGACACCTGGGGGAGGCTTGTCTTGCCAGGGGTGGCATTTTGCATGCAAAATGCCCCCCAACCCTCTGGGGCCCTTCTCCCACCCTTCCTCCCACCCCCCACCAAGGCTCAGACTGCTCCCACTTGGGGGGGGGCATTTCATGGCCTCCCCAAGTAGGTGCTCTTTTCTCTACCACTGACAGCTGGGGGAGGCTTGTCTTGCCAGGGGTGGCATTTTGCATGCAAAATGCCCCCCTGCCCTCAGGGGCCTTTCTCCCACCCCTCCTCCCACCCCCCACCAAGGCTCAGACTGCTCCCACTTGGGGGGGCCATTTCATGGCCTCCCCAAGTAGGTCCTCTCAGCCCCTAAAGTCCACCCCTTACAGCCCCACACAAACCCAATTCCCCCCCAGCTGCCACACACAGACCCAAATCCCCACATTAGCCCCTCACAGACCCAAATCCACCCCCACCTGCCCCACATCCATAACCCCAGGAACAGGCTGGCAAAGGCCAGCCCTCTCCCTTTGTTCCCTATGCTGGGAACTTCTAAACTCTCTTTCCCTGGGCAATTCTGCACAGCCCAGGGGTGCCACAATGGTGGGCACACTTCTGAGTGCCAGCTGGTCCCTGTGAAAGAGCACCTGAACCACAGACACCCTCCCTCAAATTCCCCCACCACCTACAGAGATGGCTGGCCAGCCAGCCCCATTGTTCCCTATGATGGGAACCAACTGCACAACAAAGAATAAAACACGAACAACACAAAATAAAGTTTTTTAAAAATTATTTTCTCCCTTTCAAAGTACAAGTAGGCAAAGCATTATGACACATTACACCAGCAGTCCCCCACACAGAAAAATTAACACAACTCACTTAACATCAGAGAATCACAAAACACGATTCCTGTCAAAAACACTTTATTTCTTGAACAGCTTTAGGTTACACAGCAGGGGGGCACACCAAAGGGCATGGCAGCAGTATCTTACACAAAAATAACACAACTCACTTAACATCAGAGAATCACAAAAGCACAATTCCTGTCAAAAACACTTTATTTCTTGAACAGCTTTAGGTTACACAGCAGGGGGGCACACCAAAGGGCATGGCAGCAGTATCTTACACAAAAATAACACAACTCACTTAACATCAGAGAATCACAAAAGCACAATTCCTGTCAAAAACACCTTATTTCTTGAACAGCTTTAGGATACACAGCAGGGGGGCGCACCAAAGGGCATGATAGAAGTGTACTACACAAAATAATACAATCCACTTCACCGTTTTTGACAGCAGTTGTGTTTGTGTGATTCTCTGATGTTAAGTGAGTTGTGTTATTTTTGTGTAAGATACTGCTGCCATGCCCTTTGGTGCCCCCCCCCCCCTGCTGTGTATCCTAAAGCTGTTCAAGAAATAAAGTGTTTCGGCTTTCGGCCGACAACCTGAAAAATCAGCAGTGGCTGAACATAGCCTAACTCAAACAGGGCACAGTATCTTATTCCAGGACACCAAAATACTGGACAACACTTCCAACTACTTTGTCAGACTGCACAGGGAAGCCATTGAAATTCACAAGCATAAGCAAAACTTCAACAGGAAAGAAGAAACCTTAAGAATGAACAGAGCATGGTTTCCAGTTCTGAAAAACACCAGGCTAACAAAACATTCTATCCCCGACAATAGCCCTGCAGAGAAGATTAGCACATCAAGTACCAATCCATATGCAAAAGAACCTCCTCAGGATACAGTGAAGCCTCCCGCCATTAGCATTCCACACCCTGGGAAACTCTCACAGGATGACTCAGCTCAACCCCACCCCTCCTGAGTAGATACAAATGACCTACATCTTTTCCACACTGTGACACTGAGAGATCTCTGTCTTTTGGTGCTACACCTCTGAAGATGCCAGCCACAGCTGCTGGCAAAACGTCAGGAACTACAATGCCAAGACCACGGCAATACAGCCCGGAAAACCCACAACAACCATCGTTCTCCGGCCGTGAAAGCCTTCGACAATACAATAGCATACTTATCAATAATCCAATGCTTTGTTAAAGATTTTGTATCCTTATAGAAAGTTTCAGGCACTATAAGGGTCTATTGAGTATGGTTTACTTAGTTTAATATTATATAATATTGGTTGTATCAAATATAACCATACCACCTAATACATTCTTAATAAGTGAGACAGATAAATCATTCAAACAGGTACCCTGTAGTCCATCTCAGACAAATACTTCCAAAATTAAGATTAGTTAAAGGGCCACGCTGCAAGTGACGAATGACACTTGAACAGCAAGTGAACAGACTCACATGTATTCCTCCCTGTTCACTTGCACTCCACTCGATCACATAGAGGAGCGCAAGTGAACAGGGAGGAATATATGTGAGTCTGTTCACTTGCTGTTCAAGTGTCATTCGTCACTTGTAGCTTGGCCCTACGATTATATAAGGTTTGTTGATAGGAAGGATTTTTAGATTTCTTCTTCCTGGCTAATATTTGTCTTGCCCTCCTAGCTTTCTTAAACATAGAGCTTCCAACCTTGTGAAATTTAACACGAAAATGAATAGAAGTCAAATAATTCAAATGATTCCCTCTTTCAAAAGTTAGGAAGGAAAAAAAAGTTCCCTCTCTCCCTAACCCCTTTCCCATCCCTTCTCTCAAATAACAATTTACACTGGAATTACTCTGCAAAAAAATTAAAAAAATAAAAACAACAAACAAACATAAGGTACCACCTGGGTCTGACTTTACACAAGGAATCGGAGTTGTAGAGCACTTCAGGATCTACTCCTGGGGTACAACATTTTGTGGGGGGAAATCTACTGAAAGCTTCAGATTCCCTGCCCCCACTCCAACCCCGATGGATATGTTAGTTTGATTTTTCCAAATGCATAGATACAGTACTCAGCTGTAAAAAGGATTAAAGTCTACTATTTTGATGGGATCTGGGGTTAATCTTCTTCCATTTAGCCATCATCTAAGGTATTTTCAAGTCCCTTGGTGCCAGTTCTTGGATAAGTCAGGCGAGAGGTTAGATGTTTCTGAATCCTTTAATGAAGGCTTTTCTGGTAACTCTGGTGAAAGAGTCAGATTTAAAAGATTTAACAAGGCTGGTCCTTCATCCAAATCCTTAGCACAGCACACAGTTCCATTATGGATTAAAGATAACTTATCCAAGGAGCCAACCCATCTATATTTTATATTAGCTTTAGATAGGATGTTAATTATTGGTTTTAAACCACGGCGCAGTCTCAAGGTTTCTGATGGGAGATCTTGATATACTTGGATTTTCTTTTGCTGATAGAGAAAGCGGCCATACTTGTGGGCTGTTTGTAGAATGTTTTCTTTCGATTTGTGGTCCCGAAAAGTCACTAATATGTCTCTTGGATTTTGAAGTCTGTTTGGTGTTTTGGAGCCCAGTCTACATGGTTGCTTGATAGTGGGGGCAACAACCCCATCTTCTGGTTGAAGAAGAGTTGCCAGCCATGAGGATATAAATATACAAAGATCATAATTTATTTATTTTTTTGGTTTTAAAAGATTTTATTTAAAAGAAAAAAAAGGTGAAAATAGGAAATGCATAATAAAAGATTATACAGGTACTAGATTAGAAATTGAGACTTATACAATTCTGTATATACAATACATATAAAATAGTTTTGAGAGTTGTACAAGCACTACGTTTGAACTTACGTTGAACTAGTAAAGAAATACATTCAAAATTTGCCATACCTAAGCATAAATGCATCATAATTCTCCTTCTCTCTCTTTTTCTCCTTCACTCTCCTTGATTAGTTATACAGACTACAATATCAGCTCTTTTTTTCATTTAATTCTTGTCTTTGTATTAAGTTGCCTTAATTTCTGCCTAAGTAATCAAAAAGATCCTTCCATATTCCCAAAATTCGGCTGTCTATTATGCATATAGTAGTCAGTTTACCCAATGTTGCATATTCATTGATCTTATCTCTCCACTCTAACACATCAGGACATACATCTGTTTTCCATTTTACTGCAAATAATACTCTTGCTGCTGTCACCATGTAATGGAAAAGATCTACCTGTTCTTTTCTAAGATTAATTGGTCAGATAATTAAGAGCATCTTTTTCAGATTTAATTCAAATCTAAGTTTGAGAATTTTTTGCATCACTTCATGTAGCTTTATCCAATATTTTCATGTTTCCTTGCAAGTCCACCACATATGATAAAACGTTGCATCCATACTTTGACATTTCCAGCAGTGCCCACTGTAGCCCTTACTGATTCTCGCAATGTCTTTGGGAGTAGTGTGCCATCTAAATAACATTTTATACCAATTCTCTCTCAGTAAATGATAGTCTGTGAATTTTATGTCCTTGGTTCACACATTTTCCCATAAATTTCTCCGAAGTTTTCCATCCATTTTATCATACAAGTTTTTCCTTGCTCTGTTTCTGAATGGTATTACAGTAAGATTTTAGAAATCTTCCCAAAGAGATGCTTCAGATTTTCAGATATTAATAGTTCATATTCTGTTTTTTCTCTCAGCCCACCTCCTTCTTTGAGAATTTGTTCCTTTAGTCTTGATACCTTTTGGTGAGATATCAGCCACGAAATATTTTTACTTGGAGCTTGGATTTCTTGCCAGGTTTTTATGTTTCTTTCTTTATCCATCATTGATTCATAACTAGAGATGGGCACGGACAGAAAAAAAAACAAACATGATGTTCTTTGTTCATTGCCATCCATGAACAGGGACTCACGAACAACCGCGAACATGGCCCTGTTCATGAACATGCTCGTGGTTGGCTGTTCGTGGGGGCCAGCAGGCTCTCCTACAGCCATCATCCAAGTCAAGATGCCTACTGCACCACTCCCAGAAACGTGACCTGAGCAGGCACCAGGAAAGGTACCAATAATAAATAATAGCCTGCCCCCAAAGCCTGGCAGAAGCCCTGGAACTTGAAGGGGTAGATCCCTACCGCGCAACTCCCAGAAACCTGACCTGAACAGGCAGCAGGAAAGGTACTGATAATAAATAATAGCTTGGCCCAGAGCCTGGCAGCAGCCCTAGAACTTGAAGGGGTAGATCCATATCCCACCACACACAAAGAAAATTCAAGCTCCAATGCACTCTCTCTATCAAAATGCCAACAGTAACTGTCTCTCCACTGTCTGCAAAGTCAGCGCTGGGAGCCCCCCTCCCCCCTGGTCTTTGCTCCCTTGTTGTAAAAAATTTGGAGCTCCACACTTGAAAGGAAGACCTGCCTATCAAGCTAAATTGAGCTTAGATTGGGGTTTACAGGAGAGTTCAGGACAGCAGGAGTTCAGTCAGAGTTAAGACAATCCCTGCCTAAGTTGCCAAGGGAATTGATTGCAGGTGCCAGACTGTCTGGCTTGACGAACAGCAACAAACAGCAATGAATGAGGCTTGCAACGACCACCTGTTCATTTAGAATGGGGCCTCATGAGCATCTTGTTCGCGAACAGTAGATTGGGCTGTTCGTGGCTTTTTTTTTTGTTCGTATTGCTGTTCGTGCCCATCTCTATTCATAACTGAGCTGATCAATTCTATTTCTTGTGGCGGCATCACAGTGCATATTAATTGGCGACGTCAATGCGGAGATCAGTGGACTCAGACTATTTCTGCACTGGAACCATATTTTAAGCAGTCCATCACAATTCTTTTCTTCATCTTCTGCGAGACCCCTAAATTTCAGATTTTTGGCTTTAAGTTTTGTTTCCAGTTCAATGACTTTGGCAGATAAGGTGTCCTCCACTGTCTGGATTTGTCTTATCTCTTCTTGTAAAGTGATCCCCAATTCTAGGGCTGTGTCTGCCGTTTGTGCTACTGTTGTTATAGAGTTCTTAATATTCTTAAGCTGATTAATTATTGGTTCCAAGCAAATATTTATTCTGTCAGTCAGTCTTTCAGAGATTGTGGCTATAATATTATTCTCCAATGTTTGGAGTGAGTCTATAAACCCTTGCTTCATAAGCCTGTTTGAATACAGGCTTGGTTCCACCATTTTAAATTACTTACTGGAGGGCACAGCCTTGCTGTTTTTCTGGTCTTTTGTTAGGAAATAGTTCCTCATGTTTGCAGATTGTGACTGGGAGAGCTTTGATGTGTTTGTCACTGTTTTCCCCATCTCTTTAGAGTGCAGTTAAGTGATTTATTTTTGATTTGGGTGCGGGTGAGGTCTGGAGCCTCAGCAAGGAGTGTCCACCATCTTCCATGTGGAGATCCCCCCCGATGTATTTGTTTTTAATGCATTTTACCTGTGTATGATTTATTTTGTTGTGACCCACCTTTAGCCTGCTTGCAGAGAGGGAAGAATATAAATAGAATAAAAAACAAATATCAAATTAGGAAAAAAAGAGACCTACCTGCCACGGCTGTACCCGTGGGAGGCCCAATCCTTTTCTGGCTAATGTCTGCTTGGATCCTGATGAGTATGTGGCATGTATGGCCTGTGCGACAGTGAAGATGGCATTGAAAGTGCTGTAGCTGTCTAGAGACAGGATAGTATCCATCAAATCTTCGGAAACAGTCTCTAGATTTTCTCTCTCTCTGCATCTTACTTGCCCTTTCACAGACAATAAAGGCTTTGAATAGAAACAGTAAAATGCTTTCAAACCAAACCACATCATTTCACTTGCCATATTCATGTTCAAATGTATCCTTTTAAGTCTCTGCATGGAGAAAGAAAAAAATCCATGTATGTAAGGAAAATATGGAAGCACATCATATAAATAGAGAGTGAGGTCCCACAAAGCTGTTGTGATCCAGACTTTCCCCACAGGGGGCTTGATTCGCTGTTCAACTGCTCTATGTATACTGTATGGTATAATTGAAAAAAACTGTGGCTCCCCAAAATAAACAAACACATGGACTGCTCTCCACAAATAAAATGCAGCAGAGGACAGGAATATACTTGTTATATCATCTTCAAGGGCTGTTACTTGGATGCTCAGAGAGAAGGCAACACAAACCCCACCCTTGCTGGCCAGAGGAGGGAAGGTTTTCATGAATTGTTCTCCATTATCAGTATCTGGTGCAATGAGACCGATCCACGTCCACTGGAAATGCAGGAGCAGTTTGACAATCCCCAGGTATTGTTGTTCTTGTTTTGGAAACTTCCGGTAGAAAAAAGGAAACTGAGTTGGATCACGAAGAATGTGGGAAACAAACCCATAACTGACCTAGGAAGGAAAGGAAGAGATTGGAGCACAATTCCTGTTCTGATGATAGAAGGAACACCATGTAATGTGAGGATGATTTGGTGAGTTATTGGGTGGCATTACAAAAACAGGATCATCACTGCTTGCATCTGGGTGATGTCAGAAATCATGCAAAGAAGCTGCCAGCATTCCGTGAGTGTTGCGATAATTTAAAGATGTGGGGAAACGGCCACAGTAAAAATCAGTTTCCTGTGTCTGTGTGTTCCTAGCCCGTTCAACCTTTGCCCACTGGGCCAATATAGTGGACCTGTCCTTAGAGGTCAATCCACCAAGCCCCATCTTCTCTGCCTCCTGTTCCCTTCTCCCAACACTCTAATCCTATTCATCTCCTTCCACCAAGACTGAAACATTATTATACACACAAGGTCACACCTTCTACCTTAAAGAGATAAAAAAGACTTTTGGGAGAGAGTAGAAATGAATTTATCTAAGCTGTTCCAATTTTTTGGAAGCGAAGAACTTTGCTACCAGTACCACTCTCGAACTACAGAGAGGGAGTATAGAGAGTCAAAGAGATAAATAGCTATGATCAGGCATCTGATGAAGAGAACTTGATTCTCGAAAGCTTATGCTATAATAAAATTGGTTAGTCTTAAAGGTGCTACTGGACTCTTTTTGATTATGAACTCTCTGTATCCTTTCTTCAAGAGAGATCATCCAATTATAGTTCATAAAGCGATGGACACGTGTCAATTTTTTATTCTCTAGTGAAAAAAATGATTTTATATTGTTCCAAAAACCAGCCAGACCTGTTGGACTAGAGGGTGAAAGAAACACTTCTTTAAAGAAGAGGAAGCAAAATATTGCTAAGCTCCCTCAAAAACGACTGTCTGCTTCCATCATGAAAATTTGATCCCCAGCTCCTTTGCAGCAGAAGTCCAAAATTTAGGGAGTCCAAGAGCACCAGAACCCAGCAAGAACTTGACTAAGGGATTAAAGGCTCAGAGAGTTGTCCAAAAGAAAACTAAGAACCTCCCCCTCTCCCCTTCATACCAGTGGGATTTTGTAGATGCCCAGCAGACTGGAAATCTGGATGGGGGTTTCAGACTCTGATTGTTCAAGAACAGCCAGCAGGTTCTTCTGACCTCCACAGTGGTAGTTTGGAATATTCTCCTTCCCCATGAAGAGCAGGTCTAACACACCATCATAAGTCAGCCTGGCATTGAAGTAGTTGTCATAGACGTCGTAGCCCAGAGTGACGTTGGGCAAGATCCCGGGATTCTGATTGATCTCCTGAATGGCGAGCAGGAAGGACAAGATGAGTCCGTATTGTGTGTTTGTAGAACTGTCAAAGGAAGGAAATACATTTTCATATTCTGTTTGTTGAAATCATCAAGTTAATCACTCGTTTCCTTTCCAGGAAAAAAGGCCCGATTTTATTCATAGAACTGTACACATTTTATGTCTTGTGCTGAGAAGAAGACCTTTTTACAAGGAGAGCATAGAAAACATTTCAGGGCAGATGCACCACCAAGTGCTGGCAAGGGAACAACTACCAAAGACCTAAATCAAGACAAATCAGTGTTCCAGAGGACCATGTAAAAGAAGCAACACTTATGAAAGGGGAAAGAGAGCTTTGGTGCTCTCGAACAGCCCTCTCCCAATTCACATTGCAAAGATACTTCTGGTTTCCACATGGAGATGGGATTTTGTGGTGTCTCAGTTGCTGGGGCAGCTGCAAATGAAGCACAGCAACAACAGAGCTGAGACATAGCAGGTTACCCTGCTGCAGTCCACTCGAACTTTTGCACTTTATATCTTTAATAGTTCAAAGGGAACCTCAACAGGCTCAAGAAAATGAAGTGATTCATTGCATGGAAGGCGGCGTCTTGCTGCTCAAAACACAAAACAAGGATATCAAACAATCCCTGGACCTAACAACACCAGCCGTAACATCTCACGTTCGTTCACTTGTTCATCTTCCAACATTCTATATGCCCTCAAGTGCCAGTAATGCCCTTCTACTGTTTACATTAGACTAACATGTCAGTCCCTATACAAAATAATAAACGTACATGAATCAGATATTAAAAATCACAACGCTCAAAACCAATGGGAGAACATTTTAATTTTCCGGGGCATTCCCTTGCTGGCCTAAGATTGGCAGTTCTCAAACCTCACATTTTAAGGGAAGGTTACAATGCAAGATTGCTGAATTTGAGGTCATTCCCCACTTCCCTCCCCTTTCCGGGCTGATTAGGGACCCAGAATTCTTATCTCCCAACAGAGGCTGGTTTTCTGTATTTCCTATCCTTAAGCATTTCTTACCTGCTCTATTCAAAATGCTTTTTTTCATTTTGCATTATACCTTTGCTTCCTGACTCCCTTCTTTGGAGAGAGCTTTGATTCTCAAAATCTTATACCCTGGAAATCTTTGTGCTCTTTAAGGTGTTACCATGTTCAAATCTATCTATCTATCTTCCTTCCTTCCTTCCTTCCTTCTTGTTGAGGTTCTGTTAGGAAAACTTAAGTGAATGATAATGTTAAAGAGGTCAAAAGAAATCTCAACAAACTAAACGTGTGACTTGCCCTTCTGCAGACAAAGTGTTTTGCTGCTCGTACAGCCCTTGAGTATTCTCCAAAAACAAACAAAAAGCATAATAAAGATTGTGATCTGCCAAGGAAAGGAGTGCTGAGACCCTGTCCAATACCACAAATTGCTTACAACTTAATTCTGGTAAGGGGAGGCTCCTTAAAAGTGAATGAATCCAGGTAAGTAGGCTTCAGAGACAGGATCCCACCAACGAGGATGTCTCCTGGCCTGTAATAATTCCATGGATCGTTTAAATCCTTAATCAAGTTCAGTGGGCATTTTGCTTTCAGCATCCCACAGATGATATCATTGGGAAGCGGCACCACTGACACTACCAGAACCAGCAACAACATTCTGGATCTGACCCTACAGAATCCTGCCTTGTGGCTGCCCCTCAACTCCAGGCCCAGCTAGTTAGGAGAAGCCAAACCCCACTTTGAAAACCAAGGCAGCGTAGATTCCCACATTAGGGCTGAGACTTCAGGTTCAAAACAAATAATATTGAATCAAATATCAGCACAGTTCGCTGCTGCCCGAAATCCCCGCCCAGATTCTTGCCATCACAGGAGGCATTTATGAACCAGAAGAAGTGATTGTGTTTTGCTTTTGATCTTGATGATCGTGTCATTGCTTTTGAAGTTTCTTTCTGAAGCAATCCCTTGATGAGAAGAACTACTGTTATTTACATAATTATAAGGGGGAAAATTGTTTCTGCCACCTCAAACTTTCTTCCATTCTGGGCGCAGCAGAAGAAAAACATGTTTGTTAGAACCCCTTATGGAGTGGCCTGCCTCATGAAGTCAGAAAGGCTCCCATGCACCTGGTTTTCCATGAAGTATGCAAAACTGAATTTTCAGTAGGGCTATAGGGCTGTAGTGTAACAAAATGGATCAGATGGATACTTTAGTTAAGGGAGATACTAGGGAGTATACTGCGTATTATCTGTCGCTTTAAGTATGTTTCAACAGTCTATGCGGGCAAAGGCCTATCTAACAAAATGCTCTATTGCTTGACATCCCATAATGAAGAGAGAGTTACAAAGATAGAAGCCACTGAACTGACGTTCACTTGCTTTAAAAGGGACTGATACATGTAGTAAACATTGGCATATACAACGCTATCCTTTACAGAAGCAACCTGGTTCATGTCAAGGAAAGAAGTGTCAAGGAGTTACAGCTTCACTGGAGTCAAGTCCTAAGCTGCTATTATATTTACAGTATAATCCTAAATAGAGATGGGCATGAACCTAATTACAACCCAAAAAACCCCACGAACCAGGCCAGTCCAGGGTTCTCAAACCAGGGTTCTTGGAAGCTCCTTTCAATGCTGGTTCATTGGGCTGTATTTACAGGGCAGTTTAAATGGCCATTTCCCCAGCTCGAGCCCCACACTTACCTTATTCTGCAGTGCAGCGTCCTTCCTCTCCTCCCAGGAGGGGTGGGAAGGTCGTTTTTGGCCTCTTCCGCCACCCTGCAGGCCCCCAGGGCAGCAGAAGAGGCCGAAAATAGCCTTCTCGCCCCTCCTGGGAGGAGAGGAAGGACTGCACTGCAGGATAAGGTAAGTGTGGGGCTTGGGCTGGGGGGTAGGGGGTAGGGGTAGAGGACTGGGGTATGGGCAGTTTAAAGGGAACTGCTGCTTGCAAGGCAGGAAAGGGCCCTTTAAACTGTTAAATACCCCTTCCCCTGCCACTGTTAAGACCAGAAAGGGGCATTTAAACCCCACGAAACACAAACTGGTTCGTAACTGGTCCAGTTCCATGGTTTGTGGTTCATATTTTTTTTTGTTCCGTGCCCATGTCTAATCCCAAGTATTACTCCAGTCTATGCCCTTTGAAATCAATAGGCTTAGACTGGAGTAACTCTATTTAGGATTGCACTGTCAACCACTCAAAGATCTCTCAACAGGCTGAACCTGGTGAAATGGCAGCCTGCACGCGTAGTATCCTTCCACTTACACAATTCCAGAGAATGCAAAACAAGGATAAAAATAGGGAGAGATTGATTTCCAAGGGACAAGACTGATAGGAGCCTATGAAACAACCCAAACTGAGCGGAGTCACGTTATATCCATCACCACTGATTATTTACCCCAAAATTCTGGCACAGGGAAACTCAAGGAAGGTAACAGGCTCTAGTGCAATGGGCATCACTGATACAATCCTGCCAACGAGATGGTCTCCTGGCCGCTTTAATGCAGTGGCTCATTTTCAACCATGATCAAATTCGGTATATTGTCAAAGACTTTCACAGCCAGAGAATGATGGTTGTTGTGGATTTTCTGGGCTGTATCGCCGTAGTCTTGGAATTTTAGTTCCTGACGCTTCGCCAGCAGCGGTAACTGGCATCTTCAGAGATGTAGCACTGAAAGACAGAGATGTCTCAGTGCCAAACTGTGGAGAAGATGTTAGCAGGTAATTTATCTACTCAGGAAGGTGGGTTTGGGTTGCATCATCCTGTAAGAGTTTCCCAGGGTGTGGAATGCTAATGGAATGTTAATGCTTCACTGTATCCTGAGGAGGTTCTTTTGCATATGGATTGGTGCTTGATATGCTAATCTTATCTGCAGGGCTATTGTAAGATGTAGAGTATTTTATTGGCCTGGTGTTTTCCAGGACAGGAAACCATGCTCTATTCATTCTTAAAGTCTCTTCTTTCCTGTTGAAGTTGTGCTTATGCTTATGAATTTCAATGGCTTCCCTGTGCAATCTGACAAAGTAGTTGGAAGTGTTGTCCAGTATTTTTGTGTCCTAGAATAAGATACTGTGTCCTGAGTGGCTGAATGGGGCAAACCTGAGGAGGCTCAAGGCCATGCAATACATCTTGCCCAATTGATCCATTTTAGACTTCCAGATCACCCAAACCACATCCAAACCAACCGCTTGCAGTGTTGTTAGCAACAAGCTGTATTGTGAAGAAGCTGTCCCCCTAGACTCAGACAGCGTGGTACCAGAAGCTGATCCCCTAAAGATGATGGCAATTGTTTGATAAGTCCATATGGGAGTTAGTTGGGCCTTCTACTATGCTGGTCCCATAGGGCTGCCAACCTGCAGGTGAGGCTTGGAGTTCTCTTGGGACAGCAACTGATCTCCAGGCTACAGAGACTACAGTTTCCCTTGCAAAGAAGACTGGGAGAGCTGGTCCTTCTAACAACTACAGAATGGCAACTAGTACTGTCTCTCAGGGCTCTTGTGTGATCTACCCAGCCCTTCTTTTTGGAATCAGCAAACAAGAAATGAAAAAAAGATTGGTTGTTGTGGGTTTTCTGGGCTGTATTGCCGTGGTCTTGGCATTGTAGTTCCTGACGTTTCGCCAGCAGCTGTGGCTGACATCTTCAGAGGTGCTACACCTCTGAAGATGCCAGCCACAGCTGCTGGCGAAACGTCAGGAACTACAATGCCAAGAACACGGCAATACAGCCTGGAAAACCCACAACAACCATTGTTCTCCGGCCGTGAAAGCCCTCGACAATACATCAAAAAAAGATTGATGAAAGCTTCCAATGTGTTCCAAACTAGGTGGTATGCAACTTCCTTACAATGGAAATTAAACCAATTGGGCAATAGATGAAAGAATTCTTTTTATTGTCCTTGAAATGGATTATTGATTCAGGCCAAATTTCAAGCATTCTATTTGAGTTATAGTTACATGTACATCAGGATATAGTGTACCCCCACCCAACATTTTACATTCAATGTATTTGGTTCACTTTTGTCATTAGAAAAGAGTCCAGTAGCACCTTGAAGACTAATCAACTTTACTGTAGCATAAGCTTTCGAGAACCACGGTTCTCTTCATCAGATGCATCTGATGAAAGAACTGTGGTTCTCGAAAGTTTATGCTACAGTAAAGTTGGCTAGTCTTAAAGGTGCTACTGGACTCTTTTCTATGTTGCTACTACAGACTAACAGGGCAAACTCCTCTGGATCTTTGTCATTAGTTGCTCCTTGGTATTGAGATTAGACCTCATGATGATAATGTAGCATTTGGGAAGGAAGATGCAGCCCAGCAGGCCAGCACTGGAGGCCAGGATGGAGAAGACCTGCACGGCCACCATGTATTTCCCCTTTGTGCTCAGGTAGGTGGGCACAAAGGACACCCAAACACTGCAAAACACCAGCATGCTGAAGGTGATTAGCTTGGCTTCATTAAAGACCCCAGGCAGCTTCCTTGCTAGGAAAGCCACAATGAAGGAGATGGCAGCCAGAAAGCCCATGTAGCCCAGGGCACCATAAAACATGGCAACAGAGCCTTCATTGCATTGCAGTGTGATCTCTCCTGGCTGGGAGCTCATGTCAGACTCTGGGAAGGGGGGAGAGATTCCCAGCCAGAGGGCACAGAGGACAACTTGGATAGCGGAACAAGAAATAACAATGGAGTTGGCCAGACTCTTCCCCAGCCATTTCCTCATCCTGTTGCCTGGCTTGGTGGCCACAAAGGCCACCACCACAGTGATGGTTTTGGCCAACACAGAAGAGACAGCAACTGAGAAGATGATGCTAAAGGAAGTTTGTCGGAAAAGGCAGGTCACCTTCCTTGGCTGGCCAATAAATAGAAAGCAGGAGAGAAAGGAAAGCAGGAGGGAAACCAGGAGAATGTAGGTGAGGTCTCGGTTATTGGCTTTGACTACAGGGGTGTCCAGAAATTTAATGAAAAGTCCTAAAACCAAACCAGTGATTAGGGACAAGAACAGAGGAAAGACAGCTAGACTTATCCCCAAAGGTTCTTCATAGGTGAGGAAGGTTATGGCCTTTGGGACACAACAAGTTCGGTTGTTGTTTGGATGCTGATCTTCTGGGCATTTGTCACAAACCACTGCATCTGGAAAGAAGAAGAGTGACTTAATATTAGGAATATCTGCTTTACAGCTACAATACTGGTCTAAAATATTCAATAAATAATATTTTTGAGGATCAGAAAGAGTCCAGTAGCACCTTTAAGACTAACCAACTTTACTGTAGCATAAGCTTCGAGAATCACTGTTCTCTTCGTCAGATACATCTGTGATTCTTGATGCTTATCCTTATGTGATTCTTGATGCTTATGCTACAGTAAAGTTGGTTAGTCTTAGAGGTGCTACTGGACTCTTTTTGATTTTGCTACTACAGACTAACACGGCTAATTCCTCTGGATTTTTGAGGATGATACTATACATATAAAAACAATTGTACATCTAAACACGATTTTCTTTGGACTCTTTGGCTAGCCTCTGTGAGAAAGTGAGGAATTCTGCTGACCTTTGGTCTGATTCAGAATGGCTCTTCTTATATTCTTATCAGAGAGGTCAGAGATTGGAAAGGTGGGCAGAATTCCTTCCTATACTATTAACAGAGATGGAAACTGAACCCTCCCATCTTTCTAAGAACGGAAGCAGAGACTTTCCTCCTCACAGGAATGTGATAGAATTGGAAGGTTAGGTGGAGGAGGGGGCCTTTTGGAGGATTGTGATACATCTGTTACGTGCAGTGAAGTTTCTTCTGAATTATGAAGACTTTCTGAATTATATGACCTTCAAAATGTCCTGTCAATGCCAGTCTTGCCCAAGTCTTGCAAGCTTAAGGCTATCACTTCCTTTAGTGAGTCAATTCATCTCATGTTGTGTCTTCCTCTTTTCCTACTGCTTTCAGCTTTTCCTTGCATTATTTTATTTCCCAGTGAGTCCCATCTTTTCATTACGTCACCAAAGTGCAATTGCCTTAGTTTAGTTATTTTAGCTAGAAGGGAGAATTTATGCTTGGACATAGAACCCACGTATTTGTCTCTTTGATGGTCCATGATTTCACAAAACTCTTCCCCCAACACCACATTTCAAATTTCTAATCTATTTTCTGTAACAATTTTAATTCACTCTCCTCTTCTCTCATCTGCATTTTATGAGCACAGGAACAACACCGGCTGTTCGGCTAGTTAGCCGAATCACTTTTAAGTCATACCAAGAAGATGCCCCCAGGTATCCAGACTTCTGTCTTCTTTCAACCCCTATGATTAATTAATAATTTCTCCTGCATACCAAAGCACCCCAACTTCCAACCCTACCATGAATTAATCCATGTTGCCCAATTGGAACTTAAACACTTACTGAGTGTCCATATTGATTAAGCTCCTTTAGAGCAAGATTACATGATCTAGAGTATAGAGATAGCATTTTAATAGGTACTCTTTCCTTTTTGGGCTTTACTTTTGTCTACATTTTTGGCCTTTTCCAGCCCATCGCCATCTGTATTTTGGCCCTTTTTAACTTGGCATGCTTTAAACCTTCTTTTCACTTGTCTTCTTTTAATAAGCTCTCAAAGTGCCCTGTGCACTTTACATCAGGCATCTTTTAGGCTTGTGAGTGCTGCTAAATAGGACCCTTCTGGTTTGCCCCTTTTGGAGTTATTTTTGGGATCCTTCCACCATGGAACCATTGTTCTTCAGGATAGGTTGCATGTCCTACACATATATTAGCACATCTAAAACATCGCAACAACTGGAAGATCTTTATTATTTTGTTGTCCATGGCAGTGTATGACTTCTAAATGATATACAATGTGTTCAAGTGAACATCTCTTTCTTTTGTTATGTGTTCTTCGTTGCATCCCTACTGGTATGTGTTACCCAAATAGGCAGTCTCCTAATCAATTGTGGGAATTAGCATTAAGGAGGAAAATGAGAGAGGGTAACTAGGAATCTCCAACCATGTGTATGGGGTTTATTCCCTTAGAGAACTCTCCAATAAATCAGGCAGAGGTTCAACCTGAAAGGGTTTTTAAAATTATTATTAAAATAAAAATAAAAAGGGAACACATACAGAAACACCAAACACAGCTAGCATCCAAGGATAAGGAAGAAAATCGGTGAGCAAAGGGGAAGAAAGCAGTTTCAGAGAAGGTGAGAGTTACCAGTCTAGAAGAGGAGGTCCATGGAGGCAGCAAAATGACCAGCATTTCTCGAGAAGAAGAGAAGAGGCCAAAACATATGGGGGGGGGGGTGTGGACAGATCCAGAACACACATACAGACTGGTGACTAGGGAATCCAGTTATAGGTAAAATGCTCCCTGGGGCAGGCTGATGTCTTTGCCCAAACACAATAACTTAATGGGTTGTCCAGAGTTTTGGACAAAAAGTTAGGAGAGGCTTAATGGTTCTACCTGCAGTGGACTATAGGTGTGACTGGTGCTTGATGACCCTGTAAGTACCGGACAGGAAAAGCTACCAGGTTTGGTGAATACTTTTATTAGGATAGGTGGGTAAGAGGAAGTGAAGTCAGGTGTTGATGAGATAAGTTTAGGAACTTCTTGGGAGGCCTCATTGTCCTACATTAATGCATCCCTCTCGGGGATGCGTAAGGGATGTCAGTCAGTCAGCTGCCTATGCCTTGAGCTTATGATATATGAGGAATGGGTGTTTATGATATTCTGTCCATGAACTGCCCTCTTAGTGTGAGGAGACTGACTGTTAACATCTGTGCTTTTGTACATATTCCATTATTTGTCTAATTAGTAGTAGTACAACCCCATTACCAAACTTGACTGGTGAGTCTTTCTTTAATTCTCCACAATTATGTTAAAGTAAGTGGGAGAAAGCTCATCGCTCATCTTCCCTCTGCTCCTTGCTATCGAGTTACAGTGAGAGCCAACATCATTCATGCAACTCTGTATATATAGGAATAGATCCTGGAATCCCTCCCTATTTTGCCCAGCAACATCATTTCTTTGGCATCACCCACCTTCCTGTGTGGAGATGGTCCCTTCCGGGCAGGGATCACAGTCATAGCAACAAACTGGCTTCCCTTCCTGAGCCTTCTTGGCATAGCCAGGCTGGCAGCTCTCAGTACACTTGGAACGGGGCACAGGCTAACCAGAAAGATAAGCAGCAGAAATAAGTAAAAAACAGATTCACATTTTTGTTAATGCAAATATGCCATACTCAGAAAAGGCTCAACAGGACAGTAGCCTACTTTGGGCACTGCTAACTTCAGGCCCTGTTTTGTGGGCTGTGCTTTGGATGCAGAACTGCATGAATGGGAGACTGGTTTCCATCACTTCCCAATGACAGGAAAGTGAGCAAAGTAAGGATTAGAAGGAAGGGACACTAGTGGAGGAAATGGATAGTTCTGGAGTGGATGGGGAAGCTAATAAAAGAGTCTTGACTTGGATATGGGACATGAATCTGTGACTGACCGATGTCTGTGAGGTCCTAGATGCCATGCCTCAAGAGTGCTATGAAGACATAAAGTCTTTCAAGTTTTAAACTTGAAGCTATTCTAAGGAGTTTCTACGCACTGCATCGACATTGCCCACACAGTGATATGCATGTGCGATAGACAAAAGATGGTGTGCTGCGTGCAACATCAGCCCTTGTGATTGGGGATGCAGCATGAAGCTTTTGAATTCAATTGGCCATGGCTGCTATGAAGACAAGAAACTAGACTTCTGTCTTTACCTCGGCAAGTCTCTGAAGGCATGATATTAGATACCTCTGAACATTCTGAAGAATAATTGTTGCAAACTCTGAGCATAAAGGCATTGATTTCTAAGTTGTCTTTCTCAAGCCAGATAACTTTGAGTGAGCTAGAAGGTTGAAAAAATGCATGTTTCCAGATTTACACAAAAATCTACAGCCAGACTCTTAGGCCTATTGTATCCTATGCAATGGTTTAAAGTTGAAATCCATAACTCTGCTATCTCTTGTTATTACTCCATTTATAATCCCTTTCTATGGGCTAATAAATGAGATGAGTAAGGAGTTTCCTTGACTCCTAATAATACAGAATGATTGTGTATAAAATAAAATCATTCATTCATTTTTGTTTTCATACATAGTATCCAAAAGACTATTAGATCATGACAACTGGAAAATGGAGTAAAATGAAACCAGTAGATTTCCCTACCTGGTTTAACCTCTTGGGGAACACAAGTTCATCCTGGTCAATGGTCAGCTTTAGGTCTGGGGATGCCCATCTCTTAATATTCCCTACTATCTCTCCAACTACAGACTCATTGGGGAATCCCATCCATTTCACGATATCGAAGTTTACTGTGACATCCCCATTCTCATCCCAAGATGTGTCACCCACGGAAGTGTTGTAAAGATGGATGTTCCTTAGGAAAGTGTGGAGCTGGAATGGAAGAGAAAAGTCAGGCATTTAAAAACCAGGAGCCAAGGTTAAATAGCTCGACCAAGGTCAATAGGAGTTCTAATATTTTTATTATTTATTTATTTAAAACAGTTATACGTCACATTTCCACCCAAATAGAGTCTCCAATCTAGATTCACAGAAGTTCTGAAAGTTTTGCCCACTTACAGTGACATAAATCTCCTTGCCAGTTTCTCTTTCTGTTAGTGTTTTAGACAGGGACAGAAAACGCAGTTCTGATTCAGACTGCCAGGCCTGTGACCAAAATCACCAGGAAATTTATAAGATGGGGCAGTGAGAAAGGCGAAAAAAGAGAAGCCCTCTCAAATCTCTGTAGTAAACACTTTCAAAATCAGCAGATTCCTAGAGTGTAGCCCAAAAGTTATATCACTTCCTGGTGAGACTCCATTTCTCTGATTTGTTCTTCTGCAGTGAAGTTCAGAGGTGGTGGAAATACAACCATGGTGGCAGAGTTTCTTCTGAACACGGGCACTTGGTAAGCATACCCAGTGCTATTTAGGTTTTCTGCCTGAGGAGCCAACTGGAGGAACATGAATCCCAGCCTACCTGCCAGACATCCACCTTAAGAGTTGAACCCCATGAACTGGCAGCTTCACTGCATTATCTGCCCCAGCAGTAGTGAATGTTACTGAGCTGGAAGGGATATGCAGCTGGCAGCTTCCAATGTAAGATTAGTTCCCCTAAACAAAGGAGGGACTTCTGACTAGGCAGCTTGGTGCAACAACAGGGACGGGTCACCTGTTCAATACCCCAATCAGGAAGCAGAAAGGCATAGGTGAGATACTGAAAGCTCCCCCTGCTGACCTGCCATATAGACAGGTTCTCCCTTAGAAGTGTAACATAATAAAGGAAACATAATAAAGGACCACAGAGGCATTTCAGCCAGGGATGAGGAAAGTCCTATTTTGCTGAACTAATAAGAGACTCCAGAGGGCTGCTGGTGGAAGGTAGCATCCACAGAAGTCACCATAGCAGCTATTAAAAGCAGGGGTCAGTGCTGGGAGACCATATCAACAGCAGATTGCTCAATAATACAATTAAACAACAATTAATGTTTGATTGTTTGGTTGAGCTCACCAGAGCTTGGAAGTTATGCATGGTTGGCCATGGTCAAAACTTAAAGAGTTTCTCTACATGAGACTTCTTGCAGAGGATGCTCAAGTAGTGAAACCCAATGTTAGCCGAGAAGCACAGTTTAAAAAGACAGAGCCTGCAGTGATTGTTCCTCAGAGGGTTTGTTAATTGCCCCCCAGCCGGAAGAATGAGACAGACACAAGTCTTTGGAATTAAGGGCCGCTTTATTAAATACAACATAAACTCTAAACCGTGGCAAGGCAATCTGGCGGTGCAAGTCAAGCCACGTGGTCACTACAGGACCTCCGCTTTGACCTGTCTGGGCGAGCCCCACTGCCCCGGGCGTGAGCCGTTCATGGAATGGCCTAGACCCAGCAGGTCTGGCAAAGGGTTCCCCGCCTCAAGCTCCTAAAGCCTCAGCCATACACCATGAGGGAAGGACTTGCACCTGGGGTTCCCTGAAGGCAGTCTGCCACGACGGTGCTCACCGGCCCGCTCCCTATTCCCCAACTTATATTTACTACTCAACTTACCAGGTATTTATCAACCTATAAAGAGAGCATTAAACCCGCCTCCCCAGTTATCAGTGCTAATGCCACCAAAGCACCGCAAGGCAATCAAAAAATATTACAATAGCAAACCTCTGTTGTTAAGAGAAACCACCTATAGGGCACCCACTGTACCAGCCAGTGCCAGGAACAAACTGCCCCCTAAAATGGCTGCCCCCTTCAAAATGGCAGCTGCAATTCCAAGTACGCGCCTAAAATTGCTGTCAGCAAAATGCCCCCAAAAAGGAAACACCGCAGCCTGAAAATGAGGCCCAATTAATACGAGGGTCTAGCCACTGAACAGTTGGTGTGCGTGCCACAATGCCCTGTGAACTTCCCAGCAACCCTGATAGGAGCCTAGCGAGAAGAGGGGGAGGGAAGGACCAGTAATTCCCCTCCTCTCACCTGGCAGAACAACCACCCAAAGGGACAAATTGGCGCTAAAGCGCCAGCCAAACCGTTCCCCTGCAGGCAATAGCTGCCAGGACGCCTCCGCACCTCCGAAGCAGATGAGGCCGGTCACGAGATGCCGCTGACACCGAAATAAAGGAGACAGCTAAGCCAGGTAAGGAGGCACAAGGCGCCGCCCGCCTCTGTTGTCACCGCTGATGCCTCGCTTGCCTCGGGTGTCCTCTATGCAAGGCACAGAGCAGGAGCTCCGAAATGTGCCTCCTACTCCATCCAATCGATCGCACGGAGCAACTGAAGCCGGTGGGGGCGGAGACGCTTGCTACAGCGACTGTCTCCACCCCCTCGGCAGATCCTGGATGCATGGGAAGGAGGGAGGTCTCTCTCTTCCTCCTTCTGTGGGGGCAAACTTCGGCCACCAGCTAAGCCTCTACGAGGCAGCTGGGAAGGGGCTGCATTTCATCTTCATCTCCCCAAAGGTTCTGTCAATTTCACCTCCCCTTTGAGAAGGCGAAGATGAAATTAACAAATCCTCTGACGAAGGATCTCTGCAGGCTCTGTGTACTGAGGTAGCCACTTCCAAGCTAACATTGCATCTCCCTGCACTTGAGCATCCTTGTATAAGATGTCTCGTGTAGAGAGACTCTTGGAGAGGAAACCACCAAGGAAGAATGGGGTTACTATGCAGGGGAAACTAATGGCAAACCACTTCTGCTCGTCTTTTTTCTTTAATACAGTGTGGAAGGGTTAGCTATTTCAGAAGGGAAAGGGACTACCTGCCATGACTGAACCCTTTGAAGGCTCAACTTGTCCTTGGCTAATGTCTGCTTGGATCTTGATGAATACGTGGCATGTAAGGCCCAAGCCACAGTCAGGACAGCGCTGAAAGTGCTATAGTTGTCTATAGAAAAGATAGCTTCCTTCATATCCTGGGAAAGGGTCTCCAGAGTTCTTCTCTCTCTGCATCTTACTTGCCATTTCACAGACAACAAAGGCTTTGAATAGAAACAATGAAATGAGTTCCTCCCAAAATGCATTGCATCACCTGCCATATTCATGTCCAAATTTATCCTTTTGTTTCTGTGCACGGAGAAAGAAAAAAATCCGCTTATTTGATTAAAATATGGAAACGTATCATATAAATAGAGAGTGAGGTCCCACAAAGCTGTTGTGATCCAGACTTTCCCCACAGGGGGCTTGATCCGATGTTCAGCTGCTTTGTGTATACTGGATGGTACAATCGAAAAAAACTGTGGCTCCCCAAAATAAACAAACACATGGACTGCTCTCCACAAGCCAAACGCAACTGAGGTCAGGAATGTGTTGACTATATCATCTGAGCGGGATGTTATTTGTATGCTCAATGAGAAGGCAATGCAAACACCACTCTTGCTGGCCAGAGGGGGGAAGATTTTCAGGAATTGTCCTCCATTATCAGTATCTGGAGCAATGAGACCGATCCACGTCCACTGAAAATGCAGGAGCAGTTTGACAATCCCGAGGTATTGTTGCTCCTTTACTGGAAACTTCTGGTGAAGAAAAGGAAACTCAGCTGGATCATAAAGAACATGGGGGACAAACCCATATCTGACCTAGGGAGGAAAGGAAGAGATTGGAGCAAAATCCCAGTCCTTGTGACCCGTTCTTTGCAATGACCTCCAGGCTCTATGGAGCAGCCATTTTTGCACTTTATAGCGCCAAAAGTTCACAAAACGCAATCCTCCCCCTAAACCATTGATCCATCTAGTTTTCGCTCAGTTATACTACATGCAAACACACACACTACTAACAATGGATCCCAAAGAAAGCACATGTCAGTGGATGCTCAGGAAATTGGTTGGAGAAAGGTAGTGGGAGGCGGCGGCAGCATTAAAAATAATAACATGGCACTTACATCTGAGTAGACCTGTTTTCAAAAACAATC
Organism: Eublepharis macularius; assembly: GCF_028583425.1. Classification (NCBI taxonomy): domain Eukaryota; kingdom Metazoa; phylum Chordata; class Lepidosauria; order Squamata; family Eublepharidae; genus Eublepharis; species Eublepharis macularius. Next base: position 175,373,335 of record NC_072793.1, read on the forward strand.
CTGCTTGCCCACAGCAAAAGAAAACTTACGGAACTTACGCCACCACCACTACCTCACTATCCTTTTGCCAGCCGTTTTCCTGTGCACAGGATTGAGACAGGTTTGATAAGATTAGTACACTTTACATATTAGAACAGAATCGTGTCATTTGAAGAAGTTTCTAATAAAAGAAACTTTCCAGTACTGACAAGTGATAAGTGTCAATGCAGAGACAAAAAAAATTGAAAGAATATTGAATGAACCAGAGAAATAGAGGAAGTTTCTGTTGACTATATGTTACTAAAGGAAAGAAAGAAGCAGTGGATTTATTAAGTAAAATGGGGGAAAGATCTAAAGATTCAGATCCAAGAAGAGGTTTGGTTAGATCTGTATAAAGTAGGGTTGCCTAGGTCCCCTTAACCTCCCAATGAGAGACGAGGAGCCAGATGTTACCTTTCTGGTACTTTGGGCTCTTCCTTGCACAAAAGGGTAGTGGGATCTTGATGAGATTTTTGATGGGATCTTTGAATCTTTGCTCTTGATCCTTGTCCATCCTGGTTGCTTGAAAGGAGTTATAAATCAAACTCTGACTCAAGGCACCTTTCCTTAGCCACTGAAAGAGGTGGCTACCCTTCCAATACTTAAAAAAAAAGCACTGGGTGATAAGTGGTCACTTCATACTTCTCCACTCAGTCTTTAATTTGTCCATTCTGTGCAAGATGATGGAGACAGGGATTGCAGAACAACTCAAGGTGTTCCTGAATGACTGGTTAAGACCCATTTCAGACTGAAAATGGGTAAGACTGGCAGCTTCCCTGTACAGACTCATTCTCAACTGTTGCTCCTACCTTGTGGAATTGGCGTGCCAATGGAGGTCAGGAAGATCCCCTCACTTCTTCAATTCTATTATTAAAACTTAGTGTGGCATAGTGGTTAGATAATGAACTACTACCTGGACAATTCAGGTTCAGATCCCATTGGGGGAAAGGAGGAGTATATATGAAGTAATTACATAGAAAAAAGAGGTGATGGGAAAGACTGTGACTGGAGGTCTGCTGCCCATTAGAGGGAAAAGATGACCTTGATAGACCATTGGTCAGTCAGTAAAGGTCAGATTCCAGTGTCAGCAACTCTGTATCCTTCCTTCAAGAGGGATCACCCTATTTTGGATTTTCAAAGGGGAAGTGAAATTGACAGCGCTTTCGGGGAGGCAAAGGTGAAATTAACAAACCTTCCGAGGAGTGATTTCCTCCTGCTTTGTCTTTTTAAACTATGTTTCCCGGCTAACATTGTGTCTCCCTATACGTGAACATCCCCGTGTAAGATGTCTTGTATAGAAAAACTCATAATGTGGTGAACATGTGTCATTTATTATTCTTTTGTGAAAATATGGTTTTGTATTGTTTCAAGAAACCTCTATATCTGTTGGAAAGAAGAGAAAAGCAAAGAAGAGGAGGCAAAATCTCTCTTAAAGACAATTTTCTGCTACCAGTATTATAATTTGATGCCCAATGCCAGTGCAGAAGAAGCCCACAATTTAGAGAGCCCAAGAGCAGCAGAACGCAGCAAGAACTTCCTTAAGGCATTAAAGGTTCAGAGGGTTGTCCCAAAGAAAACTAAGATAATCCCTTCTCCACATGATTCTTACCAGTGGAATTTTGTAGATGCCCAGCAGATTGGAAACCTGGATGGGGACTTTAGACCCAGACTGTTCCAGGACTGCCAGCAGGGTTTTCTGACCCCCACAGTGGTAGTTTGGAATATTCTTGTGCCCCGTAGAGAGCAGGTCTAACATGCCATCGTAAGTTAGCCTTGCATTGAAGTAGTTGTTATGGATGTCGTAGCCCAGAGAGATGTTGGGCAAGATCCGGGGATTCTGATTGATCTCCTGAAGGGCAAGAAGGAAGGACAAGATGACTCCATATTGTACATTTGTGGGACTGCCAAAAGAAGGAAGGAGATTTTAATCTTTCACTCATTGAAAATGTCAGATCACACACACACCCTTCTAGATTGAAATGATACTCATTTTATCCGCCTTTTTGGGGTGAGGAGAACAGCTTCATACCCTCCACTACTGGAAAGGGGAACTCACCGCTCCCAAAGACCCAACTCAAATTCAATCAATTTTCAAAGGACCATGAAAAAGAAGCAACATTCATGAAAGTGTACAGAAAGCTTTGAGGCTCTTGAATTTCCCTTTCCCCAATGATATTGCAAAGACATTGCTGGCTTCCACACAGGGATGGGATTTTTTCGTTCCCCCATTGTGGGTGCAGCCAGAGAGAAACCACAGCAGCAGCAGGACTTCCACGTGGCAAATTTCCCTGCTCTAGTCCCCCTGAAGTGGCCACCCCTCCCCAGGCCATCATGGCGTTTGCAATTTTTTTTAAAAAAAAAGATCTGCAGTAGAATATTGTTGTATACATATACAGATGCAACACCACGTTGTGAGGAAACAGAAAAAACCCACTTCCTTAAAGCATTGGACATGGGGGTAGATTACTCATGCAGAAATGGTCGCTTCGTTACTGGGAGGGAATTTAATTCACAGCCTTCCAGCCTAAGGTGTGATTTTTGGCAGAGTCCTTTTTGAATGAGACTTCAGCTTTTGCTATTGCCTGTCCCGCACTGACTCCCAAGACCTCAAAAGTTGATTTCAGAGGGTAGGCGTTGGCCTCTAGGGCCTATTAACTGGCCTTCCAAAGAAGCTGGTTGCCCTGGTGATGAGAGAGGATGCTAGGCTAAATAGAGCTCTGGTCCAATCCAGTAGGGCTTTTCTTAGGTTCTTAAGAAATACTTTTCCCAGTGGCTGGGGACCACAGCAGTTTCTCTTTCTAAAAGAAGTATAGAATGCATAAAACAAAAGTCTTCCTTCCTTCCTTCCTCCCTCATGAATGATAATGTTTAAAAGGTCAAAAGGAATCTCCGCATTGCCTTCTGCACACAAGATGGTGCCTGGCTGTTCAAACAGCCCTGGGATAGCCTTCAAAGCAAAGAATACAGACATAATAAAGAGCGTGATCTACCAAGTATGGCAGTGAGGAGACACTGCAAATCAAGCAGCTGAATGATCATTCAATCCAACAGCACAAAGTTCTTACACTTTAATCCTGGTGCAGGGTGGCTCCTCAAAGATAAACGGATACAGAGTAGTGGATCTCAGAGCAACAATCCCCCCAATGATGTGATCTCCTGGTCTGTAATAATTCCGGGGTTCATTTACATCTTTGATAAAGTTCAGTGGGCATTTTGCTTTCAGCATGTCACAGATGACATTGGGGGGCAGCAGCAGCACCAACACAGTTAACAGAACCAGCACCAGCATCCTGGATGAGGCCCCTGCAGACCCCTTCCTTGTGCCTGCCCCTCAACTATCGGCCCAGCTAGTTAGGAGAAGCCAACCCCCCCCTTCTAAAATCAAGGCAGCGGAGAGTCCAGCAAGGGTGCTGAGGCTTCAGATCTGAAAGCAAACACTGGCACAGTTGCTCCAGTCAGAAATCCCCGCCCAGATACTTGTTATCACAGGAGGCTTTTATGTACCAGAATAAGTTATTGTGTTTTTCTCTTGATTCTGATGATGGTGTCACTGTTTTTGAAGATTCTCTCTGAGGAAATTACTTGAAGAGAAGAACAAGAAACCACCATTATTTTCATAATTATAAGGGAACAACTGCTTATGAAATCCTCCTCCAACTTTCTGACATTCTTTGCACAGCAGGAAAAAAAAAACATGTTTGTGCCCGAGAATCCACCAGTTCACCTCCATATTCTCTGTTGCACCCCCTCTCCTTGTGGCCTGGCCTGTCTGATGAGGCCAGGAAGGCTTCCACCCTCATGGCTTTCCTTGTACTATGAAAAAGCCAATTATTCAGAAGGGCTGCGTAGAATATGTACTGTCTGTTGCTGCTAGTATCATCCAACTACGAAATTTCTTCATTGTTTAACAGGTCATGCTAACAGGTCGTGCCTTAACTCCTGCTATAATGTAGGCTCGCCAAGCCCCTGCTGGTGATGGGGAATAACTATAGCAGGCACTATAGTTTAACCATAGAGTTTTGCCCAAATACCAGAGCATCCCTACTGCTCCCTGGAGACACCCTGACTTCACTTCCAGGTGCACAGGAAGTGATGTCAGTGCATCATGGCCAATGTAATGACATCATCAGTGAAATCGCTCCCAGACCAGTAAGACCTCTCACTCCCTACTACCATTTGCCATAGGGGACCTAGGAAATCCTATTATAATGGGTGAGCTCCCAGCATCCTGATGTTTTCTTCTTTGGCATCTCAGGTGGCAGTAGAAGAAAATGGGGGGAAACTGAGGGTGTGCTGTTGTTGCTCTGTCATGCTGAGGTCACTTCCCGTAAAAACCAGGAGTGATATAGCAGATCCTCTGTCAGTTTAAAAAACTGCTAGAGCATCTAAAGAGACCACTTCCTGTTAATGCTGGAAGTGATGCAAGTGCGCTGTTGTGAGGCCAGCCTTCCAGGCCCGCCCCTCCAATCTCTCCCAGGTGTTGCCAGATGTGGTCTAGTAGTCCTACATGTTAATATTTATTATTGATTTCACTCTGTGTTCAGACATTTGCTTGGTTTCAGGCGTCTGCAATCCAATTCCTATTGCATTATTGGATTTCCCATCCTGTTGATTGTATGTCTATATTATTTATTATTTATTTTATTACTTTTGACTTTTATACCGCCCTCACTGGGCAGGCAGGCTCCGGGCGGATTACATGAAGTAAAAAATATTTATAATAAAATTTACACCATAAAACTGTTTGAAATCAACAACTGCATAGCAATACAATAAAAATTTAAAAATGTACGAGATATGTATGCATTTTTATTTACATTATTTATAGTCCACCTTTATCACTAAGGCCCAAGGAGCATTACAACATGCAAGTTAATACAATCAACTGCAGCAACAGTCTATAAACAATCCAATAGAGTATACAATTTGAAAACAAGCAGAAATCCATTCCAGAGCACAGCAATTCTAAACCTGACCTATTAAGCAATGCAGAAACTATCCTGTAGGATCTTACTCACAGCAGCAGATAGTACATAGTATATAGTCTACAGTCCAAATCTCTTTCCCAAAGTATCTTGTTAAACCACTTCCTTTCAGGACAGCCTTCATATCCAAAAAAGCCCACTTGCGCAATTTGGTTTTGCATAGTTTGTGGAAAGCCAGGAGAGTGGGAGCCTTCCTGACCTCTTCATATTGGCCATGCCATAAATTAGAGGTTACCAATGAGAAAGCAGGTATATGGGCATCTGTTGATTTTGCCCAATTGCAAGGTGGCACCTGCAGAAGGGTCCTGTTCAGATGGGCAAGGTTGCAATGGTAAAACATGGGGAAAGAGACAGTCCCATAGATATGAGGGACCAAGTCTGTGAAAGCCTTTGTATGTGACAGCTAAAACTTTGACTTGAGCCATTGAACTGATGATTTATACTGTGTTACCTGCCTTGAGTCTGTGTGAAAAGGGCAGTTTCAAAATAAATTAAATAAACAATGTGAAACGAGTCAGGGAAAACAGAAGAGTTGCCATGCTGCATTGAACAGCTGAAAAACAGTGCAAGAAAAGAATAACTTAAAAAAACTTGCAAAAAGCAACAAAGCAGTCCATGTAGGTAAACATTTTCGGTGTACCAGTTTGGTGTAGTGGTTAAGAGTGTTGGACTCTAATCTGGAGAGCTGGGTTTGATTCCCCACTTCTCCACTTGAAGCCAGCTGGGTGACCTTGGTTCAGTCAAAGCTCTCTGGAGCTCTCTCAGCCTCACTCACCTCACAGGGTATTTTGTTGTGTGGGTAATAATGACATACTTTGTAAACTGCTCTGAGTGGGCATTAAGTTGTCCTGAAGGGTGGTAGATAAATTGAATGTTTTATTATTATTACTAGCAATAAAGCCCGTTATGGGAAAAAATACAATGGGCTCTAGAAAGGGGAGGGTGGATAGGCAAGCATTCCTTCCTCCTCCATCACAGAGCCTGGCCGGTGAAGGAGGGAGTGGGCATTGCCACCTGCTCCACACGTGATCTTGTCCATGTGAAGTGGGGGATGGGCTTTGCCACCTGCTTCGCTCCTAATACCAGCTGTGTTAAAGCAGGGGTGGGCGTTGCCACCTGCTCCGATCCTAATATCAACTGTGTTAAGGTGGGGGTGAGCATTGCCTCCTGCTCCACTCCTAATACCAGCTGGGTTAAGGCGGAGAGTAGGCATAGCCACCTGCTCTGCTCCTAAACCCAGCTGAGTGAAGGGAGGTGGGCATGCCCACCTGCTCCACTCCTAATACCAGCTGAGTTAACATAGGGGGTGGGCATTGCCCCCTGCTCCACTCCCAATACCAGCTGGGCTAAGGCAGGGTTGAGCATTGCCACCTGCTCCACTCCTGCTCCCAGCTGACTTAAGGGGGTGGACATTGCCACCCACTCTGCTCCTAATATCACCTGGGTTAAGGCAGGGGGTGGGCATTGCCACCTTTTCCGCTCCTAATGCCAGTTGTGATAAGGCAAGTGTGGGCATTGCCACCTGCTTCACTCCTAATACCAGCTGGGTTAAGGTGGGAGTGGTCATTGCCACCTGCTCTGCTCCTAATATCAGCTGGGTTAAGGCAGAGTCAGGCATTGCCACCTGCTCCACTCCTGATCCCAGCTGACTTAAGGGGGCAGGCATTGCCTCATGCTCTGCTCCTAATGCCAGTTGTGATAAGGCAGGGTGTGGGCTTTGCCACCTGCTTTGCTTCTAATAGCAGCTGGGTTAAGGTGGGGGTGGGCATTGCCACCTGCTCCATGCCTAATACCAGGTGGCTGAAGGGGGTCAGGTATTTCCACCTGCTCCAATTCTAATACCAGGTGGGTTAAGGTGGGGGTGGGCATTGCCACCTGTTACGCTCCTAATATCCACTATGTTAAGGTGAGGGATGGGCATTGTCATATGCTCCACTCCTAATACCAGCTGGGTTAAGGTGGGAGGTGACCATGGCCACCTGCTCCACTCCTAATACCAGCTGGCTGAGGGGGGGCAGGCATTTCCACCTGCTATGCTCCTAATACCAGCTGGGTTAAGGTGGAGAGTGGGCATAACCACCTGCTCTGCTCCTGACCACAGCTGGGTGAAGGGGGGAGGGCATTACCACCTGCTCCACTCCTAATATCAGCTGGGTTAACATGGGAGGCTGGCATTGCCACTTGCTCCTATCCTAATAACAGCTAGGTTAAGCCAGAGAGTGGGCATTACCACCTGTTCTGCTCCTGATTCCAGCTTGCTGAAGGGGGGTGGGTATTGCCACCTTCTCTGCTCCTAATATCAGCCAGCTTAATGCAGGGGCAGGCATTGCCTCCTGCTCCGCTCCTAATACCAGCTGATTTAAGGCAGGGGTGGGCATTGCCACCTGCTCCACTCCTAATTCCAGCTGGGTTATGATGGCGGTACGCATTGCCACCTGTTCCACTCCTAATGCCAGCTGGCTGAAGGGAGGCCAGCATTGCTACCTGCTCTGCTCCTAATACCAGCCGGGTTAAGGTGTGGGGAAGGCATTGCCACCTGCTCCGCTCCTGTTCCCTGCCTGGGCTTCCCATCACAGCATGTTTTCTTGAGCGATGTGGTGAGTTGGCTGGGCTTTCCTCTGCAGCAGCGCCCTCTGGTGGTGCACCAGGGTATAAAGTGAGTCGTCTGAAACACACTTACTCAATTATATATTAAGATTCAAGTTGATTCAACACAAGATCATTCATCCATCAATCAGTTTAGCATTATTATTCGTTATGTGCTTAAAGGTGTTATCTGTGAGTGACTACTTTCAGTTGAGCCAAATAATGATGGTACAGGACAGGGGCTTTTTGATCTATTCACTGAAACATTACAGCATCTTAAAATTGATCCCCAAAAATGTTTATCTGATAGTACAGAGGGAGCTGCAAGCAACCATGGCCAGTATAATGGTTTACAAAGTAAAATTACTGATGTGGCTTATCAACATGTTCATATATGGTCATGTCTTGAATTTGGTGATAACTGAAGCAATGAAATGTTGCGTGCCTGCAGTTTCTTTTTTCAATTTGCTCCAGAATTTAACAACTTTTGTGAAAACATTGTACAAGAGAATGGCTGCATGGATAGAAGTTGCTGGAAAACATCTAGGACAAGGAAAAACGAAATGATTAAAGCTAATTGGTGAGATAAAATGGTCAGGAAAATCCAATGCAGCAACAACTATGGCCATTTCCACACTACTCATCTTCATCTGGAACACTGCGGAACGTCACAAAAAAACCGTGGAAGATAGCATCTTTTTGTGCGAGTTTTAAGCGATGTCACGCAAAACTCACGTGAGAAGACGCTATCTTCCACGTTTTTCCCGCAACGTTCCGCAGTGTTCCAGCTGAAGGTGAGTAGTGTGGAAACTGCCTATATTTGGACATTTTGATGCTGCCGCTGTCATTACTTTGTAAATCTATTGACATGCTTATCAATGATACAAGATTCAAACAAGTTTGATACAAAAACAAAACAAGAATCAAATGTTTTACTTCAAAGTCTTCTAAAGTTTGAAACAATATTGACAGCATTTACATGAAAGCCTTCAACAATACATTAAATTTTCTCTGTTCTATGTTTAAAATGGCTGTGGATTGGGGTGATTCATGTTTTTGTCAGCAATGGGGATAAGAAATAATGGAGGGGGTTTAAATACTGAATAATGAACATCCAATATCAATAACTGAAAGAGTGGTGAAATAAGATTTAAGAGTTTAAGTTAGTTGATGATAGGCTGATTAAAAATAATTGTTTGACTATATAAAGTGTTGCTACTTAGAGATAATGAATAAACAAGGGAAAAATTAGATTCTTCATCTTCAGGCCCTCTCTCTCCAGCACAACCTAAATCAACCACTTTAATGACCTATGAAATAGAGACAGAATTGCAGAAGAACTTACAAATTATTTTCCAGACAGGAATGGAGAAAATTAATAATACACTAACTCAGGTGGTAGAACAAATGAAAAATTTACATACAGAAGTGGTGGAACTTAACGGGGAAATGAATTATTTTTAAGCACAACTGGTTGAAAATAAATGTATAACCCAGGATATAACTGAACAAATTAAAACAGTGGATATAAAGAGTGAGACAGCCATGCAGAGAATAGAAGAAGTAGCCTCTCAACAAGATACCACTTGGAAATCTTTGATGGGATTCGAAATGGAAAGAACTACACTCATGCTAAGATGCCAGAATATAACAGAACATAGAGATGAGGACCTGAGGATGGAATTGACAGAAGCTCTGGTTGAATTTTTGGAAGAGGAATCAGAGGAGATTGCCAGAGAAATCGATTTAATATATAGAGAGTTAACTCATTGTACGCAAAAAAAGAATAATGTGCAAAGAGAAGTCCATATTAAATTCACAAAGCATACAACTAGAGATTGCATTTTGAGAACACTGCATGATAAACCACTCAAGATTTGAGACAAAAAGATAAGAGTGCTGAAGGAAGTTCCATGGAAAATACGACAAAAACAGAAGGCGTATACACCTCTAACAACTAAATTAAATGAAGATTCAATCGCCTTTTGATGGTTAACCCCAGAAGAAATCACTTTTCAGTTTGAAGGACAGAGATTTAAAATTGACTCAATTCACAATATGGAGAACTTTATGGAAAGATCTGGGAGGAAACATAAGCAAGTAGACAACAGGAAAATGATATCAAAGGCAGAAGAAGAAGCAGAGGAAGATGGAGGAACCTTGACAAAAGATTATTCAACAGCATCAGAGGAAGAGGAGGGATCCTCAAAGGCAAAAACCTCAAGTTACAAACCGAAATCGCAGAGAATGACAAGAAGAAATAAAGAAGATAGTAACAAGGAAAGAGTATAATGGAGGGGAATCCTATAAAAAACTTTTCAACCAGCATTAATGGATTAAACTCACTAGAAAAAAGAAAGCTTTTAAACAATTAAAAATTCTGAATGCGGATGTTACCTGCCTGCAAGAAACTCATATAAGAAAGAAAGACCAGCGTTATTTGACATGTAAAAAACTTGGTGATACCTTCTTCACTGCAGATTCGATCAAGAAAAGAGGCATAGTAACTTACATTTTAAAAGAACTGAAACCAAATTTGATATACTCAGCTGAAGATGGTAGACTATTACTGGTCAACCTTTTTATTGGAGAAAAGAAGATGCACCAAATGACCACCAGGAAATTTTTTATCAGAATGTAAATGAAGTCTTGGCAAGTTTTGATTATATGGACATATGTTTAGTAGGAGACTTTAATGTGATATTTGACCAAGACTTGGATAAGAAAACAACAAAGAAATGTAAGAATTCAAAAGGCCTTCTCCCAAGATCCCTTCTTAGCTCGGCGGAAGAATATAAATTGATTGACGTGTGGAGAATAAGAAACCCAACAGGAAGAGATTATACGTTTTATTCAGATTGTCATAAGTCTTGGTCCAGAATAGATATGTGTTGGATTTCCCATCCTTTTGATTGTATATATGGATGGATGGAAGGAAGGAAGGATGGATGGATGGATTTTTATATACATTATTTATAGTTGAACTTTATCATTAAGGCTTAAGGAGCATTACTCAGTGCAAGTCAATACAATCAACGGCAGCAACAATGTATAAACAATGCAATAGGGTATATAATTGCAAATTTGCAGAGATTTGAAGACAAGCAGAAATCCAATAGAGCACATAAGCAATTCTAAACCTGACATGTTAAACAATGCAGAAACTACTCATTAGGATCTTACTTACATCAACAGATAGTACATAGTATACAGTGTACGGACTCGATCCCTTTACCAAAGTATCTCTTTAAACCACTTCCTTACAGTACAGCCCTCCTATCTAAAAAAATACCACAGGAGAAAAAAACAACAATTGGAAAAATGGACAGATCCATTTATTATTATAGATTTTTTAAAAAGATATTCATACTTCACTGCCTCTAACACCATTTTAAAAGCATTTACGCTCAGGGCTATCACTAGCAGTGAGCTCTGCTATTTAATGTATCATTGGCCAATGGTGACTTGCTACTTCTCATGGAGCTGAAGATCCTTTTTGAGTTGTCAATACCAAGAAGGAAGTTTCTTGGATTGCCACCCACCTAGACTGAGATGGAGGAAGCACCAGAGGCAGAGCCTCTGAAGATGATCAAAGTGGTTGGGAAAGTCCATATGGGAATAGGTGGTCCTCATAGTATAATGAAACCATGGGGTGCCACCTTCCACATGGAGCCTGAAGATCTCAAGGAATCACATTTGATTTCCGGATTAGTTTTCCTTGTGAACAAGACTGGAGTGATCTGGTTCCTATTGCAACCAGGGTATAGGAACTTGTGCTGTTTCCCAGGGCCTTTACAAAAGTCCCAGACTTGGGGTTTCCAATATCCAAGTGGCCCCTGGAGAGCTCTTAGAATTACAACTGCTCTCCAGACCACAGTTCTCTCATACATGTTGGATGCTTTGGAGGGTGGACCTTATGGCATTATAACCCACTGTGATCCACTTAGCTCTTCTTTTTGGAATCTGCACATTCAGAATAAAAATAAGATTGATGAAAGCTGCAAACTTGTTCCAAACTAGGTGGCATACAACTTCCCTACAACAGAAATCAAAACAATTGAGTGATAGATAGCAGGATTCTTTTTATTATCTTTGAAACGGAGTGGGATAATTATAGCTTCAGCCCAGCTAAGGCACTCTATCTGAATTATTTTTGCATATACATCAGAATATGCCAAGATGGGCCTCCTCCCCTTCACATTAAAATTCATTGGTTGACTTTTGTCATTAGGTACTCTTTGGTATTCAGATCAGGCCTCATGATGATAATGTAGCATTTGGGAAAGAAGATGCAGCCCAGCAGGCCAGCACTGGAGGCCAAGATGGAGAAGACCTGCACGGCCACCATGTATTTCCCCTTCGTGCTCAGGTAGGTGGGCACAAAGGACACCCAAACACTACAAAACACCAGCATGCTGAAGGTGATCAGCTTGGCTTCATTGAAAGCCCCAGGCAGCTTCCTGGCCAGGAAAGCCACAAGGAAAGAGATGGCAGCCAGAATGCCCATGTAGCCCAGGGCACCATAAAACATGGCAACAGAGCCTTCGTTGCATTGCAGTGTGATCTGGCCTTGCTGAGAGTGCATGTCAGACTCAGGAAAGGGAGGAAAGATTCCCAGCCAAATGATGCAGAAGCCAGCTTGGACAACAGAACAAGAAATGACAATGGAGTTGGCCAGACTCTTCCCCAGCCATTTCCTCGTTGTATTTCCCGGCTTTGTGGCCATGAAGGCCACCACCACAGTGATGGTTTTGGCCAACACAGAAGAGACGGCAACTGAGAAGATGATGCTGAAGGCAGTTTGTCGGAGAAGGCAGGTCACCTTCCTTGGCTGGCCGATGAATAGGAAGCAGGAGAGAAAGGAAAGCAGGAGGGAGATCAGGAGAATGTAGGTGAGGTCCCGGTTGTTGGCTTTGACTATGGGGGTGTCGAAGTATTTAATGAAAAGTCCTATAACAAAACCAGTGATTAGGGACAAGAGCGGAGGAAATAAAACTAGGCTGATCCCCAAAGGTTCTTCATAAGAAAGGAAAGTTATAGCCTTTGGAACACATTGAGTTTGGTCCTTGTTTGGATGCTGGTCTTCTGGGCATTTGTCACAATGCTCTGCATCTGGAAAGAAGAAGAGTGATTTAGGAATATTTGCTTTGCATCTCCAATAATCTGTGTTCTAAAGTATTCATTAAAGGATGTTTCTGCACATGAAAGAGGATTGCCAGGCCCCTGACCCTCCTGGTAGTGGTGATGATGGGGACCTCGTACTCATTAGGGGATGTCTTCTGGGAATAGATATCATTGTGCAGCCTGTTTGAGACCCAAATCAGCCCACTGCAAAGCGCAAGAATGCCCCAGTGGTGGCACAATGACATCACTCCCTGGAGGCTTGTTCCCATGCCTTTCCCTGCCAGCCAGGTAAGGGGGGATGGGGGGTAAAGGATGGGATCGAGGGAACCTCTGCCCCCAACAGGAGACCAGAGATCTATAATATGATGCCATACACCTAACAAACATTGTACCGTTGAATGCTGTTTGCTTTGGGTTCTTTGACTAGTCAGTGTGAGAAAGTGTTAGTGGTCATAAGAAGGCTTATGAATATGGCTATGCCATAAGTCCCTTCTCTGCATTTGTTTTAAACACAAAATACAGCCCAAGCAGGCAGAAATATGGAAGCCAGATCCCAGTCGAGAGACAACATGGCTAGCATGTGAGATGTCAAGCGAGGCCAGCTTTTAGCCCCTATGCCCTGGAGACGTGCAAAGATCCTAAGACAATAGGGACTTCCATGAGTTCCTGAATTAATCACCGTAACACACCCTATCAATATTTCCTTATTCTCAGGTAACTTGGGTCTCTGATAGCCTTACTCATCCCTATATTGTGGGTCTCATTCAACATTGATAACATCAGTTCTGCCTGGGAAGATTTTATCAAACCTTCCCAGTTAATTGTCTTGCCCCAGAGACAGATTTTCAGTCTTTTGTCCCACCCCAGGAACAACCATTAAATCACTGTTTTGCAGTAGAAGACACAAGCTTTCCCCAAGGTAAGTTCCACAGCATAATTAGACTACCCCTTCACCATAGTTGTGTGCATGGTCTCAGATCCAGAATTCACCCTCAGACTTCCGTCCAAACTCTTCCGCATTGATGCACCCATTGCTCTATGCTCTCTCTCCCAGACTCTCTCTTCTGGGTGGTAATTATCTCTCAAACCCTCAACTCTATGCAATTTTCACCACTGCTTTCTAGTTAGCACCGAGTGAGTATTGTATGTGTGTGTGTTGCATGTTGTTGACCTTTATTATTTTCAATAAAAAATCTTTTTGATTGAAACATCTGTGTGTTCATTGAAAGAATTCTCTAGAATCCTCATATACACAGGTAGAGATCCCGAAGCTACCCACCTCTTGCTTCCTCTCCTTGTATGCTAATTCCCCCAACTCACAAGGAGAAGTCAGGAGTAGGACCCAAAAATATGCAGATGAAATTGAGACTGTGTGCAAAGTCCCTTCTTGTGCCATCAACAAAGATGAAAACAGAGCCTTATCACCTTCTAAGAACTCCTCATTCTTCCTTATGGGAAAGGGATGGAATTGAGTATCCACATATAGAATCAGCTACGGTCTGGGCCCTAGCCCTTTCTTTTGAATGGACTAGTCACATCTTGGAAATTTCTTTCAGTCACCCACCTTCCTGTGTGGAGATTGTCCCTTCTGGGCATGGATCACAGTCATAGCAGCAAAATGGCTTCCCTTCCTGTGCCTTCTTGGCATATCCTGGCTGGCAGCTCTCAGTACACCTGGAACGGGGCAGGGGCTAACCAGAAAGGCAAACAACAGCAGTTGAGAAACAAAAAATTAGTATTTTTGTTGTTGCAGATGTGCCATATTCAGAAAAGACTCAACACAACTTCCAGTCCTGCTTCGGCGTTGCTGATTTTAGGTTCCGGTTATCAGTCAACAATGAAGAAGAGAAGGGGTGGACAGAAAGCCCCCACAGATTCAACCCAAACAAGCATGGGAAAATACAGGGGTTACGTTACAAAGCAAACTATAAAATATATTCTAAATAGGTATTTATTATCAGTGTACACAAAGTTCAAGTTAAAAACAAGTAAAAAGCATTGCATCTGAATAATGGGCTACATGCGTATGTTACAAACAGGTAAAACGTTCTCCATACTCAGATGATGATACAGTCCAATGACCAACACAAAGACAGACGATATGCTTTTTAGCTTCCAGGCCTTCCTCAGTGGTCAATTGGACAATATTTATGGAAAGCAAACACACCCACACATTCAGAAACCAATATAAAAATGCTCCTTTTTCTCTCTTTGATGATGATGATAACAGCATTCAATTTATATATTTATATATCACCCCTCAGGGTAATTTAACACCCACTCAGAGCAGTTTACAAAGTATGTTATGATTATCCCCACAACAACAAACACCCTGTGAGGTGGGTGGGGCTGAGAGAGCCCCTAGAAGCTGTGACTGACCCAAGGTCACCCAGCTGGCTTCAAGTGGAGGAGTGGGGAATCAAATTCGGTTCTCCAGATTAGAGTCCTGCACTCTTAACCACTACACCAAACTGGCTCTATTGATTGCAGTGGATTTCAGTGAGAGTAAACTCTGTATAGGATTGTACAGTAAGATACAAGATAATATTATAATAACATAATAACATTCAATTTATATACTGCCCTTCAGGACAACTTAATGCCCACTCAGAGCAGTGGAGCTGAGATAGCTCCAAGGAGCTGTGACTGACCCAAGGTCACCCAGCAGGCTTCAAGTGGAGGAGTGGAAAATCAAACCCGATTCTCCAGATTAGAGTCCAAGCAGTCTTAACCACTACACCAAACTGGGTCTCTTAAAATAAAACAAAACTTTCAGGCCTACTGGCTCCTGAACAATGGTTTAAGGTAAAAAAATGTGCCACTCTGCTATCTCTTATTATTACTCCATTTGTATTCCCTGCCTTATGAGTTTGCAAAATAAATAAGAATCAACAGTTGGCTTGAATCCTACTTACAGAGAAGGACATACAATCAAGTCATGCATTTAGTTTTGTTTTCACACACAGTAACCAACAGATTATTAGATGTTAACAAATGATAAATGAAATTAAACTAAACCACTAGATTTCCCCACCTGGTTAAGCCTCTTGGGGAACACAACGGCATTCTGCTTGATGGTGAACTTTAGCTCTGAGGATGTCCGTCTCTCTAGACTCCCCACTTCCACTCCAACAACAGACCCATTGGGGAATCCCATCCATTTTATGATATCAAAATTCACTGTGACATCCCCGTTCTCATCAAAAGATGGTTCACCTGTGGAAGTGTTGTAAAGAAAGACTTTCCTCAGGAAAGTGTGGAGCTGGAACAGAAGAGAAAAATCAGACACTTAGAAACTAGGAAACCAGAGTAACTAACTCAACCTGTGTCATTTGAAGCTCTAATCTTTTTAATTTTATTTATTTGAAACATTTATATGCCACCTTTCCACCCAAATTGAGTCTGCAATGTGGGCCTGTGCCCACAGCCACAACATAAAAGGGGTGGGGCAGTTGAAGGTCATATCTGATACAAAAGTGATATCTCTTCTGGGACATGCTCTAGGAACTCTCCCAAATCTCTATGGTAAAGGCCATTAAGACTAGAGGATTTCGAGACTGTAATCTGAAATTTATATTGCTTCCAGGGCAGACTCCACCCTCCCTTTTGGTTTCCTGCCATGAACATCAGTGGTGGTGGAAATGCAAACAGGGCCGCAGGGTTCTCCCACTAAACACAGGCACTTAGTAAGCCTCGGTCGCAGAGCCTACCTAGAAGCAACAAACTACACAACTTTATCCTGGGGACCTCCAGTAATATTATACTTGTTATTACTTTGTGTCAATGCACAAGTAAACACACTGCAGGGCCAGATTCAGATCATGATTACTGTGCAGGAGAAGGAGGAACTCCTGCCTTCTCCCCTGTGCTGTTTTTGGTGGCTGAAACAGGCAATTTGATCCTTTGTGTGCCAGTATATGCAGTGACTACTTGCACATGCTGACTCCACACAGAGAAAGTAGGCTGTTTCAGCCACTGAAAACAGCACAGGGAGAAAGCAGGAATTCCTCCTTCTCCCATGCTGGATTCCTGATGCACATTTACTCACAAGTTACCTCCAGCTGCAAGTTACAGTACAGCTGCAATCCCTGATGGCAAATTCATGTAGTTTGTTATATCTAGTTAGGCTCTAACACATTCATAGATCCTGGTGAAACCAATTTGGGAGTGGTGGGGTTTAGGATGGCATGATATACTCTGATCTTGTTAGATCTTGGAAGATAAGCAGGGTTGGTACATGGATGGGACACCAAGAAGGAAAACAAGTTGGTCTTCAGAGAATGCAATGGCTGATCATCTCTTCTCCTCACTTGCTTAGAAAGCCCTTGGTTGGAATTTGATGGCACACACACCCATCTAAAAGACAGTTGGATAGCTTTGTTGCTCTGCTTAATAATTTTACTTTTCCTAGGAAAGAGCTTCACTTCTCAGTAATACCTGCAGTGGAACAGGAGGTTCTATTGCTGTGCAGACAACTCAAAGGAAGCACGCTGCAGCATTGGAAGCACTATGAAAGAGCATCAATTTATTTATTTATTTATTTATTTATTTATTTATCAGCCTTTCTCACTGAGATTCAAGGCAGATTAAACAGTGTGAGATTAGTACAGTCAATTTTAGGAAAATTTCCATAAATAATGCCATAGGGTAAATAGATACAAGTTCACATAGACATAGAATTAGTAGGAATCCAATATGACATAGTGGTGAAGTCTATGGTTCCTAATTCATTAGCGGATCATCTGAGATCCCCTCCCTACAACACCACTACAGCTCCTTCTGAGACCCTAAAGGGAAAAAGAGAAAAACCTGTGTAATCACAATAATCAATACAGTATCTACCATTTCTCTACTATTTATAAATACAAATGTACAAAGAAGAATAATATACAAAGTTAATCCTCAGAAGATATAATTATATGCAAACAATAAATCAACGACCACTGGATACAATTTTCTGAGATCCTATCAATATCACAGAGCTAGATAGTACAATTAAATTAAAATTGTTTGAATTATTGTCGAAGGCTTTCACGGCCAGAGAACAATAGTTGTTGTGTATTTTCCGGGCTGTATAGCCATGGTCTTGTCATTGTAGTTCCTGACGTTTCGCCAGCAGCTGTGACTGGCATCTTCAGAGGTGTAGCACTGAAAGACAGAGATCTCTCAGTGTCAAACTGTGGAGAAGATGTTAGCAGGTAATTTATATCTACTCAGGAAGGTGGGTTTGGGTTGCATCATCCTGTAAGAGTTTCCCAGGGTGTGGAATGCTAATGGAGGGAGGCTTCACTGTATCCTGAGGAGATTCTTTTGCATGTGGATTGGTGCTTGATATGCTAATCTTATCTGCAGGGCTATTGTAAGATGCGGAGTATTTGGTTAGCCTGGTGTTTTTCAGGACTGGAAACTATGCTCTACTCATTCTTAAAGTCTCTTCTTTCCTGTTGAAGTTTTGCTTATGCTTATGAATTTCAATGGCTTCCCTGTGCAAGCTGATAAAGTAGTTGGAAGTGTTGTCCAGTATTTTGGTGTCCTGAAATGAGATACTGTGTCCTGTTTGAGTTAGGCTATGTTCAGCCACTGCTGATTTTTCAGTTTGGCCAAGTCTGCAGTGTCTTTCATGTTCTTTTATTCTTGTCTGGATGTTACGCTGTGTAGTCCCGATGTAAACTTGTCCACAGCTGCAGGGCATACAGTATACTCCTGCGGAGGTGAGGGGGTCTCTACTGTCTTTTGCTGATCGTAGCATCTGTTGTATTTTTCTGGTGGGTCTGAATACTGTTTGTAAGTTGTGCTTTTTCATAAGCTTTCCCATCTGATCAGTGATTCCTTTGATATATGGCAAAAACACTTTTCCTGTGGGAGACTGTTTTTCCTTAGTTGTTTGATTTTATCCTTGGTTTAATCGCTCTTCTGATTTCATTTCTGGAGTGGCCATTTGCTTGAAGTGCATGGTTTAGATGATTAATTTCCTCGTTGAGAAAGTGAAGTTCACATATCCGTCTTGCACGGTCTACTAAGGTTTTTATTATGCCTCTTTTCTGTCAAGGGTGCTGATTGGAGTTTTTGTGTAAGTACCGATCCATTCTGTGAAACTCAACCCACAGGACATACTCGTCAGTTTTGATGTTGTATCCCAGTTTACTAAGGTTCTGGTAAAAGACACAATCGCACTTATTAATCAGATTTTTCCAGAGGATGTAACAGCCTTATTCTACCATTGTCTGACAACCAGTTACTTCCAATGGGCTAACGAATTCTATGAACAGATGGATAGGGTGGCCATCGGAAGCCCTCTCAGCCCAGTTATAGCAAATTTCTACATGGAACATTTTGAAAAAACAGCTCTAGAATCAGCACCCCACAAACCTACAGTCTGGTTCCGGTTCATGGATGATACCTTTATCATTTGGAGCCATGGTGAGGAAGAATTGATGGAGTTTTTAAACCACCTCAACAATATCCACCTGAACATACAATTCACCATGGAGAAAGAAATTGAGGGTAAACTTCTATTTCTAGATACCCTGGTCATCTGCAAAGCAAACTTTCAGTTAGGTCACAAGGTCTACAGGAAACCAACTCACATGGATCGGTACTTACACAAAAACTCCAATCACCACCCTTGACAGAAAAGAGGCATAATAAAAACCTTAGTAGACCGTGCAAGACGGATATGTGAACCGCACTGTCTCAACGAGGAAATTAATCATCTAAACCATGCACTTCAAGCAAATGGCTACTCCAGAAATGAAACCAGAAGAGCAATTAAACCAAAGATAAATCAAACAACCAAGGAAAAACAGTCTCCCACAGGAAAAGTGTTTTTGCCATATATCAAAGGAATCACTGATCAGATGGGAAAGCTTATGAAAAAGCATAACCTTCAAGCAGTATTCAGACCCACCAGAAAAATACAACAGATGCTACGATCAGCAAAAGACAGTAGAGACCCCCTCACCTCTGCAGGAGTATACCGTATGCCCTGTAGCTGTGGACAAGTTTACATCAGGACCACACAGCATAGCATCCAAACAAGAATAAAAGAACATGAAAGACACTGCAGACTTGGCCATCCTGTAAATCAACAGTGGCTGAACATAGCCTAACTCAAACAGGACACAGTATCTTATTCCAGGACACTAAAATACTGGACAACACTTCCAACTACTTTGTCAGCTTGCACAGGGAAGCCATTGAAATTCATAAGCATAAGCACAACTTCAACAGGAAAGAAGAGACTAAGAATGAGTAGAGCATAGTTTCCAGTCCTGAAAAACACCAGGCTAACCAAATACTCCGCATCTTACAATAGCCCTGCAGAGAAGATTAGCATATCAAGCACCAATCCACATGCAAAAGAACCTCCTCAGGATACAGTGAAGCCTCCCTCCATTAGCATTCCACACCCTGGGAAACTCTTACAGGATGACGCAACCCAAACCCGCCTTCCTGAGTAGATATAAATTACCTGCTAACATCTTCTCCACAGTTTGACACTGAGAGATCTCTGTCTTTCAGTGCTACACCTCTGAAGATGCCAGTCACAGCTGCTGGCGAAACGTCAGGAGCTACAATGACAAGACAATGGCGATACAGCCCGGAAAATACACAACAACCATTGTTTGAATTGTTAGAGAAAACTAAAGGCAAAAATGTTCTGCTCAACTCTTGCCTTGATTGCCCTATGGAAGAGGTTCCCAAGAGTCAGTTGTGATTTGACAGCATTTTATTCATTATTATTCACTAAACTGTATAAGACAGTAAAGGAAATACCTGCCATGGTTTTAACCTCCAGAGGCTCAACCCTTCCCTAGCTAATATCTGCTTGGATCCGGATGAGTATGCCACATGTAAGGCCCGAGCAACAGTGAGAATGGCATTGAAAGTGTTGTAGCTGTCTACAGACAAGGTAGTTTCCATCATATCCTTGGAAAGGGTCTCCAGATTTTCTCTCTCTCTGCATCTTACTTGGCCTTTCACAGACAACAAATGCTTTGAAAAGAAACAATGAAATGCTTTCCATCCAAACTGTATCATAGCATGCACCATATTAATGTCCAAATTTATCCTTTTTTTTCTCTGCATGGAGAAAGAAAAAAATCCATGCATGTGATAAGAATATGAAAAAATATCATACAAGCAGATGGTGAGGTCCCACAAAGCTGTTGTGATCCAGACTTTCCCCACAGGGGGCTTGATCCGCTGCTCAGCTGCTCTGTGTATACTGAATGGTATAATTGATAAAAACTTTGACTCCCCAAAATAAACAAAGACATGGACTGTTCTCCACATGGAAAATGCAGCAGAGGACAAGAATGTATTTGCTATATCTGCTTCAATGGCTGTGTCTGGGATGCTCAGTGAGAAGGCAACACAAATGCCACCATTGATGGCCAGAGGAGGGAAGGTTTTCATAAATTGTTCTGCATTGTCAGTATTCGGTGCAACGAGACCGATCCACGTCCATTGGAAATGCTGGAGCATCTTGACAATCCCGAGGTATTGCTGCTCCTGTACTGGAAAGATCCGGTGGAGAAAAGGAAACTGAGCTGGATCATGACGAAGGTGGGAAAGGAGCCCATAACTGACCTAGGAGGGAAAGGAAGAGATTAGAGCTAATTTTATTCATTTTATTTTTATTTTATTACATTTCTAGACCACCCTCCCCATCAGACAGGCTCAGGGCAGTGTAACATCCATTTTTTACATAAACTTTAAAAACAATAAAAACATTATATATAAACCTTAAAACACTATTCCATATACAATTAAAAATTCTCAATTGGTGGATATGAATATTAAAATGCAGCATTTTAGACACAGGGCTTGGCTCTTACATCATGCCCTGTGTCACACTTATGAGCTCCTGCATGGGTGGTGGACTGTCTTCAGTGGTATGGCCGGTGAGAGGACAGCCTAGCCCCCACCGAATGCCTGGTGGAACATCTCCGTCTTGCAGGCCCGGAGGAAAGATAACAAATCCTGCCGGGCCCTAGTTGCCTCAGACAGAGAGTTCCACCAGGTTGGAGCCAGGACCGAGAAGGCCCTGGCTCTGATAGAGGCCAGGTGGACCTCCCTGGTGCCAGGGACCATCAGCAACTGCTTATTAGCTGATCAAAGTGACCTCCGGGGAACATATGGGGAGAGGCAGTCCCAAAGGTATGCTGGGCCCAGTCCGCATAAGGCTTTATAGGTCAGCACCAGAACCTTGAACCGGACCCGGTACTCAACCAGTATCCAGTGCAGCTGACCAAGGATGGGTGTTATCTGTGCCATGATTGGAGCTCTGGCAACCACCCATGCAGCTGCATTCTGAACCAGCTGCAGTTTCTGGATCAAGCCCAAGGGAAGCCCTGCATAGAGCAAGTTACAGTAGTCTAATCTGGAGGTGACCATTGCCTGGATCACTGTCGTAAGATCATGGGTCGATAAGTAAGGGACAAGTTGTCGAGACTGTCTTAGACAGAAAAATGAGGATCAAACAACCACTGTGACCTGTGCCTCCATAGACAGGGAAACATCCAGGACCACCCCCAGGCTCCTCACTCTCGACACCGGCGTAAGTGGCACTCCATCAAGAGCGGGGAGCTGGAGTCCCGCACCCATGGACCCTAGACCCACATGCAGGACCTCCGTCTTCAAGGGATTCAGCCTCAGCCCGACTCTGCTTCAACCATCCACTCACATCTCCAAAGGTAAGTTCCAGGACATCTGGGGCAGAGTCAGGCCAGTCGTTGTGATGGAAGGAAGCCCATGGGAGGATGATTTGGTGCATTATTGCCCGTGGAGACTTATGGACCCGACTGGGTTCCAGAATGCTTTGCGGGATCCAGTGCTCCATGGTGGTTCATTAGATGAGCTGGTGGAGGACCGGCAGTGCCAGCTCTCTGAAGCCATCGATGAAATTGCCCCCCATCACCATCTTTGCCCCTGTGCAAGATGGGCTCCCTGGTATACAGAGGAGCTCCGAAAGAAGAAGCGGGAGCTAAGACAGCTTGAGCGAGTGTGGTGACTATCTTGGGACAAAGAGGCAAGATCGTCTTATAGGATGTTTATGAAAGCCTATGAGGTGGTGGTGAAGGCTATAAAGAAAGAGTTTTATGCAGCCTCCATCGCATCAGCTAGCTCATGCCCAGCAAAATTGTTTAATGTGGTTCGGTCATTGGTCTCCTTCCCAGATGGAGGCCATCAAATTTTGAATTTGGATATTAGCTGTGAGGCTTTGGGAAGCTTTTTTGCTGATAAAATCTTGTCTCTTTGCCGTTATTTGCCAGCCACAGTTGATTCAGTGAATGAGCTAGAGACCCCTTGGCCATCTTTGGGGCCGATATTTGATCATTTCAGCCCACTCTTTGGGGAGGAGATTGACAGGACCCTGCGATCAGTTAGGCCCACCACATGTCCCTTGGACCCATGCCCATCGTGGCTGGTAAAGGCCAGTGCCAAGGGACTGTGGTCCTTGCTGGAGGCCATTGTTAACCTATCCTTAGGCTCTGAGGTTTTTCCTGGGCCATTAAAGGAAGCTGTGGTGAGGCCTCTTTTAAAGAAACCATCGCTGGACCCCAATGACCTGGTCAATTACCGCCTGGTTTCGAACCCCCAATTTCTGGGAAAGGTGATTGGGCAGGTGGTGGTGGAACAGCTGCAAGGCTTCCTGAAGGATGTCTCAGCCCTAGACCCCTTCCAGTCTGGGTTCCATCCAGGACATGGGACGGAGATGTTTCTGGTCGCCCTCACAGATGATCTTCATAGACATCTGGATCGAGGCGGCACGGCACTGCTGATATTATTGGATCCGTTGGCAGTGTTCAATACAGTCGATTATGATCTTCTGACTCACTGCCTCACCGATGTGGGGATACGAGGGACTGCCTTACAGTGGCTTGTCTCTTTTCTCCATGGTTGGGGACAGAGGGTGGCACTTGGGGAGAAATAGTCTTCCCACCACCATTTGGTGTGCGGGGGCCCACAGAAAGCAATACACTCCCCGTTATTTTTTAACATCTATATGCACCCACTTGCCCAGTTGGTGCGAAGATTCGGACTTGGGTGTCATCAATATGCAGATGACAATCAGTTGTATCTGACGATGGATGGCCGGCCCAACTCAGCCCCAGATGTCCTGGAACATGCTTTTGCAGCTGTGACTGGTTGGTTGAAGCAGAGTCGGCTGAAACTGAACCCAAAGAAGACGGAGGGTCCTGTACTTGAGCCATGGGGGATTAGGTTCAGGACTCCTGCTCCTGGACCTTGATGGGGCACCGTTAGTGCCAGTTCCAAGGGTTAAGAGCCTGGGGGTGATCTTAGATGACTCCCCGATAATGGAGGCACAGGTCATAGTGGTTGTCAGGTCCTCTTTTTTCCATCTGTGGCAGACCAGGCAACTTGTCCGTTACCTGTCTACCCATGACTTAACTACAGTGATCCAAGCAATGGTCATCTCTAGGCTAGATTACTGTAACTCGCTCTATGCGGGGCTGCCCTTGAGCCTGCCCCGGAGATTACAGCTGGTACAAAATGCATCGGCATGTGTTATTACAAAAGTGCCAAATAAGGTGCATATAACACCATTCTTACGCAAGCTGCATTAGTTTCCAGTGGAGTACCGGATCAAATTCAAGGTTCTGGCTGCCCTGAGCCCATTTGTGGGGAGGGCAGGGTATAAATCAAATAAATAAATAAATAAATAAATATTGACCTATAAGGCCCTGTGTGGACTTGGACCAGCGTATCTATGGGACCGTCTCTCCCCATATATTCCCCGGAGGACACTCCGATCAGGGGACAAACAACTGTTGGTGGTCCCTGGCCCCAAGGAGGCCCGCCTAGCCTCGACTACAGACAGGGCCTTTTCGGTCCTGGCTCCCACCTGGTGGAATGTTCTGTCTGCTGAAATCAGGGACCGGCAGGACCTACTATCTTTTCACCAGGCCTGCAAGACAGAGTTGTTCCGCCAGGCATATGGCTGAGGCTGGGTCTCTGCCGGCCTGGGAAAAAAAGTGGTGTATAAATCTTAACCCTCCCTGTGAAGGCTGTCCACCATCCTGTTTTAAATGTGTTGCTTTTAATGTACATGATTTTTTTAATTGTATTTTTAATATATTGTTATCCGCCCTGAGCCCATTCACGGGGAGGACGGAATAGAAATCTGAAATAAATAAAAATAAAAATAAAATAGTTCGTATATGTACAAATATATGATGTTTTTATCCTAATCTATGTATTTCTAGTAAACTTTATCCAGGTGTTTTTAATTTATATTTTTGGTTATTTTCAACAATTTGATAGATATTTTAGTATTAAAATCAAATGGGAATAGCACAAAGATCTGGTACACCCTAGGCTGGGGAAACCAAGGTGCCACTCTGTGGTGCGGGGAGGAGCAAAGATGGCACCTTCCTTCCCCATCCTGCAAAGCTGAACTGAACCCAGATGGCACTGCCCACCTTCATATCCTGTGGGGCACGGCAGGAAGTCACCACTTCTTCTTGCCTCTTCCCATTGTCAGGTGGTGCACAGAAGGATCAAAGCTGGGGGGTGGGGGCACCTCCCAGGGCAGCTCCTGATGGACAAAAAGAGAGTGTTTGGGCAGGTTGGTCTGCCACACACACCCTACTTGCACCTAAGATGGCCTAGTGGACTGGCTGCTCCTGATCGCAAAACAAACTTGTGCATTCTAAGCCTGAATTAAATGCGTTT
This sequence comes from Eublepharis macularius, assembly GCF_028583425.1. Taxonomy (NCBI): domain Eukaryota; kingdom Metazoa; phylum Chordata; class Lepidosauria; order Squamata; family Eublepharidae; genus Eublepharis; species Eublepharis macularius. Next base: position 175,398,750 of record NC_072793.1, read on the forward strand.
CATTAACTCTACTTGGTTAGTGAGCCTCATGGCACAGAGTGGTATGCTACAGTACTGCAGTCCAAGCTCTGCTTATGACCTGAGTTCGATCCTGGTGGAAGCCGGGTTCAACTAGCCAGCTCAAGGTTGACTCAGCCTTCCACCCTTCCAAGGTCAGTAAAATCAGTACCCACGTTCCTGGGGGTAAAGTGTAGATGACTGGGAAAGACAATGGCAAACCACCCCGCAACAAAAATTCTGCCAAGGAAACTTTGTGATGTGTCGTCATCCCATGGGTCAGTAATGACTTGGTGCTTGTACAGGTACTCCCTTTATTTTTAACGCCACTTGGTTATGCAGTACTTCATCAGCCTCACCATGGAAGCTGGAGAGGATATGTGGCTATCATTATCTAAGAGTCTTTCCTCTTGTATAGATTTCTGGTTCAAATTATTGCTAGCTTTTATTGTTTCTGCATGACTATTCTAGGCCCGTTTCAGTCTGAAAGTATCACCCTGCGAGTGGGAAAGATCAGCATTTGCTGTTGTGTCTCTTGTGTTGTAGAATGGCTTGCCTATTGAAGTCAGAAAGGCCTCCTTAGTTCTCTTATTCTATTATTAAGAGACAGCATGGTGTACTGGTTAGAATACTGGACTAGTCTCTGGAGGGGCCAAGTTTGAATCCGAACTCTGCCATGAAACTTGATTTGTCTTGGAACAGTCACAAACTCTCAGCAACCTTACAGGGTGGTTGTAGGGATAAAATGGGAGGAGAATGATGTAAGATGCTTTGGGTCCCACAGGGGAAAGTGCATGGAATAAAATAAGTTTATCCTACATATAACTGAGTAAGCGTGTTTCAGACAACTCACTTTATACCCTGGTGCACCACCAGAGGGTGGTGCTGCAGAAGAAAGCCCAGGCAACTCACCATATTGCTCCAGAAAACATGCCATGGTGGGAAGCCCAGGCCGGGAACAAGAGGAAAGCAGGTGCCCTCCCCATGCCTTAACCCGGCTGGTTTTAGGTGCGGAACAGGTGGCAATGCCCGCCCCCCTTCAGCCAGCTGGTATTAGCAGTGGAACAGGTAGCAATGCCTTCCCCCTGCATTAACCCAGCTGGTATTAGGAGCGGAGCAGATGGCAATACCCACCCACCTTCAGCCAGCTGGAATTAAGAGTGAAGCAGGTGATAATCCCCACTCTCTGGCTTAACCTAGCTGTTATTCGGAGCGGAACAGGTTGTAATGCTGGCCCTCCACCTTAACTCAGCTGATATTAGGAGCAGAGCAGGTAGCAATGCCCTCCCCCCTTCACCTAGCTGCGATAAGGAGCAGAGCAGGTGGCTATGCCCGCTCTCCACTTTGACACAGACGGTCATAGGAGTGGAGCAGGTGGCAATGCTCTCCCCCCTTCACCCAGCTGGGTTCAGAAGCAGAGAAGGTTGCAATTTCCGCCCCCTGCCTTAGCCCAGCTGGTATTAGGAGCAGAGCAGGTGGCCATGCCTGCCCCCACCTTAACCCAGCTGGTATTAGGAGTTGAGCAAGTGGCAATTCCCATCCCACACCTTAACACAGTGGATATTAGGAGCATAACAGGTGGCAATGCCCACCCCCACCTTAACCCAGCTGGTATTAGGAGCGAGCAGGTGGCAATGCCCTCCCCTGTTCACCCAGCGTGGAGGGCACCTGCTTTCCTCTTGTTCCTGGCCTGGGCTTCCCACCATGGCATGTTTTCTGGAGCAATACGGTGAGTTACCTGGGCTTTCTTCTGCAGCAGCACCCTCTTGTGGTGCACCAAGGTATAAAGTGAGTTGTCTGAAACACGTTTACTCAGTTATATAGTAGGATACACACCTTCTACCTTAAAGAGATAAAAGTCATCTGGGGGAGAACTGAAAGGCAATAAGCTATCAAATGGTTGGAGTTAAAAGACACTGCACTAACTCTTAGTTTCTGACTTCAGAGGGAAGTGTAAAGACTGAAACATGGACATTGTTTCAAAACCCTGACAGAACTGTTGGACCTCAGTTTAAAGGATTAAGGGTTAAGAGGGATATCTCACAAAAAAAAGAAGAAGAAGATAATTCTCCCTCCCAGACTTCATACCAGAGGGATTTTGTAGATGCCCAGCAGATTGGAAATCTCAATGGGGATTTCAGACTCAGATCGTTCAAGAACAACCAACAGGGTCTTCTGCCTTCCACAGTGGTAGTTTGGAATATTCTCCTTCCCCAGGAAGAGCAGGTCTAACGCTCCATCGTAAGTCAGCCTTGCATTGTAGTAGTTGTCATATATGTCATAGCCCAGAGTGACGTTGGGCAGAATCCTGGGATTCTGATTGATCTCCTGAATGGCAAGCATGAAGGACAAGATGACGTAGTATTGTGGGTTTATAGTTCTGCCAAAAGAAGGAAATAGGTTTTCATCTTCTCTTCATTGGAAACTCCACCACAATATACATACTCAGTAGGGGAAAAAAGGTGTAATCTCGAAATTTATCTACCTACATTCTTCCATGAGCACTATCAAATTATGTTCCAATATTAAATACAATATCCTCAGTCCTGACTGGTTGATTTTACAATCCTTAGAGCTTCTGTCATAAAAGAAGCAGTATCCTATCTTCAAGGGGTCTGGATTTTTCATCCCTCCTTTCAGCAACCAATTCTATTGGACTAGATTACCCCAGAGGTCCCTTCCAACCCTGTGATTCTATGATTGTACTCCCAAATGCTAATATGTGTATTAAAATCCCCAGCAATTATTAAGGTAACCATTGGAAAAGATCAACTTAGAAAACTAAAGAAGTTCCTCAGACGAGTACAATAATTATTCAGCCAGTCATTGTTTGAAAAGGGAGGGAGATAAGTCGAAACTAGAACAAGAGACAGCTCTGAATAGAGATGGGCATGAACAGCAATACGAACAAAAAAAGCCACGAACAGCCCAATCTGCTGTTCGCGAACAAGCTGTTTGTGAGGCCCCATTCTAACCGAACAGGTGGTCATTGCAAGCCTCATTTGTTGCTGTCGTTGCTGTTCATCAAGCCAGACAGTTTGGCACCTGCAATCAATTCCCTTGGCAATTTAGGCAGAGATTGTCTGAACTTTGTCTGAACTCCTGCTGTCGCCCTGGAAACCCCAATCTAAGCCCAATTTAGCTTGATAGGCAAGTCTTCCTTTCAAGTGTGGAGCTCCAAATTGGTTACAACAAGGGAGCAAAGACCAGGGGGGAGGGGGGCTTCCAGCTCTCACTTTGCAGACAGTGGAGAGGGAGAGAGACAGTTGCTGTTAGCATTTTGATAGAGAGAGTGCATTGGAACTTGAATTTTCTTTGTCTGGTGGGATAGGAATCTACCCCTTCCAGGGCTGCTGCCAGGCTCTGGGCCAAGCGATTATTTATTATTGGTACCTTTCCTGCTGCCTGCTCAGGTAAGGTTTCTGGGAGTGGTGCAGTAAAGATTTACCCCTTCAAATTCCAGGGCTGCTGCCAGGCTTTGGGGGCAAGCTATTATTTATTATTGGTACCTTTCCTGGTACCTGCTCAGGTCAGGTTTCTGGGACTGGTGCAGTAGGGATCTTGACTTGGATGATGGCTGGAGGAGAGCCTGCTAGTCCCCACGAACAGCCAACCACAAACATGTTCGTGAACAGGGCCATGTTTGTGGTTGTTAGTGAGTCCCTGTTCATAGATGGCAACGAACAAAGAACATCATGTTCATTTTTTTTCTGTTCGTGCCCATCTCTAGTTCTGAGAGCTTAAGGTACATTGCCAGTGCCAGAGATGGAAGTTCATAAACCTGGACGTCTCCTAGAGGTAACCCATTTGAAACCAAGCAAGCAAGGTCAATTGTAGAGCACCCCTGTCTCATCACTTTTTGCGCTTTCAGACAGTAGGATGAATATCCTGTAACGAAGCAGCTTTCAAGGTACCAGATTTCCTGAAGCAAAGCAATAGAACGCTCACGTAAAAGATGGGTAGAAAAATTTTCAACGGGACTATTCAAGCTGTCACTGCTAAGAGGCCCAACAGTTAGCTGTTTGAACAACTATTTTTTTCCAACTGAGGCCAATGTATACCTGTGGCACCCTCAGAATATAACTCTAAGATGGGAGCTCAATTGTTATACGGTGTGCCAGTCTGGATTTGAGATTGCCATGATCAGTTCAAAATGAGTAGGCTCTTTTTATTGAGGCTGGATGCCTTTAAAGTAACCTGGCAGAAACTGGTAACCTCCTGCTTGGACTGGCTGGTGATTTCCCCTAATGAAATTGACTACACCAGTCTGACTTTTATTAGAAATTTGCTTTAGATGTGTTTGTGCCTTAGATGAGTTCAGTTCCAGAAGCCAGGCCCATAGAGTTTGCTCCTCTTTCTAGTTGGGATTGGTATATTCAAAATATAGCCCAGCATATCTTGATTACTTGATGGTTCCTAAATATCAATTAGCCTTTATGTTGGCTCGTTTTAATGCAATCCCAATGGCAGAACTATCTGGCCACTTTGGAAGGATCCAATTAGCTTATAGACTTTGCAACTTTGACCCAGGGAGCCTTGACACATTGCTCCACTGTTTATTGGATTGTCCAAAATTCCCAAAGTTATCGGACTATGTTGTTTCTCCCTTTGTAAAGGATCTGGCCTGTGCCCCACCAGCCCATCAAAAGCTACAGATCTTTTGGACTGGAAGGGATCATAATATTACTCTGGCAGTAGCCAAATTCTTCTCCTATGTAATTAAATCTAATAGATAGCCAGATCTGGACAACTTGGAGTTCCAGCTATGTTGGGTATCCATTGTTATTATTATTGTTATTTACTGTTACCATTATAATTGCTTTCTGTTCTTCTGTACTGTTGATGTGCAAGACTGTATTGTAAGAGCAGAGAATAAAAGAGAGATAGGAAACATGGTATGAAAACTCTGCTTCTTTTCCAGGTAATAAAAATGTCTGGATTTGATTCTTCAAACTCTCCTCATTTTATCTCCTTGTCTGTGCTATGGGAAAGAGCTTCTTACATACTGAACAACTCTCTGCTACTCAGAACCCATTCCAGGGGAGAGGCACCCTCCAGTGTTGGAAAGGGGAACTCACAACCTTCAAACACCTAATTCAAATCGAATCAATTTTCCATAGAGAACCATGAAGAAGAAGCAATATTCATGAAAGGGAAGAGAAAGCTTTGATGCTCCTGAACTACTTTCTTGCAAATCGTCTTGCAAAGATATGTTTTTTTCCTCGTCTCTGCAAAGGGCTAAAGACTTTCTTTTTTAATAAATGCTGAGAATTTGCTAGCATTATTGTTACAATGGTATATAGATTTAGTGATATTTTAGTGCTGGTTTAAAAAAATAGTGAGGGAAGAAATGGCTGCTGCAGGGATAGGATAATGGACCAGGTCTGTCATGTATGCTATCCGAATTTTCACACCCACAGAGTAGCTATCCAGACTTCATTGTGATCTTTCCCAAAACTTCAAAGCAAAGCAGGTTTGACAAAGATTGAAGAAAATCCAAGGAAACCCTGGAGGTACCCAAATGTGTGACAATGAGGAGGGGAAGCAAGTAAACAGCCCAGTTCCTAAAACATTGAACTCAGGGCATATAATGCATGCAGAAATGGCCGGTATTGGACTTTGGGGGATCTAATTCATAGCCATGCAGTCTTGCGTGTAGTTCTGTGGCCTCCTAGAGCAGCTGGTTCCCCTCTGGGCAAGAGAGGATGCTAGACTAGAAGGGCCTCTGGTCTTTGCTGGGGTGGCTCTTCTAAGGTTCTTAAGAAATCTTCCTTCCATTTAGTAAAGACCACATCAGATTCCTTATTATTTTAAGAATTATAGAGCGCATAAACATCAAAGCATGATTATATGAGAATATTGTAATGACTAAAGAATAATTGTAAGAGTAATATGTTCAGCCACACGTACCAACTGGAGAGGTAGTTTTGTGGGAGTCCTAAAGGGGAAGGAGACATTTCGCATTTCAACACAACCGAAAAATGTCCATATCTGGTCCCATGATTTAATAGCAGAGAGTATTAATTTGGTTACTGTTATGATAAGAAAGCCAATACTGTTATATTCTTTAATAGTTCAAAAAAAACCTCAGCAAGATAGAATATATTTTTTTCGCAAAATAATACCCATATACCATTTTAAACAAACAAACCACTGTCATTGCTTCTATATGCCAATGACTTAGTTCTCCTCAGCCGAACTCTAATTAGCCTGAAGAAACTTGTGAACGATTTCTGTATCTTTAGTGTCAATAAATTCTGCCAAAGATCTTGAGATTTTCTAAGTCAAGATGTTTGAAGGTACTCCCCTGGCAAATTTATGAAGAAACCATCAAAGAAGTTAATTGAAATATATTGGTGTGATGTTTAATTACGATTTGACCTGGAACTCCCATATAAAATCTGTCATAGGAGAGACCACGACATTAACTATTCTTAGGAAATTCTTTTATACCAAAGGTGATCAACTCATCCCGCTTCTGTTAATGTTATTGCTCTATGCTGCTCCCATTCTGGATCAACATACTGATGGACCTTCTTGATAAGCTCCAGCAAACTTTCATAAGATTCTTTCTCTTCCTCCCAGTGTACCTTCAGCTGTGGTGCAACTAGAACTCGGACTCCCTCAAATTTAGACATTAGCATGGTATCATGCCGTTAAGTTCAGATCATCACTTCACAAATCTAGTTTTGTGGGAGACCTAAAGGGGAAGGAGATACTTTGCATTTCAACACAACCAAAAAATGTCCATCTCTGGTCACATGATTTAATAGCAGAGAGTATTATTTTGGTTACAGTTACTTATGATAAGAAAACCAAAACTGTTATAATCTTTAATAGTTCAAAAGGAACCTCAGCAAGATGAAAAAAAAATTAAATGAGTATTTGCAATGCAAGGTGGCACCTTCCTGCTCACACAGCCACATAAATTTCTCCAAATATAAAATAAGGGCCCCATAGAGTGAGTGATTTCTCAGGGTCAAGAGGAGTGCTGAGAGTCGATTAAATTCAAATCAACTGGAGTCACAGTAAATCATCACCATTAGTTACTTACATTGCAACTGTCAGGTCAGCAGTGGAGTGACCTGAAAGATAAAAATGTTCTCCTACTGGTTTTTGAGTGTTGCGATTCTTAATGTCAGATTTATGCCCACTTCGTTCAGTATAGGCATTGAACTATTTGTCCAATGTAGAGACTGACCACTTTTCTCGTCTTGGAATGAAAACTTTTTCTGGCCTACAGGAAACCCTGTAACCTTTAATAATTTCTTACAGTATTGTACTTCCTAACATGGACACGGGCTCCGGAAAAAGACCCGCAATAAACCAAAATGCCAACCCTGTCTCTATATCCACTCTAAGAACACAATCACCGGACCTAACAACTCCACCCATAGCATCTCAGGTTCATTCGGGTAGTTTATCTTTCAACGTTACATACGGCATCAAGTGTCAGCAATGTCCTTCCACTCTCTGCCCTGGACAAACAGGTCAGTTCCTATACAAAAGTATAAATGGACATAAATCTGACATTAAAAATCACAACACTCAGAGAAACCAGCTCAAGAACATTTTAATCTTCCAGGAGATTCCCTTGCCAGTGCTCGACCTTAAATAGAGAAGCTTTAAGGGCATTGCAGAATAAGAGATTGCAGAAGATGAATTCATTCAAAAATTGAGAACAATGGACCCCCTCTCCTTGGGCTGAGTACGGATATATTTCCTGCTCCTAAAAATTAGTTCCCTGCTCTATCAACACCCTCCAACCTTTGACTGTAACATAAGAGCTTAGGGATCTCCATTATTATTTGTATCCAATGAAGAGAGTTTTTGAATCTCAAAAGTGTTTACCGTGATAATCTTTTTGGTCTTTAAGGTGATACTAGACTCAATTCTTTTTCTTCTACTGCAGACCCACCTGAATTTGGCAGGGGGGGGGGTAGGGCTGAAGTCCTGCTAGGAAAACCTAAACAAATAACAATGTTTAAGAGGTCAAAAGGAACCTCAGCAAGCTAGATCTCATGACATGACCTACTATATTCAAGGTGGTATCTTGCTGCTCATACAGCCCTGAAATATCCCCCGAAATAAAGAATAAGGACATTCTAAAGAGCATGTTTGACCAAGGAGAAGAACAAAGAGAGACTGTGAAACCTGAATCAAGCAAGAAGCATTCGATCCAAGACCACAAATTACTTACGGCTGAATTCTGGTACATGGAGGCTTTTCAAATTGGACTGGATCGAGATAAGTATACGAAAGGGCTAAGATCCCACCAATAAGGAGGTCTCCTGGCCTGTAATAATTACGTGGTTCATTTACATCCTTGATCAAGTTCAGTGGGCACTTTGCTTGCAGCATCCCACAGACGACATTGTGGGTCAGCACCACCACCACTGCTACCAGAACTTGCACCAGCATCCTGGATCTGGCCCCTACAGACCCCTCTCTTGTGTCTGCTCTCAACTCCAGGCCCAGCTAGTTAGGAGAAACAAAGTCCTACTTCCAAAATCAAGGCAATGGAGATGCTGGCATGAGAGCCAAGGATTCAGATCTGAAAGCAAACACCAGCACAGTTTGCTCCTGCCTGAAATCCCCACCCGGATTCTTGGCAGCACAGGAGGCATTTATGCACCAGACGAAGTGAGTGTATTTTGCTTTGGATTCTGATGATTGCATCATTATTTTTGAAGTTTCTCGCTGGAGAAATCCCTTGATGAGAAGAACAAGAAATCACCATGATTTTCATAAGTATAAGGGGAAGAACTGCTTATGCAAACTCCTCCAACTTCATAACATTCTGTGCACAGCAAGAGAAAAACACATTCCTGACTCAGAACTCCCCCATTCAACTGCGTATTCTCTGTTGTGGCCCCACCTTATGGAATGGCCTGCCTGATGAGGCCAGGAAGCTTCCCATACTCCTGGCATTCAGCAAACCATCCCAAACTGATTTATTCTATAGAGATTTAGGGCTGTAGTGTAACAAAATGATTCAGAAAGATCCTTTGGTAATGGGACAGGGATTGAGGACTCTGCTTCTGTGTCGAGTACATAGTGTCTGTGTAATTTCTGCATTGGTTAGCAGGTCATATTAACAAGGATGTCAGTATAGAGATTTGAAGCTTCTCCACCCTGAAAAAAACTCTAGGGTAAACGGGGGCAGGGGTTTCACCTGAAGTTTATCCCAAGGTTATTTATTCCAATGGGGAAATTGGAAAGTCTGCAGAAATTGAAATGAAATCTTATAAAATATTTATTCTTTTAGAATGGGTGAAATGCTTTTTTAGATGAGATTTTACACAACAAAAGTCATCTCGACCATTTCTACACTCAAGACCTGCTGAGCATAGCAGGATCGTATTAATAGGGATGTCAGTATAGAGATTTAAAGCCCTCCCACTTCCAAAAAACTCTAGGGCAAACTGGTATATGTGGAGGGTTGGGTAGGGTTTTTTTTCCCACCTGTACTTTATTCTAGGATATTTATTCCAATGGGGAAAATAGAAAGTCTGCAGGTAGTGAAATGAAATCCTATAAAATATTTGCTCTTTTGGAATGGATAACATTGTTTGTTTGTTTGTTTGTTTGTTGGTTGGTTGGTTGGTTGGTTGGTTGGTTGGTTGGTTGGTTGGTTGGTTGGTTGGTTGGTTGGTTGGTTGGTTGGTTGGTTGGTTGATTGGTTGGAGGGATGGATGGATGGATGGATGGATGGATGGATGGATGGATGGATTTATATCCCATCCTCCCTGCAAGTGGGCTCAGGGCGGGTCACAACATCATAAAACCACAATTTCAAAATGATATACATGTACAATAAGTTCAATAAATTACAGTTTAAAATCATGTAAAACAATAAAATATCAATATATATCATTCTGGGTAGGCATAACAGATCTCATTAGAGAATGAAGTGGAACAAAACGGGCACAGGACCGGAAGGATAGTTTAGATGAGATTTTACTCATTCAATTTTGGCCCTTCAGCAACAGTGCTCTTGGACTCATCAGAAGGATGTGTTGCGGATAGGATCCACTGAGCTGCAGCTACATGACAGGATTTATTTATGTCATTTATAGTCCACCTTTCTCACCGAGACTCAAGGCAGATTACATAGCGTGAGATTAGTACAATCAGTATCAGGAACATTTCCATACAGCATCAAGGACATTTCTATACAGTGTTAAGGACATTTTCACAATGTCATAGGATTTTACAAAGATGTAGCATTAGCGAGGATCCAATACAGAGTTGAAGAATTGCTGAAACAGAACATAATCAACTCTAGGACTGACATTAGATAAACATGACATACAAGTAGTATAAGAGTACATATTTGAGCAACTGATAATATGCAAGGCAACGTAGTGGTGAAGTCTATGGTCCCTAACTCATTAGTAAAGCATTGGAGAACCCTCCCTATAATACTCCTCTCCAATCTGAGTGAAAAGGCTTTTTGAATAATTCGGTTTTGCATCATTTGTGGAAAGCCAGGAGAATGGAGGCTCTCCTGACCTTCTGGGGCAGACTGTTCCATTGGGTGGGGGCCACCACAGAGAAAGCCCGTGTCCAGGGTGCTGTTGATTTTGCCCATGTACAGGCCAGCACCTGCAAGAGACCCTGTTCAGATGAGTGAAGCTGCCATGGAGGGACATAAGGAGTGAGGCAATCTCATAGGTATGCTGGGCCAAAGCCATGAAGAGCTTTGCATGTAATAACCAATACCTTGAATTGAGCATGGTAACTGATAGGTCGCCAATGGAGTGACTGTAGGATGGGAGTGCTGTTCATGTTCCTGCTTGCTCCTGATAACAGTCGAGCCCGCAGCATTTTGCACCAATTGGAGCCTCCTAGTTAACTTAGATGGGAGACCAGTGTATAGTGCATTACAATAATCAAGTTTTGATGTTACCATAGCATGGATCCAAGTGGCCAGGTTGGCCATGTCGAGGTAAGAAGCCATCTTCCAGGCTACAGTGAGACTGTAGTAAGCATTTTTTGTAGCTGCCTTAACTTGTTTTTCTAGAAGTAGCACTGGACCCAGTATAACCCCTAAGCTCTTAACCAAGTCTGCGAGGGTCAGACAAACTTCATCAAAAGTGGGGAGTACAATGTCTTTCAAGATCTCTGCCTTCCCAACAAGTATCACTTCAGTCTTGTCTGGGTTCAATTTCAATTTGTTATTTTTCAGCCATTTCACCACAGTTGTCAGGCAGCAATCTAAGATTTCTACTGCATCCTGTGGGGACGTGGATAGCGAGATATAGAATTGGGTGTCATCTGCATTTTGACGACATCCCACTCTTTAGCTGTGAATGAGTTCTCCTAAAGGTTTTACATAGAGGTTGAATAACATGAGAGATAAGATTGTACTCTGTGGAACCCCACAAATTAGTTCCCAATCCTGAGATAGCTGGTTTCCGATGGAAACCTTTTTGAGTCCGTTCCATGAGAAATGATTTAAACCAATCCAGGGCACATCCTTTGATGCCCACTTCTGTTTCTAAATGCCTCAACAGGATGGCATAGTCTACTGAGTCAAAGGCTGCAGACAGATCCAGGAGGAGCAATAAGGAGGCATGGCCTTTGTCTATATTCAGACGGAGATCATCCACTAATGCTACTAGTGCTGTCTCTGTCCCATGCCCTGGTCTGAATCCAGACTTGAAAAGGTCTAGAGTGCTAGAGTTTTCCAAGAAGATCTGAAGTTGGTCAGCTACTGCCCTCTCTATCACTTTGCCCAGAAAGGGCAGGTTAGAGACTGGGCGATAATTGGCCACTAGTTTTGTCTAGGGATGGTCTTGTGGATGGATAACTGCCTGTTTGATTGGCCAGGGGAAGGTATCCTGAGTTAGTGATTGATTTACAATAGAGTTCAGTGGTTCATTTATGTGATCTTTACTTGATTTTAACTACCAAGAAGGGCAAGGATCAAGCACACAGGTAATGGCTTTCATAAATGTCAGGATCCTGATAAGGTTTGACATTGTAATTGGTTCAAAGCAGTCTATATGTAGGCCAGATGGTGTATTAAGCATTTCTCCTATCTTGTTTGCATTGCTTCTAGCATTTAGATCAAAGTGTATTCATGCTAGTTTATCGGTGAAAAACTTAGCAAAGACCTCACAGCTAATTGTCTGTTCTTGGGACTGTAAAGGTTCAGATTTATGGGTGAGAAGGTGTTTGGATATCCTGAACAGTTGGGGCTGCTCTGAAGTAGCTGATGCAATGGTTGCCAGGAAATAACATTTCTTTGCAGCTTTCATTTCTGCTTCATAGGTCCTCCAGTGTGTTCTGTAGCAAGCTCTTTCAGCTTCCCCGCAGGTTTTTCACCAGCATCTTTCTAGTCATCTTCCAGCCCTCTTCAGGTCAGCCAGCTCCATGGTAAATCATGGTGTTGGTTTCCGTCCCAAGGACTGGAGGGGTTGAAAAGGAGCAATCGTGTCAATAGCTTCAAGGAGCTTCGTGTTCCATGCTCCTACAGTAGCTTCTATGGAGCATGTGTATGGAATTCTAAAGTCCCCGAAGGTATCTTTTAAATCTGGAAGGGTATATGAGCCTTTGTGGGTGAATCATTTTAAGTAGATCTCCCATTTTGAGGGGTGTTGGGGCTATATTCACTTTTGCCTTCAGAAGATGATGGTCTGACCATGGTTCTAGCTGGATTTCCAACGTTGAGCCAAGGTTTTCCCTCAAAGACTCAGTGAAAAATATTAAGTCTAGTGTGTGGCCTCTTTCATGTGTAGGGCTGACACTATTTGAGAGAGTTACCAGGGAAGCTACACATTCCTGAGCCAGACCTGACTATGAACACTCAGCATGAATGTGGAAGTCCCCCAGAACAATAACTCTAGGTGTCTCCGACTGTCAGGCCTGCTATCCACAGTAACGCCATATTGTTTTCTGATGCTTTCTCATGCTGTAGTTTTCCAGTGTTATTTGTCCACAGATTCACAGAGAACCAGCTGTGTTCCCAGGCAGGCAGGAAGGCCTTATCTACCAGAACTAGACATCGACCTTGGAGGAGCGTCCCTCACCTTCCCGGGCATCTACTGTAGCCAGGCAATGGGGGGGGGGGGGAGAATTGAAGGAGGTTTTGATATATTGTACTTTGTAGCTAACACGTCATTCTCAACAAAGCTTCATGGTCAGCCAGAAGCTTTCATGCCTTTGGATTAATTATGGACACCTGAACTTTGAATATAATCTTTCAATAAAGAACCTTCGAACCAAGAGACCTTAGATTTCTTGCAGCAAGGGGTGGGAGATGAAATCAGAGTAACTTGAATTCCATAAACTGACACCGACACCATGTCTGCTAGCAGCTCTGCCAACTCAGAAAGGGTGCTTATAGAGGAGCCGGGTGGTTTGTAAACAAGCAGAATACCCAGTCTATCTTTAATTCCCAGAGACAGGAACATGCAATCAATACCAGCTATAGCTTGTACTGTACTGTAATATGCTACAGTGCTATCCCTTACAGGTCCAGAGGAGTTAGCCGTGTTAGTCTGTAGTAGCAATACCACTGAATAGGGACTATGAATGGTTATCTCATTATCAGAGGTAACTGATTTCCTTAACAGAAGCAAACTGATCTCCATATCAGAAGGAGCTGTTTGCATCTCCATATCAGAAGGAGCTGTTTGCATCTACTCCGCCCTCCCCTCTCCTCCTCCATATCTGACCAGTTTCTTTTTCCCCTCCATGCATCTGACGAAGAGAACTGTGATTCTCGAAAGCTTATGCTACAATAAAAATTGGTTAGTCTTAAAGGTGCTACTGGACTCTTTGATTTTTTTATCCCTTACAGAAGCTGCCTGGGCCGTGTGAAAGAAAGAAAAGACCAGGAGTTAGAGCTTCTCTGGCATTGAGACCTAAGCTGTTATCATATTTAATAGCTCAAAGATCTCTCAGCAGGCTCAGGCTTGTGAAATAGCAGCCTGTGTTTCTTTCATCTCGTACAATACCAGAGAACAAAAAATATGGACAAAAACAGGAGAGGATTTCCCAGTGACAGGATCATTGGGAGCCTATGAAAACCATATTGAGCCTATGAAAACCATATTCAGTGGTGTGCATGTATTATGTGCTGTTATGTCACCTCTGACCTATGGCGACCCTATGAATGAAAGACCTCCAAAATGTTCTGTCTGTAGCATATTTGTATTCTTACTTGAGGGTAACAGCAGCTACACTTGCAGCAAGTATACGTTGGTAGCTCTACTGGAGGTGAAGATACAGAGGCTTGAGGCACGCTTTCCACACTCAATTTAATAACGGAAGGTGAAGAGTACACGGACAGAATGCTTGAAGCACTTTCCAGAGGGCAACAGGAGAAAGAGGAAAAGGTATCTCGGGATTTGGAGGAGGAGGGAAAGGTATCTCAGGATTTGGAGGAGTACCCAATACAAGAAGCTAAGCAATTGGTTCCAGTATCTCCCCATAGATATTGATTCTGGACCACTGGATCAAGAGCTGCTCCCCCAGACTCCTCAAACCTTGAAATAAATTTCTCGGGCCCCTGTGGATGAGAGGACTCGAGCTTCCATTTCTCAATATAGGAGAAGGCGGGTGCTGGTAATTGCGGACTCCCAACTGAAGGGGTTGAGGGTAAAGTGTGCTGACCGGACTTGTCGTCTTGCATTTCTCAGTGGGCCGATTTTGACCCCAAACGGGCCTGATTTGACCTGCTGTGGACCATGGGAGCGCTGCTGGGAGGGCCCTGGAGAGCTCCTGCTCTTTACAGTGGTCCAATTGAGGCCCTGAATGGGCCCAATTCAACCCGTTTGGGGCCCAAATAGGCCCACTGTGGAGCAAGTGAGTGCAGAGTTCTGCCAGAATTACAATTGATCTCTGATCTACAGAAATCAGTTCCTCTTCTAAACAAGACTGGATTGATCTGGTCCCTGTGAAAACCAGGGTATGAGAACTAGTGATGTCTCACGTGGCACTTGTGTGATCTGCCCAGGCACGTTTTTGGAATCTGCACATAAGGGACAAAAATAATAATAATAACATTCGATTTCTATATCGCCCTTCAGGACACCTACTCAGAGCGGTTTACAAAGTATGTTATTATTATCCCAACAGCAAACACTCTGTGAGGTGGGTGAGGCTGAGAGTGCTCTGGAAGAGCCGTGACTGACCCAAGGTCATCCAGCTGGCTTCAAGTGGAGGCTAATAAGGCTAATAAATGCTGCTAACCGTTTCCAAAATACCTGGCATGCAGCTTCTGTATTACAGAAAGCAAAGAAACTAAGCAATCCATATCAATTCTTTTTATTGTCCTTGTAATAGAGTGGGACGATCATTGCTTCAGCCCAGGTGTTAGGCATCCTGCAGGAGTTATTTTTGTGTGTTCATCGGGATGATAGCAAGGATGCCCTATTTATAATCAGTTCACTCTTGTCATAAGATGTTCCTTGGTATTCAGATCAGGCCTCATGATGATAATGTAGCATTTGGGGATGAAGATGCAGCCCAGCAGGCCAGCACTGGAGGCCAAGATGGAGAAGACCTGCACGGCCACCATGAATTTCCCCTTTGTGCTCAGGTAGGTGGGCACAAAGGACACCCAAACACTGCAAAACACCAGCATGATGAAGGTGATCAGCTTGGCTTCGTTGAAGGCCCCAGGCAGCTTCCTGGCCAGGAAAGCCACAGTGAAAGAGATGGCAGCCAGGAAGCCCATGTAGCCCAAGGCACCATAAAACATGGCGACAGACCCTTCATTGCACTGTAGGACAATATGTGCAGGCTTGGAGTGCATGTCAGACTCTGGGAAGGGGGGAGAGGTACCCAGCCAGAGGGCACAGAGGATAACTTGGAAAACAGAACAAGAAATGACAATGAAGTTGGCCAGACTCTTCCCCAGCCATTTCCTCATTGTGTTTCCTGGCTTGGTGGCCATAAAGGCCACCACCACAGTGACAGTTTTGGCCAACACAGAAGAGATGGCAACTGAGAAGATGATGCTGAAGGTGGGTTGTCGGAGAAGGCAGGTCACCTTTCCTGGCTGGCCGATGAATAGTAAGCAGGACAGAAAGGAAAGCAGGAGGGAGACCAGGAGAATGTAGGTGAGGTCCCGGTTGTTGGCTTTGACTACAGGAGTATCCAGGAATTTAATGAAGATTTCTAAAACCAAAGCAGTGATTAGGGACAAGAAGAGAGGAAAGACAGCTAGGCTGATCCCCAAAGGTTCTTCATAAGAAAGGAAGGTTGTAGCCTTTGGGATACATTGTGTTCGGTCCGTGATTGGATGCTGATCTTCTGGGCATTTGTCACAATGCTCTGCATCTGAAAAGACCAGGAGTGGCATCAACATTAGGAATATCTTCCTTACATCTACAGTAATCTGTGTTCTAATATTCAATAAAGGATATTTTTGAGGATGATAGCATGTGTCTAACAAAATATTGTACCTCTGAATACTGTTTGCTGTGGGCTGTCTAGCTAGCCCTTGCGCGAAAGTCAGGGACTATATTGGCCTTTTGTTGGAATCAGAATGGTTTTTCCTCATGTTCATATTGGAGAATCAGAACCCAACAATATGCAGGTGGAATTTTGGGTGGGAGCAAAGTTCCTTTTTGTGACATCAACAAAGAAGAAATTGGAAGCCTCTCTCCTTTCTAAGATCAGGGACAGAGACTTTTCTCCTCATAGGAAAGGAATGGAATTGTGTCCCACCTAGAGATTCAGCTCATGTTTGTGAGCTGACTGTTGTTTTTGAATGGTCTTGTTATGTTTGTAGAGAATGTGAGAGGACACATTCCTATGGGAGGTTTGTGAATTGCCATGTACATTTGGGGTGTGTGACAGCATAATGGGAAGACTACAACAGTTTTAATTCAACATGGAAGTGATCACATTGCTAGCATTTAAGAAATACTATCACAGAGGATCACGTTTTCAAACATAGCAGATATTACAAACAATAAAACCACCATAATTAGATAACTGACCCTGCAAATGATAAGCCAAGTTAAAAAAATCATCTGGAAAGCTATTCTTACATTAAAGGTTGGGGAGAATAAAACTTTCTTTACTTGGCACCTAGATCTTGTTTAAGTAGTGATATACTGAGGGCCAAGCTACACATGATGAATGACACTTGAACGGCATGTGGATTGAGTGGAGGGCAAGTGAACAGGGAGAAATACACTTGCCGTTCAAGTGTCATTCGTCATGTGTAGCTTGGCCCTGAGAGTCCATAACTAGGTCGTCAAAACTGGAAAAACTTTTCAGCACTTGCCACTCAGGGAATCTTCAAGGATAGGCGCGAGAAGATGGCATCGCGTTGATCGAGTTGGGATGTTACTAGAGGAAACAGAACTCTCACGAAGGCCCTCTCTGGAGGGATAGGATATGTCCAACTAAGTTGGAGGATGCTGCTGCTAGGGTCTCCAAAGCAAAGGGCAGCTCTCCTTGAGGAGAAGTGCTGAGTTTAGGACACTGGGGGCAGAGCTGGGCATGCAGGTTTTTTAAAAGTTAGGTCTGGGTTCCCTGCAGCTTCAGAACAGGTTTGGGGAACAGGGGTTAAAAATAAAAGAGATCCCAAATGACCTCGGAATGCTTCTATGGGGAGAGGAGGGGCTCCTCCCTCCCCCCAAGCCATTTCCTCATGTAGTAGGGGAGGGAGGTTTTTCCCCAGTTTTTTCAATGCATTTGGAGCAGTAAAAATGGGGGGGGGGACTCCTCCCGTGTTATTGTGAGACGGGGAATTGGCTTGAGAGGGGAGGGAAGAGCCCCTCCTCCCCCCACACAGGCATTCCGAGGCCATTTGGCTCTTCTTTATTTTTTAATGGCCGTTTACTTTTAACTGATGTATGGCTGTGAAAACATGCACATCTAGAGAGAGACTGGGAAATAGCAAATCAGGAAAGGTCTTCTGAAATACAGGAACAAGATACAAAGATACTGGAGTGACCCATAGCACTGGTTTGTTTATCACTGTGCTGTCTCCTCCAAATAGCAGAAGCTCTTAAATACATCCAAGAGATACTTCTGGCCCTCGTACCAATGAGACTGACAAATGCTGAATCCCATGCTTTCTCCAAAAATTCAGAGGAGACAAAAGGAATAACAGTAGTTATGGATTCACACAGAACAGCAGAGGGAGGAAAAGACTGCTCACATGTTGCCGTCTCCCCTTTTTTTTAACCTGCAACATCATTCCGTCAGTGCCACCCACCTTCCTGGGTGGAGATTGTTCCTTCCGGGCAGGGATCACAGTCATAGCAGCAAGATGGCTTTCCTTCCTGGGCTTTCTTGGCATATCCAGGCTGGCAGCTCTCAGTACACTTGGAATGGGGCACAGGCTAAGAAAGAAAAGCAAGCAAGAGCAATGAAGAAAAACAAATTAATAAAAATGTGCCATATTCAGAAAAGGCTGAACAAACAGAGGGTTACAGTAAAGCACTGAAAAACATGTAGGAAATTCCCACCGTAACCAGCTCTCTCATGAAAATATGCAAAAATAACATTAACATTGAAGAATCCTTTTAGTCGAGTGTAAAGTACATACATATACTAACAAATACCTGTTCGATAGCAGTTGCCAAATTCTTCCATTTAGACTTCAATACAAGACATGTGTTAAAGTGCAAGGTGCAAAGGCAATAAATCTAGAATGCGAGGTCATAAATACAATAAATATGAAAAAGGAATCATAAGTACAAAAAGCATGCCATATAGATGACCTTCATAAATAAGTCCAAAATCTCAGGTAAGTCCAAAAAGTGCCATAGTGCCAAAATGCATTGAAATGTAAACCTTGTTGTCTCTTTTTCATTCCTGTAGATGAAGGAAGACTGCTCCTGTGGCTGTGCTCTACAAGAAGCTGGCTCTCTACTCATTTCGAGAACTTTTTCAAGAACACGTCTTGCAAACTCTACTTATCCAAGGGTGTATTCATTAATACAGTTCCTTCACAGAAAATCTCCACAAAGACCACCTTGGGATGCTGAACCAAATCCAGAAAATTAAATTGTAACGATTCCCTCCGACCCAAAAGTTAGTGTGTTTCGTTTTGTTCATACCTTCCAGCAGCAAGCAGCCACTGGGCTCACCTCGCAGGGCAGCACCTTTTTTCCTGAACAGCATTCACCAATCAGATTCCAAGGGGAGAGAAACCTTACATTATTAAATTACTCTGTTGGCGGGAATGGGGAATGAGACCAATGCACATGAGTGATCTCCTCGACTCCACCCCATCACTACTTGGGCAATGGCATTGTCTCCCTCCCTCCCAATTGGTTCCTCACAGGGAGAGACCCCTCCTATCACCTTTGGAAAAATTTGGAAGGGAGACTTCAATTATAAGTTGCAATTTGAAAGACACTTCCTTGGGAGTAAGCAATACTGAATAACATGGGACTTATATCTGAGTAGACCATTTAAGATCACTTCCATAGTCTTTCGGGACTTTCTCGTTTTTTTTAATCAAACAGCAAACGTGTACCTACTCTTCCCTCTCAAAAACAACCCTGCTTGCCAACACAGCAAAAGGAAAACTTTTGGGGGAAACATAGGTCTGTTCGGGTGGGGGATTGGCAGCAAGAATGCCCTGTTTTGCAGCAGAATGCTGAGCATCAAAAGGAAGGATTTGGATTTGCCTTTTATTGTGGGAACAAAACTACAACATACGAGGAAACATAGCAGCAACCGGCAACAGCAGAATACAAAGGTAATAAGTTACTGACACTATAGAAAAAGAAAAAGGTGAACATTATTATTATTATTATTATTATTATTATTATTATTATTATTATTATTATTATTATTTCTATTTATAAACCACCCATCCTCAGGGGCTCTGGGTGGTGAACAACAGTTAAAATCAATAAAAACAAGTAAACAATAATTCTAAAATCAACATACAATAAACAATAATAAAATAAATTAACCAAATACATTAAGGTGCAATGGTGGGGAGAACCCCCCAACCCCAAAGGTGGGAGGCCGACATGGCACCGCCCCCTTCAACCACTGAATGCCTGGCAGAACAGCTCTGTCTTACAGGCCCAGCAGAACAATAATATGTCCCAAGTCTCCATTGATAAAGCATTCCACCAGGCTGGGGCCAGGACTGAAAAGGCCCTGGCCCTGATTGAAGTGAGGCAGGCTTCCTTAGGGCCAGGGACCACCAGTAAACATTTATCTGCTGATCGAGGTGGTCTCCGGGGAACATACAGGGAGAGGCGGTCCTGAAGATATGCCAGTCCCAACCCACTCAGGACTTTAAAGGTAAGAACCACCCCTTGAACCTGATTTGGAATTCAACTGGAAGTCAGTGCAGCTGGTGCAGGACAGGTGTGATATGTGACTGGTAGGATATACTGGTCAGGACCTGTGCTGCCGCATTCTGGATCAGTTGTAGTTTCCGGATCAAGCCCAGGGGTAGCACAGCATAGAGTGAGTTACAGTAATCTATCCTGGAGGTGACCGTTGCATGGGTCACTGTAGCCAGGTCCTGGGGCGTCAGGTAAGGGGCAAGTTGCCTGATCTGATGGAGATGGAAAAATGCAGACTTGGCAACCGCCGTGACCTGGGCCTCCATTGACAGGGAGGCATCCAGGAGCACGGCCAGACTCTTCACTGGCAACTTTGCCAGTGGTGTCCCATCCAGGGCAAGGAGCTGGATCCCAACATCTAGCAGCCCCTGTCCCAGCTGCAGGACCTCCGTCTTCACCGGGTTCAGTTTCAGCCTGCTCTGTTTCAACCATGCCGTCACAGCCTCCAGAGCTCTGGCCAGATTGTCCAGGGCCATGTCTGGTTGGCCATCCATCAACAGAAAAAGCTGGGTGTCATCCTCGTATTGATGACAGCCCAGCCCAAACCTCCACACCAACTGGGTGAGGGGGCGCATGTATATGTTAAATAACATCGGGGAGAGTATCGCCCCTTGCGGAACCCCGCACACCAAAGGGTGACGGGGCAATAGATCTCCCCCGAGCACCACCCTCTGTCCCCGACCCTGGAGAAAGGAGACCAGCCACTGTAAGGCTGTCCCCCTAATCCCCACGTCGGCGAGGCGGCTGACCAACAAGTCATAGTCAACTGTGTCAAACGCTGCTGTGAGATCGAGTAACACAAGCAGCGCTGACCTGCCTCGATCCAGATGTCTGCAAAGGTCATCTGTGAGGGCAACCAAGGCCATCTCCACCCCATGGCCAGGACAGAAGCCAGACTGGAATGGGTCCAGGACTACAGCATCATTCAGGAATTCCTGCAGTTGTACCACCACCGCCCGCTCAATCACCTTGCTCAGGAATGGGAGGTTTGACACTGGGCGGTAACTGGATGGGTCGGTGGGGTCCAAAGATGGTTTGGACCCCAAACATGAAGCAGAATTGCTTTTATTGTTGCTGCACTGCAGTAGCTGAAGCACTCTCCTACTTGGGAGCACACCACTGCCACTGCCCCACCCACCAACACTTGCTTTCTACAGGTCCGTTGTTGTGTGTATATGTGTTATTGTGCTTGAGGGAAAAAACACCAGGTCAATGGGTTAGACTAGGGGGGAGGACTAGTGGTTGAACTTGGTTTGGTTAAACACGAAAACAACTGCATCATTTCCCCTGGAAAAGAATTGTGTGCATTTGCGTATGTGTGGCCAATGCATGCGCAACGGGCAGAAACTCATGAAAATGAAAAGAAAAAAAAAGGACTGGATCCTGAGCCAGCCAACCTGGAATAGACTAGTAATAGAACAAAATTATTCTGGAACACCCAGAAACCAAAATTGAAACGGAAATGTTCTTGATGCACACCCCTAGTGTTTTTATCCTGTAAATTCCAGAATAACCAAAGCAATTTTTGCCCAGTATTGATAAATATCTGGGCATGGCCAAAGAAGGTAAAGCTAATCCACTCTGCTAAAGGAAGAATGACAACAGACTCTACAATATGATAAAAATATATAAGCCAGTCTGTGAGGTGTAAGATACCAATTATATAACATCATAACAAGGTTAACTTCTTGCACCTCCCCCCAAAAGGAACATTCTTCTTTACTAAACCGTAGTGGAAGAAAACAAGAAACAAAGTCTCAGGTTTGAGACTTGATGCAGAGAAAAACACCACTATCTAGGATCTCTTGTTCTAAAACTGGGCCGTTTCCACACTGCTTACCTTCCCTCGGAACGACCCAAAACATCGCACAAAAAACGCAGAAGATTGCATTTTCTCATGCGAGATTTGGGCGATATTGCGCAAATCTCATGCGAGAAAACACGATCTTCCAATGCTTAATGTTTCAGGTCATTCCGAGGGAAGGTAAGCAGTGTGGAAACGGCCCTGGTCTCACTGTTTTCCAGGACATCTTGGGTTTAACCATGAGTTACTCTGCACTGTATCTGTACTGGTCATACAGTGATCTTCAGGTGTGGTAGACACAGGGTTGTGAGCTGTGTGCAACATTGGCCCTTGTGAATGGGAAACAATTGGCCCTGGCTGCTACGAAAACAAGAAGTTAGTTTTCTGCCTTTGCCTGGTCAAAAGTGCAGGACCCTCTCTAGGAAACACAACTTTCAAGTCTGGATCCCAATGGCTTCACTCTGACCCTAACACCACTATTATCATTTTGCTCATCCGTGAACAGTTGTCCCATTGTTGTAAGAGATTTGGGGGTTGTAGGGTGTGGCTATCATATCTAGATAGAGTTATGCAAGCCTCATATGACTTTATTGAATCATATAACTTGTTTTCTTGAAGGGTATGATGTTAGACACCTCTGAGCACTCTACAGAATAATGGTTACAAAGTCTGTTCCATTTTTTCTAGGACTTATTCTGGGCATAGCGCCCATTCATAATTTGTCTTTCTCAAGGCAGAAAACCGTAAGTTAACTAGAACAGTGAAAAAAATGTGTGTTTGCAGATTTACTTAAAAAACAGATTTACTTTACCAACCTCACAGCTCTACTGTGTCCTAAACAATGGTTTAAAATTAAAATCCACAGCAGTGCTATATCTTGATTCATATCCCCTTGCACATTTAGATTAGTAAGAAACGGGAGTTGCCTTGAGTCCAGTATGTGCATATGTGCTGTCAAGTCACAATCGACTTACAGTGACCCCAGCAAGGAGCTGTCAAGGCAAGTGAGAAGCACTGGTTTTTCAGTGACTTCCTCTGTAGAGTCTTTCTTGGTGATCACCTAAGCAAGGACTGACCCTGCTTAGCTTCTGAGATCTGATGAGATTAGGCTATACTATGCCACCTTCCCTCCTACCTTGAGTCCTAATTACAGATGAAGATGGATTATAAAATAAATTCATTCATTTTTGCTTTCACATATAGTTACTAGCAGATTATTAAATATTAACAAATGATAAATAGAATAAAAGTAAACCAATAGATTTCCCCACCTGATTTAACCTCTTGGGGAACAGAAGGGCATCCTGGTCGATGGTGACTTTTAGGTCTGGGGATGCCCGTCTCTCTACACTCCCCACTTTCACTCCAACAACAGACCTATTGGGGAATCTCATCCATGTCACGATATCAAAATCCACTGCGACATCCCCATTCTCATCCCAATACGCTTCACCCATGGAAGTGTTGTAAAGAGGGATGTTCCTTAGGAAAGTGTGGAGCTCAAATGAAAGAGAAAACATTGGCACAAAATGTACAGGCATACAAACAAACACAACCAGGGAGGTAGTAAGCCAATAAGAGATCAAGACGATTAGGGGGTTGGAACACTTTTCCTATGAGAAAAGACTGAAGAGTCTGTGCCTTTTCACTTTAGAAATGGGATGACTAAGGGGGAGGGAGACACGATAGAGGGTTTATGGAAATATGTGAAGGGTAGACACAGCGACACAGAGAACTTTCTCTCCCTCTTCCAAAATTCTAGAACTCAAGGGCATCCAATGAAGCTGAAGGGCAGTAGATTCAAGACAGAGAAATGCCAAATTGTAGGAGGGCTGGGGTCATGAGGGTATAGGGTGACAGACACAATATCACTGACATTGTTATATCACTTCCAAGTGCAACCCCAAAGTGACAAAGGGTAGTGCTAGGAATTGCTGTTACCATGCAGCTTCTGGCAATTCCTAGCGCTACTCTGTGTCACTTGTTGGTTGTACTAGGAAGTGATGTTGCAAAATAGGTGACATCACTTTTAAAAAAAATTCTGTTGCCACTTGGAGGAGTGGGAGACTTGTTGAGCCGACTACTAGAGGATATACAGATGGGCAAGCCGGCGGAAATTGACTCTGTTGCCCGCATGGCCATACAAAACAGAAGGGCTTTAGACATCCTCTTGGCCCAGCAGGGTGGCATTTGTGCCCTCATTAAAGAAGAGTGTTGTTTCTTTGTAAATGAGTCGGGACAAATAGCCACCCATTTGCGGGTCTTGAAAAATGCAGTCCGAGTTTTTCATGGAGTCACTCAGGACCTCAGCTATGGGGCCTGGTGGGATTGGTTCCCACCAGGATGGCTCAAACCTGTAGTCCACACCCTTATTATAATAGCTCTAGTAATCTTTGTAGCTATGCTTACTGCTTGTTATATCATCCAATGCATTCCCCAGTGTTTTCCTTCTGGGCTGGCCACCCTAAATACAGCGGGGCACCTAACTCCCCAGCAGAGAATCACTCCACAACAGAAAACCATAGATGGCTGGAATAAAATCTAAAAAACAATAATGTCTGGCTTGATTTTTCTGACCCAAAAATGAGGGACTGTTGTGAGAATTTTTCGGGTTTGGATTGGAAAAATGGGGGTCCTAAATTGTAAAGGTTTAGCACAGAACCAACACAGACCTTGGCCAAACTCCCAGCCGGCAAAGCAGCTGTATTATCTTCAGGCTGTCGGCTAGAAGTCTTTCCCCTGGGAAATTGCCAAAAAGGAGGTAAGAAAACAACTTGCTAATTTGCACATCACACTTGCAGGGCCTCTGGCCTCTTGCAACTAAATTGCTCTAGGAACATGAGATAAGGCGTCTGTCCAGCTCTGGCTTATCTCAAGAGGATTGGAAAAACAAAAGGAACAAGGTCTGTCTTGGTGAAGTGTGAAGTCTTGCTGTAATTTACATTGCCAGATGTTTGTATAGCAAAAGTAACTAATTGTCTTGAGAGCAACGATGTAGTGATAGATCAGACGGGAACATCTTCTGTGCAGGAACCGTTTCCCTGCTACCAAAAGAACAGAGCAAAACGCAATTTACACCTGCAATAAACTCCTGAAACCATTGATCTTTTCCTACCGAAGAGTATCACTTCGGAGGATCAGGGCTGACCATGCAAGCCATCAGAGAGCACTGTGAGCTCCTGAGACTTGGATCTCTCAGTCTGAGAATTCTTGTCGCTTGTGGGAGGGAGATTTTTCTGTCTTTGGGTTTGGCTTGCTGATTCTAGGGGTTTTCTATTTGCTGTTGTTTTAGTCCATCAAGGCTCCACAAGGCGCTTCTTGACTAAGTAGTCTTGCATGTTTTGTTGTATTAAATAAACAATGGCCATTTCCACACACGTTGAATAATGCACTTTCCATGCACTTTTGCAATCCTTTAGAAGTGGATTTTTTGTTCCACACATGGAAAATCAGTTTCAAATGTTCACTAAAGAGTATTGAAAGTGGATTATCCAACATGTGTGGAAGCACCCAATATTAGACTTGTTTAAGAACATTGCTGTAGTGATTTATTTTCTAGTGATATGGCTTAGCTTAGAGTAAGGAGTTCTAGAGACACCACATACACATGCCTCGGTAAGGGGCTAACAGAGCATCGAACCAACTCTGTCATGGGGGGGAGGGAATTCCCACAACAATTTTCATCGGCTGAAATGTCAGGGTGCTGGGAGAGGAGTGATTTGCTCCATTGGGAAGCAGTATGCTGGCACAAACTGACTCTCCTCAGAAAAGATACATGTTTCCCGCTGCAGCCCACTGTCTGTTTAAGCCACTGAAAAAAGCAGAGGGGAGAAGGCAAGAATTCGTCCTTCTCTTATGCAGCAGACATGATTTGAATTGTGTCCAGCTTTGTGTTTACTCACGAGTTGCCACTGAGAACTAGCAGCTACACTTGGGTGCTGACACATTCAAAGCACTTGATGAATGTTGAAAATCTGCGTGGCTTCAATACAGATTGCATAGGTTTGCAGTTGGATCATTTTACTCCTTTTCCTGGGAAGCAGCTTCACTTCTCAGTAACACCTGCGGTAGAACAGGAGACTCTATAGCTGTGCAGGCCACTCAAATGAAGCAGGTGGCAGATTTGGGGCACCATGAACGGTCATCCAAATGTCAGCGGTGTGTGGATTTTCAGCCGGACGAGCTACCTGGCATGCGATCTGCCAGACATCTCTCTTAAAAGCTGGGCCTTAAGAAGAAGTGGCTTCACTGCACTAACTGCCTCAGAAGCAGTGAATGTTATGGACCTGGGAGGAATATGTAGCTTGAAGCATCCATTGAGAGGTGAGCTCCCCTAGAGAAAGCAGAGACTTTCCCCAAGGCAGCTTGGTGCAACGGCAGGGATAGGTCCTCTGTGCAGCAGTCCAGTCGGGAAGCAGGAAGGGGTAGGTGGAGATACTGAGAACTTATAAATTAGGTTGTACCCAAGAAGAGGAACGTATCAAAGGTCCAAGGAGGACAACGGAGGAATTTCAGCATATGAGGAGGAAGGCCCTGTTTTGTGGAACAGAGAGGGGACTCTGCATCCAGGTGGCTGCTGGTGGAAGGGCACCATCCTCAGAAGTCCTCAATTATAGCAGCTTTTGAAGGGGGTGGGGTCTGTGCTGGGAGACACAGCTACATCTGAGACTATATCAACATCACAATGCCAGATAATGCAATTAAACATTAATGTTAAGCTGTTTCAGAGGGAAAGGGAATACCTGCCATGGCTGTGCCTTTTGGAGTTCCAACCTGTCCCTGGCTAACATCTGCTTGGATCCAGATGAGTATGCAGCATGTAAAGCCCGCGCCACAGTGAAGATGGCATTGAAATTGCTGTAGCTGTCTAAAGACTGGATAATTTCCATCGTATCCTTGGAAAGGGTCTCCAGATTTTCTCGCTCTCTGCATCTTACTTGCCCTTTCACAGACAACAAAGGCTTTGAATAGAAACAATGAAATGTATTTTCCCCAAACTGCCAGATGACAGAGTAAAATGCTTTGTAATTGTAAAATTTTATCCTTTTGTTTGTCGGGATGGAAAAAGAAAAAAATCCGTGCATGTGATCAGAATTTAAAACATGGTCAGTGAAGTAGAGGGTGAGGTCCCACAAAGCTGTGGTGATCCAGACTTTCCCCACAGGGGGCTTGATCTGCTGATCAGCTACTCGGTGTATCAGTGTGAGTACAGCGGGGAAAACCTGTGGCTCCCCATAATAAACAAAAACATTGACTTTTCTCCAATAGCGAAATATATTAGAGGGCAAGAATTTTTTTTCTAAATATTCTTGGAGAGTTATTACTTGGATCTTCAGGGAGAAGGCAACACAAACTCCACTTGTGCTGGCCAGAGGGAGGAAGGTTCTCATGAACTGCTCTCCATTATCTGTATCAAGGGCAATGAGACCGATCCACGTCCAGTGGAAATGCAGGAGCAGTTTGACAATCCCCAGGTATTGTTTTTCCTCCTTTGGAACCATCCGGTAGAAAAAAGGGAACTGAGCTGGATCATGAAGAACATGGGAAATGAGCCCATAACTGATCTAGGAAGGAAAGGAAGAGATTGGAGCAAAATCCCGGATTTGTGATGGAAGGAAGCCCATATAATGCAAGGATGATTTAGTGTATTATTGCAGGTAGGGAAGGAGTGAGTCTGTGCTTGGCTTATATTTTGCACATCCTGCAGGGTCCATGTGAGTTTGGACAAAGCTGCCCAGAATCGAGAACAGAGCCTTTACAAAAACAGTGTCCTGAATCTATTTGTTTGCTAGCATATTTATGGGTGGCCTTTCTATATTCAAGTACACCCAAGTCTGCTCCAAAAGCACCACTAGTCAAATATATTCTTAGAATAAACTTGTTTTCACGTCTAAAACATCGTTTGTTTGTTGTTTGTTTGTTTGTTTGTTTGTTTGTTTGTTTGTTTGTTTGTTTGTTTGTTTGTTTGTTTGTTTGTTTGTTTGTTTGTTTGTTTGTTTGTTTGTTTGTTTGTTTGTTTGTTTGTTTGTTTGTTTGTTTGTTTGTTTGTTGTCCGCCTTTCTCACTGGGACTCGAGGTGGATTACATAGCGTGAAATTAGTACAATCAGAATCAGGACATTTCCATACTGCATCAAGGACATTTCCATACAGTGTCAAGGACATTTCCATAAACAATGTCATTGGAGGTTGTTGTGGGTTTTCCGGGCTGTATTGCCGTGGTCTTGGCATTGTAGTTCCTGACGTTTCGCCAGCAGCTGTGGCTGGCATCTTCAGAGGTGTAGCACCAAAAGACAGAGATCTCTCAGTGTCACACACTGAAACACAGCTCTGAATTCATGCTTTCAGCACCTAAAGTAACTCACAGAGCAACCAAGCAATTGTGAATTGCGTACAGCAAACACATAACCAAGAAATCATTGCTTATTAGGGCCTTTATGAGCTCCATTTCAAGTTCCAGCCACAGCAAGATGATCAGTGTTTGCAATACAAAATGACCAATATTACAGCAGACTTAAAGGGATTTTTTAGATCAAGTTTGAAACACACCAAAGAAAGTGATCTAGTCGCCTTCCTAAGCTACTCATGAGCAGAAAAACCCTTCTTCTTTAACTGAACCCCAACAGATCTAGGAGCAAATTTCCCATCGTATTTTGAGTTAATCACAATATCTGCAATGTCTCTGTCAGTTAGATTTTGCTCCAGACAACGTTAGCAAAAGAAATACGTTTCTTGAAGCCTGAAACTAGTAGATAATCTAAGATGAATGGAAGAACTATCACAGGACAGACCTTCCTTCCCAAAGGCTAATTAGCTATATAAGTTCTGGAATTCTACCCTACATTTCAGGTCAGATTTTTCCATTTAAGCTTACCTCCACCACGAAGACAGCATGCATTCTTTGAGACTGCTACCTATGATCGAACTTCTCCCTTTTTCTTAATTTCTCCCTCTTTTTCTCACCATAGCGCTAAAGTCCTGGATTGGGGAATACATGTGGGTGAGTGGCCACACACATGTACTTCTCCCTGGGTAAGAGTAAGAACTGGTTAAGAGTAGAACTGCTAGTTTTCGATGTCACCTTGAGACAGCTTGGGGGGGAGAGTGACCGGGTGTATCAAGGGACTCAGGACTGACCTTGATGGACCATTGGTCAGACAGTAAAGTCAGCTTCCTATGACTGTGTTTCTGCCCGGTTCAGCCTTTGCCCATTGGGCAATATAGGAGACCTGACCTTGGAGACTAAACCACTGAGCCCCATCTTCTCCTCTTCTTCTTTCCTCCCTACAACCTTCCAACTCTATTCATCTGTTTCCATCAGGACAGCAAGATTTTTATACACCCAATATGACATCTTCTACCTTAAAGAGGTAAGACATTTGGGGGAGAGCTGAAATGAAATATGCTATTTGAAGAATTCCAAATTTCATATTTATTTTATTTTTATTTTATTTGACAGCCTGTATAGTCTGCATTTCTCAGTTCAAAGTGGATACTCATGCATAGCAATAGCATACCTTTTGCAGCTTTCACACACTCTCCCTAGGTTTTGTGCTCTGTTTGGGGCATTGTGCAATCGGCCTCCATTTTGTACTTTGGTGTCGAGCAGAAGATCCCACTGAAAGTCATTCTGGGTGAGGTTGACATACTTTTTAAAAAAGAAAAATGCCCCAAAGTGATCAAAGACAGATAGCAGTTTTCTTAGAGAAGACAGCCAATCTGGCCACCTGGATCCATGCCATGGTAACATTGAGATGACTACTTCAATGCACTGTACAATGGTGTACGCTCCACTGTACAATGTATTGTGCTCCACTTGATCAAGTGGAGAGAAAGTGAATGGCAAGTGAACAGGGAGGAATACACATGAGTCTGTTCACTTGCCAGGCAATTCGTCACTTGTAGCTTGGCTCTAAGTTAACTTGGAGACTCCAGTTGGTGCAGAACACTGCAGCTCAGCTATTATTGGGAGCTAGGAGAACCATGAATATTACTCCCATTCTGCAGTCACTCTATTGACTTCCTATCAGTAACCGAGCCCAATTCAAGTTATTGGCTGTCACCTGCAAAGCTCTCCATGGCCTTGGTCCATCACATCTACAGGACTGCCTCTCGCCTATAGTCTACTATGGCAACTTTGCTCATCTGAACAGTGCCTTCTGGTAGTTATCACCCTTCACATGGGCAAAATCAACAGCTGCCTGTACACAGGCATTCCCTGTGGTGGCCCCTACTTTACGGAACGGCCTATCTGAGGAGGTTAGGAAAGCTCCCGCTCTCCCGGCCTTCCATAAAAGTTGCAAAACCAAATTGTTTAAGAGGGCTTTTTGATCAGATAGGACAGCTGCACTGTAAGAAAGTGGCAAAAGATCCATCAATAAACGGATAAGGAACCCATCAGTAAAGGGATAAGGAGTGATCAAAGACTTCGCTACTATTTCCGTAAACAATGAGGGACCAGAGAATTCACTACTATTACTATAATTATGATCTTATTGGGTAGTTCCTATGTTATCAGTCATGGAATTTGCCTAAGCTCTGTTTCAACACGTCTGTATCTTAAAATTTTTCTTTCCATTCTTTCTTTTTCTTTAAATCTTGCAAATTGTCTGTATATACCCATTACACGTTTACTGAAATATCGTGATATTGATTGTACTGACTCACACGATGCAATTTGCCTTGAGTCTCAATGAGAAAGGTGGACTATAAATGGCATGAATAAATAAATATTTCAAGGATTATTGCTCTTAAAGGGGTGGACATGTGTCATTTTTTATTCTCTAGTGAACAGTGGCTTTTCAGTTGTCTCAAAAAGCTGACAGATAACGCAGGTAACAAGGGGACAAAAGAAACACTTCTACAAAGAAGAGGAAGCAAAGGCTCTTTCATCTTTCTGAAAGACTATTGCCTGCTTCTAGCATCACAATTTGATGTCCGGCACCATCACACGTGAAACCCAAAATATAGGGAGCCGAAGAGCCAAAATATAAGGAGTCAATGAGCAAGCAAAAGCATGCCTAATGGAATAAAGTCTTAGAAGGTTGTCCCAAAGAAAACTAGGATAACCCCATCTCATCCCACCTCATCCCCGCTTCATACCAGTGGGATTTTGTAGATGCCCAGCAGATTGGAAATTTGGATTGGGATTTCAGACTCAGACCCTTCAAGAACAGCCAAAAGGGTCTTCTGACCTCCACACTGGTAGTTTGGAATATTCTCTTTCCCCATGAAGAGCAGGTCTAACGCTCCATCGTAAGTCAGTCTTGCGCTGAAATAGTTGTCGTAGATGTCGTAGCCCAGAGTGACGTTGGGCAAGATCCGGGGATTCTGATTGATCTCTTGAACGGCAAGCAGGAAGGACAAGATGACTGTGTATTTCATGTTTGACCAGCTGCCAAAAGCAGGAAATATCTTTTCATTTATTCATTGAAAACATCAGGTGAAGCCTCTGCTTCTTTTCCAGGAAATAAAAATGTCTAGATTTTATTCTTAGAACTGTACTCCCTATATCCCCTTCTCTGTGATGAGCTTTGTACAACGTTAATTTCTCTCTGGTATTTCGAAACTATTTCAGGAGAGGTGTACCTGAACCTTCAAAGACCTAACTCAAATCAAATCGGTGTGTCCAAAGGACCATGAAAAAGAAGTAACATTCATGCAAGGGGAGGGGGAGCTTTGATGCTCTTGAACTTCCTTTTCACTGCTTACATTGGAGTAAGGGGAATCTGAGGGTGAAGCTACAAGTGACGAATGACACTTGAACGGCAAGTGTATTTCTCCCTGTTCACTTGCCCTCCACTCAATCCACTTGCTGTTCAAGTGTCATTCGTCACTTGTAGCTTGGCCCTAATTCATAGCCTTTCAGACCGGCATGTGGTTTTGTGGCAGAACAATGGTTCCCAGTACTTGATTATTTAATAAATAATGGTTTCAAGATAAAACAACAAAATGAAAGACCTGTATTTCTCTTTGGCATATCTGTTATTAATTTGTGTTTCCCCTCTATGGCAATCCTTTGTCTAAACTAAAAGCCAAACAGTGTAAGTTACTCTCTGTTTCTTTCTTTTGTATTTTGGAATAAGAGATAGGACACATATGTAAGTACTAAGTGCTCTTTCTTATTCTGTGTTAACTGTCAGTCTTATTATTGTTAGTTTGTTAAAGGTTGTAAAAGTGAAAATTTAATTTAAAAGCTTGAGAATTTGCTATTACCTGCCTTGCACTGATTCAACTCGGAGGGCAGGCCTTGGCATCTATGATTTATTAGTTGGTCCTTCAGGGAAATCTATTGGGTGAGAGAGGGTGCTGGACTGGATGGACCTCTGTTCTCATCCAGCAAGGCTCTTCTTGGGTTCTTAAGAAATCTTCTTCCCATTTGCAAAGGACCACAGCTGTGCCAGTTTCAAGTTCTGAGTGGGGCCCAGGCACAGACTGCCCAGCCACTTTCTGCCTACCAACTGAGAGTGCGTGTTCCCAGGATCACGAAGGTGAGACAGAGAAACCGGGTAGGCCCAGAGTTCTTCTAGAATTGCAACTGACTATAGAGACTAGTTCCCCTGGAGAAAATTGTGCTTCAAAGGGTGGTCTTTATGGCATTATACCCCACCGAGTTTCCTTCCTTCCCCAAACCCCACCATCCCAGAGTTCCACCACCGAATCTTCAGGAATTTCCTAACCTAGAATTGGAAACCATAGTTTGGGCTATAGTTGCTCAGAAGGAGGGATCTTAATAGTCTGGATCAAGGTGGCAGCTGGCCCGAGAGAGAGAGAGAGAGAGAGACAGAGAGAGTGATAACTTGAAAGTGTGGAATGAAAGAGTGCTAGGCTATATGGGAACATGTAGGCTGGATGGGAGATTCTCCCTCACCTCCCTTCACCATCACACCAACAATCCGGCCCACATCTGTTATGTGCAACAGGCAGTTTTGTGGAGATGTAAATGGTGACATTTTGCATATAGAGCTGTAAAAAATCCAGAAGAGGGCAACCAGGAAGATTAGGGGGCTGGAATACCTTTCCTTTGAGGAAAGTTTGAAGAGACTAATAATAATAACAACAACATTTGATTTATATACTGCCCTTCAGGACAACTTAATACCCACTCAGTGATTTACAAAGAATGTTATTATTATGGCCACAACAATCACCCTGTGAGATGAGTGGGGCTGAGAGAGCTCTGGAAGAGCTGTGACTGACCCAAAGTCACCCAGCTGGCTTCAAGCGGAGAATCAAACCCGGTTCTCCAGATTAAAGTCCCGCCACTCTTAAACACTATACCAGACTGGGACTTTTCAGTTTAGAAAAGAGGTGACTAAGGGGGAATATGATGGAGGTTTATGAAATTGTGCATGGAGAAGACAGAGTGGACAGAGAGAACATTTTCTTCCTGTCCCAAAATACTAGAACTTGCACGGTATCAGGAAATACTTTTTTACTCAGTGAGGGAATAAAATGTGGAATTCGCTGCCAAAGGATGTAATGATGGCCACAGATCTGACATGGTCTTCTCCATGCAAGGTGGTGTCTTGCTGCTCATATAGCCCTAGGATATTCTCCAAAAGATAGTGTAAGGAGGACATCATAAAGAGAGAGACGGACCAAGGAGTAGAGCTGTGAAACCTGAAACAAGCAGAGATGCATTCAATCCAACACCACCAATTACTTACTATTTAATTCTGGTAAGAGGAGGCTCCTTAAAGGTGTCTGGATACAGATAAGTAGACTTCAGAGATACGATCCCACCAATTATGTAGTCTCCTGGCCTGTAAAAGTTCCATGGATTATATAGATCGTTGATCAGATTCAACGGGCATTTTGCTTTGGGCATCCCGCAGACAACATTGTGGGGCAGCAGCAGCACCAACACCAACACTAGAATCAGCACCAGCATTCTGGACCTGGCACCTGAAGACCCCTCTCTTGTGGCTGCCCCTCAAATATGTGCCCAGCCAAGAAGTAGAAACTAGCCTCCCCCGTAAACTGAAGGCAACAGAGACTCTAGCATAAGAGCCAAGGCTTTGGCTCTGAATGGGATTATATTAAAGCAAACACTGGTGCAGTTTGCTCCTGCCTGAAATCCCCGTTCTGATTCTCGGCAGGGCAGGAGGCATTTATGCACAGGAGGAAATGACTGCATTTTGTTTTTGATTCTGATGGTTGTGTCATTGTTTTTGAAGGGTATCTCTGAAGAAATCTTTTAATGAGAAGAAATCACCACAATTTTCTTAATTATAAGGAGAAGAATGGTCTATGCTACCTCCTCTAACTTTCTGCCATCCTGTGAACAGCAAGAGAAGAAAAAACATGTTTGCGATATCCCAGCAGTTCAACTCCATCTTTTCTGTTGTGGCCCCCACCTTATGGAATTGTCTTGCTGTTGAAGTCAGGAGGGATCCCACTATCTTGGCTTTCTTTACACCGCAAAACTAAATTATTTAGTTGGTCTTTTTTGCACAGGTAAGAGGGCTGTAGTGTAACAAAACAGTTCAGAAAAATGCTTTGGTAAAGGGGCAGGGACTATGGACTATACTATCATGAAGAGAGTACTACTGTCTGTTGCTGCTAATACGATCCCACTACGTAATTTCTGCCTTGTTTAAAGTGTCATGTTAATAGGTATGCCAGGCCTCCTACTATAGCGGGACACATTCTGGCATCCCAGCTCTTTGCTCACTGGCACCTTGCATGCCAGTGGGAGTAAATGAGGACATGGTGTTCGTTGTATTGTCTGCACTGTCTTTCATGTTCTTTTATTCTTGTCTGGATGCTGGATCGGGACCACACAGCATAGCATCCAGACAAGAATAAAAGAACATGAAAGACACTGCAGACTTGGCCATCCAGAAAAATCAGCAGTGGCTGAACATAGCCTAACTCAAACAGGACACAGTATCCTATTCCAGGACACTAAAATACTGGACAACACTTCCAACTATTTCGTCAGAATGCACAGGGAAGCCATTGAAATTCATAAGCATAAGCACAATTTCAACAGGAAAGAAGAGACCTTAAGAATGAATAGAGCATGGTTTCCAGTCCTGAAAAACACCAGGCTAACAAAATACTCTATACCCAACAATAGCCCTGCAGAGAAGTTTAGCATATCAAGCACCAATCCATATGCAAAAGAACCTCCTCAGGATACAGTGAAGCCTCCCTCCATTAGCATTCCACACCCTGGGAAACTCTTACAGGATGACTCAGCCCAACCCCACCTTCCTGAGTAGATATAAATGACCTGCCAACATCTTTTCCACACTGTGACGCTGAGAGATCTCTGTCTTTTGGTGCTACACCTCTGAAGATGCCAGTCACAGCTGCTGGCGAAATGTCAGGAACTACAATGCCAAGACCACGGCTATACAGCCCGGAAAATCCACAACAACCATGGTGTTCATTGTTCATTGCCATCCAAGAACAACGAACAACGAACACTGATGAACATGATCCTGTCATGAACAGTTCGTTGTTCGTTGTTCGTTGTTCGTTGTTCGTTGTTCGTTGTTCGTTGTTCGTTGTTCGTTGTTCGTTGTTCGTTGTTCGTTGTTCGTTGTTCGTTGTTGGGGGCCAGCAGGCTGTCCTCCAGCCATCAAGATCCCTACCGCACCACTCTGACAGGCAGCAGGAAATGTACCAATAATAAATAATAGCTTGGCCCCAGAACCTGGCAGCAGCCCTGGAACCTGTAGGGGTAGATCCCTATCCCACCACACACAAAGTAGATCCCTACTGCACCACTCCCAGAAACCTTACCTGAGCAGGCAGCAGGAAAGGTACCAGTAATAAATAATAGCTTGGCCCAGAGCCCGGCTTGGCCCAACAGCCTTGGAACTTAAAGAAGTAGATCCCTATCCCACCACACACAAAGAAAATTCAAGCTCCAATGCACTCTCCCTGTCTCTCTCTCTCTCAAAATGCCAACAGCAACTGTCTCTCCCTCACTGTCTGCAAAACCAGAGCTGGGAGCCCCCCACCCCCTTGCTCTTTGCTTCCTTGTAACAAATTTGGAACTCCACACTTGAAAGGAAGACCTGCCTATCAAGCTAAATTGGGCTTAGATTGGGGTTTGCAGGGCAACAGCAGGAGTTCAGACAGAGTTCAGGAAGTCCCTGCCTCCGGTTGCCAAGGGAATTGATTGCAGGTCTGGCTTGTTGAACAGCAATGAACAGCAACGAACGAGGCTTGCAACGAGCACCTGTTCATTTAGAATAGGACCTCATGAACAGGTTGTTTGCGAACAGCTGATTGGGCTCTTGTGGCTTTTTTTAGTTCATATTGCTGTTCATGCCCATCTCTAATGCTAACATCATTCCAGCATGCTGACATCACTTCCAGTAAAAACCAGAACTGATATAGCACATGCCAACCAGAGTTTTTTAGCTGCTAGACCATCTAAAGACATCACTTCCTGTTTATACTGGAAGTGATGTCAGTGTGCCAGTGTGAGGCCAGTACTCTAGGCCCCAGCCTTCAATTTCTCCCAGGGATTGCTGGCTGTGGCCTGGTCACCCTATATGTAAATCCTTATGCTTTGGTTCAGCTCTCTTTTCAGATTTCTGCTTGGTTTCGATTTTTGCAATCCAAAACTTGTGGCATTGTTTGTTGGATATCCCATGTTGACTGTATTGACTTGCACTATGTAATCCTCCTTGAGTGTCCGTGAGAAGGGTGGACTACAAGTCATATACATCATCTTTAAATGAGATGTAAAAGAAAGAGGTGGTTTAGGGCTACCTGATTTGAAATATACTTTGCTGCTTGTTGTTTGGTATGGCTGAAAGAATGGGTGCTGTTGAGAAATAAAAGGTTATCAGAGTTAAAGGACATGATTTAAGAGTTGGATGACATGCCTATTTATCGTATGACAAAGTTAATGTGGATTTTAAAAATCATTACATTAAGCATTCCATTCTAAAAATATGGAACAAATACAAATGTAGGCTGTGCCCAAAAACAACTTTGTGGATCTTCACAGAGGAACCCTTTTTTAGATGGGAAATGATAACCAAACACAAGTGGCTAACGTATCGTGACATATTAGGTTTTTTACAAGGTGAATGTAAAATGATAGATCCAGAGGAGTTAGCCGTGTTAGTCTGTAGTAGCAAAATCAAAAAGAATCCAGTAGCACCTTTAAGACTAACCAATTTTATTTTATTGTAAAATGATACTGAGAGATTGAATTACACAAGGATATAGTTGTTAATGGTTCTTCTATGCACAACTATTAGGAAGGCTTAAAGTTGATAAAAGGCTGTATGGATTTGAGCAATCTACGACAGTATTTGAAACATGTTTATGTATGAATAATAAACATGATATTGCTTAAACGTACAAAATTTTGTTGAAACTGAAGACTAGTGATGGGCACGAACAGCAATACGAACTAAAAAAAGCCACGAACAGCCCAATCAGCTGTTCGCAAACAAGCTGTTCATGAGGCCCTATTCTAAATGAACTCTAAACGAACAGTTGTTTGTTGCAAGCCTCGTTCGTTGCTGTTAGTCAAGCCAGACAGTCTGGCACCTGCAATCAATTCCCTTGGCAACCAGAGGAAGGGACTGCCTGAACTCTGTCTGAACTCCTGCTCCAACCCCAATCTAAGCCTAATTTAGCTTGATAGGCAGGTCTTCCTTTCAAGTGTGGAGCTCCAAATTTGTTGCAAGGAAGCAAAGAGCGGGGGGGAGGGGGGCTCCCAGCTCTGGTTTTGCAGACAGTGAGGGAAAGACAATTGCTGTAGGCATTTTGAGAGAGAGAGAGACAGGGAGAGTGCATTGGAGCTTGAATTTTCTTTGTGTGTGGTGGGATAGGGATTTACCTCTTTAAGCTCCAGGGCTGCTGCCAGTCTCTGGGCCAAGCTATTACTTATTACTGGTACCTTTCCTGCTGCCTGCTCAGGTAGGGTTTCTGGGAGTGGTGCAGTAGGGATCTTTATGGCTGGAGGAGAGCCTGCTGGCCCCTCCAAACAACAAACAATGAACATGTTTGTGAACAGGTCATGTTTGTCAATGTTTGTTGTTCATTGTTCGTGGATGGCAATGAACAACGAACACCATGTTTGGGTTTTTTTCTATTCGTGCCCATGTCTACTGGAGACAGATGAAAGATTTGTGATTAAATAAGGGAAAGACTTTGGATATAATATAGAAATTGAACAATTGGAAAATATGTGGTTAAAGGGTCTTAAATTTACATTACTTTATAGTCTGAAAAAGAATATTTATAAAATGATGTATCATTAGTATATAGCACCAGATAAATTAGCTAAAATGTATAAAAATGTTTTGAATAGATGTTGGAAATATGAACAGCATGAGGGGACATTTTATGCCGTATGGTGGACATGTAACAAAGCCAAAAAAATGGATACAAATACATTCATTTATTCAGAAAATTTTGAAGATTAGTATGGAATTAAAACCAGAGGCTTTTTTGTTGGGACGAATGAACAAACATAAATCATTCATGGAACTTCGTTTTTGTAAATGACAATGGCAGTAAGACTGTTGTATGTTCAAAAATGGAAAACTTCAACATTACCTACAATAGAGGACTGGTTGGTGAAGATGATGGAGCTTGCAGAGATGGCCAAACTTACTTCTTTGATTAGGGAAAAGGTATCATCTAAATTCATTGCTATCTGGAAACCCCTTATAAATTTTTTTGCACCAAGCTGGAAAAAAATGAACTGATTAAGAGGCAAAATAGAAAAGAAAATTACAGGGAAAGGAGATGAATTTTGTTCATGGTAATCTTAGAATGAGTGTGCAGCATGTAATGTATACGTAGCTGTCACAAAGAAAATCGGAGGTTATTCCTTTCTATTTCTTTATAGTTGTGTACTCTTTTTTCTTTTTCTTTAATTTTCAGGGGTTTTTTATTCTGCTAAAAAATTCTTAATATAATTTTTGGTGGGGGGGAGATTAGATGTATGTGCTGCTGAATGGCAGTATATTGACAACATAGAAACAGGCCTTTATCAAAGGAAAAACAGAGAGCAATATATAGCATATCCCCAAGAAGCATGGACGCCCGACTCACCAGGCGAATGGTTTGCTTCCGCGGGCGGGGAGGGCAGACGAAGCCTGCTGTCCGCCTTGTTCCTTGCTCACCTGGCATTCCCCTGGGTGAGCGCGGCCAATGGGATTCAAATCCCAGGCCACCAATCACAGGTGGCTTGGGAGGAATGGCCGGGGGGGCGGGGCTTCACTGAGAGACTTCAGGGAAGCAGTCTTCCTTCAGGTCCGGCGGTTTTGCATTTAAAGCCGCAGCCGCCGCAATTCTCTCCACTTCGGTCCCAGCTGCGAAACCCCTCCCACCGCTCCCTGGAAGGGGATTCTCATAAGGAGTCTTGGAGTGAGTTATGGAGGTGCATGCCCAGGTCGGGGGCTGCCAAGGCATACTCATTTCCAGGTGGCAGGGGAATCATACAGGGGCGTACACCCACATGATCTCCCCCTTTAATGCCATTCCTTGGTTTCCCCCCCTCAGCTGGAGTCTGAGTCTGAGTCATCAGCTGGCAGGCGGGTCAGCCGATGCTTTGGGGGTGGATCCGATCCACATGACTGCCATGCTCCTACATGCTGTTTTTGCTAATAAAGGTTGTGGCCTTCTTTCCTCCAGTCAAGTGTGTGGTCTATTTTGTCTTCTTTTCTCCTCCTCCCTCCCCGCCTTCAGCAATAGGCTGCAATAACCTTTTACCCAGAAACCTCCGTGCTTGGAACAGGAGCATTGTTCGCAAGAGACCTCAGAAGGGCTCTGATCTGGTTTGAGCAGAGCACAGACCTCAACATTAATGAGAAGGCCCTTTTTGGGATTGCTACCCATCTAGCCTCAGTTGGTGGGGGTCATATGAAGCAGGATCCCTGATGGTGATTGCAGTGGTAGGTGGTCCTCATAGTATCCTGGGCCCATAGGTTACCGGCCTCCGCCTGGAATTGCAACTGATTTCCAGACTACAGAGATCAATTCTCTTGTGAACAAGAATGGACTGACCTGGTCCCTGTGAAAACTAAGGTATGAGAACTAGTGATGTCTTACAGGGCACTTGTGTGATCCACCCAGGCGTACTTTTTGGAATCTGCAAATAAGGAATGAAAATAAAGCTGATAAAAGCTGCAGTTTTTGAAAGAGTTAGCATGCAGCTTCCATATTGCAGAAGGAAAAGAAAGAGGGCAATAGATAATATGATTCTTTTTATTGTCCTTGTAATAGGTTGGGACAATTATTGCTTCAGCCTAGGTGTTAGGCATTCTAGCGATGTTATTATTGCATGCACATCAGGATGAAAGAAAGGACCCGCTTACACACACAGAGAGTTTACATTTAATTTAATCGGTTTACTTTTGACATTAGATACTCCTTGGTATTCAGATCAGACCTCATGATAATAATGTAGCACTTGGGAAAGAAGATACAACCCAGCAAGCCAGCACTGGAGGCCAAGATGGAGAAGATCTGCACAGCTACCATGTATTTCCCCTTTGTGCTCAGGTAGGTGGGCACAAAGGACACCCAGACACTGCAAAACACCAGCATGCTGAAGGTGATCAGCTTGGCTTCATTGAAGGCCCCGGGCAGCTTCCTGGCCAGAAAAGCCACCGTGAAAGAGATGGCAGCCAGGAAGCCCATGTAGCCCAGGGCACCATAAAACATGGCGACAGACCCTTCATTGCATTGTAGGACGATGTGTGCAGGCTGGGAGTGCATGTCAGACTCTGGGAAGGGTGGGGAGATTCCCAGCCAGAGAGCACAGAGGATAACTTGGACAGCAGAACAAGAAACGACAATGGAGTTGGGCAGACTCTTCCCCAGCCATTTCCTCATTGTATTTCCTGGCTTTGTGGCCATGAAAGCCACCACCACAGTGATGGTTTTGGCCAACACAGAAGAGACAGCAACTGAGAAGATGAAGCTGAAGGCAGTTTGTCGGAGAAGGCAGGTCACCTCTCCTGGCTGGCCAATGAATAGAAAGCAGGAGAGAAAGGAAAGCAGGAGGGAAACAAGGAGAATGTAGGTGAGGCCCCGGTTGTTGGCTTTGACTATTGGTGTATCCTGGTACTTAATGTAGAGTCCTAAAACAAAACCAGTGATTAGGGACAAGAAGAGAGGAAAGACAGCTAAGCTGATCCCCAAAGGTTCTTCGTAAGAGAGGAAGGTTGTAGTCTTTGGGATACATCGAGTTCGGTCCTTGCTTGGATGCTGATCTTCTGGGCATTTGTCACAATGCTCTGCATCTGGAAAGACCAGGAGTGACTTCAGCATCAGGAATATTTGTCTTAAATTTAATCTGTATTTTAATACTCACTACAGGGTTTTTTTTAAAGGATGATACGATGTGTCTAACAAAATATTGTACCTCTGGATATTAGTTGCTGTGGTCTCTCTGGCTAGCCACTGTGTGAAATGGGGGACTATATTGGCCTTTGGTTTGATTCAGAAAGGTTCTTCTCATGTTTATATAGGCAAGGTCAGAACCCAAAAAATATGCAGGTGGAATTGGGGGAGGTGCCATCAGTGAAGATGACAACCAAACCTTCTCACTTTTTTAAGAACTGGGGGATTGACTTTCCTTCTCATATGAAAAGGATGGAATTGTGTCCCGCCTAAAGAATCAGCTACTGCCTGAGACCTGAGCTTTGCTTTTAAAGGCCCTAGCTATATTTGTTGAGCTCCAATGAGAGTTGTGTGAATTACCACGTGCATTTTTAGTGTGTGGCAGCATAAAAGGAGGAATACTATAGTTTTAATTCAACATGAGGGGATCACATTGCTAACATTTAAGAAATACTGTCACAGAGGAGTATGTTGCCAAACACAGTAGATATTACAAACAATAAAACCACCTTAACTAAATAACGACCAATGCTGCAAACAATAAACAAAGTAAAAATCATCTTGGAAGTCCTTCTTACATTAAGGGTTTGGGAGAATAAAACTTTCTTGACCTGGCAACTAGATCTTCTCTAAGTGGTCACCTGCTTAGAGTCCACAACTATGGCATCAAAACTGAAAAGGATTTTTTTCCCGCTTGCCACTCAAGAAATCTTCAAGGATAGGCCTGATAAGATGACAAAGCATAGATCAAGTTGGGATGTTAGGAGTAGAGATGGACATGAACAGCAACATGAACAAAAAAAGCCACAAACTGCCCAATCAGCTTTTCATGAACAAGCTTTTCGTGAGGCCCCATTCTAAACAAACAGGTGGTCATTGCAAGCCTTGTTCGTTGCATTCGTCAGCCGTTCGTCAAGCCAGACAGTCTGGCACCTGCAATCAATTCCTTTGGCAACTTAGGCAGGGATTGTCTGAACTCTGTCTGAACTCCTTCTATTGCCCTGGAAAGTGTGGAGCTCCACATTTGTTACAAGGGAGCAAAGACCGGGGGGGGGGGGGGCTCCTAGCTCTGGCTTTCTTTGCAGACAGTGGAGAGGGAGAGACAGCTGCTGTTGGCATTGTGATAGAGAGACAGGGAGAGTGTATTGGAGCTTGAATTTTCTTTGTGTGTGGTGGAATAGAGATCTACCCCTTTAGGTTCCAGGGCTGCTGTTAGACTCTGAGGCCAAGCTATTATTTATTATTGGTACTTTTCCTGCTGCCTGCTCAGGTAGGGTTTCTGGGAGTGGTGCGGTAGGGAT
Source organism: Eublepharis macularius (assembly GCF_028583425.1). Taxonomy (NCBI): domain Eukaryota; kingdom Metazoa; phylum Chordata; class Lepidosauria; order Squamata; family Eublepharidae; genus Eublepharis; species Eublepharis macularius. Next base: position 175,441,480 of record NC_072793.1, read on the forward strand.
CTACCCCTTCAGGTTCCAGGACTGCTGCCAGACTCTGGGGCCCAGCTATTATTTATTATTGGTATCTTTCCTGGTGCCTACTCAGGTCAGGGTTCTAGGAGTCGTGCAGTAGGGATCTTGACCAAACTTGGATGATGCCTGGAGGAGAGCCTGCTGGCCCCCACAAACATCCAACCAGTAACATGTTCATGAAAAGGGTCATGTTCGTAGTTGTTCATGAGTCCCTGTTCATGGATGGCAATGAACAACGAAAATCATGTTCATTTTTTTTTCTGTTCGTGCCCATCTCTAGTTAGGAAAGGAAACAGAACTCTCATGAAGGCTGTCTCAGGAAGGACAGATATCCAACTAAATTGGAAGAAGATGCCACTAGGGTCTCCAGAACAAAGGCCAGATCTCATTGAGGAGAAGTTCTGAATTTAGGACACTGGGAATGAGCAAATTTTAAAAGTTCTTATGAAATACAGGAACAAGATACGAAGGAGCTGGACTGACCCATAGCACTGTTATGTTTATCACAGTGCTGTCTACTCTAACAAGCAGAAGCTCTTAAATGCACCCAGTAGATACTTCTGGCCATCATACCGGTGAAGCAGCCAAGTATTCATCTGCATGCCTTCTCCAGACATGCTATGGAGCCGAAAGGAGCAACAGTTGTTGTGGATTCACACAGGACAGCAGAGGGTGGAAAAGACTGCTTTTTCTTTTGCTTTTGCCTTTTCCCTGCAAGGTCTTTTCTTTGGTATCACTCACTTTCTTGTGTGGAGATTGTCCCTTTGGCACATGGATCACAGTCATAGCAGCAAGATGCCTTCCCTTCCTGAGTCTTTTTGGCATACCCAGGCTGACAGCTTTTGGTACACCTGGAACGGGGCACCAACTAAGAAAAAAAGGCAAAAGCAATGTAGAAAAAGCAGATTAGTATTTTTGGTGATGAAAATGTGCCATGTTCAGAAAAGGAACAGAACTTGCAGTCTAAGGCCTGCTTTGAGCACTGCTGACTTCCGGCTGGGATTTGAGGGTGGGGCATTGGATGCATGAATGGGAAAATGATTTTTGCTGCTTCTCAATGACTGGGAAGACAGCAAAGGAAGAATCATAGGCTGGAAGATACAAATAGGGAGAATTGGTAGTTCTGGAGGGAACCGGGGGAAGGCTAATATTGGCTGCGGGACATAAATCTGTGACGTTACTAGAGGCACCAAAGTAATCATGGCCTCTACGCCCCCTGGGTCTTTTGGCCACCTTCCAGCCTCTGAGAAGGCCCATTAGAAAGCTAGCTAGCAGCTCCACAAGTCAGCCAGCGACCATGCATTCTAGTTGCTGTGTTGCCCATGTATCATATTCACAAATATAGATAAAAAGAGATCTACACTGCTTAAAGAAAACAAATGGCTTAATATTGTCTTTCACATTGTCCTTCCAGAACATAACATATATAGACATCTTTCTCTGAATCTCTGAATCTTATTCATATTCTTCTTTTCTTACTCCGTTCATATCCCCGAGTAAAAAAAATTAGTTGCCTTGAATTATATTCATAGAGAAAGATAGTGTACAAAATCAATTCATTCATTTATTCAGGGTTTTTTTTTTACATATAGTAACTGAGAGATTATTAGATCTTAACAAAAGATAAATGTAATAAAAGAAAACTGAGCTTTCCCACCTGGTTCAGCCTCTTGGGGAACACAAGGGCATCCTGGTTGATGGTGATTTTTAGATCTGGGGTAGCCTGTCTCTCTACACTCCCCACTTTCACTCCAGCAGCAGACCCATTGGAGAATCCCATCCATGTCACGATATCAAAATCCACTGCGACACCCCCATTCTCATCCCAATACGCTTCACCCATGGAGGTGTTGTAAAGAGGGACCTTCCTCAGGAAGGTGTGAAGCTGGAATGGAAGAGAAAACATTGGCACTTAGAAACCAGGAGCTAAAGATAAATAGCCCAGTCCAGTTCTTTTGGAGTGCTAATCTATTTATCTATGTATTTATTTAAAACATTTAGATGCTGCCTTCCCACCCAATTAGGGACCCCAAGGTGGAAATGGCAAGCTTTAATTACTGTAGCACAGTAAAAGTGGTTCAGCTGTGTATCAGCACTCTACTGGTTCGAATCCCACTACTGCCATGAGCTCAGTAGGTGGCCTTGGGTAAGCCACTCCTTTCAGCCCCAACTCCCCAGCTGTATTGTGGGGATAATATAACACTAACTTCTTCACCGCTCTGGGTGAGGCACTAATATGTCTAGAAGAGCGGTATACAAGTACAGTTATTATGAGAGCCAGTTTGGTGTAGTGGTTAGGACTGGAGTGCAGGACTCTAATCTGTAGAGCCAGGTTTGATTCCCCACTCCTCCACTTGAAGCCAGCTGGGTGACCTTGGGCTAGTCATAGTTCTCTGAAGCTGTCTCAGCCCCACCCACCACACAGGGTGTTTTGTTGTGGGGATAATAATAACAAGTGGGCATTAAGTTGTCTGAATATAAATATTCAGGTATATAAATCGAATGTTGTTGTTGTTATTAAAATGTTTAAAATGTTAATGCAATATGTAAAATGTGTATATAATATATTTAAGCATACAACAAAAATGGATAGGCATGCAAACAAACAAATCCAGGAAGGTAGTAGGCCAATAAGAGACCAAGATGGTTAGGAGATTGGAACACTTAACCTATGAGGGAAGACTGAAGAATCTGGGACTTCTCAGTTTAGAAATGAGAGATGGTCGAAGTTTATGAACTTCTGCAAAGGACAGACAATGTGGACAAAAATAACTTTCTCTCTCTCCTCAAAGGCTAGAACTTGATGGTATCCAATGGAGCTGAGGAGCATTACATTCAGGATGAACAAAGGGAAATACTTCACACAATGGCAGGGGGGTGGGGGTGGGGAGATGGGGGAATGGGGTGTCATCTCCAACATCTCCAACGTTGCTTTATCATTTCCACATACAACCCAGAAGTGACAATGAGGAGCTCTAGGAATTGCATTACCATAAAGCTTCCAGCAATTCCTAGAACTACTCTTTGTCACTTCGTGAGAGTACCTGGATGTAGGTGACATCACTGGGTTTTTTTTAAAAGATAATTACTCACCACCGCGGTGAGCAGAGGACCTGGTGTCATGTATGTCTGTACCCATCCATCCATGCCAAGTTTGATTCTGAACATAATGCTTAATCCAGTTGTTGTAAACCTAAGCTTAGTGTAACTTAATTTCCATTTGCTAGTGTTCTAATTATTTCTCAGGCTTTCACAGGTGGTTATCTGTTGGACTTCAGTGTTTATGACCTTGTATTTTCTCTCAGACTATGATATCTCTTTCTTCCTAACAACTCACCATGATATCACAAATGTTCTCACACAGAAAGAGCGGCAACATATTGTTTATAATTGGGAGGGGGAGAAAGGAGTACACTAGAAAAGAGAAGTGTCTCTCACATGTTGTCATTCCTGTCAATTTTTACTCATGCTGCTTAGACGTCTGCTTTGTTCCTAAGTAGACCTATGGAACAGTATATTGAAATGACCTGATTTCTGAATAAACTCCATTTGACTAAGTACGTGTATCTTACTGCAAATGGGCCAGAGATTAGTCTGCTGTATCCTGTCATCCATAGCCTGACACCTGGCAAGCCTACTACTAAAGGATATCCTGAGGGCCAAAGACACGGGCATCATTAAAAGGTGATTAGACAGATTCATGAATAATAGGTCTGTCAGTGAATACTAGCCACGGTGGCATGGGCAGTTAAACTCTGAACACCAGTGTCACATCAGAGGAAGTCCTCAGCCTCTATACTCTGAGTTGACCACTGGTTGACCACTATGTGAAAAAAGATGCTGGACTTGATAGAGCAGAGGTCTGATCCAGCAGGGCTCTTCTTATGTTACTATGTTCTTATGTGCCCACACCCACCAGGAGATTTATGGGGTGGGTCTGGGAGAAGGTCATGTCTCAAACAGAAGTGACATCACTTCTGGGAGTTGCTCTAGGAATTTTCCCCAATCTCTAACACAAGGGCCATCAAGGCTGGTGGATTCCTAGAGTTTGACCTAAAAATTACATCACTTCCAGGTCAGAGTCTACTCTTCCCCTCTTTTCTCCTGCCACAAACATTGGTAGCAGCCAAAATGCAACCATGGGAGGAGGGGGGAGATCTCCTGCTAAACACAGGTAAGCCTGTCAGGACTGAACTGGATGTTAGAAAATGCATAAGCTCAGGGCTTTTTTCCTGGGAAAATAGGTGGTGGAACTCAGTGGTGGAACTCAAGACCACACAATGATGTCACGTTGGGTCAGCTGGAACAAGGGGGAGTTTTTTAAAGTTTAAATTGCCCTTGGCAAAAATGGTCACATGGCCGGTGGCCCCACCCTCAGATCTCCAGACAGAGGGCAGCTTAGATTGCCCTCTGCACCGTTCAGCGCGGAGGGCAATCTAAACTCCCTTCCATCTGGAGATCAGGGGGCGGGGCCACCGACCATGTGACCATTTTCAAGACGTGCCGGAACACCGTTCCACTGCGTTCCTGCTGAAAAAAAGCCCTGCATAAGCTCAACATGGAGGCCTGAAACTATATTGTACCTGCCAGTTCCTTGATGCAACACATGAGAATATGAGAAGCAGAGCCAGATTTGGATTGAGACTGCTGTGCAGGAGGAGGAGGAATTTCTGCCTTCTTCAATGTGCTGTTTTTGTTAGCTGAAATGGCCAGGGTGCTGTGGTGGGTGAGGGAGGAGTGATTTGCTCCACTGAGAAGCTGAATGTGTACTGAATGCCGGTACATACCGGCTAGACAGAGAGAAAATACCATCCCCACCTGCAGCCCCTGGTCTGTTTAAGCCACCGAAAACAGCAGATGGGAGAAGACAAGGATTTCTTCTTCTCTCATGCGGCAGACCTGATTCAAATTGTGCCTTGTTATGTGTCTACTCATGAGCTGCCATTGAGAACTAGCAGCTGCAGTGAGGCACTAACACATTCGAAGTACCTGAAGAATGTTGAAAATCTGTGTGGCTCAAAGACAGACTGGATGGGTTTGCAGTTATAGTTGATCATTTTGTTCCTTTCCCTGGGAAGCAGCTTCACTTCTCAGTAATACCTGCAGTGGAAGAGGAGGCTCTGTAGCTGTGCAGACTGCTCAAAGGAAGTAGGTTGCAGATATGGAGCACCACAAAAGGGCATCTGAATGTCAGTGGTGTTTGGATTTTCAGCCAGAGGTAACTGGCATGCTATCTGCCAGACATTTCTCTTAAAAGTTGAGCCCTGTGAACTGATAGCTTCACTGCACTATATGCCCTCAAGGCGGTGAACGTTACTGAACTGGGAAGGATGTGTAGCTGGGAAGGACATTGTGAGATGAGATCCCTAGACAAAGGAGGGACTTTCTCCAAGGCAGTTTGGTGCAACAACAGAGACAGGTTATCTGTGCAGTAGTCCAGTTAGGAAGGGGTAGGTGGAGATACTGAGAGCTCATAGACAGGCTCTCCCCCATAAGAGGAACACAACAAAGGATTATGGAGGACAACAAAGGAATTTCTGACATCCTGTTTTACTGAAGGGAAGGGGACTCCACAAGCAAGGGGCTGCTAGTGGAAGGATACCATCCTCCGAAGTCATCTAGGGTGGGATCTATGATGGGAGACACAGCTACATCAGAGACCCTCTCAGCTTCACAGTAACAGATAATGCAATTAAACAGCAATCAATTTTCAATCAAGCTATTTCAGAAGACAAAGAGAATACCTGCCACAGCTGTGCCCTTTGGAGGCTCAATCTGTCCCTGGCTAACGTCTGCTTGGATCCAGATGAGTAAGCGGCATGTAAAGCCCGCGCCACAGTGAAGATGGCATTGAAAGTGCTGTAGCTGTCTAGAGACTGGATAGTTTCCATCATATCCTGGGAAAGGGTCTCCAGATCTTCTCTCTCTCTGCATCTTACTTGCCCTTTCACAGACAACAAAGGCTTTGAATAGAAACAATGGAATGCTTTCTTTCCAAACTGCCAAATGGCAGAGTAGAATGCTTTGTAATTGTAAAATGTTATCCTTTTTTTGGACGGGATGGATAAAGAAAAAAGCCCATGCATATGATCGGAATGTAAAATATGATAGAGCGAGTAGAGGGTGAGGTCCCACAAAGCTGTGGTGATCCAGACTTTCCCCACAGGGGGCTTGAGCCGCACTTCGGCTTCTCTGTTTATACTGAACGGAACAGCTGGGAAAACCTGTGGCTCCGCATAATAAACAAAAACATTGACTTTTCTCCAAAAGCGAAATATATCAAAGGGCAAGATATTTTTCCCTATGTATTCTAGGAGGGTTCTTACTTGGATACTCAGTGAGAAAGCAACACAAACGCCACTGCTGCTGGCCAGAGGGGGGAAGATCTTCATGAATTGTTCTCCACTATCAGTATTTAGTGCAAAGAGACCGATCCATGTCCACTGGAAATGCAGGAGCAGTTTGACAATCCCCATGTATTGTTTTTCCTCCTTTGGAACCATCCGGTAGAGAAAAGGGAACTGAGCTGGATCATGAAGAACATGGGAAATGAGCCCGTAACTGATCTAGGAAGGAAAGGAAGAGAATGGAGCAAAATCCTAGACCTTATGATGGAAGGAAGCCCATATAATGCAGGGATGATTTCATAGAATCATAGAATCATAGAGTTGGAAGGGGCCATACAGACCATCTAGTCCAACCCCCTGCCCAGTGCAGGATCAGCCTAAAGTATCTCTGACAAGTATTCATCCAGCCTCTTCTTGAAAACTGCCAGTGAAGGGGAGCTCACCACCTCCCTAGGCAGCTGATTCCACTTTTGAACCACTCTGACCTTGAAAAAGTTCTTCCTAATATCCAGCCGGTATCTTTGTGCACGTAATTTAAGCCCATTGTTTTGGGTCCTACCCTCTGCTGCCAACTGGAACAGCTCCCAGGTTGTAAGGATCTGCCAAATGACTTTCCAAAAGACTCCAGTGTGGTTAGTAAAGCTTTATTGAAAAGTTGCTAGTATCATGATCTTACTGGATTCTTTGTCAGGAATGAGGTACAAGCAAGTATCAAGAACACGTATCATTCACAGGCTAGCATTCCCCCCACTAATTCTGCAGGGAAACGTCTTTGCAGAGGATGACACACAGGGTTTCAAGGTTATGTGGGCTCCTTGAGGCTAGGAGCAAGCATATTCTAGGAGAGATAAGTTCAGGAACAAACAGATCCATATCCCCTGAGAGTGAAGAAACAGCTTACAGCAAGACTTAACTGTACAGATGATCATAACAACCAGGCCCAGCCCCTGGCCCTCAGGTGTGAGTATGGCAGATGCTACCGGCATTTGACACAGGTAGAGAAGGAATGCTTCTGTACTTGGCTTATATTTTGCATATCTTGCAGGGTCCATATGAATTTGGAGAAGGCTGCCAAGAATCAGGAGAGAATCCTTCACCGAAGGAGCCTGAATCTATGTGTTAATTTCAATAACATTTGTGGGCCAACTTTCTGTACACTCAAGCCTTCCCTCAAAGCACCACTAGTAAAAGACTTTCTCAGAATAAACTTGGTTTCCCATCTAAAACATGTGATCCAGCAGAGAAAACCCTGGAATAAAACCACTTCTTCCACGATCAGTGGACCTATCTTTGTCATTAAATCCAGAAGGAAGCTAGACTGCTCTAGTTGCAGTTTTCCATATAATTTTGGAAATGTATTGTCGAAGGCTTTCACGGCCTGAGAACGATGGTTGTTGTGGATTTTCCGGGCTGTATAGCCGTGGTCTTGGCATTGTAGTTTGTGACGTTTCGCCAGCAGCTCTGACTGGCATCTTCAAAGCAAACTGTCAGTTAGGTCACAAGCTCTACAGGAAACCAACTCACACGGATCTGTACTTATACAAAAACTCCAATCACCACCCTCAACAGAAAAGAGGCATAATAAAAACATTAGTAGACTGTGCAAGACGAATATGTGAACCGCACCTTCTCAGCGAGGAAACTAATCATCTAAACCACACACTTCAAGCAAATGGCTACTCCAGAAATGAAATCAGAAGAGCAATTAAACCAAGGATAAATCAAACAACCAAGGAAAAACAGTCTCCCACAGGAAAAGTATTTTTGCCATATATCAAAGGAATCACTGATCAGATGGGAAAGCTTATGAAAAAGCATAACCTTCAAGCAGTATTCAAACACACCAGAAAAATACAACAGATGCTACGATCAGCAAAAGACAGTAGAGACCCCCTCACCTCTGCAGGAGTGCACTGCATACCCTGCAGCTGTGGACAAGTTTACATTGGAACCACACAGCATAGCATCCAGACAAGAATAAAATAACATGAAAGACACTGCAGACTTGGCCATCCGGAAAAATCAGCAGTGGCTGAACATAGCCTAACTCAAACAGGACACAGTATCCTACTCCAGGACACTAAAATACTGTACAACACTTCCAACTATTTTGTCAGATTGCACAGGGAAGCCATTGAAATTCATAAGCATAAGCACAATTTCAACAGGAAAGAAGAGACCTTAAGAATGAATAGAGCATGGTTTCCAGTCCTGAAAAACACCAGGCTAACAAAATACTCTATACCCGACAATAGCCCTGCAGAGAAGTTTAGCATATCAAGCACCAATCCATATGCAAAAGAACCTCCTCAGGATACAGTGAAGCCTCCCTCCATTAGCATTCCACACCCTGGGAAATGCTTACAGGATGACTCAGCCCAACCCCACCTTCCTGAGTAGATATAAATGACCTGCCAACATCTTTTCCACACTGTGACACTGAGAGATCTCTGTCTTTTGGTGCTACACCTCTGAAGATGCCAGTCACTGCTGCTGGTGAAATGTCAGGAACTACAATGCCAAGACCACGGCTATACAGCCTGGAAAATCCACAACAGCCAATTTTTGAAATGTTTGCTAAATTCTCACAAACTTCAACTATTCTTAGGTGTGTGTGTGTTATGTGGTGTCAAGTCACTTCCGACATATGGTGATACAATGAATAGACAATCTCCAAAAGGTTCTATTGTTGGTCAAATTTTGCAAACTGAAGGATGTGACTTCTTTTATTGAGTCAAGCCATCTCATTTTAGGTCCTTCTCTTTTCCTACTGCCTTCCACTTTTTCTAGCATTATTTACTTTTCCAGAGAATCTTGTCTTCTCATGCTGTGACCAAAGTATGATAGACTCAGTTTTGTCATTTTAGCTTCTAGTGAAAATTCAGGCTTTTGGCCATCCATTGTATCAGCAAAAGACTCGTAAGGAATCAATTTTTTTTTCCTATCAGCTTTCTCCACTGTCCAATTTTCACATCCATAATGTGTGTGTGTGTGTGTGTTATGTGTCATCAAGTCGCCTCTGACCTATGGTGACGCTATGAAGGAAAGACCTCCGAAACGTCCTATCTTTAACAGACTTGCTCAAATCCTGCAAACTCGAGGACGTGGCTTCTTTTATTGAGTCAAGCCATTTTGTTTGAGGTCTTCCTCTTTTCCTACTGCCTTCCCCTTCTCCCAACACTATTGACTTTTCCAGAGAATCTTGTCTTTTCATGATGTGACCAAAGTATGATAGCCTTAGTCTTGTCATTTTAGCTTCTGGGGAGAATTCAGGCTTGATTTGATCTAGTACTCTCTAATTAGTCTTTTTGGCTGTCCACGGTACCCACAAAACTCTCCTCCAGCACCACATTTCAAAAGAATCAATTTTCTTCCTGTCAACTTTCTTTACTGTCCAACTTTCACATCCATACATGGCAATGAGGAATACCATAGTTTGGATTATCTTGATCTTGGTTCCCAGAGACATCTTTATCTTTAAGGGTCTTATCTAGCTCCCTCACAGCTGCTCTTCCAAGTCTCAATCTTCTTCTGATTTCTTGGTTGCAGTCTCTCTTTGAGTTGATGATTGAGCCAAGGAATAGAAAATCTTGGATAATTTCAATTTCCCCATTGTCAGGTTTAAAATTGTGTAATTCCTCAGTAGTCACTACTTTTGTCTTCTTAATTTTCACCTATAATCCTCTGTTGGTGCTTTCTCCTGTAACCATCAGTAGTTGTTTCACATCTTTGCTATTTTCTGCCAGTAAAGAGGTGTCATCTGCATATCTCAAATTGTGCATGTTCCTTCCACTAATTTTCACTCCACCATCTTCTAAATCTAATCCAGCTTTCTTTATGATATGCTCTGCATATAGTTTGAACAGATAGGGAAACAATATACATCCTTGTCTAACACAGGGCTGCCAAACTCCTGGTGGGGGTGGGGGATCCCACCTCCCAGCCTCTGCCCTCCGTCACTACTCACCTGGCCAGTGGCAGGAAAAGGCACGGGGAAAGGGATCAGGAGCTCCAGACTGCATGGGAGCACTCTCCGGATCCTTTCTTGTCACACCAGAATGACATCTGCGAGAACCAGGGTCATTGACAGCAGCCAAGCACTGGGTTCAGCCAGTGGGGAAACACCACAGAATGGAACCAAGCAGTATCCAGCCACAAGCATAAGATAAGGCAATGACACACACAAACCCAAAGCAGAGAATTTACTATGTAAGATCTGGGACAGTAACCTACATTTCAGGTTAGGTTTTTCCATTTAAGCTTACCTCTACTACTAAGAAGACAACATGCGCTCTTTGAGACTGGTCGCTATGATCTATCTCCCTTTTTCTTGATCTCTCCCACTTTCTCCCCAAAATCTTGGAATGAGGGAGTGAATCAGTGAATTCTTCATGATGGCTCCCATTCTTCTTAATGGCTAGATAAAAGTAGAGATGGCTTCTCCTTGATGGCTAGGTAACAGTAGAGATGCCTCCTTTTTCACATCACCTTGAGAGCGCTTTGGTGGGGTGTCGTAGCGTATCAGCATCAACAAATGATTTGATGGTGCCTCTTCTAGCATAAACTAGAAGTGACATCATTGCATTGGCAATGCTCTAGAAAAGATTGTGACTGGAGAGCTGTTGCCCATTAGGGAGATAAGATAGACCTTGAGAGATCATTTGTCTGACAAAAAGCATCCTGTTCCTGCCAGAGTAAGGAGCTATTGACATGGCTACTCCCTATTGACCTTTCCTTCCATTGAGGAAGAATCTAGCACCTGGATTTACTAGGGAGCTGGATGATGGGAAAAGGGCCAAGAAACATCTGAAACAGCAGAGGCAGAAAATGCATAAAGAATTTGACAGAGCATGCTACAGAGCCCACTGGAAGACCTGTGAGGTGGTGGTGACAGTAGCAAAGAAGTTCTGTCTTTCTGCAATAATGGAATCAGCTGGTTTGCTCCCAGCGCAGTCATTTAAGGAATTTCAGCACTTGTGGACTACCCAGACTGAACTTGGACATTCCTAAGAAGTGATGACTAGCTGTGACACTTCTGCAAAGTTTTTTACTGAGAAACTCCAGGTTGAATGCTGGTTGTAATATGTCCAGTCTTGTCTGTGTATGAATCACTTTGACATAGTGATCATGAGGGATGTTGATGGATCTCGGGATCTGTGAAGGCCACCACTTGTGCTCTGGATCCTTGCCCAGTCTGGTTGCATAAATGAGTCCTTGATGCTCATAATGAATCAGTCACTGACTCAGGGCACCTTTCCTTGGTCACTAAAAAAGGAGGTTATCCTTGCACTACTTTAGAAAGCATCACTAGAGAAGGATGATGTGGCCAATGATCACCCCTTCTCTAATTTGCTCTTTCTGGGAAAGAGGATAGAGGGCAGGGAAGGTCTTTCTGGATTACCCGTCTGCTCTTCACCCCTTTCAGACTGAAAGTGCCACCCTGAAAATGGGTAAGATTCACAGATGTCCATACAGACACATTCTGTGCTGTGGCTCCTACCTTGTGGAATGGACTGCCTAAGGAGGTGAGGAAGGTTTCCTCGCTTCTACTGTTCCTCTGTTAAGATCCAGTTTTGCACAGTAGTTAGAATATTGGAGGTAAATCTGGAAAACCCAAGTACGAAACCCACTCTGTCATGAAAGCTTTATGCCCGACCTTGGGCCAGTCACACACTCTTGGACTAATTTACCTCATAGGGTTGTTGCAAGGACAAAATGGAGGAGAGAAGAATAACATGTTTTGGATCCCCATGGGGGGAATAAAGGGATATAAATGAAGTAACTCGATAAATAAAAAGAACCGAAAGACTGTAACTGGAGAGTTGCCGCCCATTAGAAGGACAAGAATGACCTTGATAGACCAATGGTTGGACAGCAAAAAATTTAGCTTCTCAAGTCTATGTGTTCCTGACTGGTTCAGCCTTTGCACATTGGGGCAATATAGGGGACCTATCCTTAGAGACCAACTCACTGAGGCCAATCTCTTCCTCCTGTCTCCTCCATACAACCTTTCAATCCTTCAATCAGGAATACAACTTTATTAAACACACAAGATCGCATCTTCTACCTTAAGCAGTTAAAAGATTTTGTGGGATAGGTGAAATAAGAGCTGTGCCGAATTGCTGGAAGTGAAGGACTTAGCAAAATCTCTTAGCCATAGAAAGCCAAAGAGTTAGGCCAGAAGTCGAGTGTCCTTCCTTCAAGTAAGATCACCTAATTATGGCTCAAAAAGTGGTAGGCGTTATGTCATTCAGAATCCAAGGTGTTTCAGAATCCAGCAAGAATTTTCCTAAGATCTCAGAAGGTTGTCCCAAAGAAAACAAGGATAATTCTCATTCTGAAACTTCATACCAGTGGGATTTTGGAGATGCCCAGCAGACTGGAGATCTGGATGGGGATTTGAGACTCAGACCCTTCAAGAACTGCCAGCAGGTTCTTTGGACCTCCACAGTGGTAGTTTGGAATATTCTCCTTCCCCAGGAAGAGCAGGTCCAACATGCCATCGTAAGTCAGCCTTGCATCAAAATAGTTGTCGTAGATGTCGTAGCCCAGAGAGATGTTGGGCAAGATCCTGGGATTCCGATTGATCTCCTGAATGGCGAGCAGGAAGGACAAGATGACTCCGTATTTTGTGTTTGACCCGCTGTCAAAAGAAGGAAATATATTGTCATTTTCTATTAACTGAAAACATCAGGTGAAACTCCCACTTCTTTTCCAGGAAATAAAAATGTCTAGATTTTATTCTTAAAACTATACTAATTTTATCTCCTTATCTGTGCTGAGGGGAAGAGCTTTGTACAAGTGAATTGCTCTCTGGTATTTAGAAACTATTCCAGGAGAGATGTACCCTCCAGTCTTGGAAAGGGGGACTCACAACCTTTAAAGATCTAAATCAAAGCCAATCAATGTGTCCAGAGGACCATGAAAAAGAAACAAAATCCATGAAACGTGAGAGAGAGTTTTGATGGTTTGGAACTTCCCTTTCCCCACTCACATTGCAAAGACGCTTGGGGCAATCTAATTCATAGCTTTTCAGACTGGCACATGGTTTTGCAACAACTCCTCTCTTGAATAAAGGTTGAGAATTTGCTATTGTCTGCCTTGCACTGACTCCCAAGAACTCAAGCACCAAAAGCAGAGGGCCCCGATTGGGTCAGCCTTTCAAGGTCATTTGTATATGCAACCTGATTGGTCCTCACTCCAACATTCTAAACAGTGTGCAGTTGCTATTAGGAGTCATTGAATGTGTCCTGAGGTAAAATGCACCTCCCAGTCTTCTCCTACTAGGGTTGCCAGTCTCCCTGTGGGGCCTGGCTTTCCTGTGTGGCTGGCAGGCTCCTGCCTGCTCACACACCCCTCTCCCTGATTGGTCAGCTGTGGAACTCTGTGTTCTGAGGTATTTGTTGGTCTTCCAGGGCAGTTTATTGCCTATTGGGTGAGAGAGGATGCTGGACTGGATGGACATCTGTTCTCATCCAGCAAGGCTCTTCTTGGGTTCTTAAGAAATCTTCCTCCCATTTGCAAAGAACCACAGCCAGGGCCAACTCCAGGTTTTGGGTAGGGCCCAGGCTGAGACTGCCCAGGCACCTTCTGCCTAATATGCTCACTGCTCTCTTTCCACCCTCAACTATGTCCCCCCACCTGCCTGTGCATTCTTCCCTTCCTCACAACCATTCCTGGCTGACTGCACTCATGGCTGCCCTCACTGCCTTCCTGTGCTTTGCCTGAGAGCACTTGACACAGTGTGTTGCTGGGTATTCTACCACTGTGACTGCCAGGGTGGCATGATTAGCTAGAAATGTGGATAGTGGACGGCTGGTGAGTAGGTGGGAGTAGGGGGGGCAACAGAGGGTGCATGGGTGGGGCAATGGGTCCCACCGAAAGCCTGGGTCCTGGCAGCTGCCCCACATAAGGCACACTGACACCAGCCCTGACCCCAGCAATTTTCCTTTTTTAAAAACAATTAAAAGTGTATAATAATATGATGAAAATAATTTAAATGACACTTCCAGCAACATTTAGATCTTGGGTTTTGCTTAAATAGTCTTTAATGGTGTTTATATACTTATACATGTTTTTAATCTTCTCTTACTGTTTTTATTGCTTGACACTTTGGTGACCCTAAGTTGGATGGAAAGATGGCTTTAAAATGTTTTAAATAAAAATTACACATTGTTTTTATGATAAATATAATTGTAGTTGCATGTGTAACATTTTCAGCAAAATTTGTCATCTGAACAAGCAGTGTGGAGAAATTGAATTTACTCCCCGCAAATTGAATTTACCCCCACCCCCAGCTGCCTAGGGAGGTGGTGAGCTCCCCTTCACTGACAGTTTTCAAGAAGAGGCTGGATGAATATTTGTCAGAGATGCTTTAGGCTGATCCTGCACTGGGCAGGGGGTTGGACTAGATGGTCTGTATGGCCCCTTCCAACTCTATGATTCTATGATTCTAAGAAAGGGAAATAGCCAGTGCTTATCACATCACACAGTATATCCACCCTGGAACATGGAGAGAAGTAGGGAAAAGGCTCAAGAAAATGAAATGACTGTTTATATGCAAGGTGGTGTCTTGCTGCTCATGTAGCCCTAGAATTTTCTCCAAAAGATAGGGTAAGGAGGACATCACAATTAGAGAGACTGACCAAGGAGAAGAGCGATGAGACACTGTAAAACCTGAAACAAATGGAGATGCATTCAATCCAACACCACCAATTACTTACTATTTTATTCTGGTGACAGGAGGTTCCTTAAAGGTGACTGGGTGCAGATAAGTAGACTTCAGAGATACGATCCCGCCAATTAGGTAGTCTCCTGGCCTGTAATAATTCCATGGTCCATGTAGATCGTTGATCAGGTTCAATGGGCATTTTGCTTTGGGCATCCCGCAGACAACATTGTGGGGCAGCAGCAGCACCAACACCAACACCAGAATCAGCACCAGCATTCTGGACCTGGCACCTGAAGACCCCTCTCTTGTGGCTGCCCCTCAAATATGTGCCCAGCCAAGAAGTAGAAACTACCCTCCCCCCGTAAACTCAAGGCAGCAGAGACTCTAGTTTAAGAGCCAAGGCTTTGGCTCTGAATGGGATTAGATTAAAGCAAACACTGGTGCAGTTTGCTCCTGCCTGAAATCCCCACTCTGATTCTCGGCAGGGCAGGAGGCATTTATGCACAGGAGGAAGTGACTGCATTTTGTTTTTGATTCTGATGGTTGTGTCATTGTTTTTGAAGGGTCTCTCTGAAGAAATCTTTTAATGAGAAGAAATCACCACAATTTTCTTAATTATAAGGGGAAGAACGGCCTATGCTACCGTCTCCAACTTTCTGCCATCCTGTGAACAGCAAGAGAAGAAAAAACATGTTTGCGATAACCCAGCAGTTCAACTCCATCTTTTCTGTTGTGGCCCCCGCCTCATGGAATGGCCTGCCTGGCGAAGTCAGGAAGGATCCCACTATCTTGGCTTCTTCTTTTTTTAACACTCTGCAAAACTAAATTATTTAGTGGGGCTTTTCCCCACCGTAACAGGGAAATGTCAATCATTCTGTCATGACCCTCTCTAAGGTTGCCAGATGGTCTTTGCAAAAGTACCAAACTCTGAGGAGGGGGGCGGGGAGAACTAGTACTCACATTAGGAATGATCGTCACACACATGGGCTCCTGTCCCCATGTGTCCCTTACGGAAAGGATGTCATCACACCAGGCCGCACAAGAAGTGGAGCCTGAGTGTTTCAGTGGTGAGGCCATGTAGACAGGGGCTGGAGGTAGGGAGCTAGTGTGGCCAGCCCAGCCCAGCCCAGCCCTCCTGGAGGTGTCCCTTAAAAGGGAGTGGAAAGGCGGAGGCACTGTGGGCCTGGTTTTTGAGTAGTGCCAGCCTCTGGGCCAAGTCCTGCCTGTTCTACAGAATGAGTGGGCCAGCTTCCTGCTTGTTGCTCCCTCCCCTTCCATGCCTTTCCATTCCTCCTCTTCTCCTCCCTCCCCTCCTGCAGCCAGGAGTCTGGTATTTTCAGTACATTTCCCCCAGACAGTCCAAGAAAATACTGGACTGTTTGGGTGAAAACTAGACTGGTGGAAACCGTACCTCTGACCAGCCCAGTGACTCTGATTTGAGCACTCAGAGGAAGAGCCTGAGGAGCCAAGACCAGGGACCCAGGAGGACCAGTGGGATAAGGGAGGGCCTGATGCTGCAGAGGCACTTGCAAACCATGCAGTGCCAAAAGCCACCCAGCCAGAGCCCGCCAGGGAGACCTTGCCCAGATCTTTGAGAGAGCCACCAGGCCTCCGCCATACAAGAGACAAACCTATGCCTTAAGCCCCTCAGGACCCATGCCCACGCTGCAAGAGTAACACAAAGAAGGCTCTCCTGAAAAATGCAAGCAGATCCTCAGAAAACCAAATCAGGAGTACACAACGGATCCACCTCTAAGTGTACAACCTATCCACACTTCCTGCATGTTCCTGCACCATGGGACGCCGCTCCTAAGGAATGAATGAGAATGATCAGGAATAACACAAACTGAAGTGTGGATAGATTCCTTGCCCCTGAGGAAGTCATTGACGAAAGCTGAGACACGCAAGCCGGCCCCAGTTTGGGCAGGGCACAGGTGGGCTCGGACTTCTTCCCCCATCCACGCTGCTTTCTACAGAGAGAATAAACAGACTCATTGAATTCACTTTACCTTGTTACTACTTAACCTGCTTTGTTGCATCTTCCATGGAGCTTCTTGCCGACTGAGTTAGAAGAGATTTTAAAGACTGTTTCTCTGAAGATATAAATTTGCCCAGTCGGTTGTGTAGATTGTATTTTTGTATGTCACATGAGTTATCAACTGTTTGTATTTGTGGATGGATGCTATTTATTGGTATATATATTGTCACGGCTACAGGCCCTCAATGCCTCGACCCAGCTTAGGGGAAGAGCCAGCAAAGGTCTATCAGCTGGGCTAAACAAAATTAGCAAACTGGCAAGAGAAGGAAAGTTCCTCAAATGCCCTCAATTCTGCCACCAGTCCCTCAGGGTTCCCAAAAGCTTTAGGAGGAGAGGGACACCCTCCAAGCCTATTAGGGAGCTAAAAGGAGCAAAGTCTACCTAGCAAGGTTGTGCTTGCAGGTAGAGTGCACAGCAAAATGTTATCAGGTAGGTGGTTCACGAGAACTAGCAAAAACAGGTTTGGCAAAGTACCTTGAGTTTTGAGACCCCAAAGTCACACACCCAAACACAAAATATAATATAATTATTTATTAAAGTGCAATTATTATAATTATTATAATTATTTATTAAAGTACAATGGTACAAGACAGACTGTGAGGATTAAAACAAAAATACCTATAGCTTTATTTGCTCTAACTTATACATACCAATATCATAGTAGAAGTAGATTGTCAAAGTTGTCAGGAAGGCAAAAGGCAAAATCTCTGGTCACAGAGGCAAATTCAGGCAGGCTTCATAGCACAGCAAAATGGATGGGTTCAGGAACGTCCATCCCCAGACAGAGCCAGTTTGAGATACTGACCGAGTTACAATAGTGGTTACTGCAACCCAGACAGAATCTGAGGTCCATTATTGGTAATGGGTTTTTTATGCCATTCTTGCCACCCGAGAGGGGAGGGCCAGTCCACCAATCGGTTAGCAAGAGTGTGATCTCATAGTCAAAAGTGACTGTGTGCAAAAAAGGAGTTAGGTGTATGGCTGCAGTCCAAGACACCCCCTCCCATCTTGCAGGTGCGATTAGTTTCATGAAGCAAGAATGTTAATTGGTTTACTGTCTGGCCATGGAGGTTCTCTAGCTCTGAGTGTCTTATCTAATCTGCAAGGTCAGAGTGTTCGAGAAGCGAGAGGCATCTCCGTTCTCAAGAGAAATGGCTAGAAGCAGAAAAAGGGGGAGTTTTTGGGTTAGAAAATATCTTAGAATAACAAGGCCTCTTGACCAAAGTTTTAGGCAGCCATTCTACCTCAGAAAGGCTAAATACAAAAGAAAGTTAAGCATTTTTCTCTACATATATATGTCTATTTTTCTATGTATTTTTGATGAAATTATATTTATTCTGGTTTCAAAAAATATATAGCACTCTGTATAAGCACTTAGTCACTTTAAGAGTAAATGTAAAAAAAAAATTGTACACTTAGAGGTGGATTCGTTGTGTACTCCTGATTTGGTTTTCTGAGGATCCACTCTGCAAGAGTGGCCTCAGCAGGAGGCCCAGACCGGGATAGTGCAAAGGAGGTGAAGCGCCAGGCTGGCAGCACGCTTGGATCCAGAATAATACTACGAGAGTAGTGCTACTTTGCAGCACCCTGGATGAGGCACAGCTCAGTCTCTGGCGCCTCCACACTTGACAGCAAATGCAGCTGAGCCCGATAAACTCCCAGCCTATTTAGGCTGAGACTTGAGACGGCCGTATTGCTGGATCAACCTGTTCTCTAGGCCCAACTGCCAGCTTCAATCTCTGCTGCCAAATCTAGCCAGCCAAGCCTGAGACTTTACTCCAGAGGGGCCTAGGCCAGGCCTGCCTGCAGAGCTCAGGAGGATTCTGCCTAGCAGGTGGAGAACCTGGCTGCTGAAAATCATAGAATCATAGAATCACAGAGTTGGAAGGGGCCATATACAGACCATCTAGTCCAACCCCCTGCCCAGTGCAGGAAAATGGGGCTTTAAGGGCCTTGTGAGCCAGCAGGTGACAGGAACACTTCCAGTAGAGGCATCCCTGCAGGCACCATCATAGGCCAGCCCCATAGGAAATGCCCAGTCAGCATATCAGAGAAGTTTTTTGGGGGGGGAGCTAGTCTGTTTCCTTCCTTCTTGATGTACTGCAAACTGTTTAAGAAGGTGCAAAGGGATGATTTCCCTAACAACTGCACTGAGGTCTCTTTTTTTTATCAGCTTCCTTAAAAGAGCTGCAGCCAAGTGAATACTATTGCTTCAGAATGGTCCATGTTTGAGGGGGGGGGGGTCAGGTGTTTGTGTCCTACCCTCAGACCTTGTTTCCAGACACTGAAGAACAAAATGGCCAAGTGGAGGATGCACCAACTCCAGCAAGGGAAAGGCTCGGTCTCGGACCATGTGATGGAATCTTGTCTCTTAGCCTAGGATCTCTCCTGGAATGAGGCAGCACTGGCTGACCAGTTCCAAGAAGGGCTTTCTGAGGAAGTGCTGGATGAATTGCTCAAGTGGGTTGACCAACAAGTGTGCAGAACCTTGTCCAGCTGTGCCTCCAGATTGACGGCTGACTCGAGAATCAGTGGGCCACTCAGAATCCCTCAACAAACAAGCCAGGACCCACTGTCAGGCTGAGAGAACCACCCCATATAGTCTTGGCACCATCCTCAGATCCTTCTCTCACCAAAGATCCCATTCAGTTGGGAGTGTCCTGGCCCAAGATGACCCCCAAAGAGGAAGGTTGGCGAAGGCAGGCCAACATCTGCCCATACTGTGATGACCAAGGGCATTATGCAATGACCTGTCCAGACATGATGACACCATCCTCTTCACTTCCCATCTCCATTCACTTTATTATTCCAATCCTGTTAGACCTAACCAACTACATCCTGCACTTTGTGGCAAGTCTCAGCATCTCATGGACATTAACTTCGCCCAGAAACACCACGTGCCCAGTTGTCCCAAACCAGTTCCCCGCACAGTGGAGACCACTGATGGCCAGCCCTTAAAGCGGTTAAAATCTGGACTAATGACCTAGGGTATCAGGCCCCTGACTATGAGAATCTAGAACTATCAGGTGTTGGGAGTGCCCTAGCTTGTAAAGCTCAGTCCCAAGATCTCCAGGAGATGACAACAGCTAGATTTCCAGTCTGTATACTGTCAAGTCCATTGTGCTGTTCTGGACATTTACCAGATATCCTGCCCAGGCAGACACTAGACATAGAAACATTGTACTTAGCTGACCTTCCATCAGCCTACCGGGACTAAACGTCTTCAGCCCTAGGGAGTCTGATGCTCTTCTTCCACACTGGCTGTATGATTGGTCTATCAACCTTGTTCCAGGGGCACCCATTCCAGCTGGCCATCTGCATTCTCTTTCAGAACCCAAACTCTATGGAACTTTCTGGATAATATAGCCAGGGGATTCATCTGGCCCTCAGTGTCTCCAGCAACTGCCACAGTCTTCCATTTGTGCAATGACTATAGGGTCCTGAATAAGATCACCACCACACTCAAACAGGTACCCACTTCCCCAATTCCTGAGCTTTTCAACCGCCTCTGTTTACCAAAACTGAACCTTTGAGGGGCATACGACATGTATAGATCTGGGAAGGGGATGAGTGGAAGACTGTTTTCTGCACATGGTATGGCCATTTTGAGTATATTGTGATGCAATTCAGGTTATGCAATGTTCCCACTATTTCCTAATACTTCATGAATGACATGTTTCAGAACTATTCTGGAGAGACTATGCCTATTATTCCCATGGTTTATTTTCATCCCTGATTAAATTCTTTATTTTAAAAAAAATAGTTTTATTTTTAAAACAGAAAAAGGAGTACAGAAAAGAAAAGGAGGGGGAGACAAAATTTTAAAAGAGGTGGGGAAGAAAAACATAGAACTATGTATTACAAGTACAAAAATCTATATTTGAGAATGAGATATATTTGAGAATGAAATACATATTTTCAAATAAACAACACGTATAGAGTTCAAACCTATTTCCACTCCTCATCTTAGGAAAATAAAAGAGAAAAAACCCTCATTACTTATCTTGTCTTATACTTATATATTTCTTAACAATATTTCAGAACTGATTATAATACATTGTATTCCACTAATTATCTTATACTGATCAAATTGAAAAACATCTCTATCTCTATCTCTATCTCTATCTCTATCTCTATCTCTATCTCTATCTCTATCTCTATCTCTATCTCTATCTCTATCTCTATCTTGAGAGAGAGAGAGAGAGAGATCTTTTCATTATGTAGCATCCATCCTCTATCTCAAAAATGTAAAGCTTAAAACGAACAACATCTCAGTGACCACTACTAATCCCTGATGAAATTCAATGGGTATTTGTCCTTCAGAATCCCACAAAAAACATTGTGGGGGCAGAAACAGAACCAGCCCCGACGTTCTGGATCTGGACTGACAAACCCTTCCCTTATGTCTGCTGATCCCCCCAAAATGAGCCTCCAAATTCAAGACAGCATAAACTCTACAGTTAAGACTAAGGCTTCAGATCTGTAGGGGATGCTATTCAATCAAACAGAATCATCTAGTCCCACATCCTAAATCTCACCCCAGATTCTTGTTGGCAAGAGGAGGGTTTCTGCCCCAAATGAAATAATCATATTTCCTTCTTGATTCTAAGATTATCACTTTTGATGGGTATCTCCAGGGCAGGGGTCCCCAACGTAGGTGCCCATGGGTGCTGTGGTGCCCATTGACACCATTTCTGGCCCTTGCCAAGTGTTTTTACAAAGTAGGTGGAGCCAGGTGGGGGTTTGCCTAGCAAAGATTCTGACTGGCCTCTAAAGATTTGACCAGCTGTGCAGCTCCCATCAAAGCACAAGGATCTTCACTGTGTGACTAAAAATAAGCTGTTTGCGTGCAAGAAAATATTTTTGAACAGTATGTTCAGTTTAAAGCATATCCTGTTAAACAGAGGTTCTGACTGAAATGTTGCAGAGTTACTACTAGAGATATATATAACATCACTGCCTGACATTTTAGGGTTAGCAACCATATTGTGGCTGGTTCTGACTTCTGTGGTGGCTATTTTGTGGTTGGCTCCAACACCCATGGTGGCCATTTTGTGGCTGGCTCTGCCTCCTGTAGTGGCTGTTTTGCGGTTGCATGCACCATATTTTGTCAGAATTCCAAAGGTGCCCACAGGTTCAAAAAGTTGGGAATCCCTATTCTAAAAAACACATTGTACAGTGGAGGAAGGATTGGGCAGTGTATCTCAGCTGCAAACAGAGTGAAAATAGGTAGTTGAGGACCCATTTCTCACCTGTTCCCATTACAGTTGCTGAGTTTCATCAAGTGTTGTGGTCACTCATAAACATTCTACAAGACTGTCTTGATTTTTGCTTTTATGAAGTTCTTTTTTCAACAAAGTTCAGGCCCAGCTCATGGCCCGCTTGGAGTCATTGGAACACGGAGTCACTTTGGGGAGTTCTGGAAAAAATGTTTTCATTAACTACGCGCCTGTGCACAAAGCCATACAATGGAGTACTCAAAGTGTTGCAGTGGTGATTTTCTCCTTATACTAATCAATTATGATTTCTTCTGCTTCTCTCCAAGCCTCCAGGGATTCTGCCAAATATCACCTTGGAAGCTAATAACATAAACATCAGAATCAAGGGCAGCGCTGTGCAATTTATTCTACAGAGTTGAAAAAGTCAATGTCTAACTTTGTTCAGCGATGTTTTCCTGGAGGGAACTATGAAGTCTGATCTTTAATATCATCCACATCAAGTATTCAGCCATGGCTAGACCTCTCTTTGCAACGGTAAAGTCACTACCATCTTGATCTCCCAAGAAAGTTCTGGCTGCATTTTATAAATGTATCCAAAGTTGGGAAGATTTGCAAGGGAGGAGACAGGCAGCTCCATCAGCTATGACACCACTACTCTTTTGCCTGTCTTTGGGCCTTTGTGCTGAAGGGGGACAAGGATGGAGACACTCCTCAATCAGCCATGGAAAATGCAGTGATGGCACGGGACTCCATAGCAACATTGCCAGCATCTAGCCAGTGAGAGGCAGGCTGCCCTCTTGGTTGGCAAACATGGATCAGCCAACCACAACCTGTTGATGCAGCCACAGTCCCCAATGTCAAGTAGATGATGTCCATACATGGGGCAGCCAAAGACTGGGAGAGAAGGCTAGCAGGGCCCTTTTCTCCCATGCAAACTAGTTGTCTGTGTAGTAGGTCAGCATACTCCAGGGATCTTTGACAACATTGGTGGGAGTCAGCATACTGCAGGGATCTCTGACAACATTGCTTGGATTACCTGCCTGCAGCCAAGTTATGTTGTGTAAGGTAGATATAATGAGGAGAACGCATGGCCACTAGCCACAGCTCCTGTAGATCAATGAACAGAGGGAACTATAACAGGGTTCAGATCCTGGCCAGCGTTGAACCCCTTGCCCAAGGCTATCCTGCTCTGCCCCCTCTGGCTCACTAGAGAATGGCACGCATATGGGGCAGGGCAAGGAAAACAGCAGGGACAGGTATCATGCTGTGAAAAACTCCCGGATACAGTATCTCCAAGGTTGACAGAGTCCAGTTAGACTCTTGAGCACAGGTGAAGTTTTCATCTATCTGTAGTTATTCATGGAGTCTGGAATAGAGATGGGCACAAACAGCAATACAAACTAAAAAAAGCCACGAACAGCCCAATCAGCTGTTCGCGAACAAGCTGCTCATGAGGCCCCATTCTAAACGAACAGGTGGTCATTGCAAGCTTCGTTCGTTGCTGCTTGTCAAGCCAGACAACCTGGCACCTGCAATCAATTCCCTTGGCAACTGGAGGCAGGGACTGCATGAACTCTGTCTGAACTCTTGCTGTTGCCCTGGAAACCCCAATCTAAGCCCAATTTAGTTTGATAGGCAGGTCTTCCTTTCAAGTGTGGAGCTCCAAATTTGTTACAAGGAAGCAAAGAGCAAGGGGGAGGGGGGCTCCCAGCTCTGGTTTTGCCGACAGTGAGGGAGAGATAGTTGCTGTTGGCATTTTGATAGACAGACAGGGAGAGTGCATTGGAGCTTGAATTTTCTTTGTGTGTGCTGGGATAGGGATCTACCCCTTCAGGTTCCAGGGCTGTTGCCAGGCTCTGGGGCCAAGCTATTATTTATTATTGGTACATTTCCTGCTGCCTGCTCAGGTAGGGTTTCTGGGAGTGGTGCGGTAGGGATCTTGATGGCTGGAGGAGAGCCTGCTGGCCCCCACAAACAACAAACATGTTCATGTACAGGTCATGTTCGTCAATGTTCGTTGTTCATTGTTCGTGGATGGCAATGAACAACGAACATCATGTTTGGGTTTTTTTTCTGTTTGTGCCCATGTCTAGTCTGGAGCGCCCCACAGGATTGCCAGCCCGCCTTACCATCCAGAGCTCCTTCCAACATGCAAGCAAGAAAGGCAAGGAATGTGGCAGTCTTGCTTTATAGGCATGCACATGAGCAACAGGTCCTTCCAAAAAGCTGCTTAAAAATGATTTGACACTATTCTGGCCTGCTGACGCTCACCTGCATCCTCTGTCTGAGCTAATAATCTCCCTGCCTTAATCCCTTTGTTTCCTACTTATTTGGTGAGAATTCATGAACCAAGCTGTTAGAGTTTAGGTTTCAGGCCTTTAGGCCTCAGTTATTTGACATGAGACATTTTTTCTTCATCTGATTGTTGTAACTTTAGTCATAACAGTCTGGGCAGAAACTCTCAAGATGCCATGATGTTTGTTTAGGGCCTGGGCAGTTAATCCCTGGGTATTGTCCTGTGGATGGTCAGAAGATGTTCAGCTGGGAACAGCTGGCACCTAGGGCCAAGAGATGTGAATTTGGCCAGGAGGAGAAATAAAGGTTTTAAAGAAAAAGTGGTCATAGATCCAGAGGAGTTAGCCATGTTAGTCTGCAGTAGCAAAATTGCAGAGTCCAAGAGACTCATCTGACGAAGAGAGCTGTGGCTCTCAAAAGCTTATGCTCTAATAAAGTTGGTTAGTCTTAAAGGTGCTACTGGACTCTTTGCTATAAAGAAAAAGTGGACATTTTAATAGGAATATTTTAAAACATTTTAACTATATAAGTTCAACAGGAATGAAGAATTCTGACTGTCACAGGGAAAATCCTGTGTTGATATTCTGTTTGAAGGTTTGACAAACTGAAGTCAATTCCAGTAAAAATGGGAAGTGCTGACTTAAGACACTCAGGTATTTCGAAAAACTCTGGTTTTATCATAGTTTTTATAAGTCAGGGGTAGCCAAACTGAGGCTCGGGAGCCACATATGGCTCTTCTAGACATATTGTGCGGCTCCCGGGGGTCACTGAGTATCATCGTGGCCATACATTTTATTTTAGTCTAGTTTATTTCCCTCCCTTTCTTCCTTTCTTTCCATGTCTTTCCCTCTCTTTCCTCCTTCCTTTCCATGTCTTTCCCATTTCTTTTGCTTTCTTCTTTCGTTCCATGTCTTTCATATTTTTCTGTTTTCTGTTGCCCCAAAGGGTTGAACCAGAACCAACAGGTTAAAATTAAAGAAATTGACTCATTGCTCACTGACTGAGAGAAGGAACTTGGTTGGCAGTATAGCCGGATGGATTCTTGAATAAGATTATCCCCTGAAAAAGTGGTCACGAAACAGGCAAATAGCTGGCATCCTGTTGGGACATACTGGAATTTTTTGGATCATTCCCACAGATTCTAGTGGGTTTGATTGCATCACCCCTATACGGTTGGGTCAAGTGGAGAGATTATGGGTGGCCGTTTGAGTGGAATTATAGGATACATCCTCCTCACTGAAGAGATACGTGCTTAAGAAGAATCTTTGAAGGAAATAAGATTGCACTACCTGGAAAAATACTCCCACTATGCGGTACTACCACTTCACCCAATAAGAAGACTTGCAGCACAAATGCAGTCTGTATAAAAGGACATTTATTTTTGCAAAAGAGTATTTCATAATTTTGTACATCATATTTATTGCATTTATTCTCGTCTTTATTGAAGTATTTATTGTAAGGTTGCCTATGTGCTTGTAATTTACCAGTCAATGAGTGTATTGTACATAAGAGCATTTTGCATTATTTTGATATTGTATCGCCTATCTCCAGTACAAATTGTTTATACCGGTGGCTATTGTTGCATTTCAATTGTTATTTATTCACTATTATCTACGCACCAGAACTTTAGTATTACCTATAAAATTCTATATCAAATTGAATTGTAATATTGTTTTGTGAATTACAGGGACTACGGTCTGTTGGTTAATGCTCTTTACCTGTAATAGCCCTAGTTGTTGCTAGTGTTTCTCTGGGTACAGAGCAGGGGTCACTGGAAGATTGACAGGGGAGGTAGCTATGAATTTCCTGCATTGTGCAGGGGGTTGGACTAGATGACCCTTGGGTACCATTCCAGCTGTGTTTTTGTTTCCGAACTATTTTGTTACAGTACAGCCCTATAACCCTATGGAATAATTCAATTTTAAACACAGGAACACATGAAGCTTTCTTATACTAAACCAGACAACCAGTCGATCAAAGTTAGACTTGCCTATTCAGACTGGCAGCCGCTATCTAGGTTCTTAAGGCAGATACCTATTTGCATCACCTACAATCTAGAACTTTCACCTGGACATACCAGGGATTGGACTTGGGACAGTCTGCTGTACTACTGAGCCGGGATCCCTCCACATAGTTTGTGGAAAGTCTGGAACATGGGAGCCTTCCTGGTCTCACAAGGCAGGCCGTTTCATAAGGTGGGGACCACAGCAGAGAATATGGAGTTGAACTGGTGGGTTCTCATAAATATGTTTTTCACCTGCAGTGCCTCAAATGGCAGAAAGTTAGAGGAAGCTGTATAAGTAATTCTTCCCCATATAATTATGAAAATCATGGTGATCGAGTCCTCTTCATATCAAGGGATTTCTGCAAAGAGAACCTTTGAAAACAATGGCACAGTCATTAGAATCAAGAAAAAAATGCAGCCCCTTCCTCTGGTGCAT
Organism: Eublepharis macularius; assembly: GCF_028583425.1. Lineage (NCBI taxonomy): Eukaryota > Metazoa > Chordata > Lepidosauria > Squamata > Eublepharidae > Eublepharis > Eublepharis macularius. The sequence continues at coordinate 175,468,503 of NC_072793.1, forward strand.
AAATACCTCCTGTGAGGCCAAGAATCTGGTTGGGGATTTCAGGCAGGAGAGAACTGTTCAGTGTTTGCTTGAATATCATCCCGTTCAGATCTGAAGTCCCATCTCTAATGCTGGAGTCTCTACTGCTTTGATTTTGAAAGTGGGGCTTGGCTTCTCTGAACTAGCTGGGCCCGTAGTGGAGGGGCAGACATAAGGGAAGATTCGGTAGGGACCAGATCCAGAATGCTGGTTCTGGTGTTGGCACTGCTGTTGCTGCTGCCCCACGATGTTATCTGTGGGATGCTGACTGCAAAATGTCCATTGAACTTGATCAAAGATGTAAATGATCCATGGAATTATTACAAACCAGGAGACTACCTCATTGGTGGGATCATATCTTTGAAGACTACTTATCTTTATCCATTCACTTTTGAGGAGCCTACCTTTACCAGAATTGAGAGGTAAGTAATCTGTGGTATTGGACTGAATGCATCTCTTCTTGATTGGGGTTTCACGGTATCTCATTGCTTCTGTCCTTGGTAAATCACTCTATTATGTCCGTATTCTTTGTTTTGGAGAATATTAGGGGGCTGTATGAGCTGAAATAGTAGAGTCCAGTAGCACCTTTAAGACTAACTAACTTTATTGTAGCATAAATATTTGAGAGCCACAGCTCTCTGCATCTGACAAAGAGAGCTGTGGTTCTCGAAAGCTTATGCTACAGTAAACTTAGTCTTAAAGGTGCTACTGGACTCTTTAATATTTTGCTACTACAGACTAACACAGCTAACTCCTCCAGATCTATGAGCAGAAAGACACCCTCTTGCCTGCAGAGGGCCATGTCATAAGATCTAGCTTTCTGAGACTCCTTTTGATGTCTTAAGGATTGTCATTAGTTCAGGTTTTTATGGCAGAACCAAAACTAAAACCAAAACAGTCTCTGCTTTTAAGTCATGCAAGCAGATGTGGACTTTTTGCTTGTGTCAAAATGCAAAATGTCACCTTCCCCTTGAGGTGTCTCACAAAACTACCTGTCAAGATGGTCAATGTGGCTGAACGTGTTACACTTACCAATGTTCTTTGGTCATTACAATTATTTTCATAATATTATTATATACTTCTTAGCTGTATCTATTGTACGGAGAAACTGCCATAGTTCCTCACAAATGGAAAGTGGATTTCTTAAGAAACTAACAAGAGCCCTACTGGATCAGACCAGTTGTCCATTTATTCCAGCATCTTGTCGCACCCAATGGGAGGGCCAAAGAATAGATCACAGAGGCCATTGCATGTCCTCTGATATTGAGCTCTTGGAACTACACACTATTACATTACTCCAGACTGCATTTAAAATTAACTTTCTTTGGACAAGAATAGGAAGGTGCACAATTGAACCACCACTCAAAGCACATGTTCCCGACAAGGTCAGAAGGCGATTTTAAATAAGGCCTCTTAAGTACATCTTTGCCTTGAGTTATTGACTATTAGAACACAACTCCTATTTGGTGTTATGTTGACTAACTATTGTAACATTATTGCATGGTCTTCTGGAGCGCATGTGTAATAACTATGTTTGACCACTAAAGAAGGCTATAAAACTGAAACACGTTTGGTCAGGGTTATGTAAGGTCTTTGCTTGAGCTTTCTATACAATTTTAATCTGAATTGAAGCTATATTTGGGCCTGTAATTGTTTTAAAATTATTTTGTAATAAATACATGTATTTTAGTATATTGGTATAAATGTATGTTCTATAGTCAACACTTTAAATACTGGGCCCCTTAATTTGGATTCATTTAACATTCCTAGGTTCTTAATTCATTCTTTTGGGTTACGTTTCCTTTCCCTCCCTCTTTTTGTCTTTTTTGATACTAACCTTCCTTTAAGTCCACGAGTGTCTTTTGTGACAATGCTTATCAATGTCTTATTAGGCTTTGTAACTGTCCAGTATCAAGATTTATATCCTAACTCTGAGTAACTTTAAGGTCCAGTTTTGAGATCTAAAACAGAGATCTCTCTTTTGGAGAGCCTGTCAATTAGGACAAAAAAAATTATATGCCAAGACGCACAGAGACTTCTCATTAGAGTTTTCTGTTTATTTTTATTGAAATAAATTCTAATCTTTTTAATAAAGCAAGATATCAAAATATAAAGGACTATTAAAACAGAACTGATAAAAATGGAACAAATACAGGCAACAAGAATTAATTCACCTAACACCTCTCAATTAAAAAAAAAGATCAATTCAAAATCAAGTTGGATGTGAAATGCACTGAATTTTCAATAAGCACACGGACAAGTACCATTTTCTCACCGAGACCTTCATGAGATTTCTTTCAGTAAGACCCTAATTCCTTATCTGGGTAGCATCTTTTATGATAATTGACTCATGATATCGTAATGAGAAATCTAAAACCTTTCACACATGATAGCAATATAAAATTATGATTGGTTTAAGATTCAGTTAATTATTCCGATTTTTAATCAAGACATTCTACTTCACCAAAAAGTGATGCTCTTTCCAGCTCCAAGATAAGTTATATTAATCCTTAAAGATGACAGGAAAAGTTACATAATCAGATCATTGTTGTTCCATTCTGATAACTAGGGGAACATTTATCTGTTATTGTTTATTATTTTTGATTGGCTGTCAATGATGAAAAGAACATCTGTGTGGTCATACCACCTGTTAAAAAACTGCATTAAAGTTCATATAAAGTTAACTAGAATACATATGTATCGTTAAGGTATAATGTGCTCTAATCCATATTCCCATTACACCTTGCAATGTCAGTAGGAGGGGCAGTTTTAGAACATCCAAACTCTCCCCTTTCATGAAAGTTGCTTTTTTTTCATGGTCCTTTTGAAGATTTATTGATTTGATTTAGGTCTTTGAAGTCTGTGAGTTCCCCTTTCCAGCACTGGTGGGCACATCTCCCCTGTAATAGCTTCTAAATAGCAGAGAGCTCTTCACTTTGTATGAAGCTTTTCCACTCGGCAAAGACAAGAAATTACAATGAGTATAGTTCTAAGATAAAAATTCAGACTTTTTTATTTCCTGGGAAAGAAGTGGGGGTTTCACTTGATGTTTTCATTGAATAGAAGATGAAAATGTTTTTCCTTCTTTGGGCAGGTATATGTACAGGAAATACGGCGGCGTCTTGTCCTTCCTGCTTGCCATTCAGGAGATCAATCGGAATCCCGGGATCTTGCCCAACGTCACTTTGGGCTACGACATCTATGACAACTATTTTGATGCAAGGATGACTTACGATGGTGTGTTAGACCTGCTCTCCACAGGTCAAGCAAATGTTCCAAACTACCACTGTGGAGGTCAGAAGACCCTCTTGGCTGTTCTTGAAGGGTCTGAGTCTCAAATCCCCATCCAGATTTCCAATCTGCTGGGCATCTACAAAATTTCATTGGTATGAATCAGGGCAGGGATGAGGTGGGATTATCCTCGTTTTCTTTGGGACAACCTTCTGAGACTTTTATCCTTTAAGTAAAGTCTTGCTGAATTCTGGTGCTCTTTGACTCCTTTAGTTCTGGACTTTGCTCAGTTTGGGACTTCTGGAGCACTCGTGCAGCCTTTAAGAGAACTGAGAGAGTTTGCTTAGTCTTCTTTGCATATTTTTTTCCCTTTTGCCTCCTTGTTATCTGTGGTCCAACCTTTCTGGCAGACTTTTGAAACCATAGAAAAGCCACTGTTCACTGGAGAATAAAAAACAATCCATGTCCACCACTTATAAGCCATGATTTGATGACCCCTTTAGAAAAATATCCTTCTGAGAAAACCACCATCTGTCTTGGATCACATTGGGGTAATTTTCATAGCTTTTTAAACATGTCAGCTTTGCCCAGAACACCCATAAGTGATGTCTTCTGCTAGAAACCAAAGAAAAGGTAGCACAAAGTCCAAAACAGGGGACAAAACCCAAGGAGAATGTGTGAAAGCTGCAAAGGGTATGCTCTGTATAAATATCTATGTTTAATCTTTTTTAAAAAAAATACAAGTTATAAAGGCAGTAATATAAAATAAAATAAATATGCAATTAGGAATTGCTCAAACAGCATATTTCACTTCAGCTGCTCCCCAAATGTCTTTAATCTCTTTAAGGTAGAAGGCATCATCTTGTGAGTGTAAAAAGGTTACAGGCCTGACGGAAGCAGATGAATAGGGTTGGAGGGTTGTGGGGAGGAAACAGGAGAAGGAGGAGACAGGGCTCAGGGAGTTCATCTCTAAGGTCCCCTATATTGTCCCTGTGGGCAAAGGCTGAAGCAGTCAGGAACACACAGACACAGGAAACTGATTTTTGCTGTCCCACCAATGGTCTGTCAAAGTCAGTCTTGTTGTCCTTGCTGGAAGTAGCTCTCAAGTCACAGTCTTCCCCACAACCTATTTTTGTTAATTCACTTACTTCATTTATATCCTGCCTTTTTCCCCAGCGGGAAATCAAAATGTCTTACATCTTTCTCCTTTCCTCAATTTTGCTCTCACAACAACCCTGTGAGTTCCAGTTGGATTGTCTGTGTGATTTGTCTAAGTTCACCCAGCAAGCTTTCATGGTGGAGTGGGGATTCAAACTGGGGTCCTCCAGATTATACGCCAGTGGTCCAACCACTACACTACACTGGCTCTCAATAATAGTGTAATGGAAGTGAGGGAGCATTCCTAACCACCAAGGAAAGATGCCCTGAGTCAGTATCTGATTTATGATGGTCATCAAGGACTCATTTCAACAACCAGGATAAGGATCCAAAGCACAAGTGGTGCTTCACAGATCTCAAGATCCCATAAAGATCCATCATGATCACTGGATCAAAATGATCCATGAATGGACCAGGTGGTGCACTGGACATATTACCACTAGCTTTCAAATTGACCACTTCTCAAGAAAGTCTCTCTCTTTAAAAAAGTTTTTTGGCAGAGGTGTAACAATATAACAACAACAACAACATTTGATTTATATACCGCCCTTCAGGACAACTTATCACCAGAGCAGTTTACAAAGTGTGAAATTATCTTCACGACAATCACCTGTTGAGGTGGACGGGGCTGAGAGAGCTCTAAGAGAGCTGTGACTGACCCAAGGTCACCCAGCTGGCTTCAAGCAAAGAAGTGGGGAATCAAACCTGGTTCTCCAGATGAGAGTCCTGCCGCTCTTAACCACTACACCAAACTGCCTTTCAACTAATCATCACTTCCTAGAAATATAAAAGCTCAGATATGGGAGTCCAAAACCAGTTGATACCATGTTAGCAGACCAACAGGATTTCTTTGCTACTGTCATCTCTGCCTCATAGGTTTAGAGCACGCTGTGTCATGTTCAGTACGAATTTCACACAATTGCCACCTCAAATGTCTCACAGCCCTTTTCAGGTCACCCAGGTCTATAGTAAACCAAAATGCTGGATTCTGCCTCAAGGGCAAGAGAGGCCACAATGGGGGTAACCATGTCAATATCTTCTCATTCCCAGCTAGCATTCTGGCCTAGAGATGTGATGGCCCGGAGGGAATTTTTTTAGCCAAGCCCTTCCCCCCCCAATCTTTCCAGTAAGGAACATGGACATTTTAGGAAGTACTGTAAAAAAACTCATATGAAATATTTTCTTTTTTAAGAATGAATGGAATGCTTTTAAATGCAAGGTGGGCATGCTGTAGACGTATACAGCTTTTAAATCCAAGCCGATTTTCTCTATCTGGGAGGATATCTAACCTTGGCCGATTCCAGACGGCCCTCTGCATGCCGAAACGTCGTGCGTCGTCACGCGGAAAACGCGAAATATCGCGTTTTCTCGCGCGAGTTTTGTGCGACGTCGTGCAAAACTCGCGCGAGAAAACGCGATATTTCGCGTTTTCCGCGTGACGACGTGCGACGTTTCGGCATGCAGAGGGCCGTCTGGAATCGGCCCTTCACACGAGGAGAACATTCAGGACTTTCATCATTCGCAGCTGTTGCAGGCCTCTATTGGTCCTTTTGAACAGACACTTCCTTTGTGGTTGACTTTTTCACTTCTCCCTAAGACCACTGTGAAACATAACCCCACAGATTGGGTAACATAAACACATTGCCCTACCTTGCAGGAGGGAACAAAAGGATCATAAGGAGATAGAGATGAAACTGCTCCAAATCCTCAGAGGAAAACGCTGGAAGTCTCATTGAAAACCAACCTCTCTTTAACCTGATAGCAAGAGTATGCGCTAAGGTAGCATAGGATATACCCGCTTGCAGTTTTCTCTCTAGTATTGGGTACGTGTTCAATTTTGCTTGTAGAAAATGGAAGCAATTATAACTTTTAAATTCCATAAATATGTCAAATATTGAAATTGTATATCCAAAGTAGTTACAAATGATGCAATTTTATGTTGTTTGAGCAGTTAAATCAGTTTAGGTGGGATAGAACTCTAAGTAGTGCATATATTTCAATTTTACTCCAAATCTCCAATTTTTCAGGAAAAAAGGAGGGGAGGGGACAGCTTATTTTTGTGGCTTCAAAATTTCCAGAAATGTTCTCTCTCTACCCTGGATGCAACACAGTTGTTGTTTGGGGTCCTAAAATCTTCAGAGCATTCCAGAATCCAGTCAGATCCAAATGTCACCATGTGTCGGTGCCACATTCTCCCATGCCTTGAGGACATAGCAGTCAGACCATAACACAGGCTGAACCTCTAGAGCCCAAAGCAGAACTTCCCCCAAAGGTTCAGTGAAAAAAAAATCAAGTCCAAGTTAGACTCTTTTGTAATCTGGGGTCAGTCAGCACCAGAGAGAGGGGTCCATAATGGCCAAAGAGCCTATGAAATCCTGAGCTTATACAGACAAGGTGCTCTCAGTATGAAAGGTGAAAATTCCCAGTACAGTCAGTCTGGGGCACTCCAGCACCAAACCCGATCTCAGTTCTGTCATCTCAGATGAGTCACTGGATGAGTCCGCACTGGAGAACTAAGCAGCTGGTAAGCAAGTAGAATACCCCGTCTATCTCTGGAACCTAATTTAAGGAACAGACGATCAATGCCAGCAATCATTTAATACCAGAAATTTATGAGAGGGGGGAAATTCATAGACTATGATAGCCAAATATCTCCTCCAGCCTCCATTGTGGGGACGGTAAAGGACCAAATAACTAGGAGGAGCTAATGCACAGTGGAGTACGTTTTGATGGAGTACATCAAAGATTCAAATGCAAGAGTTAGCTTTTAGGTCTCTCAGGAGTAGCCTCTTCACTGAGCAAGCTAAACTCTTTCCTGATTTAATGGCAGAACGGACCTACTTCTCTGGAAAGTCCTTGGAGAAGAAGTGGTGGTTTTACCAGGGTTGATCGTATTTCAGATTTGAAACAGAGTTTATTCTGAGAAAGTATTTAAAAGTGGTGTCCTTGCATACAGAAAAGTGACCTATAAACTTTACGCATAAATAAATTTGGGAAGCTGTTTCAGTGGCGGGTTTGTTCCTTTTCCAATTTCATATTGACTCTGAAGGATGTGCAAAATGTAAGTCAAGCACAGAAGCACTCCATCCCTTCTCGCAATTACACACCAAATCATCGTCTCATTACATGGGCTTCATTCCATCAGAAGCACTGGGATTTTGCTCCAATCTCTTCCTTTCCTCCCTAGGTCAGTGATGGGTTCATTCCCCACATTCTTCATGATCCAGCTCAGTTTCCTTTTCTCTACCAGACGGTTCCAAAAGAGGAAAAACAATACCTGGGGATTATTAAACTGCTCCAGCATTTCCACTGGACGTGGATCGGTCTCATTACACAAGATACTGATAATGGAGAACAGTTCATGAAAATCTTCCCCCCTTTGGCCAGCAACAGTGGCGTCTGTATTGCCTTCTCACTGAGTTTTCCAATAACAGCACTCCGAGAAGGTATAACGAATAGATTCGTGTCTTCTGTGGCATTTTGCTTGTGGAGAGAAGTCCATGTACTTGTTTATTATGGGGAACCGCGGGCTTTTCATTTCGTACCTGACTCTATACGCCTAGCAGCTGATCATCAGTTTAAGCCCCCTGTGGGGAAAGTCTGGATCACAACAGCTTTATGGGACCTCACCCGTTACTTGTATCATACGCTTTTAAATTCCGATCATATGCGTGGATTTTTTTCTTTCTCCTTCCGGAGAAACAAAAGGATAAAGTTTGACAATTACAGAGAATTTTTCTCTGCCATCCCACCGTTTGGGCAAAAAGCATTTCATTGTTTCTATTCGAAGCCTTCATTGTCTGTGAAAGGCCAAGTAAGATGCAGAGAGAGAGAAAATCTGGAGACCCTTTCCCAGGATTTGATGGAAACTATCCTGTCTCTAGACAGCTACAGCACTTTCAATGCTGTCCAGACTGTGGCTCGGGCCTTACATGCCGCGTACTCATCAGGATTCAAGCAGACATTAGCCAGGGGCAGGTTGGGCCCCTGGAGGGTAAAGGCGTGGCAGGTATTACTTTCCTTTCTTAAAAAGTTTAATTATATTATCTGGCAATCAGCTGTTGATATCACAACTAAGCCCTGCCCCTTTAAGCTGCTAAGGTGAATTCTGAGGACGCTGCACCTCCATTAACAGCCCTTTGGATTTGGAGTCCCCTTTTCCTTCTGTAAAACAGAACTCTCCCCACCACTGGCTGAAATTCCTTTTTTGCCTCCCGTAATCCTTTGATATGTTACTCTTGGGGGGAGGGAGAACCTGTCTATAGGGGAAGTGGCCGGGAGAGCTTTCACCAGCAAAGTATCTCCACCGGCAGAGACTACCCATTCCTTCCTTTGTCTAGGGAAGCTAATCTTGCAATGGATGCTACACATCCCTTCCTGCTCCATAATATTCACTACTGCTTGGGCAGAAAATGTTAAGGTGAAAACAAAGGCTGCCCCTGTAATAATCCAGCAGGACAAAAGAGGAACAAATCCACGGGAAGCACAATACAGATAATCGTGCCAATTTAGCAATCATTCACAAAAATGTATTGGAAGTGCAAGTGCTATAGATAATTCATAAATATTTCATACAATCTCATTTCATACATATATATCAATGGATCAACCAGGGAACTTTTCTTGGGTACATAGTGACCAACCGGGTACAATATAAAGTCTCTTAGAATATAGTCCTCCCAAGTCCTCCTTGATGTTAACAAGCGGAAAAAGGTGAAGCTGAAAGACGGAGTTCCAGACCACACCCTCTCTTCAGAGGGAGAATCTCTGCCGCTGTGCTTACATTTCCGTCACTGCTGATGTTCACAACGGAATGGAATCTGCCCTGGAAATGATACAACCTTTGTGTTACACTCTAGGAATCCCCCAGCTTGATAGTCTTGACAACAGAGATCTGGGAGGGTTCCCAAAGCATCTCCTGGAAGTGATGTCACTTCTGTGCCAGACATGACCTTCCCCAGCCCCACCCCATTAATTTCCTGTGGGCACAGCCTTGGTATTCCTACATGGAGATGCATTTTCAGTCCCTGTCTGAAACACTGTAACAGAAAGAGAAAGTTACATGAGGGTATATGTCATTCTAAATGGGCAAAACTTTGAGAACTATTGTGATTCCAGAAGGCGTGGCACAGGTCACAAGCCATACAAATGTCCACTCTCGTCAATATAGTTTCAGTTCCCCGGGGAAAACTCATGCAGTTTCTAACATCTAGTTAGGCTCTGAGAACTAGGCTTACCAGGTTCCCTTGTTCAGCAGGAGATCCCCTGCCCCCTGCTTGCATTTCTGCTGACACTGATGTTCATTACTGGAGAAAAAGCAGGGTTTGACCTGATATAACTTTCTGGTTACACTCTAGGAATCCCCCAATTTTGATACGCTTTACCATAGAGATTTGGGGGGATTCCTAGAATGTATTCCAGAAGTGATGTCACTTCTCTGCCAGACATGAACCTCAGCCCCACCCCATAAATTTCTGGATTTATGTCACTCTAAATTGGCAAAACATTCAAAGCTATCGTGAATCTAGAAAAACGTGGTACAGGTCACAAGCTGTAAAATACTAGAGCTCCAAGTGTGCTATTTACCCTTGTCTTCTGATTTTTAAGTGCCAAACTTTTCTCTTCCATTCCAGCTTCAGACTTTCCTAAGGAACGTACATCTTTACAACACTTCTACAAAAGAAGCACATTTGGATGAGGATGGGGATGTCGCAGTGGATTTTGATATTGTGACGTGGATGGGATTCCCCAATAAGTCTGTTGTTGGAGTGAAAGTGGGGAGTGTAGAGGGACGGGCATCCCCAGAGCAAAAGGTCACCATCGACCAGGGTGCCCTTGTGTTCCCCAAGAGGCTAAACCGGGTGGGGAAATCTATTGGTTTACTTTTATTCTATTTATCACTTCTTAGTATCCAATAATCTGCTGGTTACTATATGTAAAACAAACATGAATGAATGAACTAATTTTATACTCTATCTTTCTGTATAAGTAGAACTCAAGGCAACTCCTGATTCTTACTCATTTAATATACAAGCCAATGAACGTAGTAATAATAAGAGATAGCAGAGTTGTGGATTTTAACTTTCAACCATTGTTTAGGAAACAACAGGCCTAAGAAGTCAGTTTCAGCTTTTTGTGTAAATCAGCGAACATGTTTTTTTTTAACAGTTAAGCTAACCTACAGTTTTCAGCCTTGAGAAGAATAACATATGAATCAATGGCTTTAGGGGACAAAGTTTATATCCATTATTCAGAAGTGTCATGGTATCTGGGGCTAGCATGGGCAACCAGCCTGGACTCACGGCTGCCAGGGCTGCCCCCACACTCCCCTGCACCTCCATCAGTCAGTGAGATGACCCCCACCACCTTCAATTCTCACCAGGGGTGAGGGCCTGCAATCCAGCAGACCTAGTAAAGGAGTGTTGTCATGGCTCGATCACTGTTCCTGGCCTCTATGCTTCCCGGGCTGTGTATCTCATCACAAGCCTCAGCAAAGCTGTGCAGCATCCCAACAGCAGCTTGGATGCTCATGGTGAGCCCCACCCACTTGCCCCACCTTCATGACTCTGAAGACCAGCTGGTAGCTGGGGCCAGCCTCCCTTCAGAACTGTCCAAGACCATAGTTATGATGCCAATAGAGGCCCAAACAGTCTGGGACCGGTGAGTTCTTTCTTACAGGAATAGAGTGGGAGGCTGGCACAGATGGGGCCAGACGTTTCCCCAGCCCCTGGCCCTACTGTGGGCCAGAACATTGGGGTGGCCACAGAGAGGTGGAGCTGGAATGGGAGAAGGATAAAAGGGTATCCAAAAGCCAAGGCCAAGGAGGAGACAGGAGGAGCTGTTCCCTGCTTGACCAGGCACAGCCCTCCCAAAAAGTTGTTGATTGTGTCATGAGTAGATATGGGCACAAACAGGAAAAAACCGAACATGGTGTTCATTGTTCGTTGCCATCCACGAACAACAAATAACGAACACTGACGAACATGATCCTGTCACGAACATATTCGATGTCCGTTGTTCGTTGGGGCCACAGGCTCTCCTCCCGCCATCAAGATCCCTACTGCACCACTCCCAGAAACCCTACCTGAGCAGGCAGCAGGAAAGGTACGAATAATAAATAATAGCTTGGTCCCAGAGCCTGGCAGCAGCCCTGGAACCTGAAGGGATCAATCCCTATCCCACCACACACAAAGAAAATTCAAGCTCCAATGCACTCACTGTCTCTCTAACAGCAGCTGTCTCTCCCTGAAAGCCAGAGCTGGGTCCCCCCCTCCCCCATGGTCTTTTCCTCTTGTAACAAATTGGGAGCTCCAGTCCACACTTGGAAGGAAGACCTGCCTATCAAGCTAAATTGGGCTTAGATTGGGGTTTCCAGGGCAACAGCAGGAGTTTAGACAGAGTTCAGACAATCCCTGCCTGAGTTGCCATGGGAATTGATTGCAAGTGCCAGACTGTCTGACTTGACGAACAGCAATGAACGCGGTTTGCAACGACCACCTGTTCGTTTAGAATGAGGCCTCACGAGCAGCTTGTTTGTGAACAGCAGATTGGGCTGTTCATGGCTTTTTTTAGTTCGTATTGCTGTTCGTGCCCATCTCTAGTCATGAGTGGAATAACTCAGCCCTACCTTGCTGCATCTGAGGCCTGGGGGAGGTCCTAGGGGGCAGATGAGAAGGAATACAAGGCATCAGGAGGCCCCAGCATGAACATGACACACACTTTTACAAAAAATACTTGAGATAGTTTAATGAAGTCAGGTGAGGTTTATGTGTTACCTGAATTGGTCTCCTTGGAAGTAAAAGAATTGTGTGTGGGGGGTTAGCAAGCAAGGAAGACGGCTATGCAGGAGGCCATCAATTTTTACTGGGGCCCTTCCAATTATAGCAAATGAGAATGGTGCTTTAAATTCAAAGAACAATGCTTTATTGAAAGAAGAAAATGCATACACATACACTCAGGGTAAATATTAAAAATGGTTACACACACACAGAGTCCTAAGAAGCTAGGCAAAAGTTGGAATAGAGTGAGGGAGGTCAAAGTATATCTACCTATCCTGAAGAGTAGTCCAGTACATGGGGGAAGAGGACAGCTTCAATTGCCAGCATTCTCAGCCAGAAGAGCAAGAGGCTTAGGGCAAACCTCAAGGGAACAGTGCTTTGGATCCAGTAAGCGTGAACAATTTAAACGGGGCCAGGGAATTACTCTTATAGATTAAAACATGCCCTGACGTGGAGTAGCCCACCTCAGTGTTAGAACAAAGACTCCAATGGTCAGTTCCTGGGAGTAACAAAAGGTTTGATTATCTTGATTTGTAGCAGCTGGGGCACGTGAAAGAGAATGCAAAACTTTTCTGGCTCTGCACAAAAGGGCAGTTTATTAATGAAGTCCACTGGAGCTGAGTTGATGAATTTAGTTGGGGAATGTACTTTCCCAGGAATGAATTATAAATACTTATGAATGCTAGCTGATTTCCTCCTCAATCATGGACAGGAGATCTCATCACTGAAGGAGGGAAAGGAATGTACTAAGTGGAGTTGACTCTGTGAAACCTTTGTTGCACTGGATTCCTTTAGGGGCTGGGGAGACTGCAAAACTAATCACCACTGGTCTCTCCACATTTACATGCGGCATTCCATTCACACCTGGGTCTCCTAGGCGGGACTCAGCAACTGTTAGATGGATCTCCCCTGGCTGCAATCCAAATCCAAGGCCTTGTGATTTTATATCACAGGTAGCCATGTTAAATGGATATTAAAGATGGCGGAGACCAGGGCGGCCACTTACACATGTAAGTATCTTTCTATATAAAAGGCAAGCCATATTGGCGACAACTCACTTTTTATCCTGGTGCGCCTGTGCAGGAGCACCAGAATAAAAACTGAGTCAATGCCCATGTGGCCTCTGGATGGTGCTGCCCTGGCAGGAAGCCCAAGCAAGGTGGCTTGTCCCTCTGGAGTGTGCCGCTGCAGCAGGAAGCACAGGCGAGGTGGCCCATCCCTCCGGAGGGTGCTACCATGGCAGGATGGCCAGGTGGAGTGGCACATCCCTCTAGAGGGCGCTGCCATGGTGGGATGGCCAGGCAAGGCAGCCCATCTCTCTGGAGGGGCCGTTATGGTGAGAAGCCCAGCATTCCTGCACTAAATTTTCTAGGGCCTGTTTTTTTTAAAAAAACAAGCTCTGTTGTCTATATAAGATACACATACTATAGCTCCCAAATCGTTTATAACAATGAGACAAATGTACAGAGATGAGCAAAATGATAGCAGTGGTATTAGGGCCAGAATGAAACTTTTGGTATCCAAAATTGCAAGTTGTGTTTCCTAGTGAGGGCCCTGCATTCTTAACAAAGCAAAGCAGAAACCTTGCTTCTTATCTTCATAAGAACCATCGCCCATAGAAACCAAAGGCTTCATGCTGTACATCAGTCACAAGGGGCAATGTGGCACACAGCACACAACCTTGTGTCTATTGCGCCTGAAGAACGCTGTGTGGCCAACGTATGGTATGGTAGCTGCTTAGAATACCACATGGTTAAAGCCCATGTGCTCTAAAAAAACAGAGGGGCCATTCTTAGAACAACCTGCTGAGATCGCAGATGGTAGCATTTCTCACTGCATCAAGGCTCATACCTGAACCTTCCACTTTATCTCTTCTTTCCTTCCACTATACTAAGAGTTTGACTGATCTTCATTCTCCGTTGTCCCCATGTCATTTCGCTTCCATGTCTACATCCTTTAGACTGATTTGAACCTGCTAAGAAATCCTTCCTGTCTGAGCCATTTCATCTGGAACAGCAGTAGGGAAATTCTGGGATGGTCTGGTAGCATAACGACAGGAGGTGGTTGAGAATGATCACTCCAAGGCCTTTTTGTTCTTTTTAAATACTTGCACCGTATTTTCATTGTGCTGCCAAAGGAAATGCAATCACATTTTGGTTGTTGGGGGTTTTCCGGGCTGTATTGCCGTGGTCTTGGCATTGTAGTTCCTGACGTTTCGCCAGCAGCTGTGGCTGGCATCTTCAGAGGTGTAGCACCAAAAGACAGAGATCTCTCAGTGTCACAGTGTGGAAAAGATGTAGGTCATTTGTATCTACTCAGGAGGGGTGGGGTTGGGCTGAGTCATCCTGTAAGCATTTCCCAGGGTGTGGAATGCTAATGGAGGGAGGCTTCACTGTATCCTGAGGAGGTTCTTTTGCATATGGATTGGTGCTTGATGTGCTAATCTTCTCTGCAGGGCTATTGTCGGGTGTGGAGTGTTTTGTTGGCCTGGTGTTTTTCAGAACTGGAGCCCATGCTCTGTTCATTCTTAAGGTTTCTTCTTTCCTGTTGAAGTTTTGCTTATGCTTGTGAATTTCAATGGCTTCCCTGTGCAGTCTGACAAAGTAGTTGGAAGTGTTGTCCAGTATTTTGGTGTCCTGGAATAAGATACTGTGCCCTGTTTGAGTTAGGCTATGTTCAGCCACTGCTGATTTTTCAGGCTGTCCAAGTCTGCAGTGTCTTTCATGTTCTTTTATTCTTGTCTGGATGCTACGCTTTGTGGTCCCGATGTAAACTTGTCCACAGCTGCAGGGTATACGGTATACTCCTGCAGAGGTGAGGGGGTCTCTGCTGTCTTTTGCTGATCGTAGCATCTGTTGTATTTTTCGGGTGGGTCTGAATACTGCTTGAAGGTTATGCTTTTTCATAAGCTTTCCCATCTGATCAGTAATTCCTTTGATATATGGCAAAAACACTTTTCCTGTGGGAGACTGTTTTTCTTTGGTTGTTTGATTCATCCTGGGTTTGATTGCTCTTCGGATTTCATTTCTGGAGTAGCCATTTGCCTGAAGTGCGTGGTTTAGATGATTAATTTCCTCATTGAGAAAGCGCGGCTCACATATCCGTCTTGCACGATCCACTAATGTTTTCATTATGCCTCTTTTCTGTCGGGGGTGGTGATTGGAGTTTTTGTGTAAGTACCGATCAGTGTGAGTTGGTTTCCTGTAGACCTTGTGACCTAACTGAAAGTTTGCTTTGCGGATGACCAAGGTATCCAGGAATGAGAGTTTTCCCTCACTTTCTTTCTCCATTGTGAATTGTATGTTCAGGTGGATGTTGTTGAGATGATTCAAAAACTCCATCAATTCTTCCTCCCCATGGCTCCAAATGATGAATGTATCATCCACAAACCGGAACCATACACTGGGTTTGTGCAGTCACCCATTCCTAGAAGTGTTCCTAGGACTGCAATCTCTACATTAATGTTCAGAATGTGGAAAATAAACCCTACGAATGCTTGTTTTCAAATCTCTACAAATTTGCATATGTTTACTGAATGTCCCAGCCGTTGATTGTATTGCTTTACTCTGGGTAATCCTCCTTGAATCTCAGTGAGAACGGCAGACAATAAATAATGTAAGTTTTTAAAAGCCTCTGGCAAAGCAAGAAAACACACACATTGTATTTTATATATACACTGGATTGTATATTCATACTCCCCCCCCCCAAGACAAATTGCAATATATCTTGGGTTAGAAAAAGTACCCCAAAACAAAATATTTGTGGTAGCAGAAGTCATTGTTTCTCTCACTGATATCCTGCACAAACACACACACACACTTTCACAGGAGGCAGCCGCGGCACGTTTCTTTTGAATAGATTCACCCCCATATTGAATTATCACACAAATAATGCAACTTTATAAAGCTGTATTTCACTCCCCCATTTGAAACAAAATCTGTTAAACTATGTTTGAATCTAAGATATTAATGTTCAAAAAATTGAAAAGCATCATAAATTAATTGTTTTGTTGCTTTATTTATTTTGCCCTGATTTTTTTAATATGAAGAACATATATTTGCATAGTGAGGTAAATGTTCTTCAGGCAATCAGCAAAATTATCAGGAAGGGCAACTTCCTGATAATTTTTCCTTTGATCAGCGTTTTCTGTAAAAATTTCAATAGTTATTTTTGTAACCCTATATGCTGTATGGACCAGAGTGAAAAAGCACCCCCAGATGACTAAATCATTTGTTTATCTGGGACTATTTATACCACTGGTGCATTTTGATTACCGAAGGAAAACTCTTAAGTTATAAGTGATTATACCTTGTAGACATCAGTACAGCTAATTCTAAATATTGCCAAAGCTGTAGATACTTAAATCCAGAGACTGGGGCCATGGATAGAGAAATCTGGGGGGAAAGCCTCAATTTTGCAGAACAATCTGAAATCTAAAAAAAAAAATAAAAAATGGGGGGATTAACACATATACATGCCCCAGTGATAAATGAGTGCCTGTAGCTTTAAGAAATGGATGCCCTCAGTGGCCATTGCTAGCCAACAATATCGTGAGTCCGCAAACCCTGCTTTCTGTCAGTAAAATGCAGGGGAGGGCTTGAGCTGTTTCCAGGAGAGTTTTGGGCTTTGAAGGAGGACTTTTCAGGGCCAAGCCAAGCAGCAGCTACCAAGTGACTTACCACTATGTGACTTGCTTATATCACGCAGGCTCAGCTGCTTCCTAATATTCAACAGCACCACCCCACTAAAACCAATGTGGTATAGGAGTTAGTTTCAGAAAAGGGTCTGCCTTTAAAAACACTATTTTTTTTTCTTCATTGCTGTGGCTTGCCTTTCTGGTTAGCCCCTGCCCCATTCCAGGTGCACCGAGAGCTGCCAGCCTGGATATGCCAAGAAGGCTCAGGAAGGAAGGCCATTTTGCTGCTATGACTGTGATCCCTGCCCAGAAGGGACCATCTCCACACAGGAAGGTGGGTGGTGCCAAAGAAATGACCTTCCTGGGCACAAAGGGGCAGGGCTAATAGGAAAGATATAAGCAGCCTTTTTCGCCCTCTGCTGTTCTATCTGTTATCACAACTATTTTTATTCCTGCTGGCGGGGGTGGGGAGTACAAGACTTGGCATTCTAACTTCTGTCAGTGACAGAAGTATCCACTGGATGTATTCACAAACTTCTGCCTGTTATAGTACAGAGCACTGTAATGAGCAGAATAAAGATATGGGTCAGTTAGGGTTGCCAGGCCCCCTCAACCTCCTGGCGGCGGATTGGGGCCTGGCACTTACCTGTGGGGGTGGGGTGATGTCATCATGTGGCCCCTGAGAGTGCACCTACGCTCCACAGGGGCCTGGATTGGGGATGCTGCAGAATGCAGAAGCACTCTTACCCTCCACAGCAGCCCAAAACGCGCCTGTTTCGGCCCAGATCGGGCTCGTTTTGGCCCCATTTTGGCACGGATCGGGCCCGTTTTTGGCTCACCCAGGCAAAAATGGGCCTGTTTCAGGCCACTGCAGAGCGTGGGGGTCTGGCATCCCTAGGGTCAGTTTAGCAGCTTCATAACTTCCTAATATATTTGCCAAGAACTCCCCTAATTGACCTTTTCCAGTGTCCTAAATGCAGCACTCTATCTCAAGGGTCAAGCGTGCAGCTAGAGCATCTTGTGCAATCTAGCCTTTGTTTTGGAGACCCTGGAGGCTTCTTTTTCTGTTTAGGTGGGCTTGCCCTGTTCCTTGTAAGAGAACCTTGCAAGAGTCCATTGGTATCATCCACCTTGATAACTGCATTTTGGTCTTCTTGGGGCTGTCCTTAAAGATTCCCTGGGTGGAATGCCCCTTCCAGCCCCTTTCCAGGAAGTTCCTGTGCCTCCAGGGCCCCTGCTGCTGCTGTCTGCATGTCGGCCACCGCCTTTAAAGGCAAGAGTCAGGGCTCAGACAGCCAACTCTGTAATGGAGACACAATTCTATCCCTCCCCTGTGAGGAGGAAAATCTCTCCCCCTCTTGTTAGAAAACAGAGACGCTCTGTTTTCCTCTTTGTTGATGGTATAAAAAGAAACTTTATCTCCACTTCCCAATTCCATCTATGTATTCTTGGGTTCTTCTGACCTCCTTGGTAAGAACATAGGAGGGGCCTTTCAGAATCAGTTTTCTGTAGTGGTTAAGAGCATGGGACTCTAACCTGGAGAACCGGGTTTGAGTCCACCCTCCTCCACTTGAAGCCAGCTGGGTGACCTTGGGTCAGTCACAGGTTCTACCTCTCTCAGCCCCACCCACCTCACAGGGAGTTTTGTTGTGGGGATAATAATAGCATACTTTGTAAACTGCTCTGAGTGGGTGTTAAGTCATCCTGAATGGCGGTATATAAAGTAAATGTTATTCTTATTATATTATTATTATTACCATACCAAATTTTAATATAGTCCCCGACTTTCTTAAATTGGCTATCCGGTGAGCCTACAAGAAATAGTATTCAGAGGTGCAATAGCTGGTTAGATGCATGGCCCAAGTGAAAAAATATCCTTTATAGAATATTAGAACACAGATTTCTGTAGATGTAAGGCAGATATTCCCAGTGCTGATGTCCCTCCTGTTCTTTCCAGATGCAGAGAGTTGTGACAAATGCCCAGAAGACCAGCATCCAAACAAGAACGGAACTCAATGTTTCCCAAAAGTCATAACCTTCCTGTCTTATGAAGAACCATTGGGGATCAGCTTAGCTTTTTTCCCGCTCTTCTTGTCCCTAATCACTGGTTTTGTTTTAGGAATCTTCATTAAATTCCTGGACACTCCTGTAGTCAAAGCCAACAACCGAGACCTCACCTACATTCTCCTGGTCTCCCTCATGCTTTCCTTTCTATCCTGCTTTCTATTCATTGGCCAGCCAAGAAAGGTGACCTGCCTTCTCCGACAAACCACCTTCAGCATCATCTTCTCAGTTGCTGTCTCTTCTGTGTTGGCCAAAACCATCACTGTGGTGGTGGCCTTCATGGCCACCAAGCCAGGGAACAGGATGAGGAAATGGCTGGGGAAGAGTCTGGCAAACTCCATTGTTATTTCTTGTTCTGCTGTCCAAGTTGTCCTCTGTGCCCTCTGGCTGGGAATCTCTCCCCCCTTCCCAGAGTCTGACATGAGCTCCCAACCTGCACACATCATCTTACAATGCAACGAAGGCTCTGTTGCCATGTTTTATGGTGCCTTGGGCTACATGGGCTTCCTGGCTGCCATCTCTTTCACAGTGGCTTTCCTGGCCAGGAAGCTGCCAGGGGCCTTCAACGAAGCCAAGCTGATCACCTTCAGTATGCTGGTGTTTTGCAGTGTCTGGGTGTCTTTTGTGCCCACCTACCTGAGCACGAAGGGGAAATACATGGTGGCCGTGCAGGTCTTCTCCATCTTGGCCTCAAGCACTGGTTTGCTGGGCTGCATCTTCCTTCCTAAATGCTACATTATCATCATGAGGCCTGATCTGAATACCAAGGAGCATCTAATGAGAAAAGTGAACCACTTACATTAAATGTAAAGGGGTGCTCCTTGCTATCATCCTGATTTACAGGCAACAATTGCTCCGGTAGAATGCCTAATACTTGGGCTGAAGCAATAATCATCCCAATCCATTACAAGGACAATAAAAATAATCCTCCTGTTTAGCACCCAATGAGTTTGCTTTCTGTAGTAAGGAAGTTGCCTGTTGGCTATTTTGAAATGAGTTTGCAGCTTTTATCAATCTGATTTTTATTCCCTTATTTGCTGTATTCAAAAGGTGAAACTGGGCGGATGATACAAGTGCCCTCTGAGGTAGCACAAGTTTCCATAGAAGATCCAGATCCCTCTAGCCTTCTTTGCAAAGGCACACAGATAAGAAAGCATCTTTAGCTCCATGTAGAATCAGCAATTGACCATTAGTCAACAGGATATTAAAATCAAAATTCACCTCACAACCCACACAGGGGGTGGCTGTGGCAATGCCAGAAGTTTCTAGCGTGGGTGCCACTATGCCTCTGAGGTCTGGAAGAATTTCCAGATGATGGAAGATCCCCAATTCACACAGTACCAGCTTTTTAGGGCTAGGATCAGTCAATGGAACAACCTGGTTCATCACTCTACTATCAGGCTCTGGAACCATTTGAAGAAGTACCACCAGGTGGTGATATTTCAGGAGGAGGGAGAGGCTGGTGGAGTGACCAAGTCAGAAAATGTGCTCACAATAGTGGCTGGAAAACAAGCAGAATACCTAATCCAGCCTTTGTTCTCAATGAGCATATCCTCAATGCCAACTTTAGCTTATACCAGAAGTCTGCAGAAATTGAAGGACTCAGGGAGGATAATAGTAACCCCTCCTCCCTAGCCAGTTGAGCTGGGTTAGTGGATGACCACGTAACAAAACAGCTGGGACAGACACACAATGTGATTTCCATCCATCCATGTCTCAGTTATGCAAGCCAGGTTCCCTCTTCCTACAAGATCCCAGTGAGGAAATCACCGATCTGGTGTTGCATAGTATTAGCGAGGAGGTGGAGAAAATAGGGGACCCAGCATAGTCAACCCTCAGAATGCTACAGAGATTTGATAGGCAGTGAACATCCTTGCCTGATACTGCCCTCTTCGACATAGCCTATCCCCATATCTACCAGCTCCCATCTGCACCGGAATGATGCATTCACCATAGATCCTGTTCCAGATTGCCCCCAGAATTGCTAAGACCTCACACAACCTAAATAGCCCATATTTAACATGTTAGTGACCACTCCTAAAATGAGTAGTCTTCTTCCACTCATTGTGTGCAATGTCTGGGCCCTAGGACATGAGCCTTTGTGCTTTTCCCTTCTGGCTTGCACCTCCAGTGAAAGACATCCCTTTAAATGCCCAATCCAAGTAAATATCTGTAAGTGACAAGGGAAGAGATTTCAGCAGGGGGTAGTGGAGAGAAACGTGCACCCTGCTGATGACTATCTCCAGATCAAAGACATAACCTCCATGCAGGTGGTCTCACTGAGGCCTCCTCCAATACAAGCCACCCAAGGCAAATACATGTGAATGATGATATATAGGTTAAAGAATAATGAGATGTATTCTTACCTGCCTCTGTTATCTTTGACATGTGGAATTGTCTTTTGTATCTTTGTGATTTTTGTATATTTGATTATTTTAGGATTGTTTATATTGTATTTTCAATACAAGGCTTAAAAGACTACAATGAGTGATGATTGGCTGGGATGCATGGCTTTCACTTGACATCTGGAATTAATAAACTGCTGGTTTCCCCTCAATCAGAAGGCTGTTGGCCTGTAAGAGGCTGAAGAAGAGAACAGCTCTCTTAATACAGTGCTGTAGTTAGAGCATTGCTTTGAGATAGACAATAAGACTCTCATGTTTCCACATTTCTCTTTTAAAAGGAATGCTCCCCCAGCGGGAGACATAATAGTCCATGACCCAAGCATGGGAGAAATATTGGAAATCTCTAGACCGCAAATATTCAGTATGTATCCCTGCTGTGTAAGGAAAAGAATTTATACAGGCCTTCAATCAAGCTATTTTTAATTCCTGGATAGACCTTATAATAAGTTATAAGAAACTTATCTATAACCATATAATAAGTTATCGCATTTTCTCCTGGTATCAGAGGGTAGACACATGTAGGCTATTCGGTTAACAATTTCACATCTTAGAATTTCTGTCACTCCAAATCAGAAACCCTTTAACTGCTAGAAGGGCACAAATGGATTTACTGTGTGCTCCAAAAGGATTTGATAATATAATTTATGAACCCGAAAAACAATTTAAATACTGTCCAACATATTAGTATGTGCTAATGACAGCCCATTATCTTTTAAGATAAAGCAAAGTATGCTTGCTATAGTTTATGCATGCTATAACTCCATTGACTTCCCATCAGTTACTGAGCTCAATTCAAGGTTTTGGCTGTCACCTATGAACATGGCCTTGGCTTCTCATATCCACAGGACTACCTTCTGACTCTCCAGGACTCCTGCCACACATGACATCAGCCTCCTTTGTAATAAAGGGCCCGACTGGCCTTCTCAAAAGGCCTTTAGCTGCTCCATGCACGGGCAGCATCTGCATGGCATTAGGGGGCTGTGGTCACATTATCAGAGGGCGGTTTGCTGTGTCCATGTGTGCCAGCCAAGGGGACAGTGTTTGCAGCCTTCTCCTCAACAGCTGGATGCTGGCAGTGTTATTATGGAGCCTGGTGTCATCATTGTGTTTTCCATGTATTATTGAGCAATGTCTCCATCCTCATTCCCTTTGGCATGATGGCCGAAGATAGACACTAGTGCCTCCATATTTATTGGGGTCTTAGAATGGGACTGTTTCAGCCCTTGCAATTTATCTCAACATCAGACATATTTATAAAATGAAGCCAGAACTCTCTTGCAAGATAAGGGCAACATTGTTTTCACTATTGCAAAGACACAGCCTAGCCACGCAGCAGTACTTGGTGGAGATTATATTAAACCTCAGACCTCATATTTCTCCCCACCAAATAATAATAATAATAGTAACAACAACAACAACGATGATGATAACAACAGCAATAACAATCTATGAACAAATTTCTGCATTGACACTTTCAACTCTATAGAATAAATTACACAATGTTGCTCTTGATTCTGATTTTTATGTTATTAACTTCTAAACTTCGGCCAAATCCCTTGAGCTTTGAAGAGAAGTGGAAGAAATCACATTGTCTGATAATTATTGGAAGATAATCACCTGTGCAACATCTTGGCACAGGTGCATGGCTAGAGAAAACATGTTTTCCAGAACTACTCAAAGTGACTTCACACTCTGATATGGGTCAGCAAGAGGGCAATGAGCTGGACCTGAACTTTGTGGAAGGAAGAACTTCATACAAGCAAAAATTGAAATGTTGGTTTGGAATGTGCATGAATGGCCACAAAAAAATGGCCACAAAACATGACAAAGCAGCAACAAGTGGAATGGGAAAAGGTGAGCAGGGGCTCCTCAGACTTCCATTCTCACTTGGCTTGCAGCTAATGTGGCCTTTGCTCCCAGTCTTGCCCTTTCCTCTGTTGTAAACCGACAAGAGAGAGTATCGCAGTAAACAGTAACTATGCAGCAAGGAACCCGCAAACACTTACTAAGTATCCCCTTGGATGATGACCATAAATACAAATCCTATAACTGGGTATTTTACTAACAATAGTGTACAACTTTAACACTTCTGTTGTAGCTTATACAGATGTAACTATGCTTTCAAGGGAACTCTCTGTTCTAAAAAGAGAGTCAATTCATAAAGTGCTTTAAATTGAGCAAAGCATCTCATACAAGATACATATCAATATAGTGCTAGTGCTAAAGTGCTGGTCCCAAACAGGATGACATATTGCACAAAAAATACATAAAGTGCAAATGCGTAAACAGCACCCTTCAACTGTAGATACCCTTAACCCAATTTTTTTGTCAGATTTATCACCAATATTCAGAGTTCATAAGCACCATAAGCACATTCTACATCAGGAAGGAGGCCATGGCCTTTGATGCTTCTGCAACAGAGGAATGACCAGGCCCAGGGTAGCTGTTTCAGAAGAGACAGCAATGGGGAATGCCTTGAAGGGCCAAAGGACTTCCACTATCTGGGAGATGGTCAGCCGGTCTTCTTGCTTGAACTTAACCCCCCTCCAAATGTCACTCTCTGCGAGTCACACCATGAGGAGTGGCCTGCTGCACCACCAGAAGGTGAAGATTAATTATCAAAAAACAAAAGTGATAACTAAAAATATGACTACACAGCAAAAGATGGAATTAATTGGACCGACAGGGTCTCAACTAGAAAAGAAAGTAAAATATCTCAGGATACATTTAACTTCTAAATGTAGCTCGCTAATGAAAGACAATTATATGAAACTCCTACAAGAAATTAAGGGAGCTTTGGAAAGATGGAAAGGACTACAACTTTCGCTGATGGGAAGGATTGCAACCATTAAAATGAATATATTGCCACGTATAATATTTCTTTATCGAACCAACCCTATAGGTATTAACAAATCATTTTTGAGGAATTAAATAAAATTACATCTAAATTTATTTGGCAAGGAAAGAAACCAACTGTACTGCAAACATATTCTAAAATCCCACAATGGGTTTCCCCATTAGAAGCATTTGCACAGCCAAGTGTATTTTCCCCAGATAAGATTATTTGATATAAAGAACTTTTGGATGATAAAGGAGTGTTAAAAGCAAAAGAGGAATTACAGAGACAAGGTATTAACCTAGACTGGTGGTCAAGGGAACAGACTGAATCTTGATACAACAAAGATAAAAAACGGGAGGTTTTTACTTAGAACAAAAGGAATTTGAAAAACTGTTATGTGACTCAGATGAAAAATTGATTAAGAAAATGTACTTATACTTAATGCAAATGAAGGTGAATGAGGGAGTGGAAAAATGTAAAATTTAGGATATAATATTGATTTGGCACAATGGAATAAGATATGGAAAGTGAATGTTAAAATAACTAAAGAGAATTTATATAAGATGTTTTACAGATGGTATCTAACACCGGATAGACTGGCGAAAATGTATAAAAACATGTCAAATAAGTGTTGGAAATGTGGGAAACATACAGGGACATTTTTTCATATGTGGTGGTCCTGTAAAGAGGTGCATAGATTTTGGATAATGGTGCACACATTGTTGCAAACTATTCTACAGACTTCAATTCCCTTCAAACTAGAGACATTTTTGTAAAACTGTATGCCAGATATGAACAAAGAACAGAAGTACTTCACAATTCATGTTGTAACAGCAGCCAGCCTTTTATCAGCATCTTACTGGAAACGTCAAATAATACCTCCGCAAGAAGATTTAATAGCGAAGATAATGGATACTGCGGAAATGGACAAATTAACCAAATTAATGAAAGGACAAATGGAAGAAGACTTTTTGCTTTATGGACTCCCTTCTACAACTGGATTAAAGATAAATATAGAGACTAAAATGTAGTAAGGCAATATTGTAATGAAATATGAGTAACCACAGTCAAATATCTGGTAGGATAGAGTATGAGATATGGAGAACTAGAACGTTAATGTATTGTCGAAGGCTTTCACGGCCGGAGAACGATGGTTGTTGTGGGTTTTCCGGGCTGTATTGCCATGGTCTTGGCATTGTAGTTCCTGACGTTTCGCCAGCAGCTGTGGCTGGCATCTTCAGAGGTGTAGCACCAAAAGACAGAGATCTCTCAGTGTCACAGTGTGGAAAAGATGTTGGCAGGTCATTTGTATCTACTCAGGAGGGGTGGGGTTGAGCTGAGTCATCCTGTAGGAGTTTCCCAGGGTGTGGAATGCTAATGGAGGGAGGCTTCACTGTATCCTGAGGAGGTTCTTTTGCATATGGATTGGTGCTTGATGTGCTAATCTTCTCTGCAGGGCTATTGTCGGGGATAGAATGTTTTGTTAGCCTGGTGTTTTTCAGAACTGGAAACCATGCTCTGTTCATTCTTAAGGTTTCTTCTTTCCTGTTGAAGTTTTGCTTATGCTTGTGAATTTCAATGGCTTCCCTGTGCAGTCTGACAAAGTAGTTGGAAGTGTTGTCCAGTATTTTGGTGTCCTGGAATAAGATACTGTGCCCTGTTTGAGTTACGCTATGTTCAGCCACTGCTGATTTTTCAGGTTGTCCAAGTCTGCAGTGTCTTTCATGTTCTTTTATTCTTGTCTGGATGCTACGCTTTGTGGTCCCGATGTAAACTTGTCCACAGCTGCAGGGTATACGGTATACTCCTGCAGAGGTGAGGGGGTCTCTACCGTCTTTTGCTGATCGTAGCATCTGTTGAATTTTTCGGGTGGGTCTGAATACTGCTTGAAGGTTATGCTTTTTCATAAGCTTTCCCATCTGATCAGTAATTCCTTTGATATATGGCAAAAACACTTTTCCTGTAGGAGACTGTTTTTCCTTGGTTGTTTGATTCATCCTGGGTTTGATTGCTCTTCGGATTTCATTTCTGGAGTAGCCATTTGCCTGAAGTGCGTGGTTTAGATGGTTAATTTCCTCATTGAGAAAGTGCGGCTCACATATCCGTCTTGCACGATCCACTAATGTTTTCATTATGCCTCTTTTCTGTCGGGGGTGGTGATTGGAGTTTTTGTGTAAGTACCGATCAGTGTGAGTTGGTTTCCTGTAGACCTTGTGACCTAACTGAAAGTTTGCTTTGCGGATGACCAAGGTATCCAGGAACGGGAGTTTTCCCTCGATTTCTTTCTCCATTGTGAATTGTATGTTCAGGTGGATGTTGTTGAGATGATTCAAAAACCCCATCAATTCTTCCTCCCCATGGCTCCAAATGATAAATGTATCATCCACAAACCGGAACCATACACTAGGTTCAAAATGTTCCATGTAGAAGTTTGCTATAACTGGGCTGAGTGGGCTCCCCATGGCCACCCCATCCATCTGTTCATAGAATTCGTTGTCCCATTGGAAGTAACTGGTTGTCAGACAATGGTGGAATAAGGCTGTTACATCCTCTGGGAAAATCTGATTAATAAGTGCAATAGTGTCTTTTACTGGAACCTTGGTAAACAGGGATACAACATCAAAACTGACAAGTATGTCTTGTGGATTGAGTTTCAGAGAACTGATTTTGTTGATGAAATCTGCTGAATCTTTGATGTAAGACGAGGTTTTCCCAATGTGGTCCTGCAGGAGATCTGCCAGATGTCTAGCTAATTCATATGTCGGTGAACCAATGGCACTCACAATGGGTCGGAGTGGGACTGAATCCTTATGTATTTTGGGGAGTCCATATAGTCTAGGTGGCTGTGCTTCAGTCTTGCATAGTTTTCTGTGCGTGTCGGGATGTAGTGAGGAATTCTTGATCAGCGCATTTGTTAGCCTGGTGATTTTGCAAGTGGGATCTCGTTTTAGTTTTTTGTAGGTGGAGGGGTCCAGGAGTTCCTTAATCTTCTTTTTGTATTCCTCTGTTTTCATGATCACTGTAGCATTGCCTTTATCAGCTGGTAGAATGATGATGTCTGGATCTGCATTGAGGGTCTTGATGGCATTTCTCTCCTTGTGTGTTATATTGCTGGTGGGAAGCTTTGCCTTTCGTAGAATCCTGGCTGTCTCTCCTCTTATTTCCTCAGCTTCCTCTTCAGATAGATGACGAATGGCAGCTTCTACATTTGCAATGATGTCTTCCACAGGAATTCTGGTGGGGGTGACTGCAAAGTTTCCTCCCTTTGCCAAGATGGAGGTTTCTTCTGGTGAGAGTTGACGGTCTGTCAGATTGATGACAATGCGTGCATTGTCGAGCATTGGGCTTGTCTGTCTTTTTTCCTGTAGTTTGTAGTATTCAGTATTCAGTATTCAGAGCCATGGGGAGGAAGAATTGATGGGGTTTTTGAATCATCTCAACAACATCCACCTGAACATACAATTCACAATGGAGAAAGAAATCGAGGGAAAACTCCCATTCCTGGATACCTTGGTCATCCGCAAAGCAAACTTTCAGTTAGGTCACAAGGTCTACAGGAAACCAACTCACACTGATCGGTACTTACACAAAAACTCCAATCACCACCCCCGACAGAAAAGAGGCATAATGAAAACATTAGTGGATCGTGCAAGACGGATATGTGAGCCGCACTTTCTCAATAAGGAAATTAATCATCTAAACCACGCACTTCAGGCAAATGGCTACTCCAGAAATGAAATCCGAAAAGCAATCAAACCCAGGATGAATCAAACAACCACGGAAAAACAGTCTCCTACAGGAAAAGTGTTTTTGCCATATATCAAAGGAATTACTGATCAGATGGGAAAGCTTATGAAAAAGCATAACCTTCAAGCAGTATTCAGACCCACCCGAAAAATACAACAGATGCTACGATCAGCAAAAGACAGTAGAGACCCCCTCACCTCTGCAGGAGTATACCGTATACCCTGCAGCTGTGGACAAGTTTACATCGGGACCACAAAGTGTAGCATCCAGACAAGAATAAAAGAACATGAAAGACACTGCAGACTTGGACAACCTGAAAAATCAGCAGTGGCTGAACATAGCGTAACTCAAACAGGGCACAGTATCTTATTCCAGGACACCAAAATACTGGACAACACTTCCAACTACTTTGTCAGACTGCACAGGGAAGCCATTGAAATTCACAAGCATAAGCAAAACTTCAACAGGAAAGAAGAAACCTTAAGAATGAACAGAGCATGGTTTCCAGTTCTGAAAAACACCAGGCTAACAAAACATTCTATCCCCGACAATAGCCCTGCAGAGAAGATTAGCACATCAAGCACCAATCCATATGCAAAAGAACCTCCTCAGGATACAGTGAAGCCTCCCTCCATTAGCATTCCACACCCTGGGAAACTCCTACAGGATGACTCAGCTCAACCCCACCCCTCCTGAGTAGATACAAATGACCTACATCTTTTCCACACTGTGACACTGAGAGATCTCTGTCTTTTGGTGCTACACCTCTGAAGATGCCAGCCACAGCTGCTGGCAAAACGTCAGGAACTACAATGCCAAGACCACGGCAATACAGCCCAGAAAACCCACAACAACCATAGAACGTTAATGTAAACAAGCTTAATGATTTTTTTTTGTATCCTTTTTTCTTTCTCTTTTTCTTACTCTTTTTTCCTATTTTCTAACGCTATCTATATGGAAAACTAATAAAATACAAAAAAAGAGAGAGAGAGAGTGGCCTGCTGCTCCACCAAAAGGTCGAGCATGGCATGGGCAGAGTTCCAGCGAGTGACAATGTCAGTGATCAGGTGGTGCTCCAGCACACCTGTCCAGGCCAGCTACTGGCGGAGATGGTTAGTTGCTTTCTCACTGCGCCAGAAGTGACTCATGAGTTGCAGGCATTTCTGGAGGAGACACTGGAACTCATGAGTTGTGAGGACCTCTAGAGGTTCCTCAGAGGAACACAGATCAAGCATGTCCTTTACCATGAAGTGAAGTTTGTGGGCCTCACAGTAAATGTGCTTGAGGCCTACTTCATAGAATCATAGAATAATAGAGTTGGAAGGGGCCATACAGACCATCTAGTCCAACCCCCTGCCCAGTGCAGGATCAGCCTAAAGCATCTCTGACAAGTATTCATCCAGCCTCATCTTGAAAACTGCCAGTGAGGGGGAGCTCACCACCTCCCTAGGCAGCTGATTCCACTTTTGAACTACTCTGACCGTGAAAAAGTTTTTCCTAATATCCAGCTGGTACCTTTGTGCATGTAGTTTTAGCCCATTGCTTCGCGTCCTACCCTCTGCTGCCAACTGGAACAGCTCTTTGTCCTCCTCCAAATGACAGCCTTTCAAATATTTAAAGAGAGCAATCATGTTCCCCCTCAACCTCCTCTTCTCCAAACTAAACATTCCCAAGGCCCTCAGCCTTTCCTCGTAGGGCTCAGTCTCCAGACCCCTGATCATCCTCATCACTCTCCTCTGCACCCTCTCGATTTTGTCCACATCTTTTTGAAGTGAGGCCTCCAGAACTGCACACAATACTCCAGGTGTGGCCTGACCAAGGCAGTATAGAGAGGGGCTATGACCTCCTGTGATTTCGTTGCTACGGCCCCTTTGATACAACCCAGGATTGAATTAGCCTTTTTTGCCACCGCATCACACTGACTGCTCATATTCAGTTTACAGTCCACTCTTACCCCAAGATCCCTTTCACATATACTACTGCCCAGAAGTGTATCCCCCATCCAGTATTTGTGCTTCGCATTTTTGTGGCCCAGATGTAATACTGTGCACTTGTCTTTGTTGAATTGCATCCTATTCACAGCTGCCCACTTCTCCAGAGTATTCAGGTCTTGTTGAATTTTAATTCTATCTTCTTGGGTGTTTGCTACCGCTCCCAATTTGGTATCATCAGCAAATTTAATGAGCAGCCCTTCCACTCCTTCATCCAGATCACTGATAAAAATATTGAAAAGTACCGGGCCCAAAACCGAGCCCTGCGGCACCCCACTGGACACCTCCCTCCAATCTGATGAAATGCTGTTGACCACCACTCTTTGAGTGCGGTCCTCCAACCAGTTCCCTATCCACCGAACTGTCCTATAGTCTACTCCACAGTCTTCCAGTTTGCCCATCAGAATGTCATGGGGGACCTTATCAAAAGCTTTACTGAAATCCAGATAAATCACGTCAACAGAGTTCCCCCGATCCAGTAAGCTGGTCACTCGATCAAAGAAGGAAACCAGGTTGGTCTGGCAGGATCTGTTAGGAACAAAACCATGCTGACTTCCCTGGATCACTGAGCGGTCCTTCAGATGCTTACAGATTGATCCCTTTAAAATCTGTTCTAATATCTTCCCAGCAACAGACGTCAGACTGACCGGCCGGTGCCGCTGCTGCCTTGATGTTTGCACCACCACCGTCACGTTATCACATCATCACCATGTGTCTCATGAGGACATCCCTGCCTGCCCACTCCAGTAATTGACTCTTGATGGCACCAGGATCTTGTCCACTATGAGCACCTCGTTGAGAACCTCAACCTTGCAGTAGCCATCCCAGAGGTCCCACCAACCCTGGTTATCCCACCCCCACTATCAAGGTCTTTGGGTTGCCACCAGTGTGCAGTCAGCGAGAGGTACACATGCGGCAACCGAGAGCAGGTCTAGATGTCCAATGTGAAGCACACAAATCTCCAAGAAGCCCTGGCAGCTCTTCGTCACAAACATGTTTTTCTCTTGCTGTCCCCAGAATGGAAGATATTCTGATGTTACATTAGCAATCCTTCCCCCATAGTTATGAAAATCATGGTGATTTCTGATTTTTATCAAGGGATTTCTTCAGAGAGAACCTTCAAAAACAATGACGCCATCATCAGAATCAAAAGCAAAACACAGCCACTTCTTCTGGTGCATAAATGCCTCCTGTGATGGCAAGAATCTGGGTAGGGATTTCCAGCAGGAGCCAATGGTGCCTGTGTTTGCTTGAATATCCCCCCTTTCAGATCTTTAGCCTCAGCTCTAATGCTGGAGTCTTGGCTGCCTTGATTTTGGAAGGGGGCTTGGCTTCTCCTAACTAGCTGGGCCCGGAGTTGAGGGGCAGACACAAAAGAGGGATCTGCAGGGGCCAGATCCAGAATGCTGGTGCTGGTTCTGGTAGCATTGTTGGCACCGCTACTGCCCCACAATTATTTCTGTGGGATGCTGAAATCAAAATGCCCGTTGAACTTGATCAAGGATATCGATGAACCACGGGATTATTTCGGGCCAGGAGACCTCCTTATTGGTGGGATCCTGTCTCTGAAGATGACTTATCTGCATAATTTCACCTTTGAGGAGCCTCCCTTTACCAGAATTCAAGTGTAAGTAATTTAAGAATTTGGTTTGAATGCATCTCAGCTTGATTAATGTTTCACAGGGTCTCATCGCTCCTTTCCTCGGTTGATTACTCTCTGTATTAGGTGCTTATTTTTTGTTTTGGAGACTATCCGAGGGCAGTAAGAGCTCCAAAAGAACCAGAAAAGGGGGAGAGGTTTTATCTCCATTTATTCTTTTACATATGGACTGGCATGTTTGTCTGATGTTGAGAGTGGAAGAGCATTACTGGCACTTGATGGCTTATGGATTGTTGGAAGGTGAAGAAGTGAATGAACCTGAGATGGTGTGGCTGATATTGTTAGGTCCCGTGATTGTGTTGTTAGACTCAATATGAGGAGAGACCTGGCATCTTGGTTTAGTGCAGGCCCTGGTCTCAAAGTCTGTATTTGTGTTGGGAACTACATTATTGTCTTTAAAGTTAGGGGGCTGTTTGTAGGCAAGAAGAGGTTTGCCTCCCAACAGAAGAGAAACAGGTCAGTCCCTACGTAAATGCATAAATGGATATAAATAAAATAAATGCATAAATGGATATATGGTCAGAGTAGTTCAGAGGTGGCATCAGATGCCTAGGGAGGTGGTGAGCTCCCCTTCACTGACAGTTTTCAAGAAG
Organism: Eublepharis macularius; assembly: GCF_028583425.1. Lineage (NCBI taxonomy): Eukaryota > Metazoa > Chordata > Lepidosauria > Squamata > Eublepharidae > Eublepharis > Eublepharis macularius. The sequence goes on from NC_072793.1 coordinate 175,500,623, forward strand.
AGACTGGATGAATATTTGTTTTAGGCTTATCCTGCATTGGACAGAGGGTTGGACTAGAAGGTCTGTATGGCCCCTTCCAACTCTGTGATTCTGTGAAATCTGTCATTAAAAATCACAACACTCAAAAGCCAGTGGGAGAACACTTTAGGCTTCCAGGACACTCCATTGCTGACCTAAGAGTGGCGGCAGAAGTAATTTGTGGTGATGATGTAATCTGATTCTACTTGATTTGGCTTTCATAGGCTCTCACCATTTCTTTTTTTTTTAAATAAATTTTTATTGGATGGGATAACATACATTCTACCAATCATTTTACAAAACATTTCCCCCATATATTAATATATGTAGCCCACCCCCTCCCCCTCCCCCTCCCCCCTTTCCATGTTGACTCCCAACAGCACTATGACACCTTTATTTCTCATCATTAACTCTATGTTACTTTCATTTGTCCCTATAATTAAAGGCAAAATCCTAACTTACTCTTTATCATCACATTTCTGTAATTATCAATAGACTACTCTTATTCTATCAGATCCCCCTTAATTCCATGTAAATTTATTTTTTAAGTTTCCCTCATTCTATAGAAAGTTTCACCTAAGTTTCTTCTTTTAACTTCCTTATCCATCTATTCATTTCCACCATATACAACAGTTTAAATCCAATCATCAACCTATTACAATTTGTTTCTTTAACCAATTACATATACCTTTACATTTTACTTTAACTTCAATCCCTAAGCTAGCGCTTCTAACTTAGAGCCAGCAACTTATTCCTTCAAAAAATTCCATCTGTAGTTTCTGTGTCTTTTACAAATAAATTTTACTTTTACATTTTCCCAGTCCATAAAAAAAAAATTCTCCTTATTTTCTTATCAATTAGTTCATTTAACTTTGCATTTAACATTTTCCAATTTGTTCATTTATCTTACATTATTAATTTGTTCCTTTAACTTTACATTTTGACCATAAATTCATCCCCTATAAAACTCTTGTAGCTTTAAGCTAAGAGCTTAGTCCTTTAAGTAATTCCCACTTGTAATTTGAATCTTGTACTTGTATCTCTTTTCCAGGTTTTCTCTTTCACTCGAACAATATTATCTCTTGGTAAATTCTTCTGTTGTACATAACTGGAGTTGATTCTGTATTTCATATTTGTTGTTGACTCTTCTGATTGCTTCTTTAAAAGTTCTGCCAGAACTTCAATCATTTGTTCCTGCACCTTTTGCATTATTTCTCCCAGCATATCGCAATTTCCCTGCTTAATGCCTGTAGCTTTGTACTCAATTTCTGCCACACGATCTTGAAATACTTGTTCTTCAACTTTAAAACTCACTGTCAAATCGGTGGTTTTTTGCTCCTTCTCTTGAGCTATCTGCTTTGTTACTTGTAGCTCATTCTTCACCTGCTCCTCTGCTTTTAGTACATCCTTTATGTTTTTAATCATTCTTTCTTCCATTTTCTGCATAGATTGGCTCACTCCTTCATAGCCCTCTGTAACTTTTTTCCCCAGCGATTCTAAAGCCGTTCCTATAGCAACCTGCCATTCCTGCCATTCCTTCTCTTCTTTCTTCATGCTTCTACACGAGATTCTTCCCCGCCCCAGATATCCTTTTTATCTTTTATTTTGAAAACTCAGACTACTTTAATTTCACCAGATATCGAGCAGAAAGTCTCTATGGTAGCTTGCTTCATCCTTTTCCTTAACTGAATGGTGGGTATCCACTTCCTTTTGTCCTCTCGGTGCAGTATCTCGCGTTTTTTTCCTTGTTTTCCTTCCGGGGTCTTCTCTGCTGTTTCCACTTCATTCTTGCTCTCCAGATTAAGCCTCTCTAGACAGTGTCACTCGTTGTTCTCCTTGCATTCTAGCCTCTCGCGATGTTTGCTCCACAGCTTCTCCACCTCCTCCCCTTTTCTCACTGCTGGTTATCTCTCCCCAAATCGCAGGTATGCATAAACAAAAATTATTTTCACTTCTTTTATGCTTTATAGTCTACCGAAATTCAATTTTTCCTTCAAGATGCCTTGCTCCTTTCTTGTTCTATCAGCTCAGTTCACAATTTTAACTTTTGATTAAGTTTCTCTTCTCATTTTAAGTCCGAAAGCAAGATAAAGATCTTTTACCTCAATTTGTTCCGTTTGGGTCTTTCATGCTGTTTCTTTCGTTTCCAATTGGCCAAATCTGGTTCTGAAGCTTGGTTTCTGGCGACCTTATGTCAAACAAATGACTCAAAGAGTACTGCAGAGATTTTAGCTCGCCCTTCTCCAAGGGGACCTCAAGGCGGTGAGGAAAATCCTATGTCCAGGACCTCCCCCGCCGCCGAGATCACTCACTCTCCAGGACTCGTAGCATTCAAGCTCCTCTTCTACCGGTAGAGGAGTGGCAGCAGGTGATCTAAGCACCTGCCCTGCCCAAAACAGTCACTCTTGATGGTCCAGTTCCCTAGACCATGTCAGATCGCCATTAGCCAAACTGGAAGTCCATAGGCTTTCACCATTTCTGTCCCAGGAAAATCACTGATTCTTTGATGTCTGTATTTTATGTTTTGGAGAATATTCTGCAATTGTGTGAGCAGCAAGACACCACCTTGCAAGCAATAATTTCATTTTCTTCAGCCTGCTGAGGTTCCTATTGAACTATTGAAGATAACAATAGCTTATATATTTTGAATTTGGAAGTAGCGAGTTCACCTTGGCAGTGCTGGAGGTGTATCTCCCCTGAAATGTTTTCTAAATAGCATAGAGCTGCTCTCTTTGTATGAAGTTCTTCCCTTCAGAAAAGGATTTACAATGTGTACAGTTCTATGAATAGAATCCAGATTTTTTTTCCTGAAAAAGAAGCAACGGATTGGCTTGATAATTTCAATGAATAGAAGATGAAAATGTATCTCCTTCCCTTGGCAGTGCTGCACCCACACAATATGCCGTCATCTTGTCCTTCCTGCTCGCCATTCGGGAGATCAATCAGAATCCCAGGATCTTGCCCAACATCTCTCTGGGCTACGACATTTACGACAACTACTTCGATGCAAGGCTGACTTACGATGGAGCGTTAGACCTGCTCTTCTTGGGGAAGGAGAATATTCCAAACTATCACTGTGGAGGTCAGAAGACCCCGTTGGCTGTTCTTGAACGGTCTGAGTCTCAAATCCCCATCCGGATCTCCGACATGCTGGGCATCTACAAAATCCCACTGGTATGAAGAGGGAATGGGGGGAGTTATCCTAGCTTTATTTGGGACAAAATCTTAAGACTTACAAACCTTAATCAAGTTCCTGCTATGTACTAGTGCTCTTGAATTCCTTAAATTCTGGGCTTCCGCTGCAATGGTGCTGGGCATCCATTTTTTATGCAGGAAGGAAATAGTGGAGAGCTTAGAGAGAGCTTAGAGAACTTTTGCTTCTTCTTCTGTGAAGAAATGTTTCTTTTGCTCCTGTGTCCAACAGCGCGGGCTGGGTTTTGGTACACTTCAAAACCATTGGTTCACTAGAGAATATGAGGTTGCACGTGTCCACCATTTTCTGAGACACAGTTGGGTGATCTCTTTGGAAGGAAAGATGCTGGTCCTGACCTATCTATCTCTTTGGTTTTCTATAGTCCCCCTCTGTAGTCCAAGGCTAAGAGTACAACTACATGAGAAGCAGGGGCACACATCAAATCTTGCAAGGTTTTCTGGGAAGTGTAGTTTTTAAAAAACTCCAGCTGCTTGATGTGATTCTCTGCTGAGCCAAACTGTAACGGGAGGGTCTCTCTCTCTGTCAGTCTCTGTGTGTGTGTGTGTGTGTGTGTGTGTGTGTGTGTGTGTGTGTGTGTGTGTGTGTGTGTGTCTGTCTGTCTGTCTGTCTGTCTGTCTGTCTGTCTGTCTGTCTGTCTGTCTGTCTGTCTGTCTGTCTGTCTCAAAAATCCTCGAGGAACTTGGGATGGACAGGGGCAATGTAACAGGAGGTAGGGAAAAAGTTGAGTTTTTTTGCTTGTGAGAGAGAATCCCAGTTCCTCCTATTGTTTTGCTCCCAGCAGGGCACCTCTGATTTTCTCTTGCATGTGGCTTTTCCCCTGTTGTCTCCTGTTACATCCCCACCCAACCGTCTCCAAGCTCCAGAAGGATTTTGAAAAAGAAAATCTCTCTAGTCAAGCAGCCTGATTCAGGTATAGATGTGCACTTAAGAAGCCCTTAGTATCTAGTTAGCTTTCCTATATCAAATCACTTAACTCCTGGCAAGAGGTACACCACAGATAATCTCTTAGTTTTTTTTACCAGGTATTGTATATAAGTAATACAATTATGGAGTCTCTGCTTCCATTATAAGCCTTTATTATTACAACAGAATTATTCAGCATTCTTAGTATCTACTCAAGAAACAGAAAATTATATCACCCATTATATCTACATAAATAGAGCCAGTTTGGTGTAGTGGTTGTCACCTACGTGCTATGTCAGACTGCATTGTGGCTAATGAATCACACCAGACACTAGTTTGGGTTAGAAATGGCCACAACTTATTGATTACAGCTGGATGGAGCATTGGCCTGGCATCTGGGCATGGATCCTCGTTGGCATTGGAGGGTGGGCTGCTGACCGATGCATCACCCACCAGCCTCCCGCTGGCACCTCGGCACACGTTGTTCCATCGCCGGCTCTGCCTGGTGACCCTTGCTTCCAGATCCATCAGGGTGAGCAGTCCCGAAGGCCCACTCAGCCTGTTGGGATCCGGCCCAATGTCTCAAAACCGCCAACCCATAAAGTTGTGACAGTACCCCCCCAATAGTCCTTAAGCAGCAGAGGGTTGGAGGGTGACAAGCTGCTCCTGTGGATGCTCGGGTGTAATGGCACTGACCATGTGGCTGGACCAGGATGGACACTCCACCTCCTTCAGGTAACCCAACCTCCACTGCGTCTTGCACCCAGTGCCAACCCCAGCTAACTGGTAAGTCATCAGCTTCCTTTTACGAGTGGCACGATTCTAATCTGGAGAACCAAGTTTGATCACCCACTCCTCCGCTTGAAGCCAGTTGGGTGACCTTGGGTCAGTCACAGGTCTTCCAGGGCTCTCTCAGCCTCACCCACCTCACTGAGTGATTGTCGTGAGGATTATAACACACTTTGTAAATCATTCTGTGTGTGGCATTAAGTTGTCCTGAAGAGCAGCATATAAATTGAATGTTATCATTATCATCATCATCATCATCATCATCATCATCATCAAAGGAGTGTGATTACATGGACCCCTGAAAAAAACTTACCCCCAAATAAAAATGTTACAGGCTAGGGAGCCCCTTCTAAGAAGAAGCTCTCTATCAGTTTTGTTGGTCATATTTATAATGTTTCAGAACCTTAACAATAGTCCTTTGTGGTTGTCTAGTTAAAGGATTGGACTAGCCCTGTTTCTCTGCATAAGGGAGGCTTCTATGAACTTCTTTGTTGCATCCAGCAACACGACAATAACATAAGGCACATCAGAAAAATTAGGGGAGTGGGACTTCAGGTTTGGATTAATGGAGATCTGATGCAGCCTACAACCTGGGCTGACCGAGCCACTTTTTTTATTGGAAAGCGGGGCACTCCAACACCCGTTTCCACCCCAACTTCAGGGAGAAGTGGGGCTTGAATGCTATGCACCCCCGAGAGAGCGTGATCTCGGTGAAGGAGGGGGTTCTGAATCAAGGACTCCCACCATCACCTTGAGGTCCCCTCGGAGAAGGGCAAGCTACTATCGCTGCAGTGCCTCCGGAGTCATTAAACTGGCATAAGATCCTCATAACCAAGCTTCAGCAACAGCTTTTATCAAAGAATTGGCAAAGGAAACAGCACAGACAGCCTGCAGAATCGGCAAAGGTAAAGATCGTTATCACACTTTTTAAAAACGGAAAGGCAGCAAGAAGACCAAGGGAAATAAATTAATGGACAGAATATAAAGCGATAAGTGCTTAGTAAAAGGACTGAGATAAAATTGGAGATGCTGGAGAAATAAATAAGGACTAAAAATACTAAAAGAAACTTTGTTTATACTTACTGTGGTTAGAATTGAGATAACCAGCATGAGAAAGTGGAGGGGGACTAGAGAAACATCGCGAGAAGGGAAGTTAACAACGGAGCAGACAACTGGATTCCTAGAAAGGACAGTAAATTGAAAGGGAAAAGGAGCAACGTGAAATGTTGCACTCGGAAGCAAAACAACTATACTACTGGAGGAGCCACGAAAACAACAGGAACAGGAAGTGCGCCATCTTAAGTAAGGTACGAAGTAAAGCCAGAAACCATAGAGACGCTGCAAAACAACCATAGAGAAAAAATGCCCGGCATTTTGGATTTTAAAAGGACTTTTTTATTTTATATTTTGTAAAGAACATTAAGAGAAGGTAATCTTTAACGATTCAACATGGATTTAAGAAAAAGGGCAGATACATGGGGAGGCTCAAAACTGAGTCCCACGATGGCAGGAAAAAGAGGAGCAGACAAGGAATGGCAAACTTCGATAGACACAGCGATTGAAGGACTGGGGAAAAAAGTGGTGGAGAATCATAAAGAATTGCTACAGAAGATGCAAGAAATGTTGGCAAAGGACTTTAAAGAGATGAGAGATGCTATTCAAGCTGATGTAGCTGCCATAGCAAACCAAGGGAATCCACCCGGATAGTAATCAACTGTAACAGACAATTCCGGGAATATTAGATTATCAATTCTTTATATTCAGTGCAAAGGTGCAAAGTGCAATTATATAAATATACAAATTGATAAATATACAATAAATACAAAAAGAGTATCTGATTTCTCTGTCCCAACGTGCAATAAATATGTTAAAAATTACTTATTTTTTGTCCAAATCATTATGGAGAAGGTTTTTAGGGATCAATGTCCATAAACTGTATATGATGGAAGCTTAGCAGCATGTAAAGTTGTAAATGGAGAGTCCTGATGTAGATGCTGGGTGACTCCAGTCCAAACTGTAAATTGTTCCAAAAGTGCCAACGGGATTATGCGTGCATATTTATACAATTCCCGTTTCGTATATTACATACTTCTTCCTGGGCACGATTAAACATGGACTGTAGACAAGAGTATAACATAATCAAATTAACTTTAACATCCATTAAAATCCATTAAAAGTTCAATTAAAAATTCAATTTCTCATATATTTATCTATGTTTACTTCATCCACTCACCGGTCCCCGATATACTGGTGACTCAAATATTGCTGCTTATACCTTCTTTTCCAAACTTCAATACATTACACGCATGGATCAACAGACAGACAGAAATCATACAGAGGAAAGGCTCCCTTAATCACAAACGCTGGAGTGGATAATTGGCTACTCCAGAAATGAAATGAAATCCAAAGAGCAATCAAACCCAGGATGAATCAAACAACCAAGGAAAAACAGTCTCCTACAGGAAAAGTGTTTTTGCCATGTATCAAAGGAATTACTGATCAGATGGGAAAGCTTATGAAAAAGCATAACCTTCAAGCAGTATTCAGACCCACCCGAAAAATACAACAGATGCTACGATCAGCAAAAGACAGTAGAGACCCCCTCACCTCTGCAGGAGTATACCGTATACCCTGCAGCTGTGGACAAGTTTACATCGGGACCACAAAGCGTAGCATCCAGACAAGAATAAAAGAACATGAAAGACACTGCAGACTTGGCCATCCGGAAAAATCAGCAGTGGCTGAACATAGCCTAACTCAAACAGGGCACAGTATCTTATTCCAGGACACCAAAATACTGGACAACACTTCCAACTACTTTGTCAGACTGCACAGGGAAGCCATTGAAATTCACAAGCATAAGCAAAACTTCAACAGGAAAGAAGAAACCTTAAGAATGAACAGAGCATGGTTTACAGTTCTGAAAAACACCAGGCTAACAAAACACTCTATACTCGACAATAGCCCTGCAGAGAAGATTAGCACATCAAGCACCAATCCATATGCAAAAGAACCTCCTCAGGATACAGTGAGGCCTCCCGCCATTAGCATTCCATACCCTGGGAAACTCTTACAGGATGACTCAGCTCAACCCCACCCCTCCTGAGTAGATACAAATGACCTGCCAACATCTTTTCCACACTGTGACACTGAGAGATCTCTGTCTTTTGGTGCTACACCTCTGAAGATGCCAGCCACAGCTGCTGGCGAAACGTCAGGAACTACAATGCCAAGACCACGGCAATACAGCCCGGAAAACCCACAACAACCATCGTTCTCCGGCCGTGAAAGCCTTCGACAATACATGTTATTATTATCTTTACATTTAGAAGAGGTTAATAGAAAGCATAAGACATTGTTATATTATATGTTAGTAGCAGCAAGAATTTTATATGCTTAATTCTGGAAAAAAGAAGAAATACCGAATGTTGAAGAATGGACAAGAAAACTGCTGTACATGGCCGAAATGGACAAAATAACTAGAAATTTGAATAAGCAAGATCCAGAAACTTATTTGAAGGACTGGAAGAAACTTAAGAAATATTTGGAAAAGAAATGCGATGTTAAAGGACAATTGTGGTCTTTGGAGGGATTTTAAATTTTATATAAAAAGATTTTAACGGAAAAAAATATATATTAAGATCTTTACCATGGTAAAAGTAACAGCAATATAGTGTAATAATAATATCAATGAATAAACAGGGGGTTCGAGTGTTGTTGGAAGTCAACAAAGAAAAGGAGGAGGGGAGGGGGTGGGGTATATATCTAAGTAGAAGGGTTAATTTGGATAAGTTTAATGTATTGATCAATTATTGTATATTGCCTCATCCAATAAAAATTATTTTTTAAAAAAAAGAAAAGAAAAATTAGGGGGGCAATTTTTCTTCCATGGAAGCAAAGACTGCCAGACCCCTCACTCTGGTGGGATATTTCTCACCAAAAGCTATGGTCCTCTGATGCTAATAGGATGATAGGGGAATGTGGTATGTGTGTGAGAGATTGGAAAAATGCACACAAATGACACTTCTGGCCCCAAACTCTATGGTTAAACACTAGAGAGGTTTTTCCCCTTACAAGTAACTCATATTAGAAGAACCTTTAACATCAATCCAGGAGCTCCTGCAATAAATTAAGGAATATGGTGCCTTGGCAGGCCTAAAAATAAACACTCAAAAGACAAAGCCCATTACAAAAAACATGCAGAAACAGCAGATGGAAGAACTAACCCCAAAATCCCAGCTTGTAATTGAAAAGAGGATAAAATACCTAGGAATCCGGATGACTAATAGATGTAGTTCTCTGTATGATGATAATTATATGATATCAATAAAAGCAATTTTAAAAGGTCTGAGAAGATGGAAAGACCTGCAGATATCATTGCTGGGAAGAATTGTGGTGATAAAAATGAATGTTCTACCAAGAGTTCTATTCTTGTTCCAAAGCATACCAGTAGGGCTACCCCAAGCTTTTTTCAAGGAACTTAACCAGGCTGTACAGTCTTTTATTTGGCAGAATAAAAGATCACGAATTAAACTGAAAGCGTTACAAGACACAGGAAAAAGCAGGTTTTCCTCTACCGGATTGGGGGTTATACTATAAGGCCTGTGTGTTGACTTGGTTGAGAGAATGGATTAGCCTGGAAAATGAAAGACTTTTAAATCTGTTTTTTAAAATAAATTTTTATTGGGTGAGTTGACATACAAATTAAGTAATATGCATTTCCCCCCATATATTCTTGTTTCCCCCACCCACACCCTCCCCCCTTTTCTTGTTAGACTTCCAACAGTTTTCCAACCCCTTGTCTATATATATATATATATATATATATATATATATATAATTTTAAGCTGTTTCCTAATATCTAAAATACCATGGAAGGACGTGACTTATTGATGGGCTGGCATGCATTTCTCTGGTATAAAAAATGGGAATACCATAAATACTTTAAAAATCATTGGATAAGGAAAGCAGTAGTGATGGTTTAGGAAAGAATAAGACTTGTCTTTTATGAGAAAATCCCTTTGTGGGTCTCCCCAATCGAAGCATTTACACAACCTAACTTGAAAAAAGAGGCGAAAGCCCCTACCTACAAGGTACTGTTGAAACCCGGTGGTCTATTTAAAAACCCCCAAAGAAATGAGAGAGTTAGACATTGAGTTAGGATGGTAGGGCCAGGCACAATTGGAATCTAGATATAAAAAAGACAAGGTAATGGGATTTTACGAAAAGGATCAGAATATTGATATGATAATGTGTGGTGCCAATGTTAAAATAATAAAGAAATTATATAGTATGCTTTTAAATGCAAAATTACAGGGGGAGGAAGTTAAAGATACCATGATAAAATGGGCAGAGAACGTGGGACACACAATTGACTTAGAGCAATGGTCGCAAATGTGGAAGGGCAATTTAAGGACGACAAAAGCAGCCTCTTTGAAAGAAAATATAAAATGTTTTATAGATGGCATCTAACTCCTATTAGGATAGCCAAAATGTCTTTAAATATGTCAAATAAATGCTGGAAATGTGAGAGTAACCCAGGTTCATATTATCATATGTGGTGGACATGTAAAAAAGCAGCAGAGTTCTAGAAGATGGTCCACAAAACGACTCAACAGATACTTAAGATTTCATTGCTTTTGAAACCAGAACTCTTTTTATTAAACCACATGGTGGTTCCAGTTAATAAAAACCAAAAACATTTGATTTTGAATATAATCACAACAGACAGGATATTATATGCGAAACTTTGGAAAACGACAGCCATCCCAACGCAAGAAAATCTGATTGAAAGGATTCTTGAGACAGCTGAAATGGATAAATTGTCGAGTTTATTGAAAGAGATGGACAATACAATATATAATGACATTTGGGATTCATTTTATAGCTGGATACAGAGGAAATCTGAAGAAACCTAGCTCTTAGTTAGGAAGAAGACTTTTATGGGTATTATTTAAAATGAATGGAAAAATTTGCAAATAAGTGGCTGATCTGCAGAACAGATGTTTATGACAAGAGATAGATTGAATGGTGCAATGTATTAGAGTGATATAACATGAACTTCTTTTCCCCATCCCTCTTTATTCTGTATTCCCCTTTTCTTAGTAAAAAAAAAAAAAACTATTATATATATTAAAAAAAAAACAAAGTAACTCAGCAAGGAGATTCGAATGCTCTCTTTGGTGTGTTCACCTGAAAATCCATTGACTTGAAATAATATCTGTCCTTTTCTGATAGAAACACTGACCACTTTGCTGTGGCTGGAATTTGAAATGATCTTTTTAGTTGAAATTAACCTTTTTAGTTGGAGTTTTATTTCCTCTGAGTCTGATCCAGCCTTTTGGCATTTGTACTGAGGGTCGGAATTCAGGGGTTGGGGAGAGCATTCCTGTCCTCTTTTCCTATGTTCTAGGGCATCATGAGGCACTAAGCAACTATAGCGGTTCTGGTCATAACATTACTGCAAGACCAGAGCCTAAGATGCCACGACCAGAAGAAGGAAGACCCCAGTCAGAACCAGTGTCTTACTTTGTAAGGTATCCAGGATTATATAGTGTTACCTCAGAGATTTCTCTATTGCATTAGCTGTTTTAGATGTAGAACCAATTTATCCTGAGCATCGATATGATCAGTCGTGTTTTGTGAGCAAACTTGGGTATACCTACACAGAGAAAGGTGACCCAAAGACCTTAAACAAATATCTAGATTGAGGATGTGGTTTTCTGAAGGCTTCATTCCTGATTCTGGACAACCTTCTCCAAATTCACATGGACCCTTTAGACTGTGCAAAATGTAAGCACAGATGCACTCATTCCATGCTCTCAATAATAAACCAAATCATCCTCGCGTTACATGAACTACCTTCCATCACAATGATTGGGACTTTGCTCCAATCTCTTCCTTTCTTCCTAGGTCAGTTATGGGTTTGTTTCCCATGTTCTTCATGATCCAGCTCAGTTCCCTTTTCTCCACCGGATGGTTCCAAAAGAGGAACAACAATACCTGGGGATTGTCAAACTGCTCCTGCACTTCCAGTGGACGTGGATCGGTGTCATTGCACCAGATACCGAGAATGGAGAACAATTCATGAAAATCTTCCCAACACTGGTCAGAAAGAGTGGCATTTGTGTTGCTTTCTCACTGAGCCTCCAAATATCAGCCCTTTCAAAAGATATGGTATATACATTCCTGTCCTCTGCTGCGTTTCTCTTGTGGAGAAAAGTACATGTGTTTGTTTATTTTGGCGAGCCGCATTTTTTTTCCATTATACCATACAGTATACACAGAGGAGCTGAAGAGCGGATCAAGCCCCCTGTGGGAAAAGTCTGGATCACAACAGCTTTGTGGGACCTTACCTTCTACTTGTTGGATGCACTTCAATATTCTCATCACATGCATGGATTTTTTTCTTTCTCCATGCAGAAAAACAAAAAGATAAAATTGAACATGAATATGGTACATGAAATAGTGCAGTTTGCAGTGAAAGCATTTCATTGTTTCTATTCAAAGCCTTTGTTGTCTGTGAAAGGCCAAGTAAGATGTACAGAGAGAGCAAACCAGAAGACCCTTTCCCAGGATATGATGGAAACTATCCAGTCTCTAGACAGCTACAGCACTTTCAACGCCATCCTCACTGTGGCGCGGGCTTTACATGCTGCATATTCATCTGGATCCAAGCAGATGTTAGCAAAGGACAGCGTAGCCCACCGGAGGGTACAGCCATGGCAGGTATTCCTTTCCCTTTTTGCACAGCTTGATGAATAATAATGAATAATGTGCCATCAAGTTGTACCCGACTCCTGGTGACCCCTTCCATGGGGTGTTCAAGGCGAGAGATGAGCAGAGAGGGTTTGTCCTTCGCTCACCGTACTTAGTAACCTCCTTGGTGGTCTCCCATCCACTTCTGACAATTGCCAACAGTGCGTCACTTCCAATCTCTGATGAGGCTCAGCTAAACAGCTTATTTGAACATTCATGTTTATTTAATTTTATTAGCTGGCATTGTGATGTTGATATGGTCCCAGATGCAGCTTTGTCTCCCAGGACAGATCTCATTCCCTAAAAAGTTTCTTTCTTTCCAGGGATTCTGCCCTTTCCCCAGCAGCCCCACGGATGCAGAGTCCCTCTAACTTCTGTTGCTGGGAAGATATTAGAACAGATTTTAAAGGGATCAATCTGTAAGCATCTGAAGGACTGCTCAGTGATCCGGGGAAGTCAGCATGGTTTTGTCCCTAACAGATCTTGCCAGACCAACCTGGTTTCCTTCTTTGATCGAGTCACCAGCTTACTGGATCGGGGGAACTCTGTTGACGTGATTTATCTGGATTTCAGTAAAGCTTTTGATAAGGTCCCTCATGACATTCAGATGGGCAAACTGGAAGACTGTGGAGTGGACTATAGGACAGTTCGGTGGATAGGGAACTGGTTGGAGGACCGCACTCAAAGAGTAGTGGTCAAGGGCATTTCATCAGATTGGAGGGTGGTGTCCAGTGGGGTGCCGCAGGGCTCAGTTTTGGGCCCGGTACTTTTCAATATTTTTATCAATGATCTGGATGAAGGAGTGGAAGGGCTGCTCATTAAATTAGCTGATGATACCAAATTGGGAGCGGTAGCAAACACCCAAGATAGAATTAAAATTCAACAAGACCTGAATACTCTGGAGAAGTGGGCAGCTGTGAATAGGATGCAATTCAACAAAGACAACTGCACAGTATTACATCTGGGCCACAAAAATGGGAAGTACCAATACTGGATGGGGGATACACTTCTGGGCAGTAGTATATGTGAAAGGGATCTTGGGGTAAGAGTGGACTGTAAACTAAATATGAGCAGTCAGTGTGATGCGGTGGCAAAAAAGGCTAATTCAATCTTGGATTGTATGAAAGGGGCCATAGCATCAAAATTGCAGGAGGTCATAGCCCCTCTCTATACTGCCTTGGTCAGGCCACACCTGGAGTGTTGTGTGCAGTTCTGGAGGCCTCACTTCAAAAAGGATGTGGACAAAATCGAGAGGGTGCAGAGGAGAGCAATGAGAATGATCAGGGGTCTTGAGACTGAGCCTTATGAGGAAAGGCTGAGGGCCTTGGAAATGTTTAGTTTGGAGAAGAGGAGGTTGAGGGGGGACATGATTGCTTTCTTTAAATATTTGAAAGGCTGTCATTTGGAGGAGGGCAAGGAGCTGTTCCAGTTGGAAGCAGAGGGTAGGACCCGAAGCAATGGGCTTAAATTACATGCACAAAGGTACTGGCTGGATACTAGGAAAAACTTTTTCACGGTCAGAGTAGTTCAAAAGTGGAATCAGCTGCCTAGGGAGGCGGTGAGCTCCCCTTCACTGGCAGTTTTCAAGAAGAGGCTGGATGAATACTTGTCAGAGATGCTTTAGGCTGATCCTGTACTGGGCATGGAGTTGGACTAGATGGTCTGTACGGCCCCTTCCAACTCTATGATTCTACTGCATGGATAACCTGTCCCTGCCGTTGCACTGAGCTGCCTCTGCAAAGTCCCTCCTTTGTCTGGAGGAGCTAATGGTGCCATGAATGCTACCAGCTGTACATCCCTTCCAGCTCAGAAACATTCTTTACTGCTAGGCAGATGTCTGGCAGGCAGGCTGGGACTCATGCTGGTTGGTTCATCAGGCAGGAAATCCAAAGAGCACATGGTCCTTTGATGGTGCACCAAATCTGCAACCTGCTTCATTTCAGTAGTAACACAGAGGGTCCCAGTTCCACTGCAGGTATTACCAAGCAGAGAAAGCACTATTTCATTTGTAGGAAGTCAGTAAGCACAAGCATTCAGTGCATGTCCCGGCACCCAGAGGTTCAAATTGACCATGTCAGCCCAGGCTGTTTTAGCCACAAAGTCAGCATGGGGGAGAAGGTAGGAATTCCTCCTTTTCCTTCACAGCTGTTCCAATCTAAATCTTGCCCTCTTGCACATTTACTCATGCATTGCCACATGGAACTACCAAGCACAATGTAGCCACAAGTCCCTAGGGTGAAATTCTGCCACAGAAAAAACCCCACCACCATGTTTAGATTTCCACCACTGCTGATGTTCACTGTAGGACAAAAAGTGGGTGACAGAGTTTGATCTGGAAGTGATATAACTTTTTGGTTACAATCTAGGAATCCCCCAGTCTTGATGGGTTTTTCCATGGGAAGGTTCCTAGAGCATGTTCTGGAAGTGATGTCATTAAGGTGTTAGAGTGAGCTTTCCCATAATAATAATAAATAACAACAACAAGAAGAAGAATTCATGGGAAGATGTATTGTCGAAGGCTTTCACGGCCGGAGAACGAAGGTTGTTGGGGGTTTTCCGGGCTGTATTGCCGTGGTCTTGGCATTGTAGTTCCTGACGTTTCGCCAGCAGCTGTGGCTGGCATCTTCAGAGGTGTAGCACCAAAAGACAGAGATCTCTCAGTGTCACAGTGTGGAAAAGATGTAGGTCTACTCAGGAGGGGTGGGGTTGAGCTGAGTCATCCTGTAAGAGTTTCCCAGGGTGTGGAATGCTAATGGCGGGAGGCTTCACTGAATCCTGAGGAGGTTCTTTTGCATATGGATTGGTGCTTGATGTGCTAATCTTCTCTGCAGGGCTATTTTCGGGTGTGGAGTGTTTTGTTGGCCTGGTGTTTTTCAGAACTGGAGCCCATGCTCTGTTCATTCTTAAGGTTTCTTCTTTCCTGTTGAAGTTTTGCTTATGCTTGTGAATTTCAATGGCTTCCCTGTGCAGTCTGACAAAGTAGTTGGAAGTGTTGTCCAGTATTTTGGTGTCCTGGAATAAGATACTGTGCCCTGTTTGAGTTAGGCTATGTTCAGCCACTGCTGATTTTTCAGGCTGTCCAAGTCTGCAGTGTCTTTCATGTTCTTTTATTCTTGTCTGGATGCTACGCTTTGTGGTCCCGATGTAAACTTGTCCACAGCTGCAGGGTATACGGTATACTCCTGCAGAGGTGAGGGGGTCTCTGCTGTCTTTTGCTGATCGTAGCATCTGTTGTATTTTTCGGGTGGGTCTGAATACTGCTTGAAGGTTATGCTTTTCCATAAGCTTTCCCATCTGATCAGTAATTCCTTTGATATATGGCAAAAACACTTTTCCTGTAGGTGACTGTTTTTCCTTGGTTGTTTGATTCATCCTGGGTTTGATTGCTCTTCGGATTTCATTTCTGGAGTAGCCATTTGCCTGAAGCGCGTGGTTTAGATGATTAATTTCCTCATTGAGAAAGCGCGGCTCACATATCCGTCTTGCACGATCCACTAATGTTTTCATTATGCCTCTTTTCTGTCGGGGGTGGTGATTGGAGTTTTTGTGTAAGTACCGATCAGTGTGAGTTGGTTTCCTGTAGACCTTGTGACCTAACTGAAAGTTTGCTTTGCGGATGACCAAGGTATCCAGGAATGAGAGTTTTCCCTCACTTTCTTTCTCCATTGTGAATTGTATGTTCAGGTGGATGTTGTAGATGTTGTACATTCATCATTTGGAGCCATGGGGAGGAAGAATTGAGGGAGTTTTTGAATCATCTCAACAACATCCACCTGAACATACAATTCACAATGGAGAAAGAAAGTGAGGGAAAACTCTCATTCCTGGATACCTTGGTCATCCGCAAAGCAAACTTTCAGTTAGGTCACAAGGTCTACAGGAAACCAACTCACACTGATCGGTACTTACACAAAAACTCCAATCACCACCCCCGACAGAAAAGAGGCATAATGAAAACATTAGTGGATCGTGCAAGACGGATATGTGAGCCGCGCTTTCTCAATGAGGAAATTAATCATCTAAACCACGCGCTTCAGGCAAATGGCTACTCCAGAAATGAAATCCGAAGAGCAATCAAACCCAGGATGAATCAAACAACCAAGGAAAAACAGTCACCTACAGGAAAAGTGTTTTTGCCATATATCAAAGGAATTACTGATCAGATGGGAAAGCTTATGGAAAAGCATAACCTTCAAGCAGTATTCAGACCCACCCGAAAAATACAACAGATGCTACGATCAGCAAAAGACAGCAGAGACCCCCTCACCTCTGCAGGAGTATACCGTATACCCTGCAGCTGTGGACAAGTTTACATCGGGACCACAAAGCGTAGCATCCAGACAAGAATAAAAGAACATGAAAGACACTGCAGACTTGGACAGCCTGAAAAATCAGCAGTGGCTGAACATAGCCTAACTCAAACAGGGCACAGTATCTTATTCCAGGACACCAAAATACTGGACAACACTTCCAACTACTTTGTCAGACTGCACAGGGAAGCCATTGAAATTCACAAGCATAAGCAAAACTTCAACAGGAAAGAAGAAACCTTAAGAATGAACAGAGCATGGGCTCCAGTTCTGAAAAACACCAGGCCAACAAAACACTCCACACCCGAAAATAGCCCTGCAGAGAAGATTAGCACATCAAGCACCAATCCATATGCAAAAGAACCTCCTCAGGATTCAGTGAAGCCTCCCGCCATTAGCATTCCACACCCTGGGAAACTCTTACAGGATGACTCAGCTCAACCCCACCCCTCCTGAGTAGACCTACATCTTTTCCACACTGTGACACTGAGAGATCTCTGTCTTTTGGTGCTACACCTCTGAAGATGCCAGCCACAGCTGCTGGCGAAACGTCAGGAACTACAATGCCAAGACCACGGCAATACAGCCCGGAAAACCCCCAACAACCTTAATTCATGGGAACATCAGGTGGAAAAAGTGCTAGAAAATGAACTAGTCAAGATCGTGTGGGATTTCAGAATTCAAACTGATCAGCACCTTGAACGTAATACACCAGACATAACAGTCGTGGAAAATCAAAAAGTCTGGATAATCGACATTGCAATTCCTGGGGATGCCAGAGTTGAAGAAAAAGAACAAGAAAAAATGATTCAAAATAGAGATCTGGCAATAGAAACTACCCGACTATGGAAGAAGAATGCAACAGTAGTCCCCATTGTCATCAGGGCATTTGGAACCATCTCGAAAAATGGTTGTTGTGGGTTTTCCGGGCTGTATTGCCGTGGTCTTGGCATTGTAGTTCCTGACGTTTCGCCAGCAGCTGTGGCTGGCATCTTCAGAGGTGTAGCACCAAAAGATGCCATTCTTTTGGTGCTACACCTCTGAAGATGCCAGCCACAGCTGCTGGCGAAACATCAGGAACTACAATGCCAAGACCACGGCAATACAGCCCGGAAAACCCACAACAACCATCATTCTCCGGCCGTGAAAGCCTTCGACAATACATCTCGAAAAACTTTGCAATTCATATGGAAAAACTGCAGCTTTCTGACATAACACCTAAAGAACTGCAACAGACGGCGCTACTTGGAACAGCATACATATTACGTCGATATCTGGTTGATACTTAAGTCTCCAGAGGAAACTTGTATCAGCTTAGCAAGGCCAATCAATGATATGTGACCTTTGCTTATTCTTGATTGTGTTTTGGATAATTTGAATAATAATAACTGCACAGCAGTTCCGATCTAAATTGGAACTGGTCCCCATTCCGCAGGATGGTCCCTTTTGCACATTTACTTATGCATTTCCACCAGTAAGGAACAATATAGCCACATGTTCCCAGGGTGAGCTTGTGTAGTCTCTATTAATATCTAGTTTTGCTCTGTGAGTTCCTATTTTCAATGGGACCCCCCTCCCATACTTAGATTTCCACCACTGCTGATGTTCCCTGCAGGACAAAAAGTGGGTGATCTAGAAGTGATATAACTTTTTGGTTACACTCTTGATGGATTTCACCATGGAAGAGTTCTTAGAGCATGTCCTAGAATAACAACATCAAAAGAGATATCACAATAATAAGTGAAATCATTATGGTGTTAGAGTGAACCTCCCTAACCCCATCCCCTAGATGTCCTTGTGGTTGTGAATACAGACAATTTTAGTCTCGGTCTAAAACACAGTAATAGAAAGAGAAACTTACATGAAGTTTTATGTCACTCTAAATGAGCAAAACCTTCAGAACTACTGTGAACCTTGATGTGGCAGAAGTCATGAGCCAAGCAAGAACCTAAATGTCCACTCTGGCCATCTTCTGTTGCATTGGGGATCCTATTTGGAGGGAAAGGGGGCAAATAAATGTATTTAACAAATAAACAATGAAAAGCTTAGAGCTCTGCTGTCCCAGGTTGAGGTATTTATTTACCTTGGCTCCTTGTTTTCTCTTCCATTCCAGCTCCACACTTTCCTAAGGAATGCCCCTCTTTATAATACTTCCATGGGTGAAGCATATTGGGATGAAAGTGGCAATGACATGATAGATTTTGATATAGTGAAATGGATGAGATTCCCCAATGAGTCTGTTGTTGGAATGAAAGTGGGGAGTATAGAGAGACGGGCATCCCCAGACCTCAAGCTCACCATCGAAAAGGATGCCTTTGTGTTCCCCAGGATGGTAAACCAGGTGGGGAAATCTATCAATTTCCTTTTATTCTGCTTATCACTTATTAAGCACTAACAATCTGTTGGTTGCTATATGCGAAACCAAAATGAATGAATGACTTGATTTTATATCTTTCTCTATAAGAATTCAAGTCAATTCCAGATACTTACTCATTTAACGGACAAACTCATAAAACAGAATATTAATGGAGTAATAAGAAATAGCATCATGACGGATTTTAACTTTAATCCATTATTTAGGACACAATCGGCCTCAGAGGTTGTTTTTAGTTTTTTGTGTAAATCTGCAAACATGCACCAGCCTTCCGAAGAATAACGTATCGCTCCATGGCTAGGGGTGTGATAGCTGGCTTTCAGACACAGCCAAATTTAACGAATTCAGCATAATCTGGCTATGCTGGATCAGATCAGAGAATCCCGGATCAGTTATGGGAAGATGGATCAAGATCGCCAGATTAATCTGGGTTAATCAAGGTTAATCTGTCAAATGCAGATTCAGTCTTTTGGCTGGCTCTTTCCCAGGCTTCCAGAGTCTTCCTGGGCTTTTCTCTAGAGGGGATGAGGAGGAGAGGGAAGGGAAGGGAGGTGGGAAGAATGAGGCAGGGAGGGGGAGTGAGGCAGGGAGGGGAAATGTCTGGTCAATCAGTGCAAGAGGTCTCCTTATGTGGCCAATTAAGGGATTCTTGGATGGGGAGAGAGCCTCTTTCAAAAACAGAAGTTAAAAAAACAGAGTTGGCTCACAGCAGACTCCATTTTGTGTGAATCTGAGACTGTGAAGAGACTGTGGTTGCGAGCTGCTCTTGCTTCCTCTGGCCTGCTCTCTTCATGTTAGATTACTCCATTTACCTGCCTGCCCTGCCGCCTGGTCTTGCTGTTGCTATGTTGCCTGCCTTAGGATGGATGCCTGACTTGACCTATTTTTTCAGTCTCCTTAGACTCTTTTTGCTTGGGAGGAGGGGCTGGCTGGCCTTGTGTTGGGTTGAGGTGGGGTTAGGAAAAGGGGGGGAAATGGGTCATTTCTCTAAGCTTCAAGTCCCGTTATTAGTTAGTTCAAATTAATTGGTGTTGGGAAGTCATTTTGCTTTACTGTTTACGTGTTAAGAGATGGATGATTACTGTCTGGATGAATAAATCCATGATTTCAAGGACATCATTTTTTTTTGGTAACTCCAAAACCCAAATCCAAATCAACTCATGGGGGTGGGGGGGGGGGGTAAACCCCATGAATGGCTTTATGTCCAGCATAAAACCTACGACAAATGAAACAGATTTTGTAACAATTATTTGGAATGTTTAGAGGTGTCTAACATCACACCTTTAGAGAACACAAGTTAGATGGCTTAGAAAAATTGTGAGGCTCACATAATTGTGTCTATATAAGAAAGCCACACACCCAAATCCGCAATTTTCTGGCAATAGCTGGACAAATGCTCAGAGATTAGCACAATGATAATCGTGGTGTTAAGGCTAGGACGAAGCCTTTGGTATCTAGATTTGAAAGTTGTGTATCCTTGTGAGGGTTCTGCACTCTGTCTTGACCAAGCAAAAACAGAAGTCCAGCTTCTTGTCTTCATAGCAGCCATGGCAATCAAGCCAAACACTTCACACTGTATCCCAGTCACAAAGGCTGATGTTGTACACAGCACACAATCTTGCCTGGACCAAACCTGAAGATCATTATGTGGCTAATGCAGATGCCGTACAGCATTACTCCTTAGAACGCTTCATGGTAAAAGCCAAGATGCCCTTAAATAAAGAGGGACCATTCTCACAACAACTTGCTCAGATCCCATACCATTTCTGACTAACTCGAGTCTGAAACCTGAACTCTCCACTTGGTGTCTTCTTTTGTTCCACTTAGTGAGAGTTTGGATGGTTTTCAATCTCCCTTTTCTCCATATCTTTCCCCTTCCATGTCTATTTGGGACAGGCAACAGTGAGATCTGGCATTGGATAAAGGAGCCCATTTTACTACTTACCACCCGAAGTAGATTTCCTGTGGCGCCGATATTCAATAGTCACCTCTCAGATTAGTCACCAGGGGGTGGGGGGAGTTAACCTCGCAGTAATACAAAGGCACGTCTACAGATTTAAGAAATAAATGCCCTCAGTGGCCATTGCTGAGCAATCACAAAAGAATTGACACCCTGAAGGAAGTCTCATCAGGCCCAGGCCTGTCAGAAACAATCAGGTGACTCACTACCACATGACTTCCACATCTCATCTAGGCCCAGCTGCCTGTTACTGTTCAGTACCAGCCATCTCACGAAAACAGCTGTGGTGAAGTGTTTAGAGTCTGAGGGCCAAGCTACACATGACGAATGACACTTGAACGGCAAGTGGATTGAATGGAGGGCAAGTGAACAGGGAGAAATACACTTGCTGTTCAAGTGTCATTCGTCATGTGTAGCTTGGTCCTGAGACTAGGATTTGGAAGACATAGGACTGAACCCCAACTCTGCCATGGTGCTCATTGGGTGTCCTTGGACCAGTCGCACAATCTGAGCCTCGCTCGCCTCACAGAGTTTTTGTGAGGATAAGAGGGAGGTCATTGTGGAGAAATGGGGGGTATAAATAGGGTTGCCCCTCAGTGGCGGTTCCGTTCTCTGCTTGCAAATTATTGGTGACAGAGGGGAGAAGGCAGATCACACATTGATTGTACGCCACAGGCAGGTTATCCAAGGAAATGAGTGTGCGTGCTTCTGCCCCGGAATGTGACAATGTCGCTTCCAGAAAAGACATTATCAAGTGGAGCAAGAGACTGTGAGAGTGCTTTGTGCCAGGGCCGATTCTTGAAGAAAATAATTTACCTGGAGGGAACCCAGATATGTGCCTCCCCCTCCCACTGAGCGCCAGAAAGACCTGACAACCCTACATGTAAATGAAGTAAATAAATACTAAATATAGCTGCAGACGGAGACAATTGAATGCTAGTTTAGTGGGTAGGTGGGAATGAAAGATGGAAAGACGGAAGCTTGATATGGGGACTGCCAGGAGGAGAGGAGGAAATAGCATTGGAAGGAGGTACAGGGAAAAGGGAAGTATCCCCCACAGGTCCTTGCAAGTTCTTCACTGAAGTATTTGGACAGTTTTTCCAAGGACAGGCTGTCAGGGGGAGGGAAGAAGGGAAAGCTGAAGAGAAGGGGGCAGATAAAGATAGGTTGTCTGCTATGTGGGAAGGAGAGAAGGAAGCAGGACAGGGGAGAGTCTATGGGGTGTTTCAGGGAGGGGAAAGAGGGGAAAGTGGGGGGGGGGGATGAGATGCATCCTGCAAGTCTTTGCATGTCACCCACTGATAATAATTATTGATGAGAGGAAAGCAGACTGGCATTTACAATGCATTCCTTAGCAGAGTTATACTCTTCTAAGCCCACAGACCGATGTCTTTTCATTGCCCTGCGAGGCCTGGCATCTGGGACCTCACACATATCTGTCACTGACAGGTCTATGTCTTGCATCCCAAATCAACAAATCCTTCATTAGCCTCTCCCCTCCCCTTCATAATTACCCCTTTCCCCCATTTGTGTCTTCCGACCTCTTCTCCTTCCCTTCTCAAGTTTCCTGTCATTAGAAAGTGCTGGAAATTAGTCACCCATTCATGGAGATCTGCACCCAAAGCACAGGCCTCAAAACAAGGCCTGAAGTCAGCAGAGCTCAAAGCAGGCCACAGCCTGGAAGGCCTGTTGAATCTTTTCTGAGTATGGCATGTTTGCAACAACAAAAATACTTCTATGTTGTTTCTCAACTGCCGTTGCTTGCCTTTCTGGTTAGCCTGTGCCCCGTTCCAGATGTAGCGAGAGCTGCCAGCCTGGATATGCCAAGAAGGCTCAGGAAGGGAAGCCATTTTGCTGCTATGACTGTGATCCATGCCCGGACGGGACAATCTCCACACAGGAAGGTGGGTGATGCCAAAGATATAACCTTAAAGGCAAAAAAAAGAGAAGAGGTAAGATGTGAGCAGTCTTTTCTGAACTCTGCTCTTCTGGCTGCCCTCACAACTCAGGGTGTGCACAGGGTGTTTTCAAGTCTGTGACTGTTGACTGAAATGATTGTCATCGTGACTGGGTAGTTTCACAACAAGGTTTGCTGGGTTGGACTTGAAATAAGTTTGATTTCTTTCATTCTCTTAATTTTCTCTTAATTAACATGAGCCTATCTTTTGTGTTTGGTGACATGATTAATTCTATGTAAATTAATTCAATTTTTGGTAAAGTGATTAATACTTGATTAATATCATTCCCAATTATTAATATCATTCCCAAAAATATCCCACGTTGAACATTTTAGAACAAAGATTATGGTATATGACAGGCAGAAATCACTAATACTGAAGTCACCCTTGTTCTTTCCAGATGCAGAGCATTGTGACAAATGCCCAGAAGACCAGCATCCAAACAAGGAGCGAACCCAATGTATCCCAAAGGTCATAACTTTCCTGTCTTACGAAGAACCTTTGGGGATCAGCCTAGCTGTCTTTCCTCTCTTCTTGTCCCTAATCACTGCTTTGGTTTTAGGACTCTTCATTAAATTCCTGGACACTCCTGTAGTCAAAGCCAACAACAGGGATCTTACCTACATTCTTCTGGCCTCCCTCCTGCTTTCCTTTCTCTCCTGCTTTCTATTCATTGGCCAGCCAAGCAAGGTGACCTGCCTTCTCCGACAAACTACCTTCTGCATCATCTTCTCGGTTGCCGTCTCTTCTGTGCTGAAAATTACAAGGGGGGTGAAGAGCTAAACTGCAGTACAACCACGCAACACACCAAAAGAAAGCTCACCCCAGGCGGAAAATATTCAAGGCAATTTAACCACTTCCTGTAAGTTTAGTGTGTAATACAAAAATACAAGAAACATTAAATCCAGAAAACAGTAAATATACAATATTATTGCCAATAATAGCTATAGCTGATATAGTCCCCAGTTACATGAAATAAGGGGGCGGTGGCCCCAGCAGATGTGTGTAACTGCCGTGGTCCAACAAGTTGTCCCGATCCAAAGAGTGTAGAAGCCGCTGAAGGTAAGCCAATAAAAGCAACTTGAGGCAGAAAACAGCAAGACGTCCCGGTCCGACGCTTGAAAAAAAGCCGCTAGGGGATGAGCGGGAACGAATTAATTAAGCACTGAAGCCAAACACAACAAGCCGTCTCAATCCAACGCTTGTAAGAGCCGCTGTAAGGTAAGCGGGAACGGAGAGCCGAGACAAAAGCCGCTGTGACATGAGCGGGAGCAAATTAATTAAGCCCTGAGGCCAAACACAACAAGCCGTCTCAATCCAACGCTTGTAGGAGCCGCTGTAAGGTAAGCGGGAACGGAGAGCTGAGGCAACGAGCGTAAGCCGGCCAGATTGTTCTCTTTTTCTCGTTTCAGACCTAATAACGTCTTTCATCAGGCCATAATATCTAAGGAGTAACACAAAAGCAATAATATGCATCGCTATATGAGAAAAAAAAATATAACAAGAAGACATTCAAGTAGTACTTACATCATAAATCACAGTTTTAAACTCCCAGGAATTTACCCAACATATGCGGAGTATAGGGGGTGGGGCAATACAAACGCTTAAATATATCAGGGTGGGACCATAATAACATACACGCATTCTTTTTAAAGACACAGCACAGCAAGTAAATTTACACAAGGTAAGTAACAGTTTTATATACAAGATATTATTCAGTAGTGTTGGTTACAACCACTAACCAGAGGAAGGGGAGGAAAAGGGGGGGGGAGGGGGAGGAGGAGAAAGGGGAGGGGGAGGGGAGGAGAAGGGAGGAAAAGGGGCTGGAAAAGGGCTAACCACCCAGGGAAGAGCGGGGAGGGAGAATCATAAAAAGGAGGAGAGTTCCAAATGATTATTAAGGCCATGTGGGATCATGGACCGAAGCCTAATGATCCACCTAGTTTCAGCCTGGAGGAGGAACCGATTGTGAAAACCCGGTCTCGGAACAACTTCCAGAACAGAAAATCGAAAGGGTCTGTCAGAGACATGTCTAGTCCTAAGATGTTCATACAGTGGGAGGTCCAAACTTGGATTTTTACATCTGGATATATGTTCCTGAATGCGTAATCGTACCGGGCGAGTGGTACAGCCAACATACATCTGATCACAATCGCAAATGAGGAGATACACTACATTAGGGGTGCTGCAGGTGGAGAAGCATCTGGAATAGAGATATTTTCCTGATGTCGGATTTTTAACTGTGGTTAGTTTTACACTCAGCGTGCAAATATTGCAGTGTCCACAGGGAAAATGTCCCTGTGGTAGATTGGATACCTCGGATCTAGATCTAAAATCTGAGTGGACTAAAAGGTCTTTAAGGTTCTTAGTACGTCGGTACCCAATCTGTGGTAAGTTGTTACACCCCGGCAAATCAGACAAAATGTGCCAATTCTTACGGATGATATTGGAAATGGCACCAGACAACTGAGAGTAGTCCAATGCCCAAGTGATCCTATCTGAGGAAGTATCCCGATGGCGATAACTCAGTGTGTTAATTCGGGGGGTAGCATCAGCCTTCTTCCTCGCTCTATTTATGACCCATGGGGGGTAGCCGCGGGTTGCAAAAGCAGAGCTCATGCGAGCCGCCTCTCTTCTGTGCTGGCTAAAACCATCACTGTGGTGGTGGCCTTCATGGCCATCAAGCCAGGGAACAGGATGAGGAAATGGCTGGGGAAGACTCTGGCAAACTCCATTGTTATTTCTTGTTCTGCTGTCCAAGTTGTCCTCTGTGCCCTCTGGCTGGGAATCTCTCCCCCCTTCCCAGAGTCTGACATGAGCTCCCAACCTGCACACATCATCTTACAATGCAACGAAGGCTCTGTTGCCATGTTTTATGGTGCCTTGGGCTACATGGGCTTCCTGGCTGCCATCTCTTTCACAGTGGCTTTCCTGGCCAGGAAGCTGCCCGGGGCCTTCAATGAAGCCAAGCTGATCACCTTCAGCATGCTGGTGTTTTGCAGTGTCTGGGTGTCCTTTGTGCCCACCTACCTGAGCACAAAGGGGAAATACATGGTAGCTGTGCAAATCTTCTCTATCCTGGCCTCAAGCTCTGGCTTGCTGGGCTGCATCTTCCTTCCAAAATGCTACATTATCATCATGAGGTCTGATCTGAATACCAAGGAGCATCTAATGACAAAAGTGAACCAATTAAATTCAATTTAAATGGGGGCTCCTTGCTATCATCCTGATTTATATGCAACAATCGCTCTGGTAGAATACCTAACAACAGGGCTGAAGCAATCATTATCCCCATCCATTATAAGTGCAATAAAAAGAATTCTGCTATTTAGCATCCAATGAGTTTGCTTTCTGTAGTAGGGAAGTTGCCTGCCAGCTATTTTGAAATGTGTTTGAAGTTTTTATCAATCTGATTTCTGTATATTGTCGAAGGCTTTCACGGCCGGAGAACGATGGTTGTTGTGGATTTTCCGGGCTGTATAGCCGTGGTCTTGGCATTGTAGTTCCTGACATTTCACCAGCAGCTGTGACTGGCATCTTCAGAGGTGTAGCACCAAAAGACAGAGATCTCTCAGTGTCACAGTGTGGAAAAGATGTTGGCAGGTCATTTATATCTACTCAGGAGGGGTGGGGTTGAGCTGAGTCATCCTGTAAGAGTTTCCCAGGGTGTGGAATGCTAATGGCGGGAGGCTTTACTGTATCCTGAGGAGGTTCTTTTGCATATGGATTGGTGCTTGATGTGCTAATCTCCTCTGCAAGGCTATTGTCGGGTATAGAGTGTTTTGTTAGCCTGGTGTTTTTCAGGACTGGATACCATGCTCTATTAATTCTTAAAGTCTCTTCTTTCCTGTTGAAATTGTGCTTATGCTTATGAATTTCAATGGATTCCCTGTGCAGTCTGACAAAGTAGTTGGAAGTGTTGTCCAGTATTTTAGTGTCCTGGAATAGGATACTGTGTCCTGTTTGAGTTAGGCTATGTTCAGCCACTGCTGATTTTTCCGGATGGCCAAGTCTGCAGTGTCTTTCATGTTCTTTTATTCTTGTCTGGATGCTTCGCTTTGTGGTCCCGATGTAAACTTGTCCACAGCTGCAGGGTATACGGTATACTCCTGCAGAGGTGAGGGGGTCTCTACTGTCTTTTGCTGAACGTAGCATCTGTTGTATTTTTCTGGTGGGTCTGAATACTGTTTGTAAGCTGTACTTTTTCATAAGCTTTCCCATCTGATCAGTGATTCCTTTGATATATGGCAAAAATACTTTTCCTGTGGGAGACTGTTTTTCCTTGGTTGTTTGATTTATCCTTGGTTTAATTGCTCTTCTGATTTCATTTCTGGAGTAGCCATTTGCCTGAAGTGCATGGTTTAGATGATTAATTTCATCGTTGAGAAAGTGCGGTTCACATATCCGTCTTGCATGGTCTACTAATGTTTTTATTATGCCTCTTTTCTGTCGAGGGTGGTGATTGGAGTTTTTGTGTAAGTACCGATCCATGTGAGTTGGTTTCCTGTAGACCTTGTGACCTAGCTGAAAGTTTGCTTTGCGGATGACCAAGGTATCTAGAAATGGAAGTTTACCCTCGGTTTCTTTCTCCATGGTGAATTGTATGTTCAGGTGGATATTGTTGAGGTGGTTTAAAAACTCCATCAATTCTTCTTCACCGTGGCTCCAAATGATAAAGGTATCATCCACGAACCGGAACCAGACTGTAGGTTTGTGGGGTGCTGATTCTAGAGCTGTTTTTTCAAAATGTTCCATGTAGAAGTTTGTTATAACTGGGCTGAGAGGGCTTCCCATGGCCACCCCATCCAACTGTTCATAGAATTCGTTATCCCATTGGAAGTAACTGGTTGTCAGACAATGGTGGAATAAGACTGTTACATCCTCTGGAAAAATCTGATTAATAAGTGCGATTGTGTCTTTTACTGGAACCTTGGTAAATCGGGATACAACATCAAAACTGACGAGTATGTCCTGTGGATTGAGTTTCAGAGAACTGATTTTGTTGATGAAATGTTCTGAATCTTTGATGTAAGACGTGGTTTTTCCGATGTGGTCCTGTAGAAGATTGGCCAGATGTTTAGCTAATTCATATGTTGGTGAACCAATGGCACTCACGATAGGTCGGAGTGGGACTGAATCCTTATGAATTTTAGGGAGTCCATATAGTCGTGGTGGCTGTGCTTCTGTCTTGCATAGTTTTCTGTGCGTGTCAGGATGAAGTGAGGAATTCTTGATCAGGGCATTAGTTAGCCTGGTGATTTTGCAGGTTGGATCTCGTTTTAGTTTTTTGTAGGTGGAAGGGTCCAGGAGTTCCCCAATCTTCCTTTGAATGACAGGTGGTCATTCATTGCTGTTCCTTGCTGTTCGTCAAGCCAGACAGTCTGGCACCTGCAATCAATTCCATTGGCAACTTAGGCAGGGATTGTCTGAACTCTGTCTGAACTCCTGATGTTGCCCTGGAAACCCCAATTTAAGCCCAATTTTGCTTGATAGGCAGGGCTTCCTTTCAAGTGAGGAGCTCCAAATTTGTTACAACAAGGGAGCAAAGACCAGGGGGGAGGGGGGCTCCCAGCTCTGACTTCGCAGACAGTGGAGAGACAGTTGCTGTTGGCATTTTGATAGAGTGAATTAGAGCTTGAATTTTCTTTGTGTGTGGTGGGATAGGGATCTACCCCTTCAAGTTCCAGGGCTATTGTTTATTATTGGTACCTTTCCTGCTGCCTGCTCAGGTCAGGTTTCTGGGAGTGGTGCAGTAAGGATCTTGACTTGGATGATGGCTGGAGGAGAGCCTGCTGGCCCCCACGAACAGCCAACCATGAACATGTTTGTGAACAGGGCCATGTTCATGGTTGTTTGTGAGTCCCTGTTCGTGAATGGTAATGAACATCATGTTTATTTTTTTTCTGTTCACACCCATCTCTAGTTTTGTTTGCAAAGGGAGTTGATATCTGTAGTGTGGAAATCAGGTGTAATTCTGGGACACCCCACCTGGAGGATGATATCCCCATGGGGGGATATCCCCATGGGATGAGCATACCCAAAGGACTACCTCTTTCCGTACCCAACTCCTGCATTTTTCTTTTGGAGGTCTGTTTACAGTGCCCCACCATTCAAATCTGGGTTGGAGAAGCCCAAGAAAGACCCTTCTTAGTAATGGCACCAGAATAATGGAATTCTCTCCCCTGGGAGATTTATCCATCTGCCTCTATCATTGCTTTTGGGCAGCAAATGAAGCCTTTTCTCTTTTGTTTGGTGTTCCATCACTAGCCCTCTGTCCTACTTATGCGTTTGCCACCTGGGGAAACTTAAATTAGGTGGAAAGGCAGCACAAAAATAAACTAATAAATTGATAGAGAAACCGTGACCCCCCCTCCCCAGGTACATCCCCAGGCACACTCCTTCCTCCAGCCAGTGGCAGAAGTCAGACCTTGTTGTGGTGATCTCCCCAAAGGCTTTTGCACACTCAGCCTGAGTATATGGGATCTCTCACTTGAATCCCATCCTTACTAAGGCAGCTGAGGAAGCATTTTCAGCTTCATGTAGAAGCAGCAACTGACTATTAGCCAACAAGACATTAAAAGCAGATGGTACTGCCGTCTTTGACATACCCTATCCCCATATCTACCAGCTCCTATCTGTGCTGGAGTGATGCATTCATCATACATCGTGTTCCAAGTTAAAATTGCCCAGAATTGCTAAGACCTTCCACAACCTCACCACGTAAGTACCCCACATTCAACGTTCTAGTGTCCACTCCTGTAATCGGGAGCCTTCTTCCACGCATTGTGTGCCCCAGGACATGAACCCTTGTGCTTTTCCCTTCCAGCTCACACCTCCAGTGCAAGTCATCCCCTTAAATGTCAAAGCCAAGCAAACACCAATGAGTAACAAGGGAAGAGATGTCAGCAGGGGGTGGTGGAGAGAAGGTTGCATCCTACTGATAACTATCTACAGATCAAGGACACAACCTCCATGCAGGTGCTTCAATGAGGTCTCCTCAAGCATAAACCTTCCCCTTAAATGACAAACCCCAACAAATACACGTGAATGATGATATATAGGTTAAAGAATAATGAGATGTATTCTTACCAGCTTCAGATATCTTTGACATGTAGAATTGTCTTTTGTGTCTTTGTGATTGTTGTAGATTTGATTATTTCAAGATTGTTTATATTGATGTTAAATACAAGGCTTAAAAGACTATGATGAGTGATGATTGACTGGGATACATGGCTTTCACTTGACACTGGGAATTAATAAACTCCTGGTTTCCCTTCAGTCAGAATGCTGTTGGTGTGTAAGAGGCTGAAGAAGAGAACTGCCCTTTTAATACAGTCCTGTGGTTAGAGCATTGTGTTGAGGTAGACAAAGGCTATTTCCACACAGCCAGTCTTTCCTGCCCTTGTCCCACTTATTGTGTGTGTTTTGCTGAGTCGCTCTGAAAACTCAGCCTCCACACACACTCCTCAAAAGTGTTTCACAGACAGCCTCAGCAATTCCTCTAAAAAGTAGGTTTGGAGGGGATATTGGTCACCTTCGAAACCGTCACCTGCCTCCCTTTCAATATTTTTTTTGCTCTGCACATGTGCCATTGCATGCTGAGAATTTCAGGGGAGGAGCTTGACAATGATCAGAGAATTTCTTGGAGCACTTTTACCATTCAAATGTTCAATAACAAAGAAAAAGCACATCATCAAGACAAGGCAAAAGAAAAGACCTGCAAAAGTGCGGTCACAGAAGAAACACCTAAAAAACAGTTTTAAAACACCCTGCAACTGTTTTGAAATTTTCTGGAGTCAGGGGTAAAAGCCGTCAGTGTTCAGTGAGTGGACTGTCACTTTAAGGACATGTGGAAACAGCCAAAGAGACTCTCTTGTTTCCACATCTCTCTTTTAAAAGGAGCGCTCCCCCTGCAGGAGACATAATGCTCCCAAGCATGGGAGAAATGTTGGAAATCTCTAGAACTCAAATATTCAGTATGTATTCCTGCCATGTCAGGAAAAGAATTTATACAGACTTTCAGTCAAGCTATTTTTAATGACTGAATAAATCTTATAATAAATTATAAGAATCTTATCTATAACCTTATAATAAGTTATCCCATTTGCTCCTGGTATCAGAGGGCATGCACATGGAGGCTATTCGGCTAACAGTTATATGTCTCAGAATTTCAGTAGCACCAAATCAGAAGCCTTATAATCACTAAGAGGGCACAAACGGATTTACTGTGTGCCCCAAAAGGCTTTGAGAATGTAATTTATGAACCTGAAAAACAATGTAGCCCGTTAACTTCTAAGGTAAACCATGCATATAATTGAGTAAGCGTGTTTCAGACAACTCACTTTATACTCTGGTATGTCAGACTATGGCATTCCAGACTGATAGTCTGCCTCACTCCCTTCTGCAAGAAGACAAGGTCTTTTGTTTTCAAAAGGTTTATTGTGAAAGACAGCATTCAAGCCCAGATGTACATATTCCAGGATTAGAGGTCCTGGCCGAGCAAAGCGTTGTTAGGAATGAATCATAGAACGAAAGTTGTTACATCTCACACTCCCTGAGCCCAGCCTCCCCCCCGAGTTCACACAGCAAACTTCTCAGAGCTGGCCAAGGTCGAGACGACAGATAAGACAGTATCCTTTCCCATGGAATCGGCCCTTTGCAGGTGGTGGTGCCTAGAGGGAAAGAAGACTAAACACTACAGGATTAAACATGGCGTCACTCAGGTTAAACAGGTTCTAACATGGTACACCACCAGAGGGCGCTGCTGCAGAGCAAAGCACAGGCAACTCACCATATCACTGCAGAAAATATACAATGGTGGGTTTTAATTTTTATCTTAACTTGTGGTGGACCATCTAAATGGGGCTGATCTCCACTCGCCTAAATTGGCACAGCGTCCCATTTCCATTCTCCTGTATGCGGATGATGCGGTCATTCTTTCTAGAACTCCAATTGGTTTAAGGAGAACACTTAAGAGATTTGCCAGCTATTGTAATAACCACAAACTGAACATTAATTATCAAAAGATGAAGGTGATGGCCTTCGGTAAGAGACCTCGAAGTAAAAATTGGAGTATAAATGGCCATAATCTTGAGCAGGTTACCCGTTATCGTTATCTTGGAATGACTATCCAAGCCTCGGGATCCAAGGTCGCGCATAGTCATGCATCAGCATGTGTGGGAGATAGATCTGCTCAAGGTATACTGAAGTTCTTCCGCACTTCAGGGGGATATTTTGTGCCGGCAGCCATAAAATTGTTTAGGGCCAAATCACTAACTCAGATGCTATACAGGTCACTCCTTGGACCACCAACTTCCTGTTTTGCACCTTTAGAGTTAGTTCAATCAAAATTTGAGCGGTCCTTCAAGTTCCAAAGTGTGTTTCTAATGCAATGGTTCGCCTTGAGACTGGCATGCAGAAAGTTGAAGCAAAGATCACCCTGCATTCCATTTTCCTATGGATAAGGATAAATTCAATCCCTTGTGGTTTATTACCCCTAATCTTAACCGATGATTTCCAGTCTAAGTGGATGATTGCCACTAGACAGAAAATTATGGCAATAGGATTTTCCCCTTAAGTGCTTCTCATGATGGGAAGCGATCAAGCAAGGCAAATGGTTAGGCAAAGGATCGATGATATTGAACGACAATCTGACTTACAGGGCACTCCAGCTTTTATAGCTCCTCCTAGTAACAGATATATTTCTGCACCTGCTCCTTACTTATCCATTCTGGAGGTAAATAAACTCAGGAGAGCGCTTACTTTGGCCAGATGTTCTGCCTTACCCTCTGCTGTTCTGGATGGCAGATTTAAGAAGATTCCTTGGAATGAGAGGATATGCCCTTGTATACTTGGGGAGGTTGAAACCCAGGAACACGTGTTCCTGAGTTGCCCTCTTTATAAGGAAGCACGTACGAGATTTATTATTCCTTTTTTGGAAGGTATCTCAAAACATTCAAATAAGAACAAATTAGAGAAGCTGTTGTCAAACTCAGATTTTACTGCACTACACCAGATAGCGAAATTTTGTGCTCTGGTTGTTGAAGCCCATTAGAGTGTAGACCTCCATTTTGGTTGCTTGCTTAGAACTATGCCAACTTCCTGGTTTTTACAAGTTTTGATAGATATTAGGAAATTATGTTTTTAAACTGTATATATTCATAATGTCCCATGTTTAAATGGTTGTAAAATGTGCACTTAAACTTCTACGGTAAATGTACTGGCTAAGTGCTGTAATAAAGAATTTTTAAAAAATGGTGGGAAGCCCAGACTGGGAACAGGAGAAGAGCAGGTGGCAATGCCCTCCCTGCACCTTAACCCAGATCGTATTAGGTGCAGAGAAGGTGGCAATGCCCACCCACCCCCCACCTTGAACCAGCTGAGCACAGCAGGTGGCAATACCCACCCTCCTTCAGCCAGCAGGGATCAGGAGTGGAGCAGTTGGCAATGCCCACTCTCTGGCTTAACCTAGCTGTTATTAGGAGCAGAGCAGATGGTAATGCCAGCCCCCCACCTTAACCCAGCTGATATTAGGAGCGGAGCAGGTGGCAATGCCCTCTCCCCATCATCTAGCTGGGATCAGGAGCAGAGCAGGTGGCTATGCCCACTGTCCATCTTAATACAGATGGTAATAGGAGCGGAGCAGGTGGCAATGCCCACCCCCACCTTAACACAGTGGATATAAAGAGTGTAAAAGGGGGCAATGCCCACCCCCACCTTAACCCGGCTGGTATTAGGAGAGGAACAGGTAGCAGGTAGCAATGCCCACCCCCACCTTATTCCAGCGGGTATTAGGAGTGGAACAGGTGGAAATGTCTGCCCCCCTTTAGCCAGCTGGTATTAGGAACAAAGCAGGTGGCAGTGCCCTCCCCTGCCTTATCACAACTGGCCTTAGGAGCGGAGAAGGTGGCAATGCCCACCCCCACCTTAACCCAGCTGGTATTAGGAGCAGAGCAGGTGGCAATGCCCACCACCATAAGCCAGCTGGGATCAGGAGCAGAGCAGGTGGCAATGCCCGACTTTGCCTTAACCCAGCTGGTATTACGAACGGAGGAGAGGGCAATGCCCACTTCTCACCTTAATGCAGCTGGTATTAGGAGTGGAGCAGGGGGCCATGCCCACCCCCTTCATCCAGGTGGGATCAGGAGCATAGCAGATGGCAATGCATGCCCCCTTCACCCAGCTTGGATCAGGAGTGGAGCAGGTGCCATTGCCCACCCAGCACCTTCATCTGGGTGGGATCAGGCACAGAGCAGGAGGCAAAGCCCTTCTTCCCTTCACCTAGATAGGATAAGAAGTGGAGCAGGTGGCAATGCCCGCTCCCTTCAACCTTCTGGAATAAGGCACTGAGCAGGCGGCAATGCCCACCCCATCTTCACCCTGTTGGAATCAGGTGCCAAGGAGGCAGCAATCTCCGTCCCCTTTCAACCTGCCAGAATCAGGAGCAGAGAAGGTCGCAATGCTCGCACCCCATTCACCCAGCTAGGATCAGGCTTGGAGCAGGCAGCAATGCCTGCCCCCCTTCATCCAGCTGCAATCAAGCGCAGAGCAGAAGGCAATGCTCTTTTTCCCTTCACACAGCTGAGATCAGGAATGGAGCAGGTGGCAGTGCCTTCCCCCCTTTACCCAACCTGTATCAGGCATGCAGCAGGTAGCAAAGCCCACCACCCCTTCACGTCGCTGAAATCTGGTGTGGGACAGGTGGCAATGTCCACCCCCTTGCTTCATTGGCCAGGATCAGTGACAGAGGAGGAGGGAATGCCTTCCTGCCCGCTCTCCCCTTTCTAGAGCCCGTTGTATTTTTCCCCCACAACAGGCTTTGTTTCTAGTTAAGCATATTCTGCAGTAACTCCACCGGCTTCATGTTTTTTACCGAGCTCAGTTCATGGTTTTGACTAGCATATAGGAACATGGCCTTGGCTTCTCATATCTTTGGAATAAAGGGCCCAGCAAGACTTCACACAAGGCCTTTTTGCTGTTCCATGCATGGGCAGCATCTGCATGGAATTAGAGGGCTGTGGCCACATTATCAGAGGGCAGTTTGCTCTGTCCATGTGTACCAGCCAAGGGGACAGTTTTGGCAGCCTTCTCCTCGAAGGCCAGATGCTGGGAGTGTTATGCAAGAGCCTGGTGTCATCACTGTTTTTTCCATGGATTATCGAGCAATGTCTCCATCCTCATTCCCTTTGGCATGATGGCCAAAGATAGAAACTAGTGCCTCCATATTGGTTGGGATCTTAGAATAGGACTGTTTCCTCCCTGGAAATTTGTCTCAACTTCAGACACATTTATAAAATGAAGCCAGAACTCTCTTGCAAGATCAGGGCAGCATGTTTTTCACCATTGTGAAAAAAACATAGCTCTGGAGCAATACTTGGTGGGGATGATATTAAACCTCAGACCTCATACTTCTCCCCACCAAAAAGTCTCTCAATAAAGTTACGCATTGACTTTTTCAACTCTATAGAATAAATTACACATTGTTCGCTCTTGATTCTGATTTTTATGTTATTAACTTCTAAGCTTTGTCCAAATCCCTTGAGCTTTGAAGAGAAGTGGAAGAAATCACATTGTCTGATAATTATCGGAAGATAATCACTTGTGCAACATCTCTCACTGGTGCACGGCTAGAGAAAACATGTTTTCCAGAACTACTCAAAGTGACTTCACAGTCTGACATGGGTCAGCAAGAGGGCAATGAGCTGGACCTGAACTTTGTGGAAGGAAGAACTTCATACAAGCAAAAATTGAAACGTTAGTTTGGAATGTGCATGAATGGCCACAAAAATGGCCACAAAACATGACAAAGCAGCAACAAGTGGAATGGGAAAAGGTGAGCAGGGGGTCCTCAGACTTCCAGTCTCACTCGGCTTGCAGCTCATGTGGACTTCGCTCCCAGTCTTGCCCTTTCCTCTGCTGTAAACCGACAAGACAGAGTTGTTGCAGTAAACAGTAACTAGGGGGAGGGGGAGGGGCGGATAACCGCAAGGGGAGGAAAAGTTCAAAAACTCACAAATACAAGAATAAACTCTGTAATGTGATCAATAAATATCAAGTTGCATCCAATATAAATTAACATAGAAAGAATAGCAATGAAGCAAAGTTCATACACAATAATGATTATGTGCAGGCAAGCTGCTCAAGAGAACCTACAAAGTTCGCAGTCCAACAGCTGAAGTCCACCAAATGACTGGTCTCCACTGTAAACGAACCCAATGGTGAATGCAGATGAGGTTTCCACCAAATACAGGATGGTGATGTTTGTTTCTTGCTGTCTTGCAATAGTGTCACAGCAGGGGAAGAAATCCCGGAGTGCAAACTCCACCACCCGACAACCAGGGCCAGCTGTTGCCTGTTGTTTCGTGCCGAAGGAACTTCCTCAGGGGCGACAACGATTATCCCCTGTAGTTACGTAAAAATAATCAGAAATATACCAAAATCCATAGGAACTCTCATGTCCATGAGTTACATATGACCATTTATACGTAAGTAAACACTCACCAATACAATACACGTAGTCAAACCAAGTATCTCATCAAGTAGCAGTCAAAAAGAGAACGAATCAAAACAGCGGCCAAGTGCCGAGTTGCCCAAGACGCCCAGCTTTTATAGCCCTGATTAGGTCAAAGTCTTAAAGGAAAATAACCCAAAAGTAAGGCAGAGCTCATACTGAGCAGTAACAAGCCGTGAGTTAATGAATACCGAGTCCAAAATACATAAATTACGAACAGCTGACATTGCAATCCAAATACAACTTAATAATGGATATCTAAAGGAAACAAGACAAATTTAATTCATTATTTAAACCATAGGATTTAAAGGAGCACAAACAATGGATTCAGTAACACTCCTTCTGCAGGAGGATTTTCTGTAGCTTGCAGGGAGGAACCGATTGTCCTGAATACAGGACCATAAACTTACAATCATCCTTCCTATGTTGAGATTGTGAGAAATGCTCCACTAACGGAGCTTCTAGGGTGCCATTCCGGATACGTGACATGTGTTCCAACAGGCATACTTTCAAAGGTCTAGCGGTGCTTCCAACATACAACCTGTTACACCTGCAGATAATTAAACAGACAACGCCTGCTGTTTGACATATTACGAACTCTTTAAGGAAAATACAAATGTTGGTACTGGGAATCTGGACCTTAGTCCCCGTGATGGCCATAGAACAGATGCGGCAGTGGCCGCATCTGAAAAGACCAACAGGACGATTCCTATCCTGCATATTCATTTTGTAATCCGAATGTACCATCATATCCTTTAAATTTTTTGTTCGCCTGAAGCCAATAGAAGGCGGCTCCTCACAACCATAGATGTCCTTAACAATAACACTTACTAAGTATCCCCTTGGATGATGACCATAAATACAAATCCTGTAACAATTACTGGGTATTTTACTAACAACAGTGTACAACTTTAACACTTCTGTTGTAGCTCATACAGATGTAACTATACTTTCAAGGTAACTTTCTGTACTAATGAGAGTCAATTCTTAAAGTGCTTTATATTGAGCAAACCGTCTCATACAGGATACATATCAATAAATCAGCAAAGTGCTAGTGCTAAAGTGCTGGTCCCAACTGGGATGACATATTTCACAAAAAATACATAAACAGCACCCTTCAACTGTAGGTACCCTTAAACCCATTTTTGTCAGAATTATCATCAATATTCAGAGTGCATAAGCACTATAAGCACATTCTGCATCTGGGTCCAGGAACGAGGCCATGGCCATTTGATGCTTCTGCAACAGGGCCAGGGTAGGTGTTTCAGAAGAAACAGCAATGAGGAATGCTTTGAAGGGCCAAAGAACTTCCACTATCTGGGAGATGGTCAGCAGGTCCTCTTGACTGAACTCAAGCCCCCTCAGCGAGTCACACCATGAGACTGGCCTGCTGCTCCACCAAAAGGTCAAACATGGCATGGGCAGAGATCCAGCGAGTGACAATGTCAGTGATCAGGCAATGCTCTGGTGCACCCGTCCTGACCTGCTTCTGGCACAGTTGTTAAGTTGCTCTCTTACTGAGCAAGAAGTGACTCATGAGTTGCAGGCATTTCTGGAGGAGACACTGGAACTCATGAGCTTTGAGGACCTCTAGAGGTTCCTCAGAGGAACACAGCGCATTCTTTTATCATGAAGTGAAGTTTGTGGGCCTCACAGTAAATGTGCTTGAGACCCACTTGTGCTGCTGCTGCCTTGATGTTTGCACCACCACCGTCACATTGTCACATCGTCACCATGTGTCTCATGAGGACATCCCTGCCTGCGGACTCCAGTAATCGTCTCTTGATGGCGCCAGCAATCTTATCCTCCATGAGCACCTCAATGAGAACCTCAGCCTTGCAGTAGCCATCCCAGAGGTCCCACCAACCCTGGTTATCTCACCCCCACCATGAAGGACTTTGGGTTGCCACCACTGTGCAGTCAGCGAGAGGTACACATGCGGCAACCGAGAGCAGGTCTAGATGTCCAATGTGAAGCACACAAATCTCCAAGCAGTCCTGGCAGCCCTTAGTCACAAACATGTTTTTTTCTTGCTGTGCCCAGAATGGAAGAAATGCTGATGAGGTTGCATAAGCAATCCTTCCCCCATAATTATGAAAATCATGGTGATTTCTGATTTTTATCAAGGGATTTCTTCAGAGAGAACCTTCAAAAACAATGACGCCATCATCAGAATCAAAAGCAAAACACAGCCACTTCCTCTGATGCATAAATGCGTCCTGTGATGGCAAGAATCTGGGTAGGGATTTCCAGCAGGAGCCAATGGTGCCTGTGTTTGCTTGAATATCCCCCCTTTCAGATCTTTAGCCTCAGCTCTAATGCTGGAGTCTTGGCTGCCTTGATTTTGGAAGGGGGCTTGGCTTCTCCTAACTAGCTGGGCCCGGAGTTGAGGGGCAGACACAAAAGAGGGATCTGCAGGGGCCAGATCCAGAATGCTGGTGCTGGTTCTGGTAGCATTGTTGGCACCGCTACTGCCCCACAATTATTTCTGTGGGATGCTGAAATCAAAATGCCCGTTGAACTTGATCAAGGATATAGATGAACCGTGGGATTATTTCAGGCCAGGAGACCTCCTCATTGGCGGGATCCTGTCTCTGAAGATGACTTATCTGCATAACTTCACCTTTGAGGAGCCTCCCTTTACCAGAATTCAAGTGTAAGTAATTTAAGAATTTGGTTTGAATGCATCTCAGCTTGATTAATGTTTCACAGGGTCTCATCACTCCTTTCCTCGGTTGATTACTCTCTGTATTAGGTGCTTATTCTTTGTTTTGGAGACTATCCGAGGGCAGTAAGAGCTCCAAAAGAACCAGACAAAGGACAGGTGGATTTATCTCCATTTATTCTTTTACGTAAGGACTGACATGTTTGTCTGATGTAGAGAGCGGAAGAGCATTGCTGGCACTTGATGGCTTATGGATTGTTGGAAGGTGAAGAAGTGAATGAACCTGAGATGGCGTGGCTGATATTGTTAGGTCCCGTGATTGTGTTGTTAGAATCAATATGGGGAGAGACCTGGCATCTTGGTTTAGTGCAGGCCCTGGTCCCGAAGTCTGTATCTGTGTTGGGAACTACATTATTGTGAGTAAGAAGCTGTTTAAGGATAGGGAGCTGTCTGTAGGCAAGAAGAGAAACAGGTCAGTCCCTACGCAAATGTATAAATGGACATAAATCTGTCATTAAAAATCACAACACTCAAAAGCCAGTGGGAGAACACTTTAGTCTTCCAGGACACTCCATTGCTGACCTAAGAGTGGCGGCAGAAGTAATTTGTGGTGATGATGTAATCTGATTCTACTTGATTTGGCTTTCATAGGCTCTCACTATTTTTGTCCCGGGGAAATCACTGAATCTTCGATGTCTGTATTTTACGTTTTGGAGAATATTCTGCAATTGTGTGGGCAGCAAGGCACCACCTTGCAAGCAATAATTTCATTTTCTTCAGCCTGCTGAGGTTCCTATTGAACTATTGAAGATAATAATAGCTTATAAATTTTGACTTTGGAAGAAGTGAGTTCCCCTTGACAGTGCTAGTGTTGTATCTCCCCTGGAATGTTTTCTAAATAGCATAGAGCTATTCTCTTTGTATGAAGTTCTTCTCTTCAGAAAAGGACTTAAAATGTGTACAGTTCTATGAACAGAATCCAGATTTTTTTTCCTGGAAAAGAACCAAGGGAGGGACTTGATGATTTTGATGAATTGAAGTTGAAAATGTATCTCCTTCCCTTGGCAGTGCTGCACCCACACAATATGCCGTCATCTTGTCCTTCCTGATTGCCACTCAGGAGATCAATCAGAATCCCAGGATCTTGCCCAACGTCACTCTGGGCTACGACATCTACGACGACTATTTCAATGCAAGGCTGACTTACGATGGAGCATTAGACCTGCTCTTCTTGGGGAAGGAGAATATTCCAAACTATCACTGTGGAGGTCAGAAGACCCCGTTGGCTGTTCTTGAACGGTCTGAGTCTCAAATCCCCACCCGGATCTCCGACATGCTGGGCATCTACAAAATCCCACTGGTATGAAGAGGGGATGGGGGGAGTTATCCTAGCTTTATTTGGGACAAAATCTTAAGCCTTTCAAACCTTAATCAAGTTCCTGCTATGTTCTCGTGCGAACTCCTTAAATTCTGGGCTTCCACTGCAATGGTGCCGGGCATCCATTTTTTATGCAGCAAGGAAATAGTGGAGAGCTTAGAGAGAGCTTAGAGAACTTTTGCTTCTTCTTCTGTGAAGAAATGTTTCTTTTGCTCCTGTGTCCAACAGAGCGGGCTGGGTTTTGGTACACTTCAAAACCATTGGTTCACTAGAGAATATGAGGTTGCACGTGTCCACCATTTTCCGAGCCACAGTTGGGTGATCTCTTTGGAAGGAAAGATGCTGGTCCTGACCTATCTATCTCTTTGGTTCTCTATAGTCCCCCTCTGTAGTCCGAGGCTAAGAGTACAACTACATGAGACACAGGGGCACACATCAAATCCTCCAAGGTTTTCTGGGAAGTGTAGTTTTAAAAAAACTCCAGCTGCTTGATGTGATTCTCAGCTGAGCCAAATTGTAACTGGAGGGTCTGTGTGTGTGTGTGTGTGTGTGTGTGTGTGTGTGTGTGTGTGTGTGTGTGTGTGTGTGTCTGTCTGTCTGTCTGTCTGTCTGTCTGTCTGTCTGTCTGTCTCTCTCTCTCTCTCTCTCTCTCTCTCTCTCTCTCTCTCTCTCTCTCAAAAATCCTCCAGGAACTTGGGATGGACAGGGGCAATGTAACAGGAGGTAGGGGAAAAGTTGAGTTTTTTTGCATGTGAGAGAGAATCCCAGTCCCTCCTATTGTTTTTCTCCCGGCAGGGCACCTCTGATTTTCTCTTGCATGTGGCTTTTCCCCTGTTGTCTCCTGTTACATCCCCACCCAACCGTCTCCAAGCTCCAGAAGGAAAACCAAGTCGAGAGGATTTTTGAAAGAGAGAATCTCTGCAGTCTAGTGGCCTGATTCAGATATAGATGTGCATTTAAGAAGCCCTGAGTATCTAGTTAGCTTTCCTATATCAAATCACTTAACCCCTGGCAAGAGGTACACCACAGATAATCTCTTAGTTTTTTTACCAGGTATTGTATATAAGTAATACAATTATGGAGTCTCTGCTTCCATTATAAGCCTTTATTATTACAACAGAATTATTCAGCATTCTTAGTATCTACTCAACCAACAGAAAAGTATATCACCCATTATATCTACATAGATAGAGCCAGTTTGGTGTAGTGGATACGAGTGGCAGGAGAACCAGTTTGATTTCCCACTCCTCCACTTGAAGCCAGCTGGGTGACCTTGGGTCAGTCACAGGTCTTCCCTGCAGGACTGGGCTGGCAGGGCCTTTCCAGGTGCCACGCTTTGGCTGTCTCTGCCTCTGCTCATGAGGTGCCCTTCCAGCCGGCATCTGGGCTGCCTGTCCCTTGGAGCTGGGCGTGGCTGCCCTTCCATGGCAGGCTCCCCCCTCTGGCTCTTCCTCTCCCACACTTGCTGCTGGCTGTGTTGCCTTCCCTGGAGCCTCTCAGCCCCCTGCCTCTGCTGCTGGGGGGCTGTGCCTGCTCCAGCCCCCTGGCTCTGCTGCTGGAGTGCTGTGACTGTTCCAGCCCCCTGGACAAGTGCTTGTGGAAGCAGCTGGGCAGATGTCTCCTAGGGGTCTCCCGTCCTTTTCTCCAGGTAAGTCCAGGAGCTGGGTTGCAGACCCCGGACGCAATCTACACATGGCAATGCAACTGTGTAAATCTGTTGTTTTATGCTCCTCTCCAAGTTTGTTCTACTCTAGGCCTCTAAACTTCCTTTGTGGCTGTCTAGTTAAAGGGCTGGACTAGCCTTGTTTCTCTGAGTAAGAGAATCTTCTATGAATTTCTTTGTCGTATCCAGCAACATGACAATAACAAAAGGCATGGTGGAAAAATTAGCTTGCACTCCATGCAAGCTAAGACTGTCAGACCCCTCACTCTGGTGAGATATTTCCCACCAAAAAGCCATGGTCCTCTGTTGCTGCTCAGTAGGATGACAGGGGAATGTGGTATGTGTGTGAGAGATTGTAAAAACGCCTGCGCACAGATGACACTTCTGGTCCCAAACTCTATGGTTAAACATTGGGGTTTGGGTTGATCCTAGAGCATCTCCTAACGCGATCATATCATCTTCAGCTCATGTTGGAAGTCATGACATCAAGTCAGCACAACACTGATATGGTGATTTCCCTCGCCTTGTTAGCAGTCAAACTTGCCCTACAATTTTAAGACAACATGAATATGGCAATATCAAAAGCCCTTCTCTGTATATGTTTTAAACACAAGAAATGCTGCCTAAGCGAGGCAGAAAACGGAAGCCAGATCCCAGAAAAGAGGTGGAAAATTACTAGCTTGTGAGATGCCAGGCAACACCAGTTTTCAGCCCCAGAGATGTGCAAAGATCCTAAGACAATGAAGTCTTTCCACCTTTCAACGTCAGGAACTACAATGCCAAGACCACGGCTATACAGCCCGGAAAATCTACAACAACCATCTTTCCACCTTACCTTATATAGCCAATTATATATTGTGGGAAGGGAGGGGCTGTCCTGTAACAGGGGCTGTCCTGTGACAGCTCTTCCATCCAAATTAAATTATGTGCTATTTTCAGGATTTGAGAAATTTGATTTCTTTTGCTAGTCTGTAGGGGATGAGATCCGGTATGCAGGTGCAGATTCTGGTAGCCGTGGTGGTGGTATTGCACCACAGTGCACAGTGCACAGTGTTGTCTGTGGGATGCTGAACACAAAATGCCCACTGAACTTCATCAAGGATATATATGAGCCGTGGAACTATTTCAGCCCAGGAGACCTCCTCATTGGTGAGATCTTATCTCTGAAGATTACTTATCTGCATCCATTCGCCTTTGATAAGACTCCCATTACCAGCATTAACTGGTAAGTAATTTGTGGTGTTGGACTGAATGCATCTCTGCTTGATTGACATTTCAGTGTCTCATTGCTCCTTTTCTTGGTAGATGACTGTCTTTATTATGTCCTGATGTTTTGTTTTAGGAAATATCCCAGGGCTGTATGAGCTGTAAGATACCTCCATGAATGTAAAAGGCCATGCCATGAGATCTAGCATGCTGACCTCTTAAACAATATCATTAGGTTTTAGGAGGGAGGAAGGAAGGGAGGGAGGAATAACCATTGCTTTG
Source organism: Eublepharis macularius (assembly GCF_028583425.1). Taxonomy (NCBI): domain Eukaryota; kingdom Metazoa; phylum Chordata; class Lepidosauria; order Squamata; family Eublepharidae; genus Eublepharis; species Eublepharis macularius. The sequence goes on from NC_072793.1 coordinate 175,544,611, forward strand.
AATTTGTGAATGAACTCAAGTTCAGCAATCTGGCATTGTAATCTTCCCTTGAAACTTCTCTGAGGACTGCCACACTTAGGCCAGCAATGGAATGCTCTGGAAGGTTAAAATGTCCTCCCACTGGTTCTTGAGTGCTGTGATTTTTAATGTCAGATTTATGTCCATTAATTATTTTGTGTAGGGACAGGCCTGTTTAGTGAAGAGAGAATACAATACAGGAGGGACAAAATATAGTAGTTTCAAAGAACAAAATTTTTAAACTCTTATATCCATTTAGCTATACATTACACTCTAAAGCCAAACGTCGCATTGGGTGCTCTTGGCATGTTAGACCACGCCAAGACCACCTATAAAAAGGAAGAAAATACGCACAACAAACATTCCATTGCCAAAGACTTACCTTTGCCATCACACCCCTATGTCCTCCATTTGGGGACGTCAACTGGATTCACAGAGAAAATTTTGTTACAATTTCATGTGATATAACTGTTCACAAGTTGATATGAGAATGTTTGGCTTTAGAGTGTAATGTATAGCTAAATGGATATAAGAGGTTAAAAATTTTGTTCTTTGAAACTACGATATTTTGTCCCTCCTGTATTGTATTCTCTTTTGACAGTGTCTTTTCCGGGGGGGAGCCAACTTTGTTTAGTGAAGAGGCATTGCTGACACTTGAGGGCATATAGAGTGTTGGTTAGTTGTTAGTTTTAAGATGAACTTCCTTACAAATGATGCCTTGTTTTACATTTTAAGTAATTTTAGTTGATGTTTTACTTCCTCTGAGTCTGACCAGGCTGTGTCTCCTTCTGGCTTCTGTACTCAGGGTAGGAGATGAAGGGGGGGTGGTCCTGTGTATGGATCTTTTCCTATGTGGGGCATCATGAGGCACTAGATAACTACAGGGAACTATAGAGAACTATAAGACTCTTACAAGCCCAGAGCCTAAGATTCCAGAAATAGAAGAAACAAGACCCCATGTAAAAGAGACCCAACGCCTCAGAGTATCCTACAAAGACAGACCCATTTATCCTGGAAGTCTTTAGAGAACAAAAGGTGTTATCTCAGGGTTCACACTGTTGAATTACATAGATCTAAAAAGAAATTTATTCTGATAGCTTGTTTTCCAAGTGGTGTTTTGTGAGCAGACTTTAGTGCACTTGTGTATATAAAGGAGATCCATAAAATTTGGGCAAATAAACAAATAAACCTGGGATGATGTTTTGGTGAAGGCTCCATTTCTGATACTGGGCAGCCTTTTCCAAATTCACATAGACCCGACAGGGTGTGCAAAATGTAAGCCAAGCACATAAGCACTCCTTCCCTACCTGCAATAATACACTAAATCATTCTTGCATTACATGGTCTTCCTTCTATCACTCGAACTGGGATTTTCTTCCTTCCCTTCCTAGATCAGTTATGGGCTTCTTTCCCGCATTCTTCATGATCCAGCTCAGTTCCCTTTTCTCTACCGGATGGTTCCAAAACAGGAACAACAATACCTGGGGATTGTCAAACTGCTCCTGCATTTCCGGTGGACGTGGATCGGTCTCATTGCACCAGATACTGAGAATGGAGAACAATTCATGAAGGTCTTCCCCCCTCTGGCCAGCAAGGGTGGCGTTTGTGTGGCCTTCTCAGTGAGCTTCCCAATAACAGCCCTCCAAGAAGGTACAACAAATAGATTCTTGTCCTCTGCTGCATTTCACTTGTGGAGAAAAGTCCATGTGTTTGTTTATTTTGGGGAGCCACAGTTTTTTCCAGGTATACCAGCCACCATACACAAAGTAGCTAGACAGAGGATCAAGCCCCCCGTGGAGAAAGTCTGGATCACAACAGCTTCGTGGGACCTCACCATCTACTTTTATCAAATGCTTCCATATTTTCATCACGTATATGGATTTTTTTCTTTCTCCATGCAAAGAAACAAAAGGATAAATTTAGATATGAATACAGCACTTGAAATGGTTCGTTTTGGGAAGAATGCATTCCGTTGTTTCTATTCGAAGTCTTCATTGTCTGCAAAAGGCCAAGAAAGGTGCAAAGAGAGAGAAAATCTGGAGACCCTTTCCCAGGACATGATGGAAACTATCCTGACTTTAGACATCTTCGGGTCCTCCAATGCCATCTTCATGGTGGCGCAGGCTTTACATGCTGCATGCTCATCAAGATACAAGCAGATGTTAGCCAAGAACAGGTTGGGCCTCCAGAGGGTTCAGCCATGGCAGGTATTCCCTCTCCCTTCTTACATAACTTAGTGAATAATAATGAAGAATGTGCTGTCAAGCTGCAACTGACTCATGGCAACCCCTTCCATGGGATGTTGAAGGGAAGAGATGATTTCCCCTTAGTTTTTCTTGCTTAGTAACCCCAGTCTTCCTTGGCAGTCTCCCATCCAAGTTCTGACCATTGGCGGGGCTCATTTTGAGGGGGAGTGCACAGGAACGCAGTTCCGGCAGTTCCCCAAAGAAGTCACATGTCAGGTGGCCCCACCCACCTGACTCTTGGCCATTTTGGACCCATTTCAGCATGGATTGGGGCTGAAATGGCCCAGATCGGGCCTCTGACAGGAGGTGGATCACTCTCCCATTCAGCAGTGGCCCGATCCTGACCATTTGGGGGGCATTTGGGGCCATTTTCAGCCCCCCTTTTTGCCACTTTGGGCTCAATTTTGGCCCTGAGTGGCCAGGATTGGATCCAAAACAGCCAGGATAGGTGATGTCAGGGGCATGGCATATGCAAATCAGTTATGCTAATGACACACTTCCAGTGATGGCAAGGGGCGTGGCATATCCTAATGAGTTCTGCTAATGACACACTTCCAGTGATGACAAGGGCATGGCATATGCTAATGAGTTATGCTGATGAGTTATGCTAATGAGTTCCTCCAGCTCTTTTTCTACGAAATGACCCCTGACTGTTGGCAATGTAGCTTCCAAGCTTGGATGAGGTTTGTCTTAAATATCTTAATCAAACATTAATTGTTTAAATATATTTTCATGCTATACAGTCTCAGATGTTGCTGTGTTGACCTGGACAGAACGGTCCCCCCTAAAAAGCTGCTAGGCAACTTTGGAGGATACTTCCTTTTCACTAGTAGCCCCCTGCATGCGGAGTTCCTCTTCCATCAGCAAAATGAAATTCTTCTCATACTGCCTGAAATTCCCCTATTGTACTCCATCGTCCTTTGTTAAGTTTCACTGCTGGGGAAGAAACTCTCTATATGGGAGGTAGGCAGGGGGAGCTCTCAGTATCTCCACTGACCCCCTTCCGGCTTCCTGACCGGACTACGGCAGAGATGACCTGTCCCTGTCATTGCACCAATTTGCCTCTGCAAAAGTCCCTCCTTTGCCTAGGGGAACTAATCCCACAATGGCCACTACACGCTGCACACAATTCCAGCTCACTTACAGTCATTACTGCTGGGACAGATAATGGAATGAAGCTACCAGTTTGTAGGGTTCAGGTTTTAAGGCCAATGTCTGGCAAGCAGGCTGGAACTTGTGCCGGTTGACTCTTCTGGCAGGAAGCCAAACCCACTGGCAATTTTATGCACATCCATGGTGCTCCAAATCTGCAAGGAGCTTAATTGATAGGTCAGCACAGATAGGAGAGTCTCCAGTTCCATTGGAGGTATAACCAAGCAGTGAATCTTTATTTCAGAAGCCTGGACATGCAAGCCTTCGGTGCATGTACTGGAACCCAAAGGATCAAATTGCCCACCTTGGTTATTTCAGCCACAAAAGAGCATGAGGGTGAGGGCAGGAATTCCTCCTTCTGCACAGCAGTTCTGATCCAAATCTGAACCTGCTCTGCATTTACGCATTGCCACAAGGAACTAGCAGGTACAATATAGCCACAAGTCCCTGGAGTGAGCTTTTGTAGTTTCTAATATCTTGTTTTGCTCTGAGAGCTATACTTACCAAGTGTCCATGTTTAGCAGGAGAACCCCCACCACCCAGGGCCACCGAGAGCCACCATGGGGCCCCAGACAAAAATTCCAACTGGGTCCCTCCCATAGGAAGAAGAAGAATGTGCTGTTGAGTCACAGCTAACTCACAGAAACCTCAACCATGGGGTGTTCAAAACAAGAGATGAGCAGAAGTGATTTGCCATTGCCTTCCTCCATGTAGCAACCCCCCTCATTCAGAACAGATATCATAAAACAAATCACTTGGCTTTTCTGTTACTGAGCTCCCCTCCCCTCCCTTCCCTTCCCATGCTGATGCTGATAAAGAGAAAAAAATTAATCAGGAGCAGGAGCAGACTGGGCAATTGGAATGACCCTGGAAATAATTTCCAGAGGGGCCCAATCCATGCTCCTAATCAGGCTGAAGGTACACATTAAAGGATACCAAAAAGAGTCCAGTAGCACCTTTAAGACTAACCAACTTTACTGTAGCATAAGCTTTCAAGAACCACAGTTCTCTTCGTCAGATACATGGAGGGTAAGAAGGAACTGGTCAGATATATAGGTGGAGAGGGGAGAGGGAGAGTAGATGCAATCAGTAGCTTCTGATAATGGGATCAGTTTGCTTCAGGTAATGAAATTGGAAATCGATGGAATAGAGTCTATGAATGGTTATCTCATTATCAGAAGTAACTGATTTCATTATCGGACTATATTAAAATTTTCTTTCCCCCTTCTTCTTTTGTTACAGCTGTAGATAAAACACCGGGAGCATTGCATGATTGGTTTCTATATGTGTGGGTGTGTTTGATCATAAATTGTTTACAATTGACCACTGAGGAAGGCCTTAGGGCCGAAACACATCTTGTCATTTTTTTTATTGTACCTTGGTCTATTTGTGTGGGTCATTGCACTGTACCATCATCTGTATTTTGAGATGTTTTAGCCTGCCATTCAGGCCTTATGTTTTAAACTTGTTTTTAATCTATCTATCTCTATCTCTATCTCTATCTCTATCTCTATCTCTATCTCTATCTCTAAGGTTGTTATTTAAGCCCTCAATTTTGTTCCCCTAACTACGGCTGAACTCTGTGAGGGAGGCAGAGAAAAATCCTTAATCTTCATTTTCTTCACATTCAGTAATTTATAAGCCTCTATATCTACATGAGTTTATTTATCTATATAAGCATTCATAAATGTGCAAAAGAAACATCTGCCCTGAGCCCGCTGTTGTGGGGAGGGCAGAGTATAAATCCAATAAATTAAATTAAACATGGGCATCTTTACTCACCTTTTTCCAGCCAAACTGTTCCTATCCTCCCAAAAATGCCCTTCTATTTATTAAAGATTCCGAAAACCCTTCTGTTCTCTTTGTATCAGCCCTTGAGGTTTCCCTATATCAAATTGCACAGTCTGTAACTTAATATTTCTCAGTATAGCCATGTGCTTAATTTTGTGATTAAGACATCCTTTATCCAGGATCCGGAATAAATGATGGACCCCAGGAATTTTGGACCCCAGGAACTGATAGATCCCAAGAATTTTGTCCTCTTTCCCCCTTCTCTCGGCAGCCATGCCACTGTCATGCTTGTATTTCCACCACTGCTGATGTTCATGGATGGAGAAAAAGAAGGGGGTGTGTGCAGATTGACCTGAAATTGATTTAACTTTTGGGTTACCCTCTAAGACTCCCTCAAGCTTAATGGTGTTAACCATAGAGATTTCAGAGCATTACTGAAGCATTTCCCAGAAGTGCTTCAGGAACGTATCCAACAAGAACTTCCCCAGCTCCACGCCATAAATTTCTTGGTGGTTATGGGCACAGTCCTAGCGGACCGAATTGAAGCTGCATTTTTAGACCCTGTCTAAAACAGTGTAACAGAAATAAAAACTTGCATGAAGATTTATTTCACCCTAAATGGACAGAACTTTCAGAATGGCTGTGAATCTATATGTGGCACGGGTCACGAACCATTAAAGAGCCTAACTGTCCACTCCAGTCATCATCATTTGCATTTCGGTGGAAATATTTATTATTGTTTATTATTCACATAAATAAATAAATAAATAAATAAATAAATAAATAAATAAATAAATAAAAAGATTAGAGCTCTCATTGACTTGGATTCATTGATTTACTCTAGGGACCTGATTTTTAAAAGCCTGACTTTTCTCTCCCATTCCAGCTCCACGCTTTCCTAAAGAAAGTCCCTCTTTACAACACTTCCATGGGTGAAGCGTATTGGGATGAGAATGGGGGTGTCACAGTGGATTTTGATATCATGATATGGAAGGGATTCCCCAATGCAGCTGTTGTTGGAGTGAAAGTGGGGAAGCGTAGAGAGACAGGCATTCCCTGACCTCAAGTTCACCATCGAGAAGGATGCCTTCGTGTTCCCCAGGATGGTAAACCAGGTGGAGAAATCTTTCTGTATCCTTTTATAGCCAGTTTGGTGTAGTGGTTAAGAGCATGACACTCTAATCTGGAGAGCTGGGTTTGATTCCTCACTCCTCTACTTGAAGCCAACTGGGTCAGTCACAGCTTCTAGGAGCTCTCTCAGCCCCACCTACCTCACAGGATGATTATTGATGGTTGTTGTGGGTGTTCTGGGTTGTATTGCCGTGGTCTTGGCATTGTAGTTCCTGACGTTTCGCCAGCAGCTGTGGCTGGCATCTTCAGAGGTGTAGCACCAAAAGACAGAGATCTCTCAGTGTCACAGTGTGGAAAAGATGTTGGCAGGTCATTTATATCTACTCAGGAGGGGTGGGGTTGAGCTGAGTCATCCTGTAAGAGTTTCCCAGGGTGTGGAATGCTAATGGCAGGAGGCTTCACTGTATCCTGAGGAGGTTCTTTTGCATATGGATTGGTGCTTGATGTGCTAATAACATGAGACATCTGAGTAGACTTTGTTTAGGATTGCTTCCCCACCCCCGCACCATCATGTCACCCTTCAACTAGTCATCCCTGTCAAAAACAATCTTGCCTGCCCCCACAGTAAAACAAAACATATGAGGAAAGGATATGTCTGTTGTGGGGGGGGGGGAAGCAATTTTCCCTTCATTGTGAGAACAAAGAACAAGAAAACAGGAAACCAACAGGCAACAGAAGAATGTAAAGGTAATAAGTTATTGGCACTATCAAAAAAGAAATCATGGATTATGAAGAGGATTGTTTTTAATGTTGCTGCACTGCAGTTCTCGAGTGCTCTTCTACTGGGGAATGTCCTGCTGCTGCTGCTCTGCTCACAGGCACTTGCTTTCTAAGGGTCCATTGTAACATGTGTGTGTGTGCTATTGTGCTTCAGGAAAAACTCAGTGAATCAATGGTTTAAACTAAAAGAGGGATCACAACTAGAGATGGACACGAACAGCAATACGAAGTTTAAAAAGCCACGAACACCCCAATCAGCTGTTTGCAAACAAGCTGTTTGTGACGCCCCATTCTAAACGAACAGGTGGTCATTCTGGCACCTGCAATCAATTCCCTTGGCAACCGGAGGTAGGGAATGCCTGAACTCTGTCTGTACTCCTGCTGTTGCCCTGGAAACCCCAATCTAAGCCCAGTTTAGCTTGATAGGCAGGTCTTCCTTTCAAGTGTGGAGCTCCAAATTTGTTACAAGGAAACAAAGAGCAGGGGGGAGGGGGCTCCCAGCTCTGGTTTTGCAGACAGTGGAGAGGGAGAGACAGTTGCTGTTGGCATTTTGAGAAAAAGAGAGGAAGAGTGCATTGGAACTTGAATTTTCTTTGTGTGTGGTGGGATAGGGATCTACCCTTTCAGGTTCTAGGGCTGCTGCCAGGCTCTGGAGCCAAGTTACTATTTATTATTGGTACATTTCCTGCTGCCTGCTCTGGTAGGGTTTCTGGGAGTAGTGTGGTAGGGATCTTGATGGGTTTCTTCCACCTGCTGGCCCCCACGAACAATGGACAACATGAACAACATGTTCATGAACAGGTCATGTTCATCAATGTTCGGTGTTCATTTTTTGTGGATGGCAACAAACACCATGTTTGTGGTATTTTTCCTGTTCATGCCCATCTCTAATTACAACCACCACCAATGGCGGTTGATGCTGGTTTTGGTTACACGTGAAACAGCTGCCCCAGAGCCTCGTTCCCTTCTCCTTGAAAAGAACAGCATTTGCACACATGTAGCTGTCCAGCAACTAGGCTGGACTTGGGAACCTTCCCAGAGCCACACCCAGAACTGAGACTGGCAGGCCCACCTTCCAGCCTTGGCACTCACCCGACAAGGAGGAAACAAGCAGCAGCAAGGAGGAGACAGGCAGCAAAGGCACCGACAGAGAATGGGACCACCAAAGAAGGCCGAGGTGTTGACAAGCCCTCATCAGCAGGAGGCAGGCTAGATGGCCCAGGTGCTGACAGGCTTTAAAACAGGAGGCAGGCTAGATGGCAGCTCCTGGGTCCTAACCACTGCCATCTTCCCAGCCAGGCCCTTAGAGCAGCCCAGCCTAGCTGGAGGAACAGGGCACAGGGGGCAGAGACAGCCAACCTGTGCCACCACAGGCAGTGGATCATGGGCAGTGCTGGTGGCACAGGGCCGCACCCTAACCCAGTGGTAGGCACGGGAAGCACTACAGCCTAGCAACCCAGCAGACAAGCTAGAGGAGAAGGAAAAGGGCCAGGAGAGGCTGGAGGCAAAACAGGCACAGCTGTGGCTACATAAGGCAGCCAGGGCAGCAGCTAAGCTGCTGGGGATGGGGCTAGGAGGTGGTGCCTGGGAATGGTGAGGGGATAAAAGGGAGGTCCACCCACAAATGGGGGAGGGAGGGAGGCAGTTGAGAGGAGAGTGGAGGAAGTTTGTTCCTGAAGTGGAGATCAGTCTACTCAGGGTTCTGGAGGGGCCCCTGGGGAGTACCCAGGGCCCAATCATCCCACTTCTGAGGTCTTCAGGAGACAGTATCCCTGCAGCTAAGAGGGGCTGGTGGGCCAACAGTGGTAGAGTAGACCCAAAGGCCGAGAAGCAGAAGTCAGGCAGGCGGTGGGTGAATGCCACCACGGCAGAAAGAGACATGTGAGGGGCGGGGCATGCCTGAGCCTGACAGTAGCTAACCAAAATTCATGCAACTGAAAAAAAAATGGATCACTGCCAAACTAGGATGGACTGACCTGGAACAAACTAGTAATGAAACAGAATTATTCTAGCGCCCCCCTCCCGAATGGAAACAGAAATAGAAACCTTCCACGTGCACACCCCTACTTGCAACCATGTTTGGCAGAGCAATCTAATCGGGTCTTCTATTTTTTTTCAATGAGGCTCAATTATAGGGAAAGGCTCATAAGATTGCAGTCTGTACACTAATGATCAGAATATGGGAAATAAAGTAGATGAATGTAGTGCTCAGGCAAACAAGAAAACACATATGGGATTAAATAAACATGGAATTGCCTATTCATATAGCCTAGCCTAAATTGCAATGTAACTTGAGTAAGGAGAGTTCCCACAAAAACAATTTGTGGTGGGAGAAGTCATTGTTTTTCAGAACACCCAATCACTGCGAGCCCTGCACACTTACTTTCTCAAGACATGAAATGTTTCTTTTGAATAGATCACTCATCCTGGTATTGCTTTATTCACTGGTGTATTTTGATTACTTAAACACTCATCTGTTTGCCTTTCTGGGTAGCCTGTGCCTCGTTCCAGGTGTAGTGAAAGCTGTCAGCCTGGATATGCCAAGAAAGCCCAGGAAGGAAAGCCATTTTGCTGCTATGACTGTGATCCATGCCCAGAAGGGACAATCTCCACAAAAGAAGGTTGGTGATGCAGAAGAAATTTCCTTGGGGTGGGGGGAACTAAGAGGCAAGCTGTAAGCAGTTTTTTTCCCATCCACTGCTATTCTGACTGGTATCAAAATTCTGTTGTCCCTGCTAGCTTGTCTGAGTGTCTGGACAAAGCAGGGAGTTTAATACTTGGCAGTCTCATCTTAAAGGTAAAGTCCCCTGTGCAAGCACCGCATCATTTCTGACTCATGGGGGGGACGTCGTATCACAACGGTTTCTTGGCAGACTTGTTACGGGGTAGTTAGCCATTGCCTTCCCCAGTTATCTATAATTTACTCCCAAGAAACTGGGTATTCATTTTACTGAACTCAGAAGGATGGAAGGTTGCCAATACTTAATACTGGCGACGAGGATGGGATGGGTGGGTAGGAAGCCCCGCAGCACCAAGAGATGAATCACTCCAGGCGGGTAGGCAGCCCTGCAACACTCAGAGATGAATCACTTGCTGGCGAGAAACTGTCACCTCTGCCAGGCCAGCACTCGTTCCCTACTCGCTCCAGAGCACCATACATTATGGCCACCAAGGACCTGTTCGAGACATTTGGCGCTGCCACTGAGGACTGGAACTTGTACATCTCCCGATTATAGTTCCACCTCAAGGCTAATGAGATCACTGGCGATGAGCGTGAGAAGCCACATTCCTCAGCGTCTGTGGCTGATCTACTTTTGAAATTGCCCACGCTTTATTGGCTCCAGAAGAGCTCCGGAAGAGCTTCTGCCAGGATTGAACTCAGGTCATTAGCAGAGCTTGGGTTGCAATACTGCAGCTTACCACTCTGTGCCACGGGACTTCCTTTAGTCTCACCTTACTGCATGTATTTAAGATTTTCTGCCTATTATAGTAGCAAGAACTGTGATAAATGGCCCAATGATAAGGGTTAGTCCCGCAGCTTTGTATCTTGTTCCTTTATTTGGTTAGAGCATTTCTAATTTATCAGATAGTGTCTGATTCTGTAGGGAATGGACACAATTCCATCCTTTTTCCCATGAGAAAGAGAGTCTCTGCCCCACTTCTTAAAAAGATGTGAGGGCTCTGTTGTCATCTTTGTCAATGGTACAAGAAGGAACTTTGTCCCCAATCCCAATTCCATCTGCATATTCTTGGGTCCTGACCTCTCTAATCATAACATAAGAAAAGATTTTCTGAATCAGACCAAAAGTCAATACATTTCTTCACTATCTTACACAGGGTATTCAAAGGTACAATATTTGTCAAGTGTATGGTATTATGCACCCTGACCTGGATAGCCCAGGCAAGACGAATCTTGGTTATTAATTTGATGGGAGGCCTCCAAAAAGACCACAGTTGCAGAGACAGGCAATGGCAAACTGCCTCTGTTAGTCTTTTGCTGTGAAAACCCTACCTGGGGTCGCCATAAGTCAGCTATGACTTCATGGCATTCTCCACCACCACATGGTATCATTGCAAAAATAGCCTTTGTTGAATATTTTAGAACTCATATTATTGTTTTATGTTAGGCAGACATTCCTAATACTGAAGTCACACCTGTTGTTTCCAGATGCAGAGACTTGTAACAAATGTCCAGAAGATCAGCACCCGAACAAGGACAGAACTCAGTGTGTTCCAAAGGCCATAACCTTCCTCACCTATGAAGAACCTTTGGGGATCATCCTAGCTGTCTTTCCTCTCTTCCTGTCTCTACTAGCTGGTTTTGTTTTAGGACTTTTCATTAAATTCCTGGATACTCCACTAGTCAAAGCCAACAACCGGGACCTCACCTACATTCTCCTGGTCTCCCTCCTGCTTTCCTTTCTCTCCTGCTTTCTATTCATCGGCCAGCCAAGGAAGGTGACCTGCCTTCTCCGACAAACCACCTTCAGCATCATCTTCTCGGTTGCCGTCTCTTCAGTGTTGGCCAAAACCATCACTGTGGTGGTGGCCTTCATGGCCACCAAGCCAGGAAACACGATGAGGAAATGGCTGGGTAAGAGTCTGGCCAACTCCATTGTCATCTCTTGTTCCGCTGTTCAGGTTGGCCTCTGCATCATCTGGCTGGGAATCTCTCCTCCCTTCCCAGAGTCTGACATGCACTCCCAGCCAGGAGAGATCACACTGCAGTGCAACGAAGGGTCTGTCGCCATGTTTTATGGTGCCCTGGGCTACATGGGCTTCCTGGCTGCCGTCTCTTTCATGGTGGCTTTCCTGGCCAGGAAGCTGCCTGGGGCCTTCAATGAAGCCAAGCTGATCACCTTCAGCATGCTGGTCTTTTGCAGTGTCTGGGTGTCCTTTGTGCCCACCTACCTGAGCACGAAGGGGAAATACATGGTGGCCGTGCAGGTCTTCTCCATCTTGGCCTCCAGTGCTGGGTTACTGTGCTGCATCTTCCTTCCCAAAAGTTACCTTATCATCATGAGGCCTGATCTCAATATTAAGGAGCATCTAATGAGAAAGTGAAGTAATTAAATTGAATGCACAGTGTCTGCATTGGGGTGGGATTCTTGCTATATTCCGATCTAAATGCAACTCTAACTCCAATAGAATGCTTAACACCTTGGCTGAAGCAGTTGTCATTCCTATCCATTACAGAAAAGAATCCAGTAGCACCTTTAAGACTAACCAACTTTACTGTAGCATAAGCTTTCGAGAATCACAGTTCTCTTCGTCAGATGAGGAAATGGAAATGCATCTGATGAATGCATCTGACGAAGAGAACTGTGATTTTTTTCTATTTTGCTACTACAGACTAACACAGCTAACTCCTCTGGATCCTATCCATTATGGAGACAATAGAAAGATTCCTTTTATCTATCACCCAATTGGTTTGCTTTCTGTCATGATCTTATTTCCACTTATTTGCTGATTCCAAAAGGAAGGGCTGAGGGATCACATAAGAGCCCTGGGAGACAGCACTAGTTGCCACCCTGAAGTTGCAATAGGGAGGGGATCACTCCAGTCTTCATAGCAAGGCGAACTACAGTCTCTGTAGTTTAGAGAACAGTTGCTATTCTGGGTAAACTGCAGGAAATTGTAACTTTGGAGTGTGCACTTGTATATATCTGGATTGAATATAAAACACCTTATCAGTATTTTCAGGTGCAGAGGAGTTAGCCGTGTTAGTTTGTGGTAGCAAAATCAAAAAGAGTCCAGTAGCACCTTTAAGACTAACCAATTTTATTGTAGCATAAGCTTTCGAGAATCAAGTTCTCAAGAGAACTCGATTCTCGAAAGCTTATGCTACAATAAAATTGGTTAGTATTTTCAGGGTATATTTGGGTATCCGGAAGATATTCATGAATTCTGACAATACTGGAATCCTGATCCCAAATATTTTAAGATATGTTCAGGGGTATCTGGGGCCAACATTTCAAAGGCCCCAACCCTGTTTTTCCCAAATTACAGGTTTCCAAGACAACGGGGAGAGAGCAGGGAGGGAGGCAGCCCTCTCAGACAAACGGGATCACCTGGTAGCGAGAGCTGCAACCGACTGCCCTATCACGACGATTCTCTCATAGCCCATCTGACCGTGGTTGCTCTGTCTCTGCTTTGGATGACTTCTGCTCCCTGCTTGCCTATCTCGAAAGACTCTCTTTTGTTTTGTGCCTGAACTGAGCAGTTTGCACTTACTTATAAAATGTTATTTAAATTATTATTTTGAATATTCCCCACCCCCTTTTTGGCCTGGTTGAATTCTAGTACAGAGATGAGGGAATGGAGCTTTTTTCTGGTTCTTTTAAAAATAGTTTTATTGGGTTTTGTTTTGTGATGTTTGGGGGTTTACAAGCTTTTGCTGTTCAGTTGCGTTTTCTCTTCTCTCTTGACTTTTTTTTAGAATTTAAAATTCTTGCTCTTTAGTTTTTAAAGGGTCTGGGATTGGTGTGGTTGGTCCTGGATAGCTGTTGCTGTTTTTAAAAGTTCAATTTATCTTTTGGCATTGTTCTAGTTTTGCCCTGACCTGGGTAGCCCAGGCAAGTCTAATCTTGTCCCATCTCAGAAGCAAAGCAGGGTTGGGTTTGGATAGTAATTGGATGGGAGACCTCCAACGAAGTCCAGGCTTGCGGAGGCAGGCAATCACAAACCACAATTATATGAATTTTAAAACATAATTTGGACTAGATTCTCAAAGGTGAAACTATAAACACACCTAGGAACAGTGCCAGCATTCTAGACATTAACTGCTTTTTCTTTTATGTTTTGATTTGCTCCTCAGCTTCTAAAACTGCGCAACGGACTCTAAATTCCCTCATATTCTGAACTAATTTGCTGTTTTTGGACTACAGTATATTAAAACCTTTTCTATTGCTTAAACTATAATAAACTGGGAACATATAATTGCTGGATCGTTGTTGGAAATCCGCTCCTGGTTCAAGCTGGGTGAAGGGGGAACGGGTATTGCTTCCTGCTCCATGCCTGATCTCGGTCATGTGAATGGGTGGGGGACTTTGCTACCTGCTCCACGCCTGATACTGCCGGGTAAAGAGGGGTGGCATTGCCACCTGCTCTGCTCCTGATTGCATACGGGTGAAGGGGAAACAGACATTGCCTTCTGCTCCACGCCTGATTACAGATGGGTGAAGGGGGGTGGGTATGGCCGCCTGCTCAGTGTCTTATTCCGGTAGGTTGAAGGGAATGAGTATTGCCACCTGCTCTGCTCCTTGTCTCGGCTGGGGGAAGGGAAGAAGGGCATTACCTCCTGGTCTGCGCCTGATGCCAGCCAGTTGAAGGTGTAAGGTGGGCATTGCCACCTGCTCCACTCCTAATCCCAACTGGGTTTATGGCAGGGGTGCAGGCATTGCCACCTGCTCCACTCCTGATCCCAGCTGGCAGAAGTGAGAATGGGCATTGCCACCTGCTCCACTCCTAATACCAGCTGAGTTAAGGCAGGCAGTGGACATTGCCACCTTCTCCGCTCCTAATACCAGCTGGCTCAAGGCATGACCACCTGCTCAGTGATTTATTCCAGTAGATTGAAGGAGGTGGGCATTGTCACCTGCTCCGCTCCTTATCCTGGCTGGGAAGGGAAGAAGGGTATTGCCTCCTGCTCTGCGCCTGATCGTAGCCAGGTGAAAACATGGGATGGGCACTGCCACCTGCTCCGCTCCTGATCCCAGCAAGGTGTAGGAGGGCAGGCATCACCATCTGCTCTGCTCTTGATCCCATCTTGGTGAAGGGGGGGGCAGGCATTTTCACTTGCTGTACTACTAATACCAACTGGGTTATGGTCGGGTGTGGGCATTGCCACCTGCTCCACTACAACTGCCAGCAGTGTTAAGGCGAGAGGTGGGCATGCTGCATTATGGTGGGGGGAGGCCATTGCCACCTGCTCCACTCCTGATATCAGCTGGGTTAAGGCTGGGGTGGGCATTCCCAACTCGTCCTCTCCTAATATCAGCTGGGTTAAGGCGGGGGGGGGGGTTGAGAATTGCCAGGGGTGGGTGTTGCCACCTGCTCTGCTTCTAATACCAGCTGAGTTAAGGCGGTGGGTGGGCATTGCCACCTGCTCTGCTCCTAATACCACCTGGGTGAAGGCAGAGGGTGGGCATTGACACCTGCTCTGCTCCTGATCCCAGATGCCTGAAGGGGGAACAGGCATTGCCACCTTCCCCGCTCCTAATACCAGCTGGGTTAAGGTGGGGGTGGCAATTACCACTGCTAATAATACCAGCTGGGTTAAGGCATTGGACAGGCATTGCCACCTACTCTGATCCTAATATTAGCTGGGTTAATGTGGGGTGTGGGAACTGCCGGGGCAGGCATTGCCACCTGTCCTACTCCTAATACCAGCGCAGTTAAGGTGGGGGGTGGGCATTATAACCTGCTCTGCTCCTAATGCCAGCTAGGTTAAGGCACTGAATCGGCATTGCCACCTATTCTGCTCCTAATACTAGCTGGGTTAAGGCAGGGGTGGGCATTGCCACCTGCTCCACTCCTAATATTAGCTGGGTTAATGTGGCGTGTGGGAAGTGCCTGGGGCGGGCATTGTCACCTGTCCTGCTCCTAATACCAGCTCAGTTAGGGTGGGGGTGGGTGGGCATTACGAACTGCTCTGCTCCTAATATCAGCTGGGTTAAGGCATTGGATCAGCATTGCCACCTACTCCACTCCTAATACCAGCTTGGTTAAGTTGGGGGTGGGCATTGCCACTTGCTCCGCTCCTGAAACACGCTTATTCTGTTTTAAGGTGGGGGGCAGACATTGCCACTTGCTCTGCTCCTGATCCCAGATGTCTGAAGGGGGGCAGACATTGCCACCTGCCCCGCTCCTAATACTAGCTGGGTAAGGCAGGGGGTAGGCATTGCCACCTGCTCCGTTCCTGATTCCAACTGGCTGAAGGGGGGGTGGGCATTGCCACCTGCTCCACTTGTAATACCAGCTGAGTTAAGGCATTGGACGGGCATTGCCACTTGCTCCATTCCTAATACCAGCTGGGTTAAGGCGGGGGTGGGCATTGCCACCTGCTCCGCTCCTAATATTAGCTGGGTTAAGGTTAGGGGTGAGTATTTCCACCTGTTCCGTTACTAATTCCAGCTGTGTAAAAGCAGAGGACTGATATTGCCCCCTGTTCCCCTCCCGATCCTGGCCTGGCCTTCCTGCCATGGCACGTTTTCTGAAGGAACATGGTGCCTTGCCTGGGCTTCCCTCCACAGCAGCGCCCTCTGCAGGTGCACCAGGATATAAAGTGAGTTGTCTGAAACACACTTACTCAATTATATATAGTAGGATTATGAGGCTATCTGGACACCTTCAGTGCCCTATCCATGTGGAAATCAAACCCAGAAGTCTGTCCAAGTGATTTTCCACAGCACTATTCCTGACTCTGAGGCTTTCCCTGCCTTGCTCCATATGGCTTCCTTTCCTTGTGACCTTGAGGTGGGTAGAACAGGATTGCTCTGGGTGAGGGGTTCAGCACTGGCCCTGATCTAAGTCCCTGATGAGAGGGGTCTGGGGTCATCAGTTATAGTTTCCAGTGTTGATTGTTCTACGGGAGCTCTGCCTGAAGTGACCACATGTTTCCCATTCTTTCCACCTTCCCAAAAGGAACTTGGTTGTAGGGAATCCAACAAATATTGGAAGAAGTCCTGGAGGATGCTAACGCCAGGACTCCTGACACACACTCTACCAGCCTCCTTGGGAGTAAAGGGCCCAGCTGGCATTCTCTCCTGGCCTTCTGCCACTACTTACATGGGCAGTGTCTGCTTGGCTTTAGGGGTCTGTGGCTGTGACTCCATCAACGGGGTCGTTGGGTGCATCCACGTGTGCCAGTCAAGGGGGCAGAGTTGGCAGCCTGCCTCTCAATAACTGGACACTGGCAGTGTTGCTATGGAGTCTGTGTTTTCCATGGATTATACAGGAGTGTCTCTGTCCTCATTCCTCTTCAGCACAACGGCCAAAAGATACCGACTAGCGCCTCCATAGTTGCCGGGTCTTAGGATGGGGCTGCCTGTCCTCCATCCCTGCAATTCCTCTCACCTTCAAACACTTAATGGAGACAGAACTCTCTTGCAAGTACGGGGCAGCCACGACCTGATCATCGCAAAGAGGGTCTAGGCATGGCGCGATATTTGGTGGGAATGATAATAAACCTAAAAAACCTCATAGCTCCCCCCCCCCGCCACCCAAAAAGTCTCTGAACAAAGTTCTGCTTTGACTTTTTCAACTCTATAGAATGAATTGCATCATGTTGCCTTGGATTGTGAGGTCACTATTGTTAGTTTCTAAGGCGACCTTTGGCAGAATCCCTTGAGCTTTGGAGAGGAGCAGAAAAAAATAACCATAACTGGTAATTATAAGAGAAAATCAAATCTGCAACACCTTGGCGCTCCCTGGTGTGACTTTGTGCGCAGGTGCATGGCTAGAGAAAACATGTTTTTGAGAATTCCCCGAAGTCACTCCACACTCTGACATGGGTTAGCAAGAGGGCAACAAACTGGGCCTGAACTTTGCTAAAGGAAAACTTCAGGAAAGCAAAAATAAAGATGTTCTTTAGAGATGTTTATGAATGCCCCCCCCCCATGATGAAGCAGAGAATAGGGTCCTCAGGCT
Source organism: Eublepharis macularius (assembly GCF_028583425.1). NCBI lineage: Eukaryota > Metazoa > Chordata > Lepidosauria > Squamata > Eublepharidae > Eublepharis > Eublepharis macularius. The sequence goes on from NC_072793.1 coordinate 175,562,319, forward strand.
CCCATTCTCACTCTCTTGGTGGCTGATGCAGTCCCCCAACCCCACTATTTCTCTGTTGTGTCATGGATTCCTTCAGAAACAATGAAATAATCTTAGAATCAATAGGAAAATATGACCATTTTTTTCTGGTGCAGAAATACCTCCCTTGTCAATGACCAGTGCTGAGATTTAGGTTAAGGGGAAATGATGATGATGTTGGCTTGAACATTGTTCCCTTCAGATCTGAAGCCCTGGCCCGAACAGTAGAGTCTCTGTTGCCTTGAGTTTGGACGTGGGCTTGGGATTGGCTCATTTGTGGGGCCAGCAATCATAAAGGGAGGGGCTCTGTCAGACCCAGATCCTGAATGCTGGTATTGGTGTTGCTACCCCACAATGTTTTCTGTGGGATTCTGCAAGCCAAACACCCACTGAATTTGATCAAGGATGGAAGTGAGCCATTGAATTATTATAGGCCAGGAGACCACCTCATTGGTGGGATCGTATCTATGATCCCACTCGATTTGGGTTTCATAGGCTCTGATCAGTCCTGGGAAATCACTGTCCCTATTTCTGTCCTTATTTTCTGCTCTCTGGGACTGTATGAACATCAGGACATGACGTTGCATGCAGACTGCCATTTCACAAACTCCAACCGGCTGAGGGATCTTGCAGCTATTAAATATGGTAACAGCAGAGGTCTTCCTAGCAGATCTGAAATGAAGAAACAAAACCCTATTTGCTTGTTGTGGTGAGAATTCCTGCCGGGATCCGACCCCTTCGGGCTCTCCAGCAACTCAGGCTTGTGCAGAGTTCTTAACCAAGGCTGGAAGTTTTATTTCAAATGCAAGTAAAAGGTTACAAAGTAGTGAGGCAAGGCACTGGTCCAAGGCCTTGACTGCACTTCAGTACTAAACACTGGCCGATTCCAGACGGCCCTCCCCATGCCGAAACGTCACGCGTCGTCGCGCGGAAAACGCGAAATATCGTGTTTTCTCACGCGAGTTTTGTGCGACGTCGCGCAAAACTCACGTGAGAAAACGCGATATTTCGTGTTTTCCGCGCGACGACACGCGATGTTTCGGCATGGGGAGGGCCGTCTGGAATCGGCCACTAAGACAGATAGAAGCTAACACACAAGAAAATGCACAGAGTACAATTAAACTACAATATCCCTTTCCCCACCAAGAGCTCTTGTGACCACCGTTTCAAACCGCAAGACCAAACTGGTCTCTGCGAGTTGGCAAGAGGCAGTGCCGAATGCTCTGTGCCCACTCTTTTTATAGGTGGAATATCAAAGAGGTGCATAGTTTGACAACTTCATCAATTGTGTAGGCTTTGTTCTTGAAAGACAAATCCGATGCGGGGATGTTGCAAAACCATAAATCAGAACATTCTCTTCTTTGAGACAGACAACTTTCTTGATATGCATGCTAGCTACAGTTGTAAATTACAAAAGGAATCTTCGCACTTCACCAGCCCCAGCTTTGGATCGTTTTTGTTCTTCCCGGAGATAAGCTGCAACTCCAGTCCCTAATTGTAATTGACATGCGAAGGCCAGGAGGCCCTCTGAAGATATGTGCCAATGAGCAGCTACTTTATGGCTCTGTCTGGCTTTTATCACAAGGAGGTGAATCCTTCTGCCAGCCTACAAGAAACGAAACTTACTTGCTTTGCCAGTGCTGGTTCCATGTTGCATTTGGGCCTAGTTCATGACCCAAACCCAAAATTCTCTCCACTCTTGTAAACCATGATGCTTCTGGAGCAGCTGTGCCACTCAGAAGAGCCTTTCTTGGTTGGGTCACTCTAAACACAACATACTGGCTCCACAATTCCATTTACAAAGAATTTTTGCCCTTAGGACTCAGGAAAGAATCCATTTGGTTCTCCTTGAAGTGTTAGGCATTGTCCTGGTTTTTGGAATCTGTTTTGGGTTCCCAGCTAGCTCTTGATCAATGGCTCACAGTTTGGGCCTTTTCTCCAGCGATGCAGTAACCTCTTTTCTTTCTGTCACATGATACAGGTTGCTTTTTTAAGGGACAGCATTGTGGCATATTGCAATGTTTATTACACATACACTCTCCTGGCTTCCTGCAATGTGATGTGAAAACATCACTTCTGGGCCAGCAAATCACCATTTCCGGGTCAGAAGAAGGTCACTTACGGGTCAGCACAGCAGACGGTCACTTCCAGGTCAGTAGAAGATCTGCAGAAAGCCCATCCCCCGTTGCCTAGGAAACTGATTGATCGGCGCCAAGCTGTCTGAAGTGACAAACTGAAAAATGAACCAAATGAACTGCCCTAAAGTTCATGGCGGCTCATCTAAAATGGGCTCTGACGAACCGCTGGTTTGTGAACCATGAACTGGCCTGGTTCGTGCCGAACTTTAGTTCGTATTTCGGTTCATGCTCATCTCTAATGTGCGCCTATGTGCTACTTGTGTTTTAAGTATGATTCTACTGGGTAGTTCTATGTTGTCTAACATCAGTCGTAGAATTGCTTATGCTCTGTTTCAGCATTTCTTCAGCTCTGTATTGCATTCTTGCTAATGTTATGTCTTTGTAAGCTTGTATTTATTAAACCTATGGCATTGTTTATGGAAATGTCCTTGATATTGATTGTACTAATCTCACTATGTAATCCGCCTTGTGTCTCAGTGTGAAAGGTGGACTATAAATGACATAAATAAAACTATCCCCTTTCACTAGAATTCAATGCCAGTTCAGTGCCTTCTACCTTTGTAGCCCTTTCCTCAAACCTTCAAAGGTATGTCAAACCTTAGATAGTTTTGTCACCTTTTGTTCTTTCCCTATGTGGATTGTTTCATTGTGGTGATGGATCAGCACCACTCTCCTACAGGTACTGATCCACCATGTCCTGTGAGGCATCAAAACACCAGTGGCAATAGGCCACTCTCCCTGCTAACCCAGCCCTCCGAGGGACTTTTCTCTCCTCCTTTTGGTATACCTCCACCACCACTTGGCCTTTAAAGGAATTACCTGCATCACGTACTTCATCAGTAAATATTAAAACCCAATGCAAAGTTTCTATTGGTTAGGATCAGGCAATGATACCCTAAAGTTCTGCTGCTAAGTTGACCTGTTAGAGCTCTGCCCTCCAGCCTGCTCAAAAGATTTCAAAGGGGCCACAGTCCTGCCCCCCACCCCGGCTGTTTTCACTTCCCAACCCACTCATATCTTCCAAACTTCACAAACTTCTTGGGGCAGCTGCAGAAGATGCTCCAGAAAGATCATTCAGGGTCTTGCATGCCATGTTCCACACTGTTGTGGCTGGTGGGTAGGAGGCAAGCCCCTCTTATAAGAGCGAGGCTTCAGTGCTAACATAAATGGAATCCAGGACTGGCTTACAATCTGAATGGGAAGTGAGGTTCCTCACAGGTAGGCAGGATTCCTTTTTGGACATGAACTTTGGCCTGTTATTTACAACCAGGAGGACCGTGTCTTATCATCTCCAACCATTTTCATATCCATTGCAGGCCAGATTGGTTTACTCAGCCACTGAAGTGTAATGTGGGGGAATGGGAAAGACCTTCATTTGCCTAAGACCATGTGGGAGAGGGCTGCTCTGATGACGTGGGAAAGGAAAGGGCAGGCCAAGCTTAATTTCCCATCAGGCCAAACTCATCTTCCTGCTTCCTGCCAGTTTGGTGTAGTGGTTAAGAGTGGCAGGACTCTAATCTGGAAAACTGGGTTTGATGCCCCACTCCTCCACATGAAGCCAGCTGGGGGATCTTGGGTCAGTCACAGCTCTCTCAGAGCTCTTTCAGCCTCACCCACCTCACAGGGTGATTGTTGTGGGGATAATAATAACATACTTTGTAAATTGCTCTGAGTGAGCATTAAGTTGTCCTGAAAGGTGGTATATCGAATGTTGTTGTTGCTGTTGTTGTGGGTTTCCTGGGACATCTGACTAACCAATCACAGCTGGGAACATGACGCTGGGCTAGCTTGGACCTCTGGTCTAATTCAGCATGGCTACTCTTCTTACTGACTCACTTCAACATATATATTTATTTACATTATTTATAGTCCTCTTTTCCCACTGAGACTCAAGGCAGATTAAACAATGTAAATCTATAAAATCAACAGAATGGGAGGTCTGACAAACAATGCAATAGGATTTGGACAGGAGAAGTCTGAAACTAAGCAAGAATCTGAAAACCAAGCTGAAACAAAGTATAAGTATTAACATGTAGGGATGCCAGGCTGGCAGGACAACGGGGGGGGCAGGACCTGGTGTGTTGGGTGTCATGCTGGCATTCTGACATCACTTCTGGTAAAAATCAGAACTGATGTCTTTAGATGCCTTGGCATTTGCAGAAACTGCTACAGGATCTTTTATGTCACTTCCAGTTTTACTGGAAATGATGTCAGCAACAGGCATGATGCTGATATATATGCTGAATCCCACACCCCATTTTATCCTGCTGACACCTGAGTGTTACCAGAACTGCTCTATTTGATGGGGGAATTAGCTTGCAGTCTGGATTTTAATAGTGTGGATCTTTAGCCAGCTTTACCAGAGTCAGTCTATCAGAACACTCGTGCAATAAAGAGGCGAGACTAATAAAGATAAACGTGTTTTTACTAATAATGTTGCATATGCCTAAGATAGCACACACATACAAGATACACACAAGAAACTAAGAAATAAAGAGTTGGAAAATAGAGACGGTTGCTTTAGCAGGAGAGCCCACTTGAGAACAACGGAACTGGGTATACTCACCTGGTCACGGCATGGAAGAAAGATGCAGCAGCGAAGCGTGGTGGTATCTAGTGCCTGCACTAAATCCAAAGAGAGAGACAGCGGAGGTTCGGGATAGGATGGCACGCGTGCCTCATGGCCGGGGAGGCCAGCTTAAATACCCCAAAACATACCCTGGGGCAGATGCCTTTCCCTTGTGGTTCTCAAAAGGGGAACAATGACTTGATGGCTCTACAACCACCCTAAATGGGCCACTTTAGTGTTCTGATTGTAAGATAGTGACACCTCGGGAAGTGGGGACAGAGGAGGGAGGGGGAGCATCTCGCGGGTTGATTAGATCGGCCAGGAAGCTGGCATGGTCTCGATGTCATCAGTCCTGGAATGCAGTGGTGGCATTGTGATGCGTCCATTAGCTGTTCTCAGACAGTCGGCACCTAGCTTCCATTCCAGGGCGGCTTTCAAGATATGCAGAGCAGGGCGAGGCTGGCCGCTGCAGACGTGGTCGGCACGCTTCCACGAAATGGCTTCTCAGAGCAAGCTGTTCAGGGTGGTCTTCTGGCTGCCTGAGAACATGGCTTCTGCTTGGGCACGACTTCGGGCTTGCTAGCAGGCTGCCTGGTGGCAAGGGCATACTCAGTGACCGGCCCGCAAGAGGCTTCCATGGGAACTGACCAGGGGGTGCCTGGCCAGGCCCATGGAGGCTCCCTCCAGCTGGCACTGTGCTGCTACCAGCATGGCTTCGGGCCCAGGTGAGGCAGGCATCCATGGAGGCAGGAAACGGGTACAAGTTATACAGTCCATAGCAGTGTAAAGACAGGAATAAGTGGTACAGTCCATAACGGCAGAGACAGGAAACAGGCATGGGCAGTGCTGCCCTAGAACAGAGTCTTTGGTGTGGCTTTAAAACAACCACACAGGAAACTGACACAGTTCATGGCAGGCCTCACAACAGGGGAGGGAGGGGGTCCTTTGTAACATGAGGCACCAGCAAGCAAAGATAGGTTTGCCTGCAGGTCTCCCACTATAGTGGGATGCTTGGCATTCCTATTAACATGACCTGTTAAATGATGCAGAAATTACATAGTCAGGGCATACTTATAGCAACAGATAGTACATAATCTAAACACTAGGATAGTCCACAGACCCTGTACCTTTGAAAAGCATCTCTCTGAACTATTTTGTTACAGTCCAGCCCTATAGCCCTATTGAATATTTCATAGTTTGTAAAAATCCAGGAGTGTGGGAGCCTTCTCGGCCTCATCAAGTAGGCCACTCCATAAGGGAACAGAGAATATTGAGTTGAGCAGTTAGGTTCTTAGGGATCCCATTTCTCCAGTGAGGGTGGTAGGCCTTTGCCCCCTGCCACCTCTCACCTGGCCATTGGGGTGGGAGGAGATGCAGGAATGGGCCCCAGAGCCCCACAGAGCACTTCTGTGCACTCAGGAGCACTTCCTGCCCTCTTTGCAATGATGTCATTCCCAGCACAATGTGGAAGCAACAGATCTCGCACGGGGCTGATTTGATAAAAATTGGCTCCCAGTCTAGCACTTGGAGGTGATTTTTATCAAATCGGCCCCACTTGAGACCCCTCGCTTCTGGCATGCACCCCCCCCCAACCTCCCCGTCCCTTGGTTTCAAGCCCAGGGGACCTGGCATATGGTTCTCACAAACATGTTTTTATTCTGCTATGCCCAGAACAGCAGAAAATTGAAGGAGGTTGCATAACCAATTCTTCCCCTTATAATTATGAAATGCATGGTGATTCCTGCTTCTCGTCAAAAGATTTCTTCAAAGAGACACTTCACAAAGAATAATCCTTGAATCAAGAGGAACATTTGACCACTTCTCTTGGTGCATAAATGCCTCCCTTAATACCAAGGATCTTGGCTGAGATTTAAGACTGGAGTGTATGATGCTGGAGTTTGCTTTAATGTTATCCCCATCAGATCTGAAGTCTCGGCTTTCATACTAGACTCTGCCACATTGACTTTGAGTCAGGCTTGGAACTTGGTCATTAGCTGGGCCTGTCATTGAGGGGAAGGAACAACAAAAGGGTCCATAGGGGGCAGATCCAGAATGTTGGTGCCGATTCTGGTGTTGGTGCTGTTGTTGCTGCTGCCCCACAATGTCGTCTGTGGGATGCTGACAGAAAAATGCCCGTTGAACCTCATCAAGGATCTATATGAACCATGGAATTATTACAGACCAGGAGACCACCTCATTGGTGGGATTGTATCTCTAAAATCTACTTATCTGCACCCAGTCACCTTTAAGGAGCCTCCCATTACCAGAATTAAATAGTAAGTAATTTATCGTGTCAGATTCAATGCATCTCTGTTTGATTTGCTTTTCAAAAACCTCTCGTTACGCCTTTCCTTGGTTGATCACTCTCTTTATGATGCCCTTCTTCTCTTTTTTTGGAGAATATTCTAGGGCCGTATTAGCAGCTAGATACCACCTTGACTGCAGAAAACCATGTCATGAGATCTAACTCACTGAGTCCTTTCGACATCTTAAACTTTATCATTAGCTTGGTTTTCCTAGCAAAGCTCCCAAAGTCTCTTTGAGCCAAAACAGATGTGATGAGATACCTGGGTTCAACTCGTGTTCTCTTACCGCAAGGTTTGTCGGGAAGTTTAGGCGTCCTTGCAGGTTAAAGTTTATGCAGCTCCGAGCCGCACAGATTCAGGTGGGGGCCAGGCGAGCCAGGGGGAAGATGCAGCAATGCCCTCACCCAGCCCGCGCAAAGCGACGCCAAGTTGCATGGGAAGAGCAGGAGGAAAGGCGCCCAGAGCATTGCTGCATATCTCCCCACCCCGCTTGCCTGGCCCCCACCTGAAGCTGCACAGCTCGGAGCTACATAGCTCGCCGTCGCTCTGCGGGGGCTGGGCAACGGGTGGGCAGAGCAATGGTCTGTGCGATCAGGGTAAAGGCAGAGCATGCCTGGCTATGCAGCTCTGGGCCATGTGGCTTTGGCAGGAGCCAGGCGAGCGAGGGGGGGAGATGCTCTGGGTGCCTTTCCTCCCGGCTCTCCTGGGGCAGCCAGGTGTCGCTCAGCAGGGGCCAGGCTGAGTGAGGAGGGGGGAGATGAAGCAATACTCCGTGTAAGCGGGGAAGGGGAAATGCCACGATGCACCTCGAGAGCGGGAGGAAAGGCGCCCCACGCCTGCACTTCCCTCCCTGCTGCTCTGTAAATGCTAAACTTTAAGCTGCAAGGACGCCTACACTTCCCGACAAACCTTGAGGTAAGAGAACACGAGTTGAACTTAGGTATCTCATCAAGTCTGTTTCGGCTCTTTGATTTTAAACTAAGATGTGGCTGAGCCTAAGAAGATACTTTCTTTGTTAAGAGCATAAAAAGAGCCTTCCTGGATCAGACCAGTGGTCCATCTACTCCAGCATCTGTCTCACACAGTGGCCAGTCAGTTGCTATGGAGACCAACAATAGGGCACAGAGGCTGAGGCCTTCCCCAGAAGTTGCCTCTTGGCACCGGGATTCTAAGGTTGACTGCTTCTGAATGTGGAGGGTCCCTATAGTCACCATGGCTAGTAGCCACTGATAGACCTCTTATCCCTGCATCAGTCTAACCCACTTTTAAAGCTGTTTAAGCTTAATCTCTCATGTAAAGAGGTATTTCACTTTGTCTGTTCTGAATCTACTGCCCATCAACATGGATGCCCTTGATTTCTAATATTAGTGAGAGAGAGAGAGAGAATGGTCCCTCTGTCTACTCTCTCTACTCCGTACAAGATCTTTATAGATCTGTATAATGTCCTATATTCGTTGTCTCTTTTCTAAACAGAATGCTTCCCAACTCTTCAGCCTTTCCTTGTAGGAAACATGGTCAACCCGTAGTCAACTTGGTTGCCCTCTTTTGTACTTTTCCAGCTCTGCAGTGTCTTTTTTGAGGTACAACGACCAGAACTGTACACAGTATTCCAAATGAGGCCACATCATAGATCTATACAGAGCATTATAATATTGGCCATTTTATTTTTAGTCTCTTTCCTAATATTCGCCAGCATAGAGTTTGCCTTTTCCATCATTGCAGCACTCTGGTTTGGTTACTTTCACTGGGTTATACCCCCAAAGTCTTTTTCCCTTTCTCTCTCTCAGCAAGTTCAGACCCCATTAACTTGATGTTGGAGATTTTTATTCCAATGAGCATCACCCTTCACTTGCCTAATTTTGTGGCATTTGTGAACTTGGCCACTAAATTGCTCACCCCACGTTCCAGATCATTTATGAACAAATTAAATAGCACTGGTCCCAGTACCAATCTTTGCAGTACCCCCAGTGCTTGCTTTTCTCAATTTGGCTTTCTGCTTCCTGTAAGAGGGCCTGTCTTCTTATCTCATGACTGATAAGTTTACCCGGAAGTCTTTGGTGTGGAACCTTGGCAAAAGCCTTGCAAAAGTCGAAGTATATATTGTCTAGTAGGTCACCATTATCGACATGCTTGCTCACTTTCTTAAAGAACTTCAAAAGACTGGTGAGGCAGGGCTTCCCTTTGCAGAAGCCACGCTGATTTTCCCTCAGCAGTCCCTGTTCCTCTATGTGCCTAATAATTCTTTCTTTCTTTACATTTTCTACTAAGTTGCATGAGATAAACATTAGGCTAACGGGCCCTTTACTTTCCTAGTTCCCCTGTTGACTGCTTTTTTAAAAAATTGGTGTAACATTTGCTACTTTAAGTCCTCTGGTACAGTGGCAGATTTTAGTGATAGGTTACATATCAACAATCTCACATTTGAATTTCCCAAGAACTGTTGCATGTATACCATCAGGACCTAGAGACTTAATTCATGTTTAATTTCTCCAATAGGTCTAAAACTTGATTTCTTGTCACCTCAATTGACTCAAGTCTTCATACTCCCTTCCTGAAAATCATTGCTGTACAATGAGGCCATGCCCCACACTTTCCACAGCAAACACAGATGCCAAGAATTCGTTGAGCTTCTCTGCCATTTCCCCATCTGTTTTTAGCAGTCTTTTTACCCCAACTGCAGGCCCAACTGCTTCTCTGGCAGATCTCCTGCTTTCCATGTATTTAAAGAAATGTTTGTTGTTTGTCTGGATGCTTTTAGCAGTCGCCTACTCAAATTCTCTTTTTGCGTGCCCCATTATTAACTTACACTTCTTTTGCCAGATGTTGTATCCCTTCTGTTCTTTTCATTGGGGCAGGCCTTGACTTGGAGGCCTTTTGTTAGATTATCAGCCATCTAGCCTCAGATTGCAGCATCTGATGAAGAAGTGACTCCAAAGATGAGCAAAGTGGTCAGGCAGGTTAAAAGCCTCAACATGGTGAGGGAGTTTGAGCATGTCAGTGAAGCTGACACCAATACTGTCAGGAGTGCAGGCTTGGTCAAGAGTCTAAAGCTCCTGGAAGAGTCCCTCAATGCAGAATGGTCAAAGCTGAGACACCGGACCAGATTACATAACTGGACACAGAAGATGGAGGAATATATAGGAACAGATTACATAACTGGAAGCAGAAGATGGAGAAGCTCTATTATGTCTGCTAAAACAAGACCAGGAGCTGATTGTAATACCGATCATGAGTTGTTAGTATCAAAAATTAGAATAAAGCTGAAGAGAAACGCTAAAAGAATCTTAGCGTCAAAATACTATCTAAATAATATTCCTGAAGAATGTAAAGATCATGTAGAGAATAATTTGCAATGTTAAATTTAATTGATCATGAGCCAGAAGAATTATGGGCTAAAACCAGAGATATTATCAAGGAAGAATGTGCAAAGACTATTCCTGTAGCCAAAAGAAAGGAGAAGCCTAAATGGATGACCGAGGAAACTCTTAAAATTGCTCAAGACAGGGAAGAAGCAAACATAAAAGGTGACAGAAATAGAGTCAGAATTCTAAATGCAGCTTTTCAGTGACTGGCACACGGAGACAAAGAGATCTATAATAACCAGTTCAAAGAAATAGAAAAGAACAATAAAAAAGGAAGAACAGGAAATCTGTTTCACAAGAACCAGGAAATGGAAATTCAAGCCATGGCTCAGGATACTGAAATATCAACACAGAAATACAATATCTGATCAAGACAAAATAAAGATGGAAACAATACACTGGAGAACTATACAGAAGACATGGAAGGATGACAGATGCCTTTGAAGAAGAATCTTTTGATGAAGAACCAGAGATCATAGAAAGTGAAGTAAAAACTGCACTCAAAGCAATTGGAAAAAACAAAGCCCCTGGAGTAGATAGAGGTTGGCAACAGATTATCTGGGTTCTCAGCTTTTATTTTTTTAAAAAAATTAGGTCTCTAGCCCATTCTCATGTGGCATTATACAGAAAAAGACATATCTCCACAAGGGAAGGGGCTAGACTTATTTTTTTTAATATCAATATAACAACATGCAAAAGATTTTTTTCCTGCTTCCACACAATGTCATGATGATGCATTCCTGCACCTCTTGAGTTTCCTCCCCCCCCCCCCAATATTTCTCAAACCAGCTTTTCTCAAAAATGTTGGGAAAGATCATAGTAAAGCCTAGACGGCTTCTGTAGGGATATGAAAATTCAGATTTTCTAGGCCTCGATGGAGACATTTCCCCTTATCCTGTCCTCTTGGCAGCCATTTCCTCCCCATCTCCTCAGCCTTTTTATTTATTTTTTTAAAACCAGTACTGCTATATTGATATACCATTGTAACAATAGATGTAGCAAGTTCTCTGAGGTCTTAGTGTTTAAGAAAAAAAGGGAAGGGGAAAAGTATTTTTTGCAAGGGAAGGTGCTAGAGATGAAACTTGGGAATTACGAGACCCTGCTACATGTACAGTATTATCAGTATATCGATATAACAATATTCCTGTGCAGAGTTTTGTTCAAAAAATGAAAAAGTTCTCATGCTCTGAGGCAGGGTGGCCATTTCTGGGGGACTGGGGCAGGGAAACTGCAGGGAAACGCGCCATGTGGAAGCCCCGGTTTTGTTGCTATTAATCTGCAGTTGCAGAAGCAATAGGGACATTCACAAATACCCCACCCCCAAGTGGAAGCCACAAGTGTTTAGCATGTGAGTAGCAAGAAGGACGTTTAAAAGCTTCAAAACTCTCTCTCCCTTTTCATGAATGTTGCTTCTTTTTCCTGGTCCTTTGGCACATTCATTTGACCTGATCGAGGTATTTGACGGTTGTGAGTTCCCCTTTCCAGCACTGGAGGGTACATCTCCCCTGGAATGGTTCATAAATAACAGGTGGCTATTCATTTTGTATGAAGCTCTTCCCCTAAGCACAAACAAGGAGATAAACTGAGACAGTTGTAAGAATAAAACCCAGACATTTTTATTTCATGGAAAAGAAGCGGGTATTTGACTGGATGCTTCCAGTGAATGGAAGTTAATAAATGGAAAGAAAGAAAGAAAGAAAGAAAGAAAGAAAGAAAGAAAGAAAGAAAGAAAGAAAGAAAGAAAGAAAGAAAGAAAGAAAGAAAGAAAGAAAGAAAGAAAGAAAGAAAGAAAGAAAGAAAGAAAGAAAGAAAGAAAGATGAAAATGTGTTCCTTCTTTTGGCAGTTCTACACACCCAAGATATGCAGTCATCTTGTCCTTCCGGCTTGCCACTCAGGAGATCAATCAGAATCCCCGGATCTTGCCCAATGTTACTTTGGGCTACGACGTCTACGACAACTATTTCGATGCCAGGCTGACTTACGATGGAGTGTTAGACCTGCTCTTCTTGGGGAAGGAGAATATTCCAAACTACCACTGTGGAGGTCAGAAGACCCTTTTGGCTGTTCTTGAAGGGTCTGAGTCTGAAACCCCCATCCAGATTTCCAGTCTGCTGGGCATCTACAAAATCCCACTGGTATGAAGTGTGTGTGATGGGGATTATCCTAGTTTTATTTGGGACAACACTCTAAGCCTTTAACCTTTTACACAAGTTCTTACTGGGTTCTGGAGTTGTTGGACTCCTTAAACACTGGACATGTGGTGTGATGGTGCCAGGCATCAACCAGCGATGCTGGAATCAGACACTAATCTTTCAGAGAGATGAGAGATATTTTGCTTTCTCTGCTTTGCAGAAGTGTTTTCTTGTGCCCCTTTATGACTCATGGTCAAACAGGTACAGCAGATTTTTGAAACAATAGAAATTCCACTTTTGACTAGAGAATAAAAAATGATACATGTTGACCACTGTGAGCTATCCTTGAGTTATCCCTCTTGAAAAATGCCTTCCCCTCTGTTAGAAAACTGTCATCTGTCTTCGATCACTTTTGGGCATTTTAATACCTTTTTTTAAAACATGTCAACCTCAACCAGACCAACCTTCAGTGGTTTCTTCTGCTAGACAATGGAGGATTAAAATGGAGGATCATCACACAGTGTCCAAAAAAGAAGACAAACGCAGGGAAAATACGTGAAGGCTACAAAGGATACATTCTGGATGAGTATTCACCTTGAATCTTTTTGAGAAATGCAGACTATACAAATTGTAAAATAAAATAAAGCAAATAGGTAACTTGGAATTGCTCCACTAGCATATTTCATTTCTGTTTTCCCCCAAAGGTCTTTTATCCCTTTAAGGTTGAAAGTGTGATCTTCTGTGTACAATAAAGTTGCAGTCCTGGAAGCTGATGAATAGTATTGGAGGGTTGTATGGAGGAAGGGAGAGGAGAAGGAGGAGGTGACGACTCAGTGGGTGGTCTCTAATGACCTCTATTGTCCCAGTGGGCAAAGGCTGAACCAGCCAGGAACACACCAGGTGTCGTGAGTCAGCCTCAGCCTTGACTGGCCACCTGACCTCTTGCCCCAGAGTCCTCCTCAGAAGATGAGCAGGAAGAGCCAATAGAGGCTACTCTAGAGCCAGAGCCAGCCATGGAAGAGCCAGCAGGGTCTACTCTGGAGCCAGAGCCAGCTGCTGTTCCAGAGGAAACTCAGCAGGAGCAGCCAGAAACCTCTGTGCAGACTGGTGGAAACAAAGACTCCCCTAGAGCAAAAGAGAAACCTGAGCTCCCTGGGCCAGCAGAAAAGAGGAAGAATAAAGCAAAGGAAGCTCTGTGGGAGCAGAGAAAGAGTGCTCATTTGCAGGCTCAACACCAGCTGGAGCTATCAGGCAAAGAGACAACACCTGCTCCTTGCTAGGACAGTATAAGAGAGAGAAGCTGAAGAAGCCAAGTGTGGAAGCAAATTTGCTCACCTCTCCCTGTAACCAGAGCCCTGTGCCTGGAAGCTCTTTGTAACTTGCCCTGCTGAATGACTTACTGGACTCTGACCTTGGCCTGCCTCCTAGACTCTCCCTGCTGCCTGCTCCTCTATCTGATGGACTCCTTGACTCTGACCCCTGGCTTGTTTGTTGGACTCCCACCTGTCTGCCCCTCTGCTGGACTGACACCTTGGCTCTGACCCTCAGCTTGCTGTGACTACTCGCCTGCCTGTTCCTCAGTTGGACTGCTGCCTCTGGCTAGGTTGCGACACCAACACAGGAAGCGGACTTTTACTTTTAGACTGAATGGTCTGTCAAGGAAATTATTTCCCTCTAACCGACAGCAGCTCTCCAGTCACAGTCTTTCCCATCACCTCTTTTTATTAATCTATTTATTTCATTTATACACCTCTTTTTTCCCCAGTGGGGACCCAAATCATCTTACAGCATTCTCCTCTCCTCCACTTTGTCCTCACAACAACCTTGTGAGATAGATTAGTCCGAGAGTGTATGTCTGGCTCAAGGTCACCCAGCAAGCTTTCATGGCAGAGTGGGGATTAGTACTCGGGCTCTCCAGATTTATCTCTGATATTCTAACTTATGCACCACTGGCTCTTAACAGTAGAATGGTGGAAGTGAGGAGGCCTTCCTTACCTCCTTAGGCAGTCCCTTCCACAATGTGAGAGCCACAACAGAGAATGTGTCTGTACGGGCAGCTGTGAATCTTAACCATTTGCATTGTGACCTCTTGAGTCTGAAAGGCATCAAGAGCAGGAAGTTAATCAAGAAGGACTTGGAGTTATTCTGCAACCCCTCTCTCTATCATCTTGCCCAGAAATGGCAAATTAGAGACCAGGTGATCATTGGCCACATCATTATTCTCTAATTATGCTTTCTAAAGTAACGGAAGGGTAACCTGCTCTTTTAGTAAACAAGGAAAGGTGCTCTAGGTCAGTGACCGATTGATGATGGACATCAAAGACTCATTTCAGCAACCAGGATGGGCAAGCATCCAAAGTGTTGGCCTTCACAGATCCAAGATCCCATCAGCATTCATCATGATCACTGGGTCAAAGTGATCCGCAAATGGACCGGATTGTGCACTGGATATATTACAATCAGCATTAAAACGGGAGTTTCATAGCAAAAAAACTTTGCAGAGGAGTCACAACTAGTCATCAATTCCTGGAAATGTCAAGATTCAGACTTGGGATATCACAAGTGTTAAAATACCTTAAACGACTGAGCTGGGAGCAAACTAGCTAATTCCATGGATGCACAGAGACAGGAATTCTTTGTGGCTGTCATCACTGTCTCACAGGTCTTCCAGTGGGCTCTGTAGCACATTTTGTCAGATTCATTATGTGTCTTCTGCCACTGCCATCTCGGATGTCTCCAAGCCCTTTTCCCACCACTCAACTCCATAGTAAACCCAGGTGCTGGATTCTGCCTCAAGGCAAGGAAAAGTTGATGGGGGCAGCCATGCCAACAGCTCCTCATTCCAAGCTACTGCTCTGGCCACAACAGAGCTGTTGTTTGGGATCCAATAGGGTGAATCTATTCCAACATTCCAGAATCCAATAGGGTGAATATATTGCCTTGTGTCATTCCTCCGGAGCCCAAACCAGACCTTCCCCCAAAGGTTTAGTGGAAAAAAATCAAGTCCATGGTATGTCATTTTTAATACTGGGACCTGTCAGAATCTGAGAGAGGTCCATAGTGTCCAAAAAGGCTATGAAATCCAGAGCCAGTCCAAACAATGGCCGATTCCAGACGGCCCTCCCCATCCCAAAACGTCGCGCGTCATTGCACGGAAAACGCGAAATATCACGTTTTCTCGCACGAGTTTTGCGTGACGTCGCGCAAAACTCACGCGAGAAAATGCGATACTTCGCATTTTCCGTGCGACGATGCGCGACGTTTCGGGATGGGGAGGGCCGTCTGGAATCGGCCAATGATGGAATGAATGTTGGAAACTCCCAGCAATCAGTCTGGGATACTTGAGCATCAAGCCTGGTATCATCAGGCTTGCAGTGAACTAGACAGATAGTAAACAAGTAGAATGTCTTTCTCTGGAACCTAATTTAAGGAACAGATAATCAATGACAGTAATCATTTAATACTAGAAATTTATGAGAGGAGAAAGATTCATAGATGATGACAACCGCACACCAATCCATGGCAGAGTTGATGAAGACTGCATAACCAGGTGTTTATGCACAGCAGGCAATGTTTTGGTACCACATTAAATACAAGTTTGGAATGTATGGGTTAGTTTTGAGGTCAAGAATAGCCTGCCCAGTAGGCAGTCCTAGAGCATAAGAGATGGAGGGTTATAGGCATCATGTTGGCTCACTAATCTCATTTCTGGTTCATGCAACAGTTTGCAAGAGAGGTGACAGTCTTGGATTTGCCCCCAAACTCTGTAGTTAAATCATATAAGTTTGGGGTGGATCCTAGAGCATTACCCTATGAGATGATATCACTACTGATTTATGCCAGAAGTGATACCAGCGAGTCACCAAGATGTGAATATGATAGGTCTCCACTCACTCAAGCTTCTACCAGAACCCATCATTATTTTTACCCATGGATCAGGGGAAGTACGTGTGTGATCATTTACCTATGCACACACCAAGCTTTGAGACTTCTGTAGTATAGTGAGAGAAAGGGGGAGATATTAGGAAAAAGAGAGAAGTTAAACCATAGTTACCAATCTCAAAGAGTGTATGGTTTCTCTTTAGTGGTGGAGAAAGGCTTAGATGGAAAAACCTGACCTGAACTATGGAACTGGGGTGGGAGGCATTCCTGTGCATGCCTCTTTTCCTAAATTCTAGGGCATCATGAGGCACTAGACGACTATAGGGACTCTAGTCATATGATTACTGCAAGCCCAAAGATGACAGGACCAGAAGAAGAAAGACCCCCCATCTTGAATCAGGCCCAGTGTCTGGCAGCATCTTACAAGGAAATTAACCTCAAAGAAAATGTCATCTCAAGGGGAGGCAAAAAGGTGTCCAGTGAGAAACCAAGGAGCCAGCCCAAGGCTTGTCTCTTTTTGCTCCTTGGGGTCAATATAGATTATGGCCACCTCAGGATAGTTGATGATCATTTTAGCAAACGTTACCCAAAATTATACAGAGCACTGCAGGCAGGGAGATCTAGTCCCCTTCCCAATTTAATGACAACGATAGACCCAAGTATCCCAGAAGGCCGTTGAGTTTGAGAAGAAGTGGCTGTAGTTTATCCCTATAGCATATTTTCCAAGTAGTGTTTTGTGAGCAGTCTTGGATGTGCTTGATTACAGAAAGACCACCCATAAATATAACTCAAATAAACAATTGATTTGGGACACTGTTTTTGTGAAGGCTTCATGCCTGATACTGGGCAGCCTTGTCCAGATTCACATGGACCCTGCAGGGTATGCAAAATGTAAACCAAGCAGAGAAGTACTCCTTCCCCTCCTGCAATAATGCACCAAATCACCCTCCCATTACATCGGCCTCCTTCCATCCCAAGGCCAGGGATTTTGCTCCAATCTCTTCCCTTCCTTCCTAGGTCAGTTATGGGCTCGTTTCCCACGTTCTTCATGATCCAGCTCAGTTCCCTTTTCTCTACCGAACGGTTCCAAAACAGGAACAACAATTCCTGGGGATTGTCAAACTGCTCATGCATTTCCAGTGGACGTGGATCGGTCTCATTGCGGTAGATACTGATAACGGAGCACAATTTATGAAAATCTTCCCCCCACTGGCCAGCAAGAGTGGCGGCATTTGTGTTGCCTTCTCGCTAAGGATCCCAGAAACAGCCCTCCCGAATGATATCAAAGAAAAATTCTTGTCGTCTGAAGCAATTCGCTTCTGGAGAGAAGTCAATGTATTCGTTTATCACGGGGAGCCACAGGTTTTTCCAGCTATACCTGACTGTATACAGGAAGCGGCTGAGCAGGGGCTCCTACCCCCGGTGGGGAAAGTCTGGGTCACAACAGCTTTGTGGGACCTCACCCTCTACTCAATCGATAGGCTTTTCAATTCTGATCACATGCGTGGATTTTTGTCCTTATCCATCCAGACAAACAAAAGGATAAACTTTTACGATTACAAAGTGTTTTACCCTTCTATCTGGCAGTTTGGGACAAAAGCATTTCGTTGTTTCTATTCCAAGCCTTTGTGGTCTGTAAAAGGCCAAGTAAGATGCAAAGAGAGAAAAAATCTGGAGGCCATTTCCCAGGATATGGCGGAAATTATCCACTCTTTTGACAGCTACAGCATTTTCAATGCCTTCCTCACTGTGGCATGGGCCTTACATGCCGCTTACTCATCAGAATCCAAGCAGACATTAGCCAGGGACAGATTGGGTGTCCGGAGCATACAGCCATGGCAGGTATTCTTTTTCTTTCTTACATAGCTTAATCAAACATTCATTGTTGCTTGAATTATTTTATTAATTATTTAGTTAAAACAGTTTTATACCACCTTTCCACCAAAATATAGTCTACCCAAAGTTCTGGAATTCCCTCCCCAGGGAGATTCATCTCTCTCTCTCTGTCATTATCTTACACCAGAGGGTGAAAATATTTTTATGTCATTTGGCATACCTCAGAAAACTCTTACTGGCCTTCCTCTCTGATTATGTTTGTATATGTTATTATTCTATTAATATGATATTATTATATTGTTAACAATTTATATATACATTTTAAATATTACTTTAACATTTTAATGACTTGACGTTTACCTCCTTGGGGATCTGATTTGGGTAGAAAGGTATCATATGAACGTTTTAAGAAGCTCTGAGGAAAAATGAAAGGAGAAAGAAATAACATTGATATTATTATGGGGATCTGCTTTAGACCATCAAGCCATGCAGAAGACTTGGGTGATATATTTTTAGACCATATTACAAAACTTTCAAAGAGATCGAGCAGACGTTGAGGTCATGGGAGACTTCAATTACCATGATACCTATTGGAAGTCAAACTGTGCTGAAAATGAAAGGTCTAATAATTGGAATTGCATGGTTAGAAATACTCGGGGAGAAGGGTCTTCAAGATGGGTGGGAGTTTCTTAGAATGAAGGTGTTTAAGGCACAATTGCAAATGATTCCAATGAGAAGGAAAAATGGGAGGCACGTATAGAAGCCAGGGTGGCTCCATAAACACTTTTCTGAGGATCTGAGAATTAAAACGGGCACATTTAGGAAATTGGAGACCCAGATAATCAAGCATGAATCCAAACAAGCCAGTGCTTTAGGAAGAGTGTTAGAAAGGCTAGAGTTCAGTATGAGTTCATGAGAGATGCTAAAAACAACAAAAAGAGGATTTGATTATGTTCAGAGCAAGAAAAAGAACAAGAAAGGGTAGGCCCACTGTGTGGAGAGGGACGTGGGATTTTAACAGATGGTAAAGAGAGGACAGCATTAGGGGTGTGCACCCAAAAAAATCCAGGGGATCCAGATCGGGGTTTCATATTTTTAAAAACCCTGGGATTCCTGAAATTCCTGAAAGATTAGAGCTCAAAATAAATTGTGTTGAGCTATTTACCCTTGTCTCCTGGTTTCTATGTGCATAATTTTTCTATTCCAGCTTCACACTTTCCTAAGGAAAGTCTCTCTTTACAACACTTCCATGGGTGAAAAGTATTTGGATAACAATGGGGATGTGGCAATGGATTTTGATATTGTGACGTGGATGGGATTCCCTAATAAGTCTATTCTTAGAGTGAAAGTGGGGCGTGTAGAGGGACGGGCATCCCCAGACATGAAGTTCACCATTGACCAGGGCGCCCCTCTATTCCCCAAGAGGTTAAACCAGGTGAGGAGGTCTATGGGTTTCCTTTCTTCCCATTGATCATTTGTTAAGATCTAATAATCTGTTGGATACGATATGTGAAAACAAAAATGAATGATTTTGTACACCATCTTTCTCTACAAAGAGGACTCGAGGCAACTCCTGATTCTTACAGATTTATAGTCAAATCTCAATGTTACCATGCCACTGTGTCAAGGTAGGGGGCCCATGGTTTGGGCTAGACTGAGTTTGTGGAAGGCATTTTTTGCAGCTGCATTAACTTGCTTCTCTAGCAGCAGCGCACTACTTCTCTAGCAGCAACCACTACACCAAACTGGCTCCGCATGCGGTGGTGGTTGAATGTATGTATTCACTAAAATATTTAGACTCATTCCGAGTATAGCACATTTACATCCACAAAAATATGAATCTGCTTTTCTTCAGTGCCTCTTGCCTTTTTTCTTAGCCCCTGCCCCGTTCCAGGTGTACTGAGAGCTGCCAGCCTGGATACACCAAGAAGGTAAAGGAAGGAAAGGCATCTTGCTGCTATGACTGCGATCCATGCCCAGAAGGGACACTCTCCGCACAGGACGGTGAGGCTAAAGAAATGACCTTGCTGGAGGGTGTGTGTGTGTGTGTGTGAGAGAGAGAGGGGGGGGCAGGCGAAAAGGCAAGATGTGAGCAGTCTTTTTCATCTTATGCTGTTCTGTGTGTCATCACAACTATTGTTTCTGCTGGCTCCTCTGAGTGTCTGGAGAAGGCTTGGGGTCCAACACTGGGCAGTTTCACTGGAATCAGGAGCAGAAGTATCTACTGAATGTATTTACAAATATCTCCCTATTAGAGTATACAGAATGAAGATAAACAGACCAGTGATATGGGTCAGTCCAGTAGTATCCTATCTTGTCCCTGTATTTGGTAAGAACTTTTCTAATTGACTCTTTCCCGGTGTCCTCAGCTCTCTCACATAAGGATCAAGTATGCAGCTTGAGCAAATGGTTAGATTGGGCCTTTCTTTTGGAGACGAAGCTGGCAGCTTCTTCCCGCATAGGTGGATATGTCTTCTTCAGGAAGAGCCTTGCAAGAGTCATATTTCCTCTGGTAACATCCCAACTTGATTATTGCACCATCATAGTCCAAGAACTATCCTTGAAGATTCCCTGAATAGCGACTGAGAGGCCTTGTCAGTGTAGCTTTGCTGCCCTGGTTGTGGGCTCTCAGTGAGTGACAAGCTTTTTTGGTGTCAGGTCAAGGCAGTTATATTCTCCCAAATGTATAATATATTAACTTTTTTCCAGATGAGGGAAGGCAGCCTGGTACAGCCCAATTTCCAGATGATATTTCATGTGTTCAGGGGTCATTTCGCAGAAAAAGAGCTGGAGGAACTCATTAGCATAACTCATTAGCATATGCCACACCCCTTGACATCACCGGAAGAGTGTCATTAGCATAACTTTTTTGCAAATTCCACACCCCCTGACATCACCAATCCTGGCTGTTTTGGACCCAATCCTGCCCATTCAGGGCCCTAAATTGGGCCCAAAATGGCAAAAAGGGGCTGAAAATGGCCGAAAAGAGACCCAAAATGGTTGGGATCAGGCTGCTGTTGAGTGGAAGAGTGATCTACCACCCGTCAGAGGCCCAATCCAGGCTGTTTCGGCCCCAATCCAGGCTGAAATGGGCCCAAAATGGCCAAGAGTCAGGTGGGCCGGAACTCTTTGGGGAACTGCCAGAATTGCGTTCCTGCGCGTTCCACTTGCATGTGTTTATCATTTTCAGTGTTCATTGATTTTCAGTTATGGCTGTTTTATTGCTTGTACTGTTGACTTTGTTTGGTAATACAATTAATTTTCTATGACAGTATTTCTTAAATTTTTGAAAACTGTTGTCTCTCTCCAAATGCTCTCCTCCTCCGTTATTCTGGCACACACCAAAAACGCACAGGGCAATTCACATTCCTTCCATGGGAGCTTCTGTCCTCTTACATGTTCAAAAAATATAGCCTAACCCTTCAAAACACAATTTCGTCCCTTTCCCATAAGGAGGAAAGTCTCTTCCCCAGTTCTTAGAAGGGTGAGAATGCTCTGTTGTCATCTTTGTTGATGGCACAAGAAGGAAGGAACTTTGCACACATTTCCAGTCCCATCTGCATATTCTTGGGTTCTGATCAGAACATAAGAAGAGCCTTTCTGAATTAGACCAAACATCAATCTAGTTCCACACTTTGTCAAAGTAGCTAGCCAGAGAGCCTAAAACAAATGGCATTCATAGGTACAATATTTGTTATCCTTAATGAATATTTTGTAAAGCAGATATTCCGAATATCTAAGTCATTCTTGTTCTTTCCAGATGCAGAGCGTTGTGACAAATGCCCAGAAGATCAGCATCCAAACAAGGACCAAACTCGATGTGTCCCAAAGGCCATAACCTTCCTCTCCTATGAAGAACCTTTGGGGATCAGCCTAGTTTTCTTTCCTCTGTTCTTTTCCCTAATCACTGGTTTTGTTTTAGGACTCTTCATTAAATACCTGAATACACCAGTAGTCAAAGCCAACAACCGGGACCTCTCCTACATTCTCTTGGTCTCCCTCCTGCTTTCCTTTCTGTCCTGCTTCCTATTCATCGGCCAGCCAAGGAAGGTGACCTGCCTTCTCCGTCAAACCACTTTCAGCATCATCTTCTCACTTGGTGTCTCTTCTGTGTTGGCCAAAACAGTCACTGTGGTGGTGGCCTTCATGGCCACTAAGCCTGGGAACAGGATGAGGAAATGGCTGGGGAAGAGTCTGGCCAACTCCATTGTCATCTCTTGTTCCGCTGTTCAGGTTGGCCTCTGCATCATCTGGCTGGGAATCTCTCCCCCCTTCCCAGACTCTGACATGCGCTCCCAGCCAGGAGAGATCACACTGCAGTGCAATGAAGGGTCTGTTGCCATGTTCTATGGTGCCCTGGGCTACATGGGCTTCCTGGCTGCCATCTCTTTCACAGTGGCTTTCCTGGCCAGGAAGCTGCCTGGGGCCTTCAATGAAGCTAAGCTGATCACCTTCAGCATGCTGGTGTTTTGCAGTGTCTGGGTGTCCTTTGTGCCCACCTATCTAAGCACGAAGGGGAAATACATGGTGGCCGTGCAGGTCTTCTCCATCTTGGCCTCCAGTGCTGGCCTGCTGGGATGCATCTTCCTTCCCAAGTGCTACATTATCATCCTGAGGCCTAATCTTAATACAAAGGAGCATCTAATGAGAAATATTAACCAATTAAATTGAATGTAAAGTGGCAGGGGTTTCCTTATAACACCATTTATTGTAGATGTAAATCAGTTATTCCTACTGTCTTTCCCGATGCAGAGAGTTGTGACAAATGTCCAGAAGACCAGCATCCAAACAAGGACCGAACTCGATGTGTCCCAAAGGCCATAACCTTCCTGTCTTACAAAGAACCTTTGGGATCAGCCTAGTTTTCCCCCCGCTCTTCTTGACTCTAATAACTGGTTTTGTTTTAGGACTTTTCATTAAATTCTTAGACACATCTGTAGTCAAAGCCAACAACCGGGACCTCACCTACATTCTCCTCATTTCCCTCCTGCTTTCCTTTCTGTCCTGCTTCCTATTCATCGGCCAGCCAAGGAAGGTGACATGCCTTCTCCATCAGACAGCCTTCAGTATCATCTTCTCAGTTGCCGTCTCTTCTGTGTTGGCCAAAACCATCACTGTAGTGGTGGCCTTCATGGCCACCAAGCCAGGAAACACAATGAGGAAATGGCTGGGGAAGAGTCTGGCCAACTCCATTGTCATTTCTTGTTCTGTTGTCCAGGTTGGCCTCTGTGCCCTCTGGCTAGGAATCTTTCCTCCCTTCCCTGAGGCTGACATACACTCCCAGCCTGCACACATGGTCCTACAATGCAATGAAGGGTCTATCGCCATGTTTTATGGTGCCTTGGGCTACATGGGCTTCCTGGCTGCCATCTCTTTCACGGTGGCTTTCCTGGCCAGGAAGCTGCCTGGGGCCTTCAATGAAGCCAAGCTGATCACCTTCAGCATGCTGGTGTTTTGCAGTGTTTGGGTGACCTTTTTGCCTACCTACTTGAGCACGAAGGGGAAATACATGGTGGCCGTGCAGGTCTTCTCTATCTTGGCCTCTAGCGCTGGCCTGCTGGGCTGCATCTTCTTTCCCAAATGCTACATTATCATCATGAGGCCTGATTTGAATACCAAGGAGCATCTAATGACAAAAGTGAACCAATTAAATTGAATATAAAATGGGGGAGGGGCTCTTTGCTATCATCCTGATTTAAATGAAATAACTCTGGTAAAACAGCTAATCCCTGAGCAATATTTATCCCTATCTATTACAATAAAAAGCATCCTGCTATTGCTCAATTTGTTTATTTTCTGTAATATGGAAGTTGTAAGCCAGCTATTTTTGAATCATGTTTGCCACTTTTATCAAGCATATTCTCATGCCGTATCTGGCGATTCCAAAACGTAGGGCTGTGTAGATCATGCAAGAGCCCCATGAGACATCGCTGGTTCTCATACCCTAGTTTTTATAGGGACCAGATCACTCCAGTCTCATTTGTATGAGGAACTGATCAGGTGCAGTTCTAAGAGAACTCCGTGCCCCATCTGGAGGTTGACAACAATATGGTTCCAGGATCCCATGTGGAGCATCTTACTCATGTACACGGCAATGATCTTCTTGGGTCCTGCTTTGGGTATCCCAGCCATCTGAGACTGGATGGGTGGTAACCCAAGAAAGGGCCTTCTTGGTAATGGCACCAAAATGATGAAATTTCCTCCCCAGGGAGATCCGTCTATCTGCCTCTCTCATTGTTTTTATCTGGTGAGTTGAAGACTCTTCTGCTTTGTTTGGCATTCCCTCACTAATGCTCCCCCGTTTATGTGTTTTGTTTAGTTGTGTGTGCATGCACTCATGTATGTATAAATCTGTTTTTTAAAGTAGGTTTTCATGTGTTTGGTTGTTTACCATGTTGGAGTAGGACATGACACAGACTGCTTCCATAAGGGATAGTATTTTATTGCAAAGTTTATTACACATATCACCCATTTTAAAGCAATCCAGTGGCTTCTACCTTTGCAACCCTTTCTTCAGTATGTTATGGCAAATCTCAGAGAGCCAGTTTGGTGTAGTGGTTAAGGGCGGCAGGACTCTAATCTGGAGAGCCAGGTTTGATTCCCCACTCCTCCACTTGAAGCCAGCTGGGTGATCTTGGGTCAGTCACAGCTCTCAGAGAACTCTCTCAGCCCCACCCATCTCACAGGGTGTTTGTTGTTTTGGGGATAACAACATACTTTGTAAACTGCCCTGAGTGGGCATTAAATTGTCCTGAAGGGTGGTATATAAATGTTGTTATTATAGAGTTTTGTTACCTTAGGTGGGTCTTTGCCCACATAGACTGTTTTGATGCCTTCAGCAATTTTTACCCTCTTCATTCCTAGCCCCACTGCATTGTTTTGTTTTATTAGAATCCATATGCTGTTTGATTTTTTCACATTTTGTAATCTGCTTGAGACTCAGGGAGAAAGACTTGCTATAAATTAAGATATTGGCAATAATTATCAAGGACCTAGGCACAGCATACTTATTACACCCATTCTGCAGTCACTCCATTGGCTTCCCATCTGTTATCATACTTAGTTCAAGATTTTCACTGTCACATACAAAGCAGTTCATGGCCTTGGCCCCTCGTATCTGCTGGCGTGGTCCCCTTGCTCCCCTAAATGCACTCCGTGCTCTGCTGGTGACCAGAGGGAGCTGAGTGGACTATGCTCCAGCCCTCGGTCCTAGGGAGGCAGCAGAGCATGTGCAGCGTTCACTTAGTCCCTGAGTGGGTGCTGGTGGCTGGGGCGGCTACAAGTGCTCCTGGCTAGGTCAGGAGGAGGAGGGAGCACTGGGCACCAGCACTGCATGGTGAGGCGGGCATGTGGGGAGCTGGCAGCTGGCTTCCCAGGTGCCCTCCTCAATATAGTCCTTGAGCGGTGGGAGGGATTCTCTCCTTCTCCCTGGCAGAGAATCACATTGAGTGGCCATTCTTTCTCACTACATTTCCTATGGAAACTTGTAAGAAATTGACACATGAAGAACACGTATTGGGTGCCTCATGTAGTTTCCCTCTGTGATCAAAGGGCACAGCATTCCACTTGCAGACATCTGCATATAGAAGAGTAGGGGAGAGAACAGAGGCTAAGGATGACTTTCTTGGAGGGAACCTTAATTTATCTTCTGGAAGATGTTAAATCTCCAAATTACTACACATGTTGCAAAATTTTTAGCAGAAGCTTACAAAATTAAGTCCAAGCACACTATTGTATCTTAGCTGTTGGTCACATATTCATCTTTATCATTGGCCATTATTTTATTTGACTGTTTTATGCTCTTGTTTTTATTATTTATTAAGTTTTTTGCGTTTATCTGATTGTAGATTATCACTGTTTTTATGCCAATAAAGGTATTGACTGGACTGACTGACTGACTGACTGACTGACTGACTGACTGACTGACTGACTGACTGACTGACTGACTGACTGACTTCTTGGAGCCAATGGCACAAAGCATCTAGACAGGTGATCCACAGCAAGGCTGGAGACTGGCCATGGAAAGCCCTTGGATGTCAAGGATTCCTTGATGGTTCTGTCAATGGACACTGGGCTTTTTCTTTTTAACTTTGGTTACCAAAAATATCCTCCTGCATACTTGGGAATTCAGGCTATTCCATACTAAAAGCTCTGGCACTGAGCGGTTAAGCACAGGGTTTAAAACAGTGAACATCTTTATTTGAGTAATTTTACAAAATTATTACAAAAGCAAACCAACAAAAATGGTATCGATTCCTCTGATCCACAGCCATTTTCCTTTTCTGCCTGGACCCTTTCCTAACTGTATGCATACGCCTTTTTGTATGAGCTTTGCTGCTCTTTCCTAGCTTTTTTCTCCGAGGCCAGGTGATTGGCTCACATGTGATCATCACATTCAAACACATTAAGACCTCTTCCACATGGTGAACCTTACATCGGGTCTTCTGTGTACTCAACCCATGAGGATTGGATCTGTTTTATTCATCAGTTCTGGCCCCATACAGCTTCAATGCCTTAATTCTACACTTCGAGGGAATTGATACCGTGGTGTTTGATTTTTATTTCTGCACTAGAAAAATGCCATGTTTCTACTGTGGGCTTTGATGATTCATCGGTTTCCTCAGTCCATTGGCTGATGACTGGTTAGTTTCCTCGGTAGATTGGATAAGGCCTCCTCCGTTTCCTCAAGTGATTGCTGAGGAAACGTACAAGGTTATTTTTTGTCTTTTTTTTAAATGGCACCAACGTTGCAATGTTGAAATGTTTTTAAAATCAAAACAATGGACTAAAAATACAGGAAAAACAATTGAAAACTTTAAAGCACCCAGTGAGATTCAGGGCTGCCTGCAGAGTTTTTGTGTTAGCTGTAATGCACCATTCCTTCCCCGCCCCCCTCCCAGCAGTTGCAAGATTTTTTTTCTTTAAGGCATCAACCTTGCAATTTTGCTATACAGTGTTTAAAAATCAGCGGGGAAACTTGATTGGTTGTAGTTCAACCAATCAGGATTCAGGGGAATAAAGGGGAGGGCAAAAGGCAGGGACAGGAACAGGCCTCACACCAAAGAAAGCATTCTGCACTTCAAAAAAGCCCTGATTTGACTTTGAGGGGGCGGAAAAACATCAAGGTATGAGCACAGTGAGAAAAGCTGCAGGGAAGATAGGGAAAGATCGGTTCTGCAGCAGATGCAGCCTTTCTCCATGCAGAAGGCAAAAAAGTCTGGGAAGCAATGTGGAAACTGAATCGGGGTATTTTGATCGTGTATGCACAAATCGATGCAGTATTGAGTCAGAACCAATGAAAAAGCCCCATGCAGAAAAGACCCGTGCCTAACTGTTGAATACACTCATTGCAAAATCTGTTATCATCATTAGCATTAAGTCCCGCATCATAGGAGTATCAGACCATCCTTTGAGTATACTGAATCAGATGGGACAGATCCTATCTTAGCTGGGCAAGAGATTTCCAGAGACAGTCTCCAGCTCCCAGATCTCCCTTCCAACTAGCATTGATCTCCCACGGAAAGAAGCCAGTGTAATCCCAGCAGACCAGAGCTTCCATGCCCCGCCAACTTGGCTTATACGGCACTACACTGACTATTGCAAGGGGGACAAAATGGGCAACGTTGGCCATTGTTAAGAGGCGTAGTTCTCCATCGTCTGCCAAAGGCAGATGCTCCATTTTAATGGCAGGAAAGTCTCTTCTCTAGGCATCCGGCCCCACCCACTGGTCTGGGATAGGGGTGCTTCAGGTGCAGGATATCCTCCAAACTGCAGAGAAGGAGCGACACCACTTCAGGAAAACCTCAAAATAATGTCAGTCGTATCTAGGAATTGCTGGAAACTCTATAGTAAAACCATTGCATTTCTGGTGATTGCTAGAGACAGAAAAACTGCAGAGGAGATTTCAGAAAAGGTCACATTGGTATGCGTAGGAAGAGGGTTTTTTCTCTTCAAAGAGGGAACTAAGCTTCATCACCATTGAAATGATCCAGCTGTGAAAAATTTGGCTGAGGGACTGTTCTGATAGTGAGTTTCTGGATGCTGTCAAACCACAGGCAACAGAATGAGGTGGTATAGGTAACTCTATGGTAGGGGACTATACCACTTCACTTTGCAGGTGGGGAAATTGTCTGAATATTCTTGGAGCTCCCCCAGCACAGACTCCCAACCTGCATGACTACATGGGTCTCACAACCTCAGGAATTAAGGTTGCCAGGTGCCCACTAGGGGTGGGGCATTTCCCACCCCCAGTGGGCCTTGCCTGCCAGCAATCTAGCAACCTGATGGAGACTAAGTGGCAGTGTGACATCACTTTGGGTAAATCTCAAAATAATGCCACTCATATCTAGGAATTGCTGGAAACTCTATAGTAAAACCATAATATTTCTGGTGATGGTTAGAGACAGAACACTTAAAATAGCGTTCTGCAGCTGAAGCTCTTTGATCTTTCACAACCCACAACTGGTATCAGATTTATCTACACTATAAAAATATTGTGAAAATAAATCTATACTGTATTGCACCCACCTGATCAAGGGGAGAGACTTCTAAAAGGAGAAGTCACAATAAGTCATACTATGAAAAATTTGCAGTACTGTAAATAAGCTCCTGAAGTGGAAAACCTCACTCATTCTCTTCCATTGTAGCCATTTGCCCTTACTGGCTTCAACTCTCTTCTTCCATACCTACGCACAGTAGGGAAAGTATTCCAATCCAAGACAAAATATTTTCGCTTGTGATGGAACAGCCCAAAAGGAAAGCAAAGTGCAAATACCAGTTGCCAACAGCAGTACCTTCAACTGGCTGGATAGTAACTACAAAGGGTGTGTTGGTGTGGGGGAGGAATGATGTTTCAGAACCCAGCAGAGTACATTTTTTATAACAGGACCCAACCACAGTATCACAAAACATTGGTTTCATTCCCCTGCCCTTATTTTTGAACATAAGGGAACAATGCCTCTGAGCTCACAGAGTACTGTTTGGCTATGACAGTGCTGACTTATGGAACTGGACTTGCATATCCTTGATGGTGTTCAATATGTCCCTGAGCACTATCCTTGCCTAAGAATCACCTGTACATTCTCTCTCTTCTGTCTCTGCAGTTATGCTTTAATCCTGATCTAATCTAAACTGGGAATTGCTAGCGGGTCCCAATGCACAGCATTCCTTCATGATTTGCAGACAATCCAATTGACAACACATTCACAGTCAAATTACACATTTGACCTTGATGGCACACATTCCTTATAATTTGTTACTTTAACTAAGACATCTAGACTAATATTGGTAGAAATCTTGGGATCCAACAGAAACCCTATCCCCTTTCTCTCTGGTTTCAGTTTTCTGGACAAAGGGAGGAGAAAAGGTAACTAAGCAGATTCATGCCAGACAGGGATGTTGTCCAACCAAAACAGTCAGCAGATGTTCTAACAAAAGAGGATTCTCCTTCCCCATAACATTTGCTTATAATTCTTCTTGTCAGTCACTACTCTGCTTGAAGAGCTTATGATGTTCTCTAAAAAGTGTGCCAACAAAGAAGCTCTTTCAACACTTCTGTTTGCTTCTTTATAACATCGGTAGGCTGCCCTTGTCCCAAAATAAAGATTTAAGGCTAACTCTCCACATCAACTTGAAAGCATCAAATACTTTAAAAGAGCAAAAACCAACCAATTCATATCTAGAATTTATGTGGCTTCTCTGACTGAATGCAGAACACAAACTAGGGTGGAGCATTTCATGGGATTCCACCCCTATGTTTATGCTTTGAGGTAAGCAAGGCTTCAGTTCCAATGGAAGCTCTTTCCATTGTCTTAGAATTCATTTAATTTTTTTAGTATGCAGCCTTTGATGGCTAATAAGGTTCCCTTTATGTCAGCAGGCTCTTTCCACCTGTGTGCTTTCTTTGACAAGAAGACAGTTCTTCCCACGTCACAAGCATTTACATAGCTTCCCTCTTCTGTAGATTCTCTGATAAGATGTAAGTTTTGTAATTTTGACAGAAGCTCTTCCCACACTGAACAGTGATATGGTTTCTCTGCAATATGCACTCTGATGTCTAGTCAGGTGGGTGCTCTGACTGAAGCTCCTTCCACATTTTGAACATTTATATGGTCACTCCCTTGTGTGGATTCTCTATGGGTTGTAACCCATAAGGAAGCTCTTTCCACTCTCTTGAGCACTGGTATGGTTTCTCCCCAGTATGCACTTTTTGATGGGAAACAAACCTTGATCTCTCAATGAAGCCCTTTCCACAAACCAAGCAAGTATATGGTCTCAGTCCTGTATGCAATTTTTTATGTCTAGCAAGGTGTGAGCACTGGCTGAAGCTCTTTCCACACACTGAGCATTTATATGGTTTCTCCGCTGTGTGGACTCTCAGGTGGGAAGTGAAGCTTGAGCCGAGTCTGAAGGTCTTTCCACACTCAGAGCATTTATATGGTTTCTCCCCTGTGTGGATTCTTTGGTGGCCAATAAGGCTTCCTTTCTGGGTGAAGCTCTTCCCACATTCTGAGCATTCATATGGCTTCTCACCTGTGTGTAATCTTTGATGGTTAACAAGGTTTCCTTTGTGATTGAAGCTCTTTCCACAATCTGAGCATATGTATGGTTTCTCTCTTGTGTGGATTCTCTGGTGGGAAGTAAGACTCGCATTCTGAGTGAAGCACTTCCCACACTCTAAGCACTGATATGGTTTCTCTCCAGTATGGACTCTTTGATGGGAAGCAAGGTTTGAGTTCTCACGGAAAGTCCTCCCGCACTCTGAGCACTGGTATGGTTTCTCCCCGGTATGAATTCTTTCATGGCAAGCAAGGCCTGAGTTATGACTGAAGCTCTTCCCACACATTGAGCATTCATATGGTTTCTCCCCTGTGTGGGTTCTTTGATGTACAGTAAGGTGTGAGCTGCGACTAAAACTCTTTCCACATTCCAGACATTTATATGGCTTCAGTCCTACATGCAATTTTCGATGTCTAGAAAGGTAGCTGCTCTGGCCAAAGCTCTTTCCACACTCTGAGCATTTGTAAGGTTTCTCTCCCGTGTGGATCCTTTGATGGCAAGCAAGGCTTGAGCTCCTACTGAAGCTCTTTCCACACACTGAGCATGGATACGGCTTTAGTCCTATATGTAATTTGTGATGTCGAATAAGGTGTGAGCTCCGCCAGAAACCTTCCCCACATTCTGAGCATTCATGCGGCTTGAGGCCTACATGCAGTTTTTCATGTCTGGTAAGGTGTGATCTCCGCCCAAAACGCTTCCCACATCCTGAGCATTCATATGGTTTCAGACCTACATGTAATTTTCGATGCCTTGTCAGGTGTGAGCTCTGACCAAAGCACTTCCCACACTCGGAGCACTGATACGGTTTCTCCCCTGTGTGGATTCTCTGATGATTGCTAAGGTTTATGCTGTGACTGAAGCTCTTTCCACATTCATAGCATTTATATGGTTTCGCCCCTCTGGAAGGGGAAATAAGGTGCATTCTCTGCACTCTTCGCTGATTAATGAACTGGCCTGTCTTCCGGAAGCTCTTTCCATATTTGGAACATCTCCGCAGGTTTTCCTCAGAGGGTATCATGTGGCATAAGGTAAGGCTGGGGGGCTGAGTGAAGCTTTCTCCCTCTTCTGAGCATCTTTTCTCATCATAGTACATGTTTTGATAAGTGCTCAGGTGTGCAATGTCAGGTACAAGGTTCACACACTGAGGGAGATTACTCCCTTTGTGGCTTTCTTCTGGGTCTGGGATTTCTGAATAACCGACACCTTCCCTCCAATTCTGTCTTGCGTTAGTTTCCCTTCTTGGCTCTTCTCCCCCTCTCTTGACCGCCTGCCCTGTATAAATAAAACAAAAGAAAGAAAATGAAGCAGGGAACAAACCTATTCCAGGACCAAACCCAGTAATCTCTGGTCATGAACAAGAACAGAAAAAAAATTTACAGGATGTGTGTGTGTGTCTGTGTGTGTGTGTGTAAATCTAGCCATGATCTTCATAACCTCCACTGAGTTGCATTAATGGTAGGGCTGAACATAAGGGTTTTGAACCCAAACCACAGAGATGTGGGCTGAGCTAAATCCTAGAGTGGTCCTCACTCCACGGCTTGCAGAAAGCCACATGTGCATTTCCACACATGCCCTGTGCACCACCCCAACAACCACACACACTAATATATCACTGTGCATATTAAACATACACCAATGGCCTTTGTAATTAATCAGAGCAATTTGAGCTGCCTCTCCCAACCACA
The DNA here is from genome assembly GCF_028583425.1 of Eublepharis macularius. Lineage (NCBI taxonomy): Eukaryota > Metazoa > Chordata > Lepidosauria > Squamata > Eublepharidae > Eublepharis > Eublepharis macularius. The sequence continues at coordinate 175,594,806 of NC_072793.1, forward strand.
GTTGAACTTGCAAGCCATTTGCTTCTCTGTCATCTTGTTCCTTCCCGGGACTCCTGAGCTGCAGTTCAGAAAACAGCAAGCGGGCCAAGAATATTCCGCCTCGTGCAAGGAAGAGAACAAGGAGGGAGGGAGGGAAGCCAAGCAGGAAGCCCAGGCACCATTTTATTTCTTTCACTGCCTCCTCACTCGCTCTCTGGCACGAGGCACAGAAACTCAGGCCAGAGAGGGAGATTGCCGAGACCCCTTGGAAGAGAGCAAATCACCACCATCCCACTGTGTTCTTTTCCTTAAGGGCTGCTGCTGCAGCAGTTCTATTTCCTCTCCTCTGCAGCCAGCTTCCTGCCCTCCTGGCAGCTGCACAGGTGCTGCAGAGAAGGCTGAATGGAGAGGGGTGGGGTTGTTAGAGAGAGGCCCTTCACTAACAGCCAGGATACTTCCAGGAAGCTTGGAGCTTACCAGTCCTCCAGTTCCTCCAGCGGTGGTTGCTTCAAGGTGGAAACCACCTGTCAATCGCAAACCTCAATGGGCAATGATTTTGCCCAGTTTCTGGAAATAGAGGAGGATAGGGGGAAGCTCTTTTTGGAAGTGTTCCAAAAAGCCATATCTGGCTCCTGAGCTACTGTGCAAGTATCAAGTCTTCCAGAGCAACTACAACACCTTCACGTGGTCCCAGATTCATCTCCTGACTTTTCCTCTCCAAGGATCTCAACCAGCAGGGCTGGAAAGAGTTCTACCTGGGATTACGGTGGGACAGATTGTCAGAAATGCAGTGCAATGCTAAATAAGAGTACAGGGAGAGGGGATGTGGCTCAGAGGTAGAGCATCTGCTTGGCATGCAAAAGTTTCCAGGTTCAAGCCCCGGCATCTCCGGCTCACAGGATCAGGTAATATATTTCATGGAAAACCTCCACCTGAGACCTTGGAGAGTTACTGCCAGACTGAGCAGAAAGGCCTCTGAAAACTGAAAACCTAACATTTGGGACACGGATGATCCATTATGACCTTGCTTTTCCTAGTTAATAGAGCCATCCAGTCTCACTGAAAAGTCCCTGAGGTGGGTGAAATTTAGACAGAATCGGTGTCCTCTAGGAGAACTCCCAGCCTCACATGCCAGATTTACAAGCCACCACTAGAGGCCAATATGGAGAAGATATTGTGACATTTTTACCTCACCTTTCTGCTACTGTACAGCTAAGGGCAATGTGACAGAAAGGAGCTTCCCATAAAGGGTCCCGCTCAGACACTGACCAGACCCAGACCTACTTAGCCTCAAGCAAAGATGCTGCCTCCTACACTTTCTAACCAAATGTACATTCCCACCTCACTCCCAGCTCTTACCTGATGGTGTCTCTCCTCCTTCGGGGGTCTGCACAAATGGAACTTCCCCTTCTTCCAGCCATGACGCAAGGTCAGATTTGAGAACCAGAAGCTTTACTTTAAGAACATAAGAGCAAAGGAAGAACCAGTCATCCACCCAGGGCTTTTTTTCAGGAGGAACGCGGTGGAACGGAGTTCCGGAACCTCTTGAAAATGGTCACATGGCTGGTGGCCCCGCCCCCTGATCTCCAGACAGAGGGGAGTTTAGATTGCCCTCCACACAGCTCAGCAGTGCAGAGGGCAATCTCAACTCCCCTCTGTCTGGAGATAAGGGGGCGGGGCCACCAGCCATGTGACCATTTTCTCTGAGGGCAACCCACTGAGTTCCACCACCTCTTTTCCCAGAAAAAAAGCCCTGCATCCACCTATAGTCAAGCACTGTTTCACACAGCAGCCAACCAGTTGTCCTGAGGGCTAACAAACACGCCGCAGTGGCCAGTGCCTTTTCCTTGATGCTGTCACCTAGTGCTGGTATTTAGAATTTTTCTACCTCTAAATATGGTGGTTTCCATTAGTCACCACAGCTAGTGGCCACTGATGGATGTCGCCTCTGTGAATCCAGTTCCCTCTTAAAACCAAATTTGGAGAAATTTGCTTGAAAAATGACACACACACTCCTCAGCCCCCCAGGTAGTTTTTCCCATAGGAAATAATGGCTGAGTAAATTCAGGATTCTCTAAGTAGATCAGAGAATCTGACCCAGATTTATGGGATACTGAATGTTTTTTGTATCCTAGAAACTTGGATCCAGATCACCCATGTGTGTGTGTGCGTGTGTGCACATGTGCATGCATGCGCACATGCATACACCCCTATTCAATGTATGCATTCTATCTGGGACTCATTTCCAGGCATCCTAGGAGGCATTTCTCTGTCTTAATTCTCCATTTTAACTTTCTTCTGACTAGTTCACTTCATTTCAGCAAAGTTTCCTCTTCTTAAACCAAATGTGACTGTTTTGGACTTTGGGGTCAATTCTCTATTGCTATGAATGCTGGACTTAATAGCCTTGTGGTTAATACTTCCAACTGGTGGAATGGCAGCTACAAGTTTCGAACCCTGCTCAGAACCAAGGCCAGAATCACACTATTTCTAATTCAACTCATAACCCTACAACTCCAAGGCAGAGTCATTTATGATGTCTACAAACCTTGTTTCTATGGCATGACCAAAGCACACATTTGCTCGGTCAATCTGAGAACTATTAAAGTCATCCAGAACTGCAATTTTTTCCACTTTAGTCGCCTTATTTTCAAGATCTCCCTCTAATTCCTATTTCGGGAGGGGGGGGGGGGAACCTACACAGATTATCTCTGGGAGTTCAGACTAGCAAATCCCCAGGGACTGAAACCACCCAATATGAAGGTTCCACCTCTTCCCTTCCAGGGGAAGTAATGGTTGACCAAATCTTAATTCCTGCAGGTAGGTATTCAGCAGGGAAGGAGCAGGAAGTGGGGATACTATCTGGAAAAGGAAGTACCAGTGTTATGCCAGAATGCAGCTTCGGTTTGCCTAGAGTAGTTTGAAATCCCTTGAACAAAGTGGAAATATATTTCTCAGCCATAACTCAGATAGGGTACGGAAGGAAAGTCCCAACCTGGAGGAATGCTTCCTGTTTTTCCCAGGCTGTTTCCTGTTTTTCTACTGACAAGCCTCTGCAATGGCGACATTAAGCCAGAATCAATGTCGGCCAGAAGAACTCCCAGCCTCACACACTGGATTTCTGTGGGGACGCTGCCTTCCTCCCATCCTGAAACGGAAGGTGGTGTAGAGAGGTGGATTTCCCATGAGGTCTCCCATCCGCTCATTAAGCAGATCCAGACCGGCTTATCCTAGAGCGAAGGTGGTGCATCATATGCTTTCTAACCAGATGTAGGTCCTTGCAAGGCCACTGGTGCAGTTGCCCCCTAGAAGAGAGAGCGCCAGCGGGCGGCCAGAATGCAGCCATAAATCAGGAGCAGGAAGGAAACCCTCAACTTAGGGGGAAACTCCCCTTTGACTATCCCATTTCGTCCCAAGGGGAGCCAGGAGGCAGCTTCGGACACCCAAGCGGGAAGCCATCCAATGAAGCAAAGGCAGTCAAGCAAGGGCTCCACTTCCTTGAACATCGGCCCATACGTAATTGTGGAGGAATTGAATATTGCCTTCTTTTATCTTGAGGGGCAAGAAGGAACTCGCAAGCAGACAGCCTGTCGACCCACAATACACTAAAATGCAAGGAGAATAAAAGAGGTGTGTATTCCCCCACCCCCCACCCATGCACACGCTTGCAAACAGGTTTATGGCAGTGCGCTCATCATGACTGAGGCTTGGGGTACAGTTCTGTTTAGGATCTGGTGAAATGGCAGCCAAAACATTTAACCAAGGGGATAAATGGAACGAGCCGCTGATTTCCTCATCGGCTTCCCCACAGATGGACAACCTGGGCAGCCATTCCTGTCTCCAGATTCTATCCTGCAAGAGGGAAGAGGGAGCCGTACCAAGGGAGGCCAGATTCTGGCAATTCTCCATCATAACTTCTGTATGTAAAGCCCTTTGGGCCGGATCCAGCAGAGCCCATTCCTCCTGGGTGAAATAAACAGAGACCTCCTTTAATGTCACCAGACCCTGAAAGGGAAAAAAGGAACATTATTGCCCTTCGAGAATCCAAAAAGATATTGAAGTAGAGCTGCATCGGGGGCTCTCATAGCCCTCCCAGTGGGTAAGTTTGATGTAAGCCAGGACCAAAGAGGAGATTTTTTTTCAGGCCCAGCAATCCATGCAAGAAACAGTCACCCAGGCTGCTCACCCACCCACCTCTGCAGCAATTTTTCTCCTACCTTATTTTGCTGGTTGGTAAACGTCTCCTGAGGACCATAATGAATCTCTTGGATCCTTCGGTCGCCTGAGCAAAACATTAAGAGATGGGAAGATCTTATGCCCTCTTGCCTGTCACTATTTAAGCTTGCAGGGCTGGTCAGAGTTTTTATTTGTTTTCTAAATTTTTGTCCCGTCATTTACATCAAAGTGGTCTATACAACAGCTTTATCAAATGATACCAGTTTTATAAATATAAAAGTAGTAGCAAAACAGAGGCCTCCCTCTGAAAATCAGTGGAGCAGCAAAGTCACTGACAATTTCCTCATTAAGTCAAGCAACAAAAGGCATTCCATAGCTTTGGGGCAGCTACCCAAAAGGCCCTGCTCCTAGGGCAGAACGTTTTGGCAACCATAAAAGATGCTACCCAAGGTGGGCCCTTTGGGACACATTTTTAAACAAGGGAGGGAAGACTGAACCCTAAACTGCCTGGGATGTCCTTACACCAGAAATGGTTTTCTTCCATGTGAACCTCCTTGTCCATTATGGATCTAAGTTAAGTCCCTACTTTTGAACACCCACCCTAGGCTCTCTCCCTGCGCAGCATCCATTCTGTATGTTGAACCACATGGAAGATGAATGCTTCCCCCTGTCAACAAATCTCAAACACTCTGGTCATGACCAATGGGCCAAGTTTAAATGATGGCAGAGTACTGGGGAAAATTAACTCTGAGCTCCCTTTCCCCAATAGCCCTGGGCGGAAGCTGGGTGAGGGGAACTGGATATTGGCAACTGGCTGCCTGTCTGGAGGAGCCTCTGGTAGAGGAGAGAGGGGATTTGGGTTAGGGCTGTCTGCCTGAGAAACAGAGGTTAGACAGGAGGCATTTTGTGACTGCCCTTAACCTAGGAAGGTTTTATTTTGAAAAATCTAATTTAAAAAATTAAACAAAAAGCAGCCCAGGAATTTCAGGAACACTCAAGAGGGAGAGGCCACTTGAAATGTGCACTGATCCTTACCCCCTAAGGTCGCATCTCCATCTCCTGCCCAAGCAATTCCCCTGATCACCACTCTCTGAATGGGGTCTGCTGCCGCCTCCTCTGCCTTGGTGGCCACTTCTGTGAAGAACCCTGGGACCTGAAAGAGCAGAGAGCCCCACAACGGAGACGGGGGAGAGATAAGAAAAGGAAATGATTTGTCCCCCTTCCCCTCCCCCAAAAGCTCATCAGGCAGCTGGGGTAGCAGAATCCTGCCTGCCCAAGCCAGACTGAAAAGCGAAGCAGCCACACCAATATAAAACGTACAACAGTGGACAAAAAAATCAAGAAAATGATACACTGAACACTGTACGATACATACAAATCGTGTAAGAAATGAATGACAAAACTAGCAAACGGCCACAATAAAGACAGCATAAACAAAGTACAAAGCAAAGAAGGCAGCCTCAAATCCACAGATCTTAAACAACCTGATTCCCTATTATATAACTGCCCTCCTGAACAATTCCATTTGACACATTCTGCGGAGGCCGGGCAGGAAATCAGCCGTTTCCAAACGTAAGAGGATGCCCAAGGTGGGAGTGACGTCTGCTCCCTGAGTACCTTCCAGTTCTGTAGGGATGCTTTATCCAAGCATACACTTTCAGCCCCTTCCCACTACCTGGATGAAAGATTCTCACCTGCCGTTCCTGCTTCACATCCTCTGCCTGGCTGAGGAGGAAGCCTTCCGCCAGGGCCACTGCCTGGGAACTGGTCTCTGGCCCGCATTCCCTGACCCAGCTCTCCATCTCCGGGGGCAGGATGGCCAGGAACTGCTCCAGGGTCACCAGGTCCAGGATTTGCTCCTTGGTATGCCACTCCGGCTTCAGCCATTGCTGGCAAAGATGGTGGTTGCAAACCTTTGAGGGACCCTCAGCCTCCTGGGAGCGGAACTGCCTGAAGCACTGGTACTGGACGTCAGATCTGGTGGTGTCCTCACCATTTGGCAGATTCCTTTCCCATCCCTCATCCTTCCCAGCTTGGAGGGCGTGAGTTTCTCTCAGTTCTTCAGGGACAGCAGAATCTGGGTCTTCCATCACGGAATCCAGCTCAACCTTGCTTCCAACAAGCCGGAAGGATTTCCCTTTTTCTTACGTCTGCTTCTTGCTCATGACAAGGACATTCCTAACCGGAAGGGTTCTAAGTCCTGGACAGCAAAAGCAACATGGGACAAAATATCATACCGTTACAGCAGAAGGGATATATGTAACCAAGACTTTTGTGACACCCCGTTTTATTCCAGCATAACCTACTGTGGACCAGAGCCCACTTTGACAAATGCTATGACTGCAGTCACACTGGGCAAACACTGCTGTTTATTTTATTTATTTACTTAACCACAATTTTCACTGTTTTATCCCTATCGTTTCATAAGGCCTGCCTATCAAGGATCCGCTCACGGTATGATAAGATGTGGGTTCTAGCCTACAAAAGCTTCCACTGGAATAAAATGCATTTGTCTTGAAAGGATGCGCCTGTTCGTTTTTTACTGCATAGCTATCTCTCAAGAACCAACCTAGGTACTTTAGAAATGGAACCGGACAATCCCAGCAAGCGATAGGTGTCTTCTATAGGTTTCATGGTATAAAATGGCTTTGGCTTAACACTTAAATAGGCAGTGAATCCACCAGGAAGAGCAATCCCTATAAACCCAGCCTCTCCTCCAACACTTGGTCACCTCCTGGTCCCTGCTGCCACACCCCCAGCTCTAGGACCTAGGCAAAAGCCAAGGATGTCCCCCCCCATACACACTCTCAATGGCGCTCTTAGCAATGGGGCAGAGCCTGAACAATTGCTAGATCAGACTTTCTCTCCTTTGTGCAGCAATCAAACACGTGACAAACCTCACGACAGATTGATATTTGCTAGGAACTCATACAAAGTAATCCTATTAAGACTCTGGAACTCTCCTGTGATTCTGGTTAGTCCCCTTATTGCTGGCATTCTGCCATTAATTCATTAACAACAACAACAACAACAACAACAACAACTGTACTTATATACTTCTCTACATATATACTTATATATATACTTCTCTACATTAGTGCCTCACATAGTGCGGTGAACAAGTTAGTGTTATTATTATCCCCACAATACAGCTGGGGCTAAGAGGAGTGGCTTACCCAAGGCCCCCTACTGAGCTCAGGGCAGCTGTGGGATTCGAACCAGTAGAGTGCTGACCCGCAGCCGAACCAGTTAACCACTACACATACAACTACCACTGACCTCTCCTTCCCCACAACTGACCAACTGCCCAGAGAACCAGCAGGGGATGATGTCAGAAAGGAGGGTGTGTCCCTGTCCCTTAGCAACCGAACACAGCGATGCACATGCGCCCTCAGGCTGAGGTCTGGATTCTTCAACGGCTTGTCATTGGTGTCTTCCACACAGGGACAGGATCTGGTGGTTTTCCCATTACCGACATGGCTGCAAATTGAGCACACCAGCAACAGAGCTTCTACATGGCAGGTTTCCCCACAGCTTCCCTGCCCTAATCCCACAGAAATGCCCACATCCCCTTCTTTGGACCACCATATTTATTTATTTACTTTGTTTATAGTCTGCCTTTCTCACTGAGACTCGAGGAAAACTGGCACTAGAAAATTGTTAAATCAATATAAGGTTAGCAGGTTCTTCGAATTCCCAGCTTTCATTTTAAAAACTGTCAAGTAAGTCTCTAGCCCTTTCCCTTGCGGATATGCCTTTTCCCTTCTATCGCCACAAGGGAAGAGGCTAGAGAATTTTTTTTAAAAAAATGAAAGCTGGGAATTCAGAGAACCTGGTGCGCTTACAGTTACAACATTTTATTGATGTAACAATGTTCTGGGGCCATTTTTTTTAAAAAAACCACTTGATGATGGGGGAAGAAAAGGGCCGGTTGGAGGAAATGACTGCCGTATGAGCTGCAAAATCTGAATTCTCCCACCCACCCACACAGCAGTCACTCGAGCTTTACTGTGATTCTCCCCCAAAACTTTAGAGCAAGCAGGTTTGGGAAAGATTAGAGAAAAGCCAGGGACCGCCCCCCCCCCCAAGGAGCACAACTGTACCACAATGCTGTGGGAAAGCAGGGGTGGGGTGGGGGCACACCGGCTTCCCAAAAGCACTGAACTCGGAGCAGATTATCTTGTGTTGATACCATAGATCTGTGAAGATACTATAGAGACATCTCCATATAAGACAGGCAGAAGAGTGCCCAGTCTCCAGGAGGAGCCACAACTCAGCTGCGGAGACGGTCTCTAGTTCACTCCTCAGCATCTCCAGCTACAAGGATCAGGTGAAACCCCTCCTGCCAAAGGCCCTAGAGAATCACAGCCCAGCATGGCAGATGGAGCAACGTCTGTCTGATTCAGCTGGAGGCAGCTCCATGTGTTCATGTGCCCCAGGGAACTCCTTCTTCCCAGCACCAACCCAAGCTTGACACCTGCAGCTAAGCCTGCCCCCTTGCCTCTCCTGTGGTTGCCAACCTCCAGGTTGTGCCTGGGGAGCTCCTGGAATTACAACTGATCTCCAGGCAAAAGAGAGCAGAACCCCTGGAGAAAATGGCTGTCTTGGAAGGTGGGTTCTTTGGCATCAGACCCAGCTGGGGTCCCTCCCCTCCCCAAACCTTGCCCTCCCCCAGGCTCCATCTTCCCCCCAAATCTGCAGTAATTTCCTAACCCACAGCTGGCAACCCAAAACCCATCCAGCCCCCCCTTCTCCTTCTCATCACCCCCAAAACGGTTTTCCAAGTAGCTTTGATCAGAATCAGAGGTGGCAGGAACTTCTGGGGCAGCGGAGAGGGTCGAGCCCTCCATCCTCTCCCCCCCCCCCCCGCCAACACTCACACGCTTATCTCCATCCCCTTCTCCCCACAGGGAAGGGGGTCTTTCCACTCCCACATCGCCTTCTCTGACCTCCCATCCAAGATACACGCAAGCCTCACCTAGGGTTGCCAGCCTCCAGGTGGTGGCTGGAGATCTCCCGGAATTACAACTGATCTCCAGATGACAGAAATCAGTCCACCTGGATAAGATGGCTGCTTTGGAGGATGGACTGTATGGCATTATACCCCAACTGAGATCTCTCCCCTCCCCAAACCCTGCCCTCTCCAGGCTCCTACCCCAAAATCTCCAGGAATTTTCCAATCCAGAGTTGGCAACCCGGGGGTGGGTGGGCGCTGGTGCTCTCCACATGGGTAAAGCTACGATTGTTCCGGTGGGGGCGGGGTGCAAATAGTTGCGGGTTTGCTACCTCTTTAGGAAGGCAGGCGAGGCTCTTTGTTCGGCTGGGAGGAGGGCGAGTCTAGGCGCGTCGAATGAATGAATGGATTGACGTAATGAATGGATGAATGAACGAACGGAGCTCTCCCCCTCCGCGTTCCGTTCCTTCCCCCGGCCGTTCTGTGTAGGGATCTGAGGCTGCTGCGGCGCAGGATTTAGCACAATGGCGCCAGACTAGCCCGGCATCGCCTCCTTCTCCTCGCCACCCCCCCCCCCGACCCCCGGAACCGTCTGAACGCGAAAAGGCAAGGAAGCGGCTTCCTAGAGAGGCATTGCTGGCGGCTGGGGAAGGGGCTGCTTCCTGCCCCCGCCTCTGCCGTGGGAACATGGCGTTTGGTTTTCTCACGCATCGTCCCTGCAATCTTTTATATCTCCCTCTCCACTAGAAAGTCTTACTTTGCTGCCAGCTGGTTCGCCTTTAAGGTGCCAGCGGACTCCTGTTTTTTTTTTTTACTCTGGATTAAGTAATCAGGAGTACAGAACGGATCCGTGGCCCCCTCTCCAGGTCGTGTAATTCCGGGAGATCGTCAGCCACCGCCTGGAGGTTGGCAACCCTCCGAGGTAAGGGCAAATCTCCAAGAACTTCCCTGTAGTTGGCAACCCTAGCAATAGCACTAGTACAATTAGATGGTTATCAGCCATTTTCTTTCCCTCGGCCTCCAAATCAACGCCATGCGATCGGAGCTGGACTACCTTGCAGGGTTGTGATACTAGGAAGTGGCTGCTCCTAGTTGCTTTCCTTCAGTTCCAACTGTGCCTCTAAGCCTGAGACTGATTCTCTCCCTGGGAGAAAAGGAGATATCTCCCTCTAGGCAGAGAAAAAGCCGCACCCAGTGTTTCCAAGGAAACTCTCCTTCCAGATCCACTAAGCCAGATGTAACCTCAGCCCCTGACTAATCACTGGCCCACCTGGGGTTGCCAACTCCAGATTGGGACATTCCTGGTGATTTGTGAGGGCAGCCAGGAGAAGGCAGAGTTTGAAAAAAGAAAGGTCCTCCACAGGGATGTCATGCTATAAATCGCCTGTCCCGCCACACCTCCCTGATCCGCATTACAATGGTTACTACCCCTCAGAGGTTAAGATCAAATGCCTGAACAATGGGCAGGAGCACAGAAGGAGTGACATATGCAAATGAATTCCAGAACGGAGCCTGGACCTACCAGACCAAGTGACGCTGGAGGCAGTGCCCAAGCTTGGAGATGTCTACGAGCCAAGCTACAAGTGAGGAATTACACTTGCCTGGCAAGTGAACAGACTCACGTGTATTCCTCCCTGTTCACTTGCCAGAGCAAGTGAATGGCAAGTGAACAGGGAGGAATACACGTGAGTCTGTTCACTTGCCAGGCAAGTGTAATTCCTCACTTGTAGCTTGGCTCTACGTCTGCCAGGTGGAGCACAGCAGCCTAACGGGGGATCACCATGCAGAGGGATAAGACTAGAGAGCTTTCCCCTTTCCCCTTTTCTATGGACACACAATCCCTCCAAGTGGATGGGAGTTCCAAGGGCCTGTGTCAACTCTGACGGGCTCAAAATGCAGGAGAAACCCGCCCCCGCCCCCAGCCCTGTAAAGGCCTCTGGAGTCAGAGGCACTTCGGGCCACCGCAGGCCCTCTCTTCATCCACAGGCAATGTGCAGCTGGTCCAAACATCTCCCAACAGGCTGCAAAGTATTGCCTGCATCTCCGTTTTGAGCAGGAAGCCTCTTGTCCCTCCACTCTAGGCTTTCCCCTTAATTATCATTCACTTGTAACTCAAGTGACATCTTCCTTTTCTCCTACCTTAGTGCTTCACTCAAGTACTGGAACCACAGAAAATGTCCTGGGAATGGTGTCCCTTTCCCCCATTCCCTGGATGGGGGGGGGGGCAGGATCTGGGTGGGAATCCAGCCGAGCAGATCTCCCAGCCCAGCCTCATCTCTGAGACCTGCGGGTGCTGCCTGTGTGTAGAATGTGAACTGAATCCCCCTTCAAAAACTCAAGAGGCCGAGAAGCCAGTTCTGGCCCCGATCCTTCTCCCCTGAGGCTCCTTCTGTCTCCACTGAGCCATGCGCATCGGACTGTGCCAAGAGCAAAGTGTGGGCATGACATGACCCATTCTGGGGGTGCCCTTGGGGCCGTGGGACTCTCCCTCTACCTGAAAAATAGGAAAGGAAATGTGGTGGGGGTGGATGGCCGGTGAGCGAGGGAACTTTTTGTAAGCTGCCTTGAACTTTGTGGAAAGGTGAGGTATAAATAGTTAAACAAACAAAGTAGGGAGAGGATTTAAGGCTACTGAGGGGACTGCACACTGCCTTCCCGCTGACCAGGAATCTCCCCACTAGGAACTGACCTGAGTTAAAACGACAATACAAAGCCAGTGATAGGAAACAGCAAGTTTTCTTGCTGTTAACTTGTGTGCATTCAAAACTAGTCTGTGCATTATATCTGTGATCTTTGCAGCAGTCCTTAGAGATGGGCCAGTCAGTATTGTTTCCCCACCACCACCCACACACACACACACAATGCAGATGGAGAATGTGGTTGAGAGCCTTCTCTTGGGCTACCTGCTAAGCTCAAGGCAGAGGCAGGACTCAAACTTGGGCCTTCCCACTTTGTAGCCCAGTCTCTTAGCCCTGACTCCAGGGCCTGTGGGATCTCCCCTATCCAATACAATGTGCAACTCACATGCTCTCTCCCGGCTCACCTGCCTTCCTCAAAATCCTTATAGCAAAGCAGTCAGATGCTGTCAGCACAATCAGTGCTCCCAATTCCATTTCCAGCACAACCCCCTCCCAATACCATTTACAAGGCCCAGAATGCTGAACTTACCTGAAAACCATAGACAGCGCTGGGTCGAAAAATGAGCAAATTGTCATAATGATGCTGCCCACACAATTTACACAGAGAAAATACATTATATCATTAATGGGTACCTAACTGAGGAGTAGCCACTAAGAAAAGCAACAGCCGTACGTGAGAAAATGGAAACCATTTACAATAGGAACGAGATTGGGAGGGTCCCAAAATGAGTTCACATCGATCTGGACAATGTTAAAAATGGGCCCCCGAGGTGCCTAGAACTTCCAAAGGACACTGTGGATTTGAAAGTGCAAGTCTCAAGAATGCTGAACTGTGAGTAGAAAACAGTGATCCCGCTCTATACAGTTATCAAGAGAATCTGTTCAAATATATTAACTGTGGGTAAGAAAACAGTGATCTCGCTCTATACAGTTATCAAGAGAATCTGTTCAAATATATTAAGATGAAGTGTCATAAATATAAAGTGACTTTCTGCATATTTAAGTAGGAAACTTACCATTCACATTCATAAGAAGCAATAGACAATATATAGGACATTCCATAAATATTTACAACATGATAAGAAATTCAATAGCCATTCTGTAGGAAATGAAAAAGTCTCATAAATTAATCAATACTGTTCTTTGCTTTCTTTACAGGTGTTCTCCCATGTGTATTTCTGAAGAGGACAAGATATTTCAAGGTAAATATTCCATCAATTACTTGTAATATGTTTGCCGCTCTGTTTGAACACTCTCCATGAGAAGCATGTAGAAATGAGACTCTTTGTATGACACAAATTGATGTAGGACCTGTGCCTCTATGCCCTTGATAAAGATTCAGTGAAATGCGTGGTTTCCACCATTGGGCACGGATCAGGGGTCTAGCATCAGCACTAGAGATGGGCACGAACAGCAATACGAACAAAAAAAAGCCATGAACAGCCCAATCTGCTGTTCTCGAACAAGCTGTTTGTGAGGTCCCATTCTAAATGAACAGGTGGTCATTGCAAGCCTCGTTTGTTGCTGTTCATCAAGCCACACAGTCTGGCACCTACAATCAATTCCCTTGGCAACTTAGGCAGGGATTGTCTGAACTCCTGCTGTTGCCCTGGAAACCCCAATCTAAGCCCAATGTAGCTTGATAGGCAGGTCTTCCTTTCAAGTGTGGAGCTCTAAATTTGTTACAAGGGAGCAAAGAGCAGGGGGGAGGAGGGTTCCCAGCTCTGACTTTGCAGACAGTGGAGAGACAGCTGCTGTTGACATTTTGATAGAGTGCATTGGAGCTTGAATTTTCTTTGTGTGTGGTGGGATAGGGATCTACCCCTTCAAGTTCCAGGGCTGCTGCCAGGCTGTGGGCCAAGCTATTATTATTGGTACCTTTCCTGCTGCCTGCTCAGGTCAGGTTTCTGGGAGGGGTGCAGTAGGGATCCTGACCAAATTTGGATGATGGCTGGAGGAGAGCCTGCTGGCCCCCATGAACAGCCAACCACGAACATGTTCGTGAACAGGGCCATGTTCGTGGTTGTTCGTGAGTCCCTGTTTGTGGATGGCAACGAACAACGAACATCATGTTCGTGTTTTTTTTTTCTGTTCATGCCCATCTCTAATCAGCACCCCTCGGAAGAGAGGGACCTCGTGAGAATTCACTTTGTCTCTATCCATCTCTTCTTCTTTGGAAACTTTGATGGAACACTTACCTTGGAATATCTTGTGCTCTTCAGAAATACACACACATGGGAGAACGCCTGTAAAGAAAGCAAAGAACAGTGTTGATTGATTTATGGGACTTTTTCACTTCATCCCCCTTTTTGTTGACAGGGCTCATCAGTTACTCCTGATGACTCCAGGTCCTACATGTGGAAATTCATTTTCTTTAGTAAAGAACTTTTCTTTCTTGATGCATATTGAAGGCGGATAAATCATGGGGTCCAAGCGGTGACCCAAATGTTATTTCTGTCTTCCCTTTAAAAAAGTTCTTAGTGGAAAGGGAAGGGGTCAGAAATTCAAGTTCTGATTGATTACTTGAATTATGAATAAATGGCATGAAATACAAGCTGAAGGAAAAAATATTCCATGGTTGTTGTATTATCAAATGGTGTCTAAATTAAAAGAACAAATAATGAAAGAAGGAGGCCAGTTAAGAAAGAAAACAATTTTTGAACAATTAATCATTGGAGATTCAAAACACCTATTAAGAAAAGGATATAAAATATTATTGCAATATGATACAAAATCAGAGCAAGTAAGATTGTATGATAAAATGGATGCAAAACTTTGGAGAAAATATGTGTATGAGCCAGTGGGAAAACTTGTGGACCAAAGAAATCAAATTTACAGAATGTCAAATCTTAAGAGAGAATTGATATAAAATGTACTTCAGATGGTATATTATTCGCAAGGACATTGCAAAAGCTAAAAAAGAATATAATAGAAAGTGCTGGAAATACCAAAACACAGATACAATATTTTATCAAATGTGGCGGACGTGCAAGAAAGCAAGGAAATATTGGGTAGAAATACATGAAGGAATGCCAAAGATACAAGTTTTAAGTTTGTTTTTTTTATTTATTTATTTTAATTACTAACAATACAAAAGGAAAGAAGGGGGGCAGAGGGAAGGAAAGAAAAAAACAGCACATAACAACACAGACACTACATCTACAAATAATGCTTTCCCTTCATACTGCCATTGTTTAAAATCAAAACTTTGTAAATTACTGTTAGATTGGCAGACCTTGCAAAATACAGATTATAATCAAGATTAGGTCTTCCTCCCCCCCCCCCCCTGGGCCTCGGACGCAGTTCTCTCTGAACAGCTGCAGTCGCCGTGCTCGTTCCCTCCTCCCCTCCCCCTTCAAACTTGGAATCCTTTTCCTCTTGTTTAGCATCTTGCTGGAACTCTTGATGCTGACCCTCAAAGTCCCTTAGCTGATCTTCTGATGTTATCTTGTAAGCTTGGTCTTTGTAACTAAACCAAATGCCTTCCGGAAATAACCATTTGAACTTTATTCGTTTCCTCAGAAGAGCTGCAAACCGTTTGTATTTAAATCTTCTTTTCCGAGCTAAGAATGGAACGTCCTTCAATATCTTAACCTTATTACCCAGAAAGTCCAGATCCGCATTGTATGAATTATATAGGATAGCGTCCCGAATCCTCTTAGATGAGAAGTCAATGATGATCTCGCGAGGCAGCTGACGCTTCATTGCATATTTTGAAGAAGCCCGACGGACTTCCAAAATGGCGCTTTTTAACTCTTCTTTAGTTGCCCTCGCGGGTGTCGCCAAAAGTTCCGAGACCAGATCCTTTAAATTCTCATTTTCCTCCTCTTTCATGTTCTGGAGACGCAAAATTGTTTGTGCTCGTTCCATTTGTAGCCCAATCAGCTGGTTCTCCACCAGCTTTAGTTCTTTGTTTGTTGCCCTCATGAGTGACGCTTTTTCCCAAGCAGACTTCTCTGCCCCCCCCCGCTGTTTCCTTAATGGTTTTCACTTCGCTCTCAATTAAGCCAACCCTTTGATCCGTTTCATATAGCTTGTCAACAAAGGGCTTTATGGCTTCAATCACCGACCGCTTCACCAGATCCTCAAGAGACTCTTTTTTTCCCTGCAGGGCAGCCGAGATTGACTTGCCCAAAGCGGGACTCTGCTTTTTCGTCGCCATTTTAGGGGGGGGAGACCGCCGACCAAGTTCTGAAACTCAGTGAGGGGGGAGAAACCCGAGCCTTCTTAGCTTCAGATCCCACCAATCCTTCACGTACGCTTGTAGTAACAGAAGGGATTCACTTACTTACAGGCTTTTGCCTAGTTCTGCTCTTTGCCGTTCTCCGTGACCCGGCTGCACACAATGTGCTGCGCAAGTCTGCCGGCCTCCATTGGAGCAAACGGGCAATTTACCCCCTGCATTGCTTTCAGGGGGTTCTTCCCGCGGCGCCCCGGACCCTGACTCCCTCACTGGGAGTCCTGGGGGTTAACCCTCGCGGGTCAACCGCCCGGTCAGGCTGCTCGGATGTTTCCTCCCGGACCTGCGGAGAGGAGCGTCCGACATGGCTGGGAAAACGAAACCGAATCTTTAAGTTTGTGATGAACCACCCAAATAAGTTATTAAAATTTTTACCAAGTAATATTACAAAAATACAAAGTGAACTATTTAAATATATGGTGACCATGGCAAGAGTAGTATTTCCAGCAATATGAAAGGCAGAATGATGTCCAGATTTGATGTAATGGAAAAATATATGAATATGGCAAAATCAACATCTTATATACCTAACTGGCCGATTTTAGAATTCCAAGAAAAATGGAAAGTATTTTTTGTTTATGTAGCTAAAAATTAAGGATAATTACGGACATTTATTATTAAATATGTAGACTGAAAGATGTTTAAATAGAAGTGAAAAACTAAGAATATATATAAACAAGTTTTATATAGATATATGACTGAATTGATGATAATATGATTTAAATGATAGAAGTTTATTCATTATATTTTTTATACAATTTAGATGCTCTGTTTAGGTTTATATATGACCTAGATGATTATTGATGACTGAAGCAGTGGATGATTGTAGATATATGATTCAGATTATTGTTTGATGTAGTTAAGATTTTATGATTTTATGTTTGAGTTTATTATTTGAAATAAATAAAAACTTTTAAAAAAGGAATACAGGTTCTGTTGGAAATGCAACCCTGTTTTCATCTTTGGGGCTTCTGTGCGGTCCCACATTGAGAGAGTAGCAAATTCATGCACTGAAGGAGGTGGATGTGAAACTCTCAAAGAAAGAGACTATGGAGGTCCACCTTCCCAACAGATGCTTAGTGTTTCATTGACATTCAGCCAGAGGTGCTTCTAAAGAAGCTGGGAGCTCTCTAAAAGTGTCCCTGTCAAAGTACAAACAGGAATGCAGCAAAGAAAAAACACAAAGGAAGGGTCTCTCTTAGAGCCTGAATGAGTGTGAAGCAACCTAAATTGTCACAAAGTACTGGTTCCCCTGGGGTATGAGTACACAAGTAAACAGGACACTCACTTTGTAAAGAAAATCAGTTACAAAGTTTATTCAGACAAAATGGCAGACGAACGATAGCCAAAACAACAGCCAAACATATATCGGAGATCATACAGAACTAAAAAAAGAAAGCTAGTTTGCTAACAACCCCATCCAAAGGGCCAGGTCCGCTGCAGCAGCCAGGCATCAGTGTGGCTACGGCGGCACCCATCCACTCCCAGGGGACATTGGTACGTGAGCGGCACTGGTGGCAGAGGCCAGAAAGGAGTGATGTGCCGTTCCAGGAAATGGGCCAGGAGGCGTTCCCTGGCTTGGTCAGCCAATGGATGCAATGGCCCCCTGACAGCCAGGGGAGGGGCAAAGGACAGTGTAGCCAATGGCTGGGCCGCAATCCCAGGGGCCAGTGAGCTTGGCATGGGCCCATCCCACTGCACAGACACCCTTTCAAGCTCCTGGGCCACAACAATGTGCACCCCCTCCTGCACTGTGAGCCGCAGTGGTGCCTGGTACAGAGGGCACCATGGTCACCTGGCAGCAGCCCCACACACTCAGCTGCCCCAGGGAGGGCCAGGGCCAGCCAAGGGGCCACCAGCCGCAGCTGGGCCCCTTGCTCTCCCACTCAGCCCCTTCCTAATGCCGATATGGACCCAGCTTGTGGAGTGCCCTGGCCCATCCCCCTAGCACAGAATGGCCTTCCCCCCTCTGGGAAGGGAACACAGTAAGACTGGAGGGGCCAGCAATGGCCCAATCCACAGCCATTGGCACAGCTGGAAGGCTCCAGGAACCCTCAGGTCAGCACCATTGGGGCGAGCAGTGGTGGGCCCGTACTTTTGGCTTTGCCATTGGTGAGGTGTAACCATGCAGGGCCATTTGGTTTGAGGGGGGTGGCAGCTGCCCAGTGACATTCTCAGGGTTGCTGGACCGATACCACTGCATCAGTGGCTCGCAAAGGACATGCGGGTGTAACCTCCTGCTGTGCCAGCTTCCCCAGTGCCATCCCTTTCACTGAGGGATGAGTGGACCAGCCACCACATGGGAGGCCCCTGACAATCCCCACCAGTGCCACTGCATGGGCCCCGGGCCCCGGGCCCCAACCCCCTGCCATCCCTCTTTCCTAATCAGGCGCCAGCACTTTGTCCTTTGGACAGTGTTAGCTCCAGGCAACCCAACCAGACATGATCTGGAACCCAAACCCATCAGCCATGGTTTCCTAGGTGGCTGTGGGATCGCACTGCTGCCTGTGGCAGGGCGCCCCCTCCAGCAGCAGGGTGGTGTCCGGGCACAGGAGCACTTGGTGCCTTTGGTGTTCCACCCCCCCCCTGGACATTTGTCTATCTTTGCCATGTGTGCGAGGTAAACTCCAGCCTTAGGCCCCACCCCCAACATCCAACGAATGATCTGGAGTCAAGCTGCAGTCCAACACTTTTTTATTGTTTTGCAGCAGAAGAGAGGGATGTCTGCTAGCACATCTTGCCACTGTTCATCAACCATGAGGCCATAGGGAGCCTGCTCACACAGCAGATGGGGTACCAGAAACCGATTGCCAGACGGCCCTTACATGGATGAGGTGGCAACCTGACAACTCAGCGGGCCGATCCATGGTTCACCCTTGGCTGTGGGCAAGGGACCGCATGGAAGACTTCAGTGATCTTCCTCCCTGGCTTCTGTGTCGACACCAGGCCTGCCTGTGGAGGGAAGTGGGCCATGTGTGATGAGTGGCTGGGCTGCTCTGTGACATTCAGGTGGAGGGCCAGGGGTGGTTGAGGTGGTAACCAATCAAGGGGTAAATAGCTTCACAAGGATACCAACAACACAGCAAAAAAAGCACGCCCAAGACGGAACCGATTTACCCAATAGTTGTAATAGAATTACCCAATCGTTGTAAAAAAATGGGAGTACAGTATTGCAAAGGAAGTAACACGTTGCAAAAAATACATGCAAAATCAATCATTACATATCAGACCAATTATTCCAAAGTCCTTTGAGATACAAAAACAAAGCCGCTGGTATGACCATTAACCAGCTGTAGCCGATAAGGTTCCCAATGTTATGACGAGAAGAGTTGTAAGCACTTGTAGAAGCCGCTGCAAGGCGGGCGGAAAACAAGGCAAGCGCTTGTGGAAGCCGCTGCAAGGCGGACGAAGATTAAGGCGCGGGGAACAAAGCAGGCACTTGTAGAAGCCGCTGCAAGGCGGATAGAGATAAGGCAACAAGCATGAGCCGGCCAGATATTTCTTTTTTCTCGTTTCAGACTTGAAAAAATCTTTCTTCAGGCCACAATATATCACAAATTCAACTGAACAACTTTTTCTCTCCAAGGAACATATCCATAAATGCCGGAGTCAAGGCTCAAGGGTCGATAACGCTTTGGAACTACTTTTCCCGGCATTCTCCGCGTGTCAGACGGAAGCGAGTCCTGAATTAATTGTGCCCAGGAAGAAGTATGATCTATACGAAACGGGAATTGTATAGGATGCTCGCATAATCCCGTCGGCACATTTGGATTTTGCTTCAATTTGGACTGGGGTCACCGCCCATTTAGCATTGTGACTCTCTGCTTGGTCCCCATTGTGGGTTTTCATGTTATTTCCCTTTGGACATCGTTATTATTGTATGACTATTTGGACATAAGAAACAAAAGATCTTATTCAAAAAGAGTCCAGTAGCACCTTTAAGACTAACCAATTTTATTATAGCATAAGCTTTCAAGAATCAAGTTCTCTTCATCAGATGCCTGATCAGGCATCTGATGAAGAGAACTTGATTCTCGAAAGCTTATGCTATAATAAAATTGGTTAGTCTTAAAGGTGCTACTGGACTCTTTTTGATTTTGCTACTACAGACTAACACGGCTAACTCCTCTGGATCTATGACAAAAGATCTTATTGTATTTATTGTATTCATTATATTTATTGTATATCATTTTTGCACTTTGCACTATTGCACTTTTGCACCATAAAAAGAAAATGAATTGCTATTAATTGCTGATTCCCGGTATCGTTGTTTGTTTTCAATTCAAGGTATTGGCTATCAGATACAAAGTTCTTCATGGCCTTGGTATGGCATATCTATGGTACCACCCCTCTTCCTATATTCCAACCTGGCAGCTTTGTTCATCTGAACAGGGCCTTGTGCAGGTGCCACCTTGCACATGGGCAAAATCAACAGCTTCCTGTACACACGTTTTCTCTATGGTGGCCCCACCCTATGGAACAGCCTACCTGAAGAGATTAGGAAAGTTTCAGTCTCCTGGCATTCCCCATATGGTGCAAAACTGAATATTTCACAAGGGTTTTTACACAGGTAGGAGGGCTGTATTGTTAGGGTCTTTGCAAATTTGCATTTATATACCCCATGAGATTGTTTATTGAAATGTCTTTGAAGTTGACTATAGTACTGACTTATACTATGTAATCCTCTTTGAGTCTCAATGAGAAAGGTGGACTATAAGTCATGTAAATAAATCAATAAATATTTACATGGTATGAGACTCTTTTCACTTACAGTCTGCTTTCCTGTCTTCTACATGCTGGTAAAGTGCTGCATCTGGTGAATCAAGCTCTGGCTCTGAAAATGTGTCAAGTCTTTAAAATGCTGCACAGACTAACACAGGCACCCTTCCTGATGGTGGGTTCTTTTTCCCCCGTGTGTGTGATTCCAGCTTCACCCTTTCTTGAGAAATGCCTGGTTTTACAACAGTGCCATGGATGGGATGTACATGCACGAGAACAGAGAGCTATCTGGCTTGGATATTATGAACTTGATGGCATTTTCCAATAAATCCATCTTCAGAATTAAAGTGGGAAGTATAGAAAGGTGGGCCTCCCGAGACTGCCGTGTGGCCTGACCAAAGGAATCAGGTAGGGGAAAGCGTTATTTTCATCTTTTAACTTCTCTTAGACGCTGTGCAAAAAATGATACGATTCCTCTCCAATTTGTTCACAGTCAAAATATGGGTATTTAGTAAATGTGCCGAATTAAGACCCTTTCTGACTGACCCAGTTAATCTTACTTGGAGTGCTCAGGAGAAAAGCCTGAGGAGCCAAGGCCAGGGATCCAGGAGGACTAGAGGGATCAGGGAGGGCCTGATGCTGCCGGCAGTGCCAGAGGCCACCCTGCCGGAGTCTACAAGGAAGACCTTTCCACCAGCCCTGGAGATAGCCAGTAGTCCTCTGCTGGGTAGGATGCAAACCTGGGCCCATAGCCCCCTCAGGTAGTGTTGCTAGGTCCCCTTACCCTCCTGGCGGGAGTGGGGGGAACCTAGTGGTTATGTCCACTGCTCCCATCGTGCTTCTCGCATGCATATGAAGCGCCATGTGCCTCTGCACCTATGTGATGACATCACTTCCCTGAACTTTTATGTTCTCACATTGTTACTGAAAAATGATCTGAATATATAAACAGAAACCTGTAAAATTACATATTGTTTAGACATCTCAGGAATATAAGGTGACCAGGTTGGAACAGACATCGTGAATCATTCATTGACCTGTGTCTTGTCTTATCCTCCCCCATTGAAACCAACCTATCCTTATCTAGCTGCCTGATGCAGCTCCTTGTCTTTCTGTGTAGACCCCGCCTCCTTCCAGGTGTACTGATATCTGTCCCGCTGGACATGTGAAAGTGGTTCAGGAAAGAGAGCCAGTTTGCTGCTACTGCTGCAGTCGCTGTGCAGAAGGGGCCATCTCCAGTCAGGAAGGTGAGTGGCTCCAGAAGAATGGGCACTGCAAGGGAAAGGGAGCCAAGATTCATTTGGATGTTTCCTAGGCTTGTCAGCCTCCAGGTTGGACCTGGAATTACAGTTGATCCCCAGATAACAGAGACCGGATCCTCTGGAGAAAATGGCTGCTTTAAAGGCTGGACTCCATGCCGTTATACTCCACGGAGGTCCCTGTCCTTCCCAAACCCTGTCCTCCCCAGGCTCCACCCCCAAAACATCCAGAAATTTTCTAACCTGGAGTAGGCAGCTATAATGTTTCCTTTTGAGTTTTTCAAAACCATATTACTACTTGGGTCTTTTCTTTCTTTCCTGTATATAATCTCCCACATAGCATTTTTGGCCACATGCATGGGATGGAGTTGCATTCACCACTCATTCAGGGGGAGTGTGTTTGTGTGTGTTCCTGGCTGCTGGTCATTGCTGCAAGTCCATGTATTGTTACCCAATGAGGTCTCTTTGTAAATTGGGGGAATTAGCAACAAGGAGAAGCTTGCAAGAGGAGGGGTAACTTAGGGATCTTTTGCACCGATTTATACGAGGATCCCTTCCTCTAGAGATCTCTTTCAATAAATAGGCAGATGTTCCACCAAAAGGGTTTTTTTAATTTATAAAATAACAAAGATCAATGGCATAAAATACACACAGCAAATACACACACAGCACACACACCAAGTTAACTAGAGAAACAGTGTGGAAGATGGGAATAGAAGATCAAGGGTTGGATTATATTTACCAGTTCCAGGAGTGATTTGAGAGCGAAGATGGAGAGACAAGACTCAGACAAGGGTGGGAGATCCCAGGACACACTGAGCACATGGCAGGACAGCCCAATTATAGATCACAGCGTATCTTGACGTAAAACTGACATCTCGCTCCCAATGACAAAATAGCTTGATGGCTGTTTCCCTGAAGTGGGACAATAGGATTGGGAGGGCTTGATCGTTTCTTCCTGAGAGGAACTAAAGGCGTACAAATATAATTGATGACTCCTGGTGGCTGGATGGGTGAGGCGCCCAGTGTAGCAGCATGGGGTGCTCTCCAGGGGGAGGAAAGCGAATTTACAATGGCCTGTCCTCCCTATGTGGCTGTTTCCCCCCCTTGGAGTGTTTGTCAGAGAAACGTACCTCCTTTGCAGTGCTTCTTTGCCCTTCCATCCCCCCCTCAGGGTTGCACTGTTATTCCTTTAACAAAACCCTTCTGGAACCTCTAAGCTAAAATGAGATTGAAAAGACTGATTTCTCCTCCTGACATTTGAGGATCTCATGAGGCCCCTTGCAAATATCCAGTTTGTAAACTTGTTAAGAGTGTTTGGCTTGGACTGGAGAGTGAATTCAGATTTTTATTGAATCTAATAGAAGACATGTAATTATGGATGTAAGGTAGATGTGATTCTTAAGTTGCACTTCTTTCCAGATGCAGATCAATACACCAAGTGCCCTGAAGATCAGTATCCAAACAAGGACCAAACACAATGTATTCAAAAATTTATAACATTCTTGCTCTATGAAGAACCTGTGGGGACCACCCTAGTTTTCTTTACCCTCTTCCTGTTACTCATCTCGCGTCTTGTTTTGGGAATTCTCATCAAATATCTTGATACCCCAGTCGTCAAAGTGACCTCACTTGGGACCTCACTTACATTCTCCTGGTCTCCCTCCTGCTTTTCTTTCTATCCTGCTTTCTATTCATTGGCCAGCCAAGAAAGGTGACCTGCCTTCTCCGACAAACCACCTTCAGCATCATCTTCTCAGTTGCCGTCTCTTCTGTGTTGGCCAAAACCATCACTGTAGTGGTGGCCTTCATGGCCACCAAGCCAGGGAACAGGATGAGGAAATGGCTGGGGAAGCGTTTGGCCAACTTCATTGTTATTTCTTGTTCTACTGTCCAAGTCAGCATTTGCATCATCTGGCTAAGCATATTGCCTCCCTTTCCAGATTCTGATCTTCACTCCCAGCCTGGACAGATCACCCTACAATGCAATGAAGGGTCTGTTGCCATGTTTTATGTCACCCTGGGCTAGATGGGTCTCCTGGCTGCCATCTCTTTCACTGTGGCTTTCCTGGCCAGGAAGCTGCCCGGGGCCTTCAACGAAGCCAAGCTGATCACCTTCAGCATGCTGGTCTTTTGTTTGGGTGTCCTTTGTGCCCACCTACCTGAGCACGAAGGGGAAATACATGGTGGCCGTGCAGGTCTTCTCCATCTTGGCCTCCAGTGCTGGCTTGCTGGGCTGCATCTTTATCCCCAAATGCTACATTATTGTAATGAGGCCTGATCTGAACACCAAGGAGCATCTAATGACAAAAGCGAACCATTTAAATTGAATGTACAGTGTGAACATGGGGATGGGATTCTTGCTATATCCTGATGTATATGCAAGTATAACTCAGGTAGCATTCTTACTACCTGGCCTGAAGCCGTAATTTTCCCAATCCATTACGAAGACAGTAAAAAGGATCCTATTACCTGTTATAAGGTTTGCTTTCTGTTATAGGGAAGTTGTATGCCACCTAGTTTAGAACTTCTTTGCAGATTTTAGCAATCTTATTTTCATTCCTTCTTTGCAGATTCCAAAAACTAGGGCTGCATATCACACAAGTGCCATGGGAGACATCACTAGTTCCCACACCCCAGTTTTTATAGAGACCAGATCACTCCAGTCCCATTTGCAAGAGGAACTGATCTCTGTAGTCTGGAGATCAGTTGGGCGGCAACCCAAGAAAGGTGCTTCTTGGAAATGGCACCCAAGAAAGGTGCTTCTTGGAAATGCTTCTATTATTCTTTTTAGAAGGCAAAGAGCCTTCTGTTTTGTTTGGCTTTCTCTCACTGACTCTCCATCCTGTCTATGTGTTTAACTGGTGCCCAAACACAGCCTCAGGCAGACTCCTTCCTCCTGTCGGTGGCAGAAGTCGCACCTAGTCCTCTCATAGTTTCATGGTTGTATTATTATGATAATTCTTACCTTGTTGCTTTAACATCTTATTGTTTTGTGTTTGTGCAGTTCACTTTAATTCATGTGTGTTTGGTTTTTAATCTGTGTCCCTTACCTTGTCTGGTTTTTTTTTAATCTGGACAATGGGCTTAGGTTTTTGTATTATAGCAACTTGTTGCATTCTTAGCTGCCTTGAGTCCAAAAAGAGAAGGCGGGGGTATTTTAAATTTACATATTAAAAATGAAAATAACCTACTCACCCTGATTAGTAGGTTTTGTGGAATCTAATGAAATACTCAGTACTGTGGATATGAATAAGATCTACGGGATGCTGAAGTCACTCTTCTCTCCAGAGGCAGATCATTGCAACAAGTGACCGGTTACGGTGGTTTTATTGTTTGTAGTCTCCTGTGTTTTGGTAACACAAGTTCATCCTCTATGACAGTATTTCTGAAATTTTTGCGATGTGATCGCCCCATTTTGAATTAAAACCATTTTTGTCCTCCTAATGCTCCCCTCCTCCCTTTATGTTGGCGGACACCAAAAATGCAAATGGCAATTCACACTCCTCCCATAGGAACTTCTGTCTTCTCCCGTGCTCAGTAAATGTAGCAAGACCCTTCAAAGCACTTTCCACACAGGGGTTTTTTCATTCGTTCTGGCACCATATAGGTTTGATGTATCCCCTGAGTTCTGAATGCATGATCAAAATACATCAGTTCTATTTTCAAATTGCTTCCCATACACTGTTAGGTTATGCATGGTGAAAGGCTGTATCTGCTGCAGAATTAATCCCTACCCCCACCCCCGGTTTCTGAGATTTTTGTCCCTGTGCATATACCCCAATAGTTTGTTTTATATAGCTCAGTTAAAAGACAGCTTTTGTTGAAATGTAGTGTGTTTTCTTTACTGTAAGCCCTGGCCCTGCCCTTCTGCACCCTGATTGGTTGAACAGCAGTATATGACCACATGCTTTCCCCCTTCCTCTCCCCACCACTCTTAGCCCTCATCCTTTAAACAAATAAAATGCCATCATTGTTTGTAATGTATTGTATGGGCACACTAACCTCGGCCATATGAAGTAAATCATCTTCTCAATCACACAAGATATTTAGGGTGCTGGAGTCTGTACTCTTTGGTTCAGTTTTTTTTCCTGAATTTTTAAAAAACAGCAGCATTGTGGAGGGAGAGGAATGAGCCAACAGAAAACAAAGTGGTCCATTGGAGGGGAGGGGGGAAGGTGAACCTTTGGGGATTTTTTTCCAGTTCCAAGGGAACAGCATTTTCTTTCAGCCAATGGAAACTCAGAGGGGAACTGCTACTTTACTCCATCAATTTGGAGGGGAGGGGACAAAGTAAATTGGGGGGGGTTGGGGGGGTAGAGAGGGAGGATAGACCCCCAGTACAGCAAGCAGGAATCCCTCCCAGGCAGTAACAGGAAAATGCACAGCAGGATGCAAAAGTAATTGTGCAGTGCACAAAACTTAGTGGGTGGATAGAAGGAGGAGTGCATTCAGTGCCATTATGGGGCCATTCTAAGCAATGCCAGCTGCGCCAGAGCACCACTCCCCCCCCAGCAAGAACACTCAGGGAAACAACAAAGCACTGCTGAAGTTGATGATCTATAATGGTAAAGAAGCAGACATAATCTGAAACAGCACTGGGGCCACTGAAGACAAACCAATAACAGGAGTGGTTTCATTCCGAAACCCTGGATCTGAATCTAAACGACAAAATAAAAATTGCACACCCCAGCAAAGAAACAGGATGAGGAAATGGCTGGGGAAGCATTTGCCCAACTCCATTGTCACTTCTTGTCCCACTGTTCATTTTGGTCTCCCAGAGTCTGACATGCACTCTCAGCCTGGACAGATCACACTGCAATGCAATGAAGAGTGTATTGCCATGTTTTTTGGTGACCCGGGAAGAACTGGTATAGAAGGGAAGTTAGATTATCAGACTAGGATTTAGAGACCTTGCTGTATTGTACAACAAAAGAATGCGACATAGAGAAGCAGGATCGAGGGCGGTTCCCAGAATTCACAGAGATTACTCCATGATTATGTGACAGTCTCAGTTGGCATGGCTCTTCATGCTCAAGAGAGCCTTTAGCAACATTTCCAATCATTTCAGTCCTGTTTGATCACACAGTTTTGCAAAAACTTTTTTTTCAACATCCCTTCTTCCTATTGCTCATGATGACTGGAAGTGGTAAGGGCAGTGTAGTTTCTGCTGGATGTTCCGTGATTTTAGTATTTGCCGTGTCATTATCCCAGTGAAATATGCTCAGAATCTATGGATTGTGAGAGACCCCAGTGAGGCACAAAATCATGGAGGAGTCATTTGGCCACTGTCACATCATTTGGCTTTCTGTAGGGGTATGCTTTGATCCACCCACTAAAAAGACAATTCATGCAACATAGCTTCCGGTAATTGAATAAAGTCTATTTCTAAGTTCAGAAAAGGCCACTAGGTGGCAGTCTAGAAGCGTTGCCCATATATCAATGATCTGGATGAAAGGGTAAACGGGCTACTCATTAAATTTGCTAATGATACCAAATTGGGAGGAGTGGCAAATTGCCAAGACAAAGTTAAAATTCAACAAGACATGAATACTGTGGAGAAGTGGGTGGTTGTGAACAGGATGCAATTCAACATAGATAAGTGCACAGTATTACATCTGGGCCACAAAAATGTAAAGCACAAATACAGGATGGGGGATACACTTCTGGGTAGTAGTGTATGTGAAAGAGATCTTGGGGTAAGAGTGGACTGTAAACTAAATATGAGCAGTCAATGTGATGAGGTAGCAAAAAAGGCAGTCTTGGGTTGTATCAAAAGGGCCATTGCATCAAAATTGCAGGAGGTCATAGCCCCTCTCTATACTGCCTTGGTCAGGCCACACCTGGAGTACTGTGTGCAGTTCTAGAGGCCTCACTTCAAAAAGGATGTGAACAAAATTGACAGGGTGCAGAAGAGAGCAATGAGAATGATCAGGGGTCTGGATAACTGAGACCTACAAGAAAAGGCTGAGGGCCTTGGGAATGTTTAGTTTGGAGAAGAGGAGATTGAGGGGGGACATGATTGCTCTCTCTAAATATATGAAAGGCTGTTATTTGAAGGAGGGCAAGGAGCTGTTCCAGTCAGCAGCAGAGAACAGGACTCGAAGCAATGGGCTTAAATTACATACAGAAAGGTACCAGCTGGATATTAGGAAAAACTTTTTCATGGTCAGAGTAGTTCAAAGGTAGAATCAGCTGCCTAGGGAGGTGGTCTCTCCTTCACTGGCAGTTTTCAAGAAGAGGCTGGATGAATATTTGTCAGAGATGCTTTAGGCTCATCCTGCATTGGGCAGGGGGTTGAACTAGAAGTTCTGTATGGCCCCTTCCAACTCTGTGGTTCTGTGATTCTATGATTTATAGGTTTGCATGGATTATCCCTTGGGCAAATCAACTTCTATCATAAGTTTGAAATAGCATATGCACAAAAAATAAAAAGAGATTGAGGTACTACACCACAAATGACTCCAATCATGATGTCAGCACATCTACCAAAATGTTCTCATTATCTAGATGTGTCTGGACAAAAAAAACCATCTGCATGCCACCTCCGCATGGGGAGAAAAACAGAGGTGCAGAAGAAACGGCACAGGAGACATCCCAAACAGAATTCAATTCTTGCAAACCAACAATGAAGAAAAGGGGTCTATCATGCCTGTGGAAAACTTCAAAAAGGCCATTGCAGAGCTGGAAAAAGTACAAAAGAGGGCAACTAAGATGATTATGGGGTTGCAGCTCCTTTCCTATGACAATAGGCTGAAGAGTCTGGGACTTTTCAGTTTAGAAGAGATGTAACTAAGGGGTTGTGTGTGAGAGTGACAGAGGTTTATGAAATTATGCATGAGGTAGAGAGAGCAGGGAGAGATAGCTTTTTCTCCCTCTCGCAAAATACTACAATTTGAGAGCATCCAATGAAGTTGATGGGTAGTAGATACAGGATGGACGAAAGGAACTACTACTTTATACAAGTGATTAAAATGTGATCTGTCAGAGGATGTTGTGATGACTACAGGCACAGAAAGCTTTAAAACAGGATTAGACTGATTCATGAAGGATAGATCTATCAGTGGCTATCAGTCAAGGCAACTAAAAAGAACCTCCACATCCAGAGGCACTCAACCTCTGAATCCCAATGCCAGTAGGCATCATCATGGGAAGACCTCAGCTTCTATGCCTTGTTGCTGGCGCTCAGGAGTAATAGGTTGGCCACCGTATCAGACATGTCACTGGATTAGATGGCCCATTGGTTTGATCCAACATGGCTCCTATTACATTTCTTGTTTGGTGTGTCTGTCTGAGTGCCATCTTCTTCTCTTGCTTGCCCCCTTTTGATTGCTGGTATAACAACCTCTTGGCAGGTGAATGTGGCAGCCTTTTGTTACCTGGGTCAAAAAAGGTTGGTTGTTGTGGGTTTTCTGGGCTGTACTGCCATGGTCTTGGCATTGTAGTTCCTGACGTTTCGCCAGCAGCTGTGACTGGCATCTTCAGAGGTGTAGCACCGAAAGACAGAGATCTCTCAGTGTCACAGTGTGGAGGAGATGTTTGCAGGTGATTTATATCTACTCAGAAGAGTGGGTTGGGTTGTGTCATCCTGCCCAATCTTATAACATTCTTCCAAAAGTACTGTCTTCAGGACAGCTTCACCTGACCTTCAGTTGACCTACCTCAGAGCACAGAACCACACTGATGAATCCGTGCAAACATGTTTTCTTTTTATCTGGGAGCTCCACATGGAGCCAACAGGTGGCCAGTGATTCCTCCCCTTATAATTGATCTAAATCATGGTGATTCAGTTTTCTTGACAAAGCCCAAGGGATTACCTCAGAGATCCCTTTTGAAACCAGTTAACAAATTTCAAAACTCAAGTGCAGCATGATACAAGCTTGCTACTATGCCTGCAAAGGCTGGTGCGTAAATAGTTTAGTTTAGTTTAGTTTATATTCCACCCTCCCCACACCAGCAGGCTCAGGGCGGATTACGATTTAGATACATTTAAAACATCTAACAATTTACAGAGTTTAAAATCATGAATGTATAAACATCCTAAGATTTAAAATACAGATGGGGGATGTCGCTAGTGGGAAGGGCACAACCCAGGCTTGACTGAACGGAGGGGGGGGGCTCCGCCTAGCATCAACCATACGCCTGGCAGAACAGCTCTGTCGTGTAGGCCCAAATAAATCCTGCCGGGTCCTGATCTCATTAGACAGAGTGTTCCACCAGGCTGGGGCCAGGACCAAAAAGCCCTGGCCCTGGTCGATGCCAGGCGGGCCTCCCTGGGGCCAGGGACCTTCAACAGATGTTTGCCATTAGAGCAAAGAGTCCTCTGAGGCTCATATGGGGAGAGGCGGTCCCGCAGATACACCAGTCCCAGTCTGCATAGGGTTTTATAGGTTAATACCAGAACCTTGAACCTGATTCAGTACTCTACTGGTAACCAGTGCAGCTGACACAATACCAGCGTTATGTGCTCACACCTTGATGTTCCAGTGATGACCTGCGCCGCTGCATTCTGTGCAAGCTGTAGCCACCGGATCAGGTTCAGGGAAAGCCCAACGTAGAGTGTGTAGTCAAGCTTAGAGGTGACCATTGCCTGGATCACTGTAGCCAAGCTGCCAGAAGAAAGATAAGGGGCAAGCTGCCTGGTCTGTTGAAGATAAAAAAAAGAAGACCTGGCAACTGCAGTGACCTGGGCCTCCATAGTCAAGGAGGCATCGAGGATCACCCCGAGGCTCCTAACTCAAAAAAAAATCCAGAGTTTGACGGTGGCTTTATGCGTAAATGCACCCTCTGGCAAGGCAAAGCCAGAAGTGGTGCTTTCTGAAGAGTCCACCTAAGGGTTAAAGGGAAGAAGTCTCTATTCCTAGAGAGGGCAGAGAGGTCACCTGATCTAGGACAATCACTTCCAGCTCCAGTGTACCACGTGAGTGTTGCATCGGCAGCGCCTGAGGCCTCTTTGCAAAATCGGTAAGTAATACAATAATATTTCCTTTGCGAAATCCCTCCCTGCTCTTAACATTATGAACCAGTGGGCTCCGTTTACCAGAAGGGCTTTTCAGCCCTTGAGATGGAGCTAAGTTCTTCCTGGAATAAGACATGCACCTTCTGCCCTATTTTTTCTGTCATCTTGCTGTCAGCAGACTCCAGCAAAAGGTCTGTCTTTTCCTGTCTTGTTTTTATTTTATTTATGTTCTTTATAATCTGCCTTTCCCATTGAAATTCAAGGACAACGACACAATGTACGTCAATATGATAAGTGGCTGGGATATTCAGTACACAGTACAACAGGGTATGCATTGCGGACGTTTGAAACAAAGCATAAATCTGGGGGGGAAACCCTAAATAATTTGATATGAACATTTTCATCGACAGAAGTTGCATATCAGGACTGATATACAGAACCCAGTAGAACAGCCTACAGTTCCAGTCCCTTTTCGAGAGGAACTCTGTGAGCCATTTCTTACAACACAGGCCTCTTAGCTGAGTAGAAATCCCTTCTGAATAATTCACTTTTGCGTAGTTTGCAGAAAGCCAGGAGAGGGGGGGCTTCCCTGTCCTCTTCAGGTACACCCTTCCACAGGGCAGGGGCCACCGTAGAGAGAATGCTCGTGTACATGCCCCTTTTCAGACTGGTACCTGCAGAAGACCCAGTTCGGAGGAGTGAATCTCCCATGCTGGAGCATAGATAGGCAGTTCCATAATTTTTTCATGAGCCTAAATTTGCTGTACTGCCATTGTGTTCCCACACTGCATTTCGGCCTCTGACTTGCAGTTCTGGAATAGCAAACTTCGATTTTTGGAGGGTTTCCCTTTCCCTATTCTGTCTTACTGAAAGTACAATTCTGCCTACCAGCTCAGTCCAAGTATTCTTTGTCATCAGCTCTTCAGTCTACTGGGTGATTTCTGCCTCTTGGTGCGCTTCAGTTGCATTGGCTAATGTAAGATTTTTGGCTTCTAGAAATCCACCTCACCTCTTAAAAATCACGGAAACCGGGGGCAACCTGATCCCTTCAGAATGAGTGACCAAACGCTACCAAGACAGACTTGGGTTCCTCAGATCAGCCACAGAGCTCTGAAAGATCTCTGCTTGGCCTTGTGTTCGTGTATGACAATGACATTTGTTTCTTTAGAGTATTTTTCCGCTGCCTTGCCAGAGAACCTGGCTGAGGTGGCTTTAAAAAACCATAGTATTGAAAACATAAAAATTGAAATATGTTAATTAAAAATCCAGCATAAAAACCCTAGCCAGAATATAAAAACAAAAATCCTTCAATGAAAATGAGTTAACAGTTTCCAGACAGAACACACCCTATCAAATTAGGGCCTCTTTTTAGCTCCATTTAGCTTCTGCTACACCACTCTCTCCCTCTTTCTAACTTTACAATAACCACTTTGCAAATATGCATCCCACTTCTGGTACTGTATAATGTCCTCTGGCTCTGGAACACTTCAAGAAACTTTAGTTTATAGTTTAGCAAAGCTTTTATTAAGCAGCGAAGAGTCTGTTTCCTGAGTGGATGCTTCTCTTCACATGCTCCATTTGGCTCCTTATTTACAAACACCCTTGATTCCATTGTGTTCCATGAGATTTCGGGAGTCAAGGGTCACCTCTTTAGATGCAGGTGTCCATATATATATTTCCAACAAATCAGTCATCTCTTTGCAGGAGGTCATAAATCTGGTACTTGCCTTTATAGAAAAATCCAGCACAGGAGGAAGGCAATCCGTTGGTCTTGGTGGAGGATGTCTGGAGAGGAAGGGCGGATAATGGAGGAGCAAGAATCAGTTGGTCAAGAAACAAGATAAGGCTCTGATGGTACCAAGGTTGGGAGCAGAATGGAACTGGGGAAAGGCACCACGCAGAAGAGCCTGGAAGAGGATTTTCCCCCTTCAGATGTGCAGTGCCAGCAATTCAGGCACTTCCAGTACAAGAAAGTAGAAGGGCCCCGAGAGGCTTGCAGCCGACTGCACCATCTTTGCCGCCAGTGGTTGAAGCCAGAAAGATACAGCAAGAAAGAGATCCTGGACCTGGTGGTCTTGGAGCAGTTCCTGGCCATCCTGCCTCCGGAGGTAGAGAGCTGGGTCAGGGAATGCGGACCAAAGACAAGTTCTCAGGCAGTGGCCCTGGCCGAAGGCTTCCTCCTGAGCCAGGCAGATGCCAAGAAGCAGGTTCAGCAGGTGAGAGGGACTCATCTGGGTAATAAGTGGAGCACAAAATATGATCAGGGATACCCTCAAAATCCATACTGATATGAGATGCCTGTTTATGTTTATGGCTGTGTTTTATGGTTATTACCAATGTTTCAGATTGATTCTGATGTAAATCTGCTCTGAGCCCATTCGCATGGAGAGCAGATGAATCAATCAATCAATCAGATTGCGCCAACATTTTAAGCACCCCCTCTTCCCAGTCTTTCTCATGCTCCTTTTCTTAGCATCTTTCTGAGATCCCCACTTCTTTTTCAGATACCGGAAAACATCACGCAGGAGCTTTACCAGGGAGCAGCATTTCTGGGTAAGATCAAAAGAGCCTACTGGAGTTCCTCCTTGAGTGTTGGTGGGCTGCTTTTATCCCCTTCCCCCATTCCAGTGTGCAAATAATGCTCCATTCCAGCTTCCAACTTTGAAAATATCCATTTGGAGAAGAACAAAAAAGAGAATTGATTCATAATCTTGACTAAATAACTTGAAGAATGATTTAGGCCATACCCTATTTCCAAGTATATTATATTCGTGCCAAGATCACATAGTTAACCAATTAAGTTAACTACTTTCGAAAAATGCCAGTAGGCTTGTGGTTAAGGATAAAGAAAAATGATAGAGATTTATAGTTTAGCCATGATCATTTTGACAATGAGAGCCTAGTATAAATGAATGGGAGAAAATATGAGGGAATGTTTCCAGCTCACTTCACCTCTGGTGTCAGCAGTAGGAGCGTTGAGAAGAAAGCTGCCTCCTAACTCAAAAAATGACGACAGATATAAATTAATTTTTTAAATGGGCAAGAGGAATGCATTGAGCCAAAAAGAAAAGGATCAAAATTACAATCCTTGAAGAGACCACATGGAAAAGTAACATAATTCATGCCGAGGCTACCTGGTCCAGAGCACTGCAGGATTTCCTGGTCTCCATGACAACCAGGGGGGTGCCTCAGGTAGTAACAGGCCCCACACTCTGCGCAGGGCTTCAGCTATTTTGCTCAGCACCTCTCAGATAAAATGTCTTCTGCGGAATCTGACCCTGGGTGACTAGTGACAGTGGTCAGATTGTATCAGTATGCCAACTTGTCTGGTTCTTTGTCATTCTTCTCATTCATTTTTAGGATGTGGGCAGGTTCCTTGAAGTTTCCGACCCAGGAGGTCTCACTCCACCAGTTTCAAATGTTCTTTTTTGAAGAAGGTGATTGAAAGGGTGGTGGCAGGACAGCTTCAGGCTTTCTACGGCCAGGCAAATGTTTAGTTCCTTTTCAATCTCCTTTTAGGCTTGCTGATAGGAGTGAAACAGCCTTGGTCGCCTTGGTGGATGACCCTTGCTGGGAGACGGACAGAGAGGGAATGCCTCTGTGCAAAGTGGGCTTTGGTACTTCATCAATAATAAGGCTGCCTTTTTCCCTATGAGCTCATCTTGCTTTGTGACACAAGATTCTGGGGTGTCGCAGCTGCGATTCTGTCGGTGGTTTTAGGACTGCCTCTTCCTTGCATTTCAGAGGTCTTCCTTCTTCAGCCTGTGAATTCTGTACCACTGGAGAAACAAGCCATAATTTTGTCTATGTAACCATAGCAAGAGTAGACTTTCCAAACATTTGAAATCAAACATTTTTCTTAAATAAGGATGCAAGTGTAGTTGTGACCATGAGCCAAAAGAGGGAGAACCTTCTCCTCCCATACAAGAAAAAGTGAAATGCTAAATTCTTGGAGAGTTTAAAATGTTTTCCAATTACCTTTGATCTCTTCAGGCGAGGCCTTGAAACCAATGATGTATTCTTTACCATCTCTTTCCATCAGAGAGAAAGCAGATTCTGTATGGTCAGATGGGGTAAGTGTGGAACTACAAGTCATGACCCTGGGTGCCTCCCTGAACCTCTTTCTCTACTTCTCTTTTCTCCTTTTTATGCTGTTCACTGGATGAAACATGGAACGGCTCTGGTGGTAGTTTGCATCCTGTGTGCAACCATCAAATAATAATCTTGTTGGATTGTGCTTAGAAGAGGAAGAATTATTCCATTATTTGATAGGAGTGAGAAAATCTGAGAATTATATGAGAATCAGAGTTAGAAGGGGTCTAACAGACCATCTAGTCCAACCCCTTTCCCAATGGAAGAAGAGCCTAAAGCATCCCCGGCAAGTATTCATCCAGCCGCTCCTTGAAGATTACCAGTGAAAGGGAACCCACCACACAACAACCAGTTCCACTGCTGGATTGCTCTTAACAGGAAGAAGTTTTTCCTAACATCCAGCCAGTACCTTCCCTCCTGTAGTTTAAACCCATTGTTTCAATCCCCATACTGTGTTATTGACAAGAACAGCTCCCTTCTCTCCCCTACGTGACAGCATTTCAAATACTTCGAGAGTGCAGTCCTCCCCTCAACCTCCTCCCCTCCATACTGAACATTGACAGGTCCCTCCATATTTCTTTGTAGGGCTTGGTCTTCAGGCCCCTGATCATCCTGGTTGCTGTCCTTTGCATTCATTCCAATTTGACCACAACCTTTTGTAGTGAGACTTCCAGAACTGCACACAATACTCCAGGAGGGGCCTGAACAATCTGGTATATAGTGGTACAACGATATCCTTTGTTTTGGATGTTATGGCTTTGTTGATACACCCGAAGACTGAATCCCTTCACACGCTCATCCAGATAATTTTGAAAGTCACTGGGCCCAGAAACAAGCCCTGTAACACTCCACTGGACACCTCCTTCCAATCTGACATGAAGCCATTGACAACTGCTCTTTGGGTGTGATTATCCAGCCAGTTTGCGATCCATCTAAAAAGCTTTCTTTTTTCTCTTTTCGGGCTCAGGTGACCTTTGCGGAGGTGTCTGTTGATTTTACTACGGAGGAGTGGGCTCTTCTGGATCTGAACCAAAGAAGGCTTTACAGGGAAGTCATGGAGGACAATTGTCAGACAGTGGCCTCTCTGGGTAAGGCTCCCCTTTATTCACTGTGGTTGAAGGCAGAAATGGCTCCTTCTAAGAAGGGCTCCTGTAGGATTCTTTCCACGTAGACTCTCAGTAGGTGAGTGGGGCAGGTCCCTGTGCAGGCAGACGTTGTTCTTCTACGTATATAGCTGACTCACCTAGTTTTAGTCATAGTTTAGTTTGTAAATTAAAATGTTGGTTTGTAAATTGAAAAGGAACAGCTTATGGGTTGTCAGTGGGTTCTCATCGGCCTTTCAGAGCAGCCAAGGAAGGAAGCATTTTAAAAAACCCATAATAATCCCTTTTTTTATATAGGGACCTTGTTGTGCATTTTACAAAGTACGAAAAAATACTTCCTTGCTCCCAGGCCTTTATGGTCCTCTGTTTGCATGAGTGGGGACATTCCACTGTATTCAGTCTACTTACTAATCTGAACTCCCCAGTGGGGCTAAAGCATACTGTCAATAACCAATCATTCAATATCAATATATTGTAAGTGCAAAAGGTGCTCTCTACATAGACAATGGTCTTGAAAACATCGATACATTCAAAATAAAATCTTCATAAATATGCAATAAATATATACAAAAGCTGGTACAAAAGCAACAAATATCCAGGTACTTCTTCATATACAATAAATAAAAGAGGCATCATATAGTCATAGTCCAAAAACACTTTGTAAATATCTTTCCTTGGAGCAATGAGGTAGAAGTGGTGTGAAAGCTTCAAGTTCATACATTGCGGTGCCAGTCCATAAACAATTTCTTCAATGAATAATTTCAATGAATAATAGCTATTAGGTTTACTCCCTGTTATTTACTCTTTGTTTGCATTCTTTCTCAATCTACGTACACCAGTGTAGGCATAAGCATGGTCAACCTACACAGAAATAGGGTATGATAGAGCATTGAAGAACAGACTATGAAAAAGTGGATTTTAGCAGGTTTAGTAAATTTTGTCTATATCATGGAGAGCCTTGCCTACTGAATTTGTGTGTACCAGATTGCTAGTAAAAGCAAAGGAGCACATCCTTCCAGAAAAGAGGTAGTCCAGAGGAAAATGCTGTTGTGAGGATAATAAATGTCCAAAATGGAACTATCATATTTAAAAGGGGCACATGAACATATTTTTTCCCACCTGCAAGGAGTATGGGGAATCTTGAAGGGGAGAAGAGACCTTCACGGCCCTTTGTCAAGGCCACATTAGATGGTATCAGAAAGGGATGCTGGATCCTTCTTGCCTTTGGAGGGGGTTGAGACACTATATCCCAATTGCTGTGTGTGAGCTAGATCTTCCCTATGCTGAACTCCCCTGATCCCTCCTCTGCTGTGGGTCACTACTGCGATCTGCAGACAGACTCTTCTGGATCAAAGCCTTAGCCTTCTGCCCCCCTGTGAAGTATCTGTTCTGTTTCTTTCCCCACAAGGAGGACTTCTAGTTCCCAGACCTGACTGTGTTTCCGTGCTGCAAGTAAATGGAAATCTATCTTTCCAGGAACCAAGAGCAAGAGAGAGATCACCAGGTATGAACCATTTTCTAACCTCTCCTTGTACCTAATCTTGGAGGAAATTTCTATACCCTACCCGGTTGTAGTCAACATTCATTCATTTATATGCCTCAACAGAGAAGGAGACCACTATGTCAAATTAAAAATATAACAAAGTAGGCTCCAGGCAAGCTTCTCGAAGGGCGAAGTCTCCACAGAAAATGCCCTGCCTCTAGTGACCATTGACCCCTTTACAAAGAGGCATAGAGAGCAGGGCTTCGGAGGCAGACCTTAATCGGGTGGAGACACAGTATGACTGGAGGTAGCCCCTCAAGTACTCCATCCCCCTTTAGGGCCTTAAGTGTAGAACAAGGACCATTGCAGCTGCTCCACTTGCTCCACCTAGATGAGAATTTCTTCTGAGCGGCATTGGTGCATCAGAGAGAGGGGCTTGGACCAGGGGTGTGATGAGTCCCGGGCAGGGGATGTGTTGGGAGGATCTGGGGGCCTTAGTAGATCATATATGGAACATGAGTCAGCAGTGTGATTCTGTAGCTAAAAAGGCAACTGCGATTTTAGGCTGCATCAACCGGAGTATAGTGTCCTGATCACAAAATGTGATGGTATGGCTTTACTCTGCTCTGATTAGACCAAACTTGAAGTACTGTGTTCAATTTTGGTCTCGACATTTTAAGAAGCAAGTTGACAAGCTGGAACGTGTCCAGAGGAGGGCAACGAAGATGATGAGGGGTCTGGAGACCAAGTCTTATGAGGAAAGGTTGAAGGAGCTGGGTATGTGTAGCCTGAAGAGGAGGTGACTGAGAGGTGCTTTAATAGCCCTCTTCAAGTATTTGAAGGGCTGTCACATAGTAGATGGAGCAAAGTTGTAGTCTGTTACCTCCAAGGTCAGACCAGAGTTAGTGGATTAAATTTAAACCAAAGCAGTTTTGGGCTAAACTTCAGGAAGGATTTCCTGACTCAGTATGTACTTGGGCAGATAGTTGGAGGAGAAGCAGATTGGAGTGAACTGGAATACAGCTCCCATGGCCCTTGCTTATGTGTAATTGGAATTGGAATTATGTAATGCCAATTGGCATTTGGAGTCAAGAAGCAATTTTCCTCACAGTCAAATTGTCCAGAGATCTTCAGAGATTTTGTGCCTACCTTAGGGCACTGCTTAGATGTCCTTGGGAGAGTGGACCAGCGTACCTATAAATTTCCTGCATAGTTTTCGGGGTTGGACTAGATGACCCGTGTGGCCTACTTCAGCTATACATTTTTATCTTTGCTGTAACTGAAAACACAACAACCAGTTAATACAGAGCAGGATTTTCCTCCCTTCAAGTGATTTTTTGTTCCGTCATTATCAACATCCATTAATACACCTTTTTCCTTCATTATGCTTTTGTGTTAAT
Organism: Eublepharis macularius; assembly: GCF_028583425.1. NCBI lineage: Eukaryota > Metazoa > Chordata > Lepidosauria > Squamata > Eublepharidae > Eublepharis > Eublepharis macularius. Next base: position 175,633,809 of record NC_072793.1, read on the forward strand.
GTTTCACTAGTTTTTTCCTCTTCTTTCCAGAGGCCCAAGGTCCCCATAAAAAGCCTGAGAAAGAGCCAGAACAGCTGCCATTGGAAAGGGAACAGCAGAGAAGAGACGATAGAAGATGGGAAACGGGGAATAAATCTTCTCCTTCTCAAGTTGCTGAAACCCAGGATATCCTACCATACAGTATAAGGATCACTTACCCCGTGTGTGGGAAAAAATTCATTTCTCAATCTGTGTTTGATAAGCAGTGGGAAAAATGCAAATGTGTGGACTGTGGAAAGGGCTTTGACCAGTGTACAAACATTATTTCCCAAAGGAATATCCACACAGAACAGAATCCATATAAATGCATGGAGTGTGGAAAGAGGTTTGCTCAGAGTGGAAACATTAATAGCCATCAACATATCCATACACAGGAGAAACCATATAAATGTGTGGACTGTGGAAAGAAGTTTGCTAGGAGTTCAGCACTTACTGCCCATCGACGCATCCACACAGGGGAGAGACCATATGAATGTGTGGACTGTGGAAAGAGTTTTGCTACAGGTTCAGAACTTACTGTCCATCGACGTGTCCACACAGGGGAGAAACGATATAAATGTGTGGACTGTGGAAAGAGCTTTGCTAAGAGTGCACATCTTACTGTCCATCAATACATCCACACAGGAAAGAAACCATATGAATGTGGGGACTGTGGAAAGAGCTTTGCTCAGAATACAGATCTTACTATCCATCGACGTATCCATACTGGGGAGAGACCATATAAATGTGCAGATTGTGGAAAGAGCTTTGCTAAGAGTTCAGTACTTACTGTCCATCAACGTATTCACTCAGAGGAGAAACCGTATAAATGTGTGGACTGTGGAAAGAGCTTTGTTAAGAGAGCAGGCCTTACTATCCATCAACGCATCCACACAGGGGAGAAACCATATGAATGTGGGGACTGTGGAAAGAGCTTTGCTCAGAGTACAGAGCTTACTGTTCATCGACGTATCCATACTGGGGAGAAACCATATAAATGTGCAGACTGTGGAAAGAGCTTTGCTCAGCGTGCACAGTTTACTGTTCATCGACGTATCCATACTGGGGAGAAACCCTATAAATGTGTGGATTGTGGAAAGAACTTTGCTGTCTGTTCCAGACTTACTGCCCATCGACGCATCCACACAGGGGAGAAACCATATAAATGTGCAGACTGTGGAAAGAGCTTCTCGCAGAATTCACAGCTTAGTGTTCATCGGCGTATCCATACTGGGGAGAAACCCTATAAATGTGTGGATTGTGAAAAGAACTTTGCTCACAGTTCCAGTCTTACTATCCATCAATCTATCCATACCAGAGAGAAACCCTATAAATGTGTGGACTGTGGAAAGAGTTTTGCTAAGAGTGCATGCCTTACTGCCCATTGACATATCCACATTGGTCAGAGAAAGTCACAATAATCCTGTTTACTTCTACTTCGCATACTTTCGCTGCATAGATAAGAAATTAGAAATAGGAGCTTGGGTACGAGAAAGCTTGGGTACGAGAAAGTGGCTTGTTTGAATGGTTTAATGCTAAGTAAGGGAGGGGACAGGCATTCTGGTCAAGAAATGTCAACAGAGCTGTACTTAAAGTATTATTAAAGCTTTAATTCATGCATCATTAGACTCATGCAGTAAATCCGTACTGGGAAGAAATCCTGTAAGTGTGTGGACAAGAGAAAGAACTTTTCTCATGATTCCAGACTTACTACCCATTGACACATGCACACAGAGGAGAAACATATAAATGTGTGGACTGTGTAAAGAGCTTTGCTAAGAGTGGAGAACTTTACTGTCCATCAATGCATCCACAAAGGGGAGAAACCATATGAATGTGTGGACTGTGGAAATAGCTTTGCTGACAGTGCATTGTTTACGGTCCATCAACGTATCCATATTGGGGACAACACTATAAATGTGTGGAGTATGGAAATAGATTTGTTCTGAGTGGACACTTAATATCCCTCAGCGTATTTGTAAGGTTTTGTCAAGTTACTCTCAAAGACTTCACAGCATGAGTCCAGGAACTGCATGAGTTAAAGCATTTTATTGTCCTATATTTCCCTATTACAATCCTTGTCAGGAATGGTGTTTCTCTACCAACACACAATATATATAGTATTCTAAGTCCAGCCGAGCCCCACCCCTGTTCAGCAGACAATTAGCTAAGGTTAATGAATAAAAACGTACAGCAGAGAAGGAGATTGAGATATTTTAAGGCCTGCTTCCCAGGTGAAGGATAAACCGCAGGCTTATGTCCAATAAATGGCCAGTCTTGGTCAACTAACTTCTCAGCTGCTTCCCAAGCTCTCTCTTCTCTAGAACTTTGTTGAAAAAAAATGTTTGATGTTTTGCACTATTGACATTGTAATAGTGTTTAATCTTTCTTGTGCACTTCTGGTATTCATTTAACATTGCAGTATATAAATACTCAATTTAATAACTGTTTCAATTTAGATCATCCTTCTTTTTCAGTGTGTATCTTGCTTTAGCCAAATATATAAAAATTTATATGAGAACCACAAGATACAAGAAACAAAGGAAAAAACACAAAAGGGGACCCCCTCCTTAGTTCCCAACTTTAAGGTCTTGATAGAATGGCCCTCCCCCATGACATGGTGCCTGCAGCACAACCCAGTGGCACGATCTCAGGCAGAAGGCATGGAACAGAACAAAATGCAGTCCAAGTGGCCTTCTTGTAGCCAACACTTTTTCATTCCTCTCTCACAGAGGAGTGAGGGATCTTCCATTAGGCTGGTCACAGATCAAATGGACAGAGCACCACACTGCAATTTATCAGGAACTAGAACTTTGCATATATAAGCAGCCCCAATCAAGAGGACAGCAACAGACGCCTTAAGTCCATCTCACCTCCAAACAGCTACTAGGAATTCCTCTTCTAAAGTGTGATATGTTGATGAGCCATCTGTAAACAAAGGAACAATTACTTTTTTCTTCAAACAGATATAATCTTGATTTGATTCTTAGTTTGAGTTTTAATGAATTGATAGGCTTAGAGGTAGGAAGAAGATAAGATAAATGAATTGCAAAATTCCAGTGACCAGGAAGAGGATTGAATAGTTGCCATCTTTTGACATACACACACTTTAGGAAATCCAGTTGCATTTATTATTTGGTTATTTTAAGGATTTTTAGTCCTGCCTTTCCATTACAATGTAGAAGTACATATAAATGATAAAACATTTCTAAATTTCAGAAGCTGTGCCCGATTTATATATTAAAAGCACAGGCAAAAAGGCAAATTGGAGTGCAGGGGTGGGGGGGAATCCACAAATAGGGTGGCACCACAGAAAAGGCTCTTGTCGCTGGTTGCCACCCACAACATAAGAAAGGCCTTAGCTAAAGATCTTAGTTAGCAGGGAGGTTCAAATGAGAATGTGCAGTTCTTAATCTTATCCCAGATTAAAAATTAATATTTTATATACTACTAGTTTAGTAGCCCTGATCTTGGATTCTTAAATCCAGAGATTAGAATCATGAACAGACAAGACGGCTCTTTCTACACACCTGAAACATGCCCAGGTTTGCAGAAATGTCTAAAAAAAAGGGGGGATGATAAAAGGAGTGCCAGCAGCTTTAATCAGATGCTCTCAGTGGGCATCCATCACAGTTTAGCCACTATTCCATGTTTGGTTTCTGTCAGTAAAAGGAAGAGGGCCTATCCAAGATTTTTTCGACCTCTGAGGGAGGAATCATTGGAGCCAGATCCAGAAGCAACCATAAGACTAATTGATACCACATGACTTGCCTGGCTTATGCAGGCCTGGCTGCTTGCTACTGTTCAACAGCAGCCAGAGTACTGTAGTGGCTAAGATGTGGGAGACCAAGGTTCAAATCACTACTACCCTGCTATGGAAGCTCATTGGTTGACTTTGATCCAATCACACACGCTCAGCCTAACTTACATCTCAGGGTTATTGTAAGCATAGGATTGCCAACCTCCAAGTGGGGCCTAGAGATCTCCCAGAATTACATCTCCCAGATTACAGATATCAGTCCCCCTGGAACAAATGGTTGCTTTAGAGGGTGGACTGCATGACAGTAAAACCAGCTGAGCTCCAGCCACTCCCCAAATCCCACCCTTCCTAGGCTTAACTTCCAAAATTTCCAAGTATCTCTCAACCTGGAGCTGGCAACCCTTTTTGAGTCTGAAGGCAAAGAGAATGATGTAAGCTACTTTGGGTCCCCATTGTGGAGAAAGGCTGTATATAAATGAATAGGTAAAAGGGCAGATGAAAAATTCAGTGGGCTTGAAAGAGAAGAATGTAGAGAAAGGTGAGCATATAGAGGCTGCCAATAGGAAATCGGGATAGGAAGGGGATACAGGGTAAGTGAAGTACACCTCCCCTTCAGCAAGGGTATGTGTTTGAGACAGAAACATTGCATGGAATGAGCATATTGAATAAGAAGTTAGGCGGTCAACCAATTAAAGTTTAACCTAACCCTAACAGCAGGCCAACCTGAATTCTTTCTGCATGTAATCAATTAAAAATGAGCTGATCTCATTGCCAGGCCTTAATTATCCTGTTCTTTATATTTGCACAGATTTTTTTTCTCAATCAAAACTAAGGTTCAACCTACAATCTTGAAAGTGATATTGAACAGTGCAAATAGAGGGGAAATATATTCCTTGTGTACCTGCTGGACTCTTCGGTAAGTCTATTGGGCACCAGAGGATGCAGAGACCAAAGTTCACAGGGAGGAAAGCTTCAAACAATAAATAATAACATTGAATGCTCACATGTAAAACGACTTCTTTAATGACAAAAATTACCTTAAAATCAGTATAAATACAGCCATCATAAAAGTAGCACGAATATCTTCATTTAATATATTCCCTTTCTTATGTACTGACTGCATTAATAAATCACATTACTTCTATTCTTCAGGAATATGCAAACTTTTCAGAAATATTTGATTTCTTCCACAGCCTGGGGAAGAAATAAAATAGCAAGTAGGAGGTGATTTCTGTAGAGTCTCTGCTATGAGTTTCCTGGAAATAGGGAGAGAAATTGTCATGCCAGCAAGAAAGAGGGGAGATAAAGAGAGCACCTGAAGTGTTTCTGAAGAGGGTCTGTTGTATTCTAGAGAAGAGGGAGCTTGGGAAGCAGCTGAGAAGCTGGTTGACCAAGACTGGCCATTTATTGGACATAAGAAAAGCCCCTCCTTGTATGTTCCTGACTTTGAGTCTCTCTACATAAGACATTTGACACATGAAGAACATGTGTCAGGAGATGCAATAGTAGCCGGGAAGGTTAGTTTTAAAAGGCAGAGGCAGCATCAGGGCAAAGGCTTTGCTATACACTGAAGCCGTATGAAGGGGGTGTGAAATGCCAGAAGGGAAACTTCAGACCATTATAACCTCTCTAGGACCAAGCCTGGCTCTGGAAGGCAGCTCTAGCCCATTTCCATTTCTCACTGCCCTCTGGTTGCAATCCCACACCTTTAGCCTGGAGTGGTGAAATTGACAAAGCTTTGCGGGAGGTGAAGATGAAATTAACAAAGCCTCTGAGGAGCAATCTCTGCCAGCTCTGTTTTTTTAAACTACGCTTCCCGGCTAACTTTGCATCTCTCTCTACATTTGACAAATCGCTGCCGAGGCATCTTGTGTAGAGGGACTCTCTGATAACGATAGAAGCCGAAAAAGCTTTCTCTGGTGTGGGCCCTTTTCATCTTTGGTTCTTCCTTGGAATCTTTGAAGGTGAGTGATTTTTCTGAGCATCCCACCTTGCCAGTGACTGCCAGTTATGACATTACTTATAAACAGAAGTTTTTGGTTCTCATATTCTATCCTGGCAACAATCCTGAGGGGAAGTTTAGGTTGAGAGAGAGTGTGAATGGCTCAAGGTCACTCAACACACTTAGTGCCTAAACGGGAACATCTGAACTCGGAATTACCTGGTCCAAATCCAACACAGTGATCCATACTATGGCTTTTTGTCAACGGTAAATGGAATACTCTACATGCAGCTGTAAAAAGTGCCCCCCTCCCCAACACCCCCTTCTGAGCCAAGTCAAGCTCTCTCTCCTCCAATAGTAAAAGGATGGGTCTCTCTGTCTCTCTGTCCATCTGTTGGGTGCATAACTCTTCAGGAAATAAAGCTAGGAGCCTCAAAATCAGCCAGTAGCCTCAGGAAGATTGTGAGAGCTGCAGTGCCAAAATGAATGGAAACACAACATTCTGACCCAGGTAATTGCCTGACTCTCACCAGTGATATTTGCAACAGAAGCAAAAGCTTAGTCATAAGACTTCTTGAAGGTGGAAGCAACAAAGCAAGCAAAGGTTGAAAATAATCCCCTCCATTGCAGAACAATGGGAGTGTGTGTGTGAGAGAGAATGCCCGTGACCTAACAGAGCCAAAAAGGACAGTGAGACCCAGAATTAAGAACAATAAGATGCTGATTAGGAGAATTCTCCTAATTGGCCCCGGAGATAAACTCCAAAGCCGGCGCTGCCTGCCGTATCAGAATGCACCTGCAGCTCAAAGGATACCTCCCAACTGTCTTGCCAGAATGACACCCCATTATATTGGGTGAGGAAGGCCAGCCACACCCTTAGATCTTCCTTTATACCCTTGCTGAGCCTGATATGATGACTGTGGTGAAGAGACCCCGGCCATAGTGCGAGCCACCCGAGCAAAGAAAGGGCGGCCCGGAATGTGTATGGTTGGTGCCCGTGCCAAGATCCATGGCCAAATTAGAAGTCACAGGATGGGCAATTAATGATTCTCTATAGTGAAACACCAGGCTGAAAGACCTTTAACACTTGGAAGATCTCAACAAGTTGGTAAAAATCCAGAATTGGGTATAAAACCACTTGGCCAAAGATGTTGTATTTGGGGGACAGAATTACATTTTTGGACATCAGATCCAAGAGGTGAGAATGGGGGAGGGAATCGAGAATAAGGTAAAAAAAAATAGAAGGGCTCCAGTGTGTAGCGGAGAAGACTTCTGGCCTCTCTCACTCTCTGTTCTCTTCCAGGCTATCATCTGCCTCCTCTCCCAAGTAAGTCTAAAGAATCCTGGTGTAAAATCCCTCAGTCCCATAGCACAAATTAGATGAGAGCTGGCCAACTTGTTCTATTATTACATTGTTCTTGGAAACTGGTGAGATTATTACAATCTGGGATTGCAAAGACTTTGCATTGAGGTAAGGCATGCTAGAATTTATTGTGGGAGGGGGCTAGTTCTCTTGGTTGAGGGACTAGTGGGGAATTTATCTTTTGGAATTTGTTTTGGAGAATTTATCTTGTTGGGTTGAGGGGACGCTGTAATAAGTTGCAATGAACCAATGAATCTTGTTTGCTTCATCATTTTACGTCTGAAATAAAATAATTCAGTAGTATTTGGGCTGTGTCTGAAATCCTTTCCCAATGGAATTTTGCTTCTTTTGTGCTAAGTCATCTCCTGGATGCACCCTGAGGAGCTGAGCCACGTGGGACATCACTATGGCTAACTGGAGCAGGAGCTCCAAGATTTCCTGTAGGTCCATGGACCATTGGCCACATGCTACCACAGGTGCCATAAGCACATAGAACTGCCATTCTTGGTCTTTGGTTCTGGAACTATGAGGAAGGAGGATGAGTGGGCAGAACTAGGCCCACTATGTGAGCCACAGGGTTCTGTGTGGTGGCCATAACTTCCCTCAGAATACAACGTGTTGACCATCACATCAGCACATGGCCTGGCCACGAAAGGGACAACTCAATCAGCAAGGGCTTGGTCTAATGATAAGAGCAGGAGGTATTCCTATAAGGCTCATAGACGGAACCATGGGGTACAACAGCTTACCATCTCTGTTGCCATTGACTTGCTCTCAATACCACTTTACAATATCCCAGACATACTGGCTCAAATAAGCTACCTCCACAGAAGGGGCCATTTTATGGTCCCCCAAAGAAGGTGCCCCCAGCCACCTCCAATCTTCATTATTATCTATGGGAAAAACTAAGGGAGCTATGTAGGGGGCTGGAGTGACATTTTGCCAGAAAAGTTCACCAAATTTGCAGGGAATTGTGTCAATAGGACACAATTTCTAAGAATGCTTTTTTTTGGTCTGCTTTAAAATTGGCATCATGAGGAGTCAGTAAGATTCGGGTTCAAGAGATTTGGCTAATAGTAATTGGTTAAGTTCAGGAAGTGAAGTATTAGAGGTGGCCTGGGTTCAAATCAGAGCAGACCTTCCCCGGGGCCTTTTGGGCAGGCAATTGAGAGAATAAACATTCTTGTCCCTATAGAGAGCCAGCATTGAATGGCAGATGGTGGGAGGACCACTGCCAAATGTGTGTGTGTGTGTGTGTGAGAGAGAGAGAGAGAGAGAGAGAGAGAGAGAGAGAGAGAGAGCGAGTACATCACAAGCAGCAGCAACATAGGAGGGGGAATGTCAGTCGGCAACAGCTGACATTCCCCCTCCCAGTCCCCTTTTCCTGAATGCTCAGGGCATTTCCCAGGATGGCATATGATGGGGTGAGGGAGGTGTCACATTTGGGGAATCAATGGAAATTGTACCCTGCCAAAGCACAGAGAGAGGGAACTGCTCACACAGGGGATCCAGGAAACCAGATTTTTCAAGATCTGGGGAATTTCTTAAGGTCACGTTCAAAGGAAGCAAAGGGCTGAAGGGAACAATCACCCTGGATCCTCCTCTACACACCCCTCCAAATTGTAAATCTTAGGGGCCTCCTCTGTCTTTGGCAAAACCCTTAGTATTACAGCCTGGCAAATTAAAAGAAAAGGCCCCGGGTAACATGCCAGTGCACTGGAATGTTGTTCAATCAACTCCCATGTTCTTTGCATGAAGCCAGAAAGATTATCCCTGGTGTTTCATGGGGACTCAACAGAATGCAGATGGTGTGTTCAAAAGAGGTCAAAGAAGGGTCCCTAAACAGCTTGAGCATTTCCTTTCTGGCACCACCTTGGAGCGAGCAAACACCGGGATCCAAGACATGGAGAATCTTTTCCTCGGGATTCTTACATGGTGTTCCTCCGAAGTCATCCTTATGCCACTCAACACATCCAAGGCCGCGTGGGTTTGTGGGGGCTGAACACAAGAAATGTGAGAACCCCTTGCTTCAGAGCCCCATTTCAGAGCAATGGGCTTGATGGTGAGTTCGGGGGACCCCATATAAAAATCATGAGGATCTGTGCCTTGCATTCATGTTTCTGCACCGGGACAGCGCTCTAAAACGGTGGGTGCTGCATACAGAATGAAAAACGATCCACAGCCTGACCGTGCTTTTGTTTGCTTCAATGCACAAACGCACCCTCTGGCGGGGCGAAACCAGAAGTGGGTCTTCTTACTTTCTGGAGTGCACCTAAGGGTTAAAGGGATGGACTTATTATTCCTAGAGAGCGCCGAGAGGTCACCTGATCTAGGACAATCATTTCCGGCTCCAGTGTCCCACGTGAGTGTTGCATCGGCAGCGCCTGAGGCCTCTTTGCAAAATCGGTAAGTAATGCAATAATATTTCCTTTGCGGAATCCCTCCCTGCTCTTGACATTATGAACCAGAGGGCTCCGTTTATCAGAAGGGCTTTTCGGCTTGCTTTCTGGAAGCTCCTCTTCACCGGAGATGGAGCTGAGTTCTTCCTGGAATAAGGAGTGCGCCTTCTGCCGTATTCTTTCTCGGTCGTGTTGCTATCAGCAAACTCCGGTCTTATTTTTATTTTATTTACGTTCTTTCTCATCTGCCTTTCCCATTGAAATACAAGGACAATGACACAATGTACGTCAATATGATAAGTGGCTGGGATATTCAGTACACAGTACAACAGGGTATGCATTGCAGACGTTTGAAACAAAGCATAAATCCGAAAAAAAACCCTAAATAATTTGATATGAACATTTTCATCGACAGAAGTTGCATATCAGGACCGATATGCAGAACCCAGTAGAACAGCCTACAGTTCCAGTCCCTTTTCGAGAGGAACTCTGTGAGCCGTTTCTTACAACACAGGCCTCTTAGCTGAGTAGAAATCCCTTCTGAATAATTCACTTTTGCACAGTTTGCAGAAAGCCAGGAGAGGGGGGGGCTTCCCTGTCCTCTTCGGGTACACCCTTCCACAGGGCAGGGGCCACCGTAGAGAGAGTGCTCGTGTACATGCCCCTTTTCAGACTGGTACCTGCAGAAGACCCAGTTCTGAGGCCCCGAGAGGCTTGCAGCCGACTGCACCATCTTTGCCGCCAGTGGTTGAAGCCAGAAAGGCACAGCAAGAAGCAGATGCTGGACCTGGTGATCCTAGAGCAGTTCCTGGCTGTCCTGCCCCCGGAGGTAGAGAGCTGGGTCAGGGAAACTCCCATGCTGGAGCATAGATAGGCAGTTCCATAATTTTTTCATGAGCCTAAATTTGCTGTACTGCCATTGTGTTCCCGCACTGCATTTCTGCCTCTGACTTGCAGTTCTGGAATAGCAAACTTCGATTTTTGTTTTTTAAAGGGTTTTTATTGGATGGGTTTACAAACATAAACATAATAATCATTATCATTTTCCATCCCACTGCATTTCCCCCCTTCCTTTTCTAGTGACTCCCAACAGTTTTCCACACCCAACTTAACCTAAAGAATATATACTATAAATTCTTAAAGTCTATAATAGTATATATAATATATAACTATATAATATATACTAATCTAATCTATGTAATTGTATTAACTATCTTAATATAATACTTATCTAAATTAAGAGTATAAAAATATAAGTGTATACTAGGTATATATACTAACTAAAAGACTTCTACTACTTCTGTTACATCACTAAAATATCATATTCACTCCCCATTACCTATAGAACATTATTATTCAACCTTACTACTTCCCATATAGATATTCTATCTTACTCTTAACTGTATAATACTATAGTAAAATATACCCCCTTTTAACTTTAAGTAGGTTTCTATCTCCCCCTTAACAACTATCCAAAGACCACAGTTTCCCCTTCATGTCCCACTTTTTCTCCACATATTTCTTGAATTTTTCCCAACTTAATGTATATTCCAATACTTCTTGCTCTTTCAGTTTCCTTGTTAATTTGTCCATTTCTGCCATGTTCAAAACTTTCAAAATCCAGTCTTCCAGAGATGGTATCTCCTGAGTCTTCCACAACTGTGCATAACACATTCTGGCCGCCGTAATCATATAAAATACCATAACTCTGTCCATTTTATCAAAGTCTTCTAGATTCATACATAATAACAACAATTCTGGGGTTTTAATTATATTCCTTTGTAAAATATCCGACATAACCTTTACTATATCCCCCAGAACTGTTTTGCCTTTTCACAGGACCACCACATATGATAAAATGAACCTTCATGTTGTTTACATTTCCAACATTTACCAGACATCTGACTATTACCATTGGCCAACTTCTTTGGTGTTAAATACCATCTATACATCTTATAAACATTTTCACGCACTGTGGTACATGCTGAAATTTTAACTGTATTTTTCCTTACCTTTTCCCAAGCTTCCATTGAGATTTCCCTATTACAGTTTATTGCCCATTTAACGATCTGAACTTTAACAACCTCCTCCTCTGTAAACCATTTCAATAATATCTTATATATTTTAGAAATCATTTTCTTTCCCCCCTGAAGCAAACAGTTCTCAATCTTGGAATTTTGTAGCCTAAAACCATTTTTTCTTTTGTCCTTCTCATACAAGTCTTTTATCTGCATGTATTGAAACCATCCATATTGGAATGGCAATTCATCATTGTCTTTAAGAAAATAATTGTTCTGTTTTATCTCAAGAATTTCTTTTCTCCTCAGTCCTCTTATTGAATTGTCTTCTCTTATTTGCCTGAGTAAAATCTCCAATACCATTACAAATAGAAGTGGGAAAAGCGGACACCCTTGTCTTGTTCCTTTTCTTATTTCCAGCTTTTTTGTTACATCCGAGTTAACAATTATATTTGCAGATTGGTTTTTATATATTGCCTTTATTGCTTGAATAAATTTCTCTCCCCACTGCATCTTCTCCATTGTTGCAAACATAAAATCCCAGTTCAAATTGTCAAACGCTTTCTCCGCATCCACAAAAAAAAACCCCCAACCTGCTTCCCTGGATTTTTATCATAGTACTCAATGGCATTCAGCAACACTCATCGATTATTTTTTATTTGCCTTTCCGGTAAAAAACCAGCTTGGTCGTCTTCTATAAATTCCACTAACCACACCTTAAGTCTTTCTGCTAATATCTTAGCAAATATTTTATAGTCATTATTAGTTAGAGATATTGGTCTATAATTCTTAACATTACTTAAATCTAATGTCTCCTTCGGTATCAATGTAATATTAGCCTCATTCCATGTATCTGGCATCTCTGCCCCCTCCAATATCTCATTCATCACTTTTTGCATCAGTTGTTTTAAATCCTCTACCATCACTTTATAAAATTTTGCTGTAATTCCATCCGGTCCCAGAGCTTTACCAAATGTAGTAGCTTGTATTGCTTGCACCACTTCCAATGTTGTTATTTCAGCACCAAGCTTCCTTTTCAGCTTCTCCGGCACCTTAGGCAAATCCATCGTGTCAAAATAGTCTCTTATCTTTTCATAGTCCACTGTTTTTTTCTGGTATAATCTTGCATAATATTTATAGAATGCTCTCTCAATCAGTCCTTGATCATATAATTCCTTCCCCTCTTCCGTAATTTTACTAATTGTTCTTTTCTCTCTCTTTTTCTTCAATTGCCATGCCAAATATCTCCCTGGTTTGTTAGCTCCTTCAAATGATTTTTGCTTCATTTTCTTCAATTCCCACTCCACTTCCTTATTTTCCATAACCCTGATTTGTTCTTGCAATAACTTTATTTCATATAACAATTTCTTTTTACCTGGTCTCTTTTTCAATTGCTGTTCTCCTTGAATAATTTTTTCCTGAATCTCTTTTAACTTCATTTCTTTTTTCTTTTTGTCTCTACCATTTAAGTCCATCAACACACCTCTAATTACTGCTTTATATGTATCCCAGACCTTATGTGTTGACACACCTTTATCAACATTACACTGAATAAAAAACTTTGTTTCTTTTTTAAGCACCTCCACACATTCTGGGTCTCCCAAAAGATCCTCATTAATTCTCCATCTCCGTTTCTTATTTCTCATTCCAAATCTCCACATCACAGGATTATGATCTGAGCTAATTTTCGGTAAAATATCAATCTCTTTAGTAAATACTGCCAGTTCTTTAGACGCCCAGATCATATCTATTCTAGAAAAGGATTGATGGCTAGTTGAGAAAAAAGTATATTGCTTCGATTTCGGGTTATATTTTCTCCAAATATCTTCTAAATTTTCTTGTTCCTGAATTTCAAAAAATGACTTCGGTAATTTCCCCGCCCTTACTTTACTTGATGATGAACTTTTATCCTACTGTAAATCCACCACTCCATTCAAATCTCCAGCTATAATTACTTGATCATAAGTCCATTGTTCCATTTGTTCTCTTAAATCTTTAAAAAAATAAATCCTTAGAGCCATTCGGTGCATATACTCCAAGTATCAACATTTTTTTAGCATTGCATAAAAATTCCACAGCCAAGTATCTTCCATTTTTATCAGACACTATTAATTTGGGTTGCAATTCTTCCTTAATATATATAACAATTCCCCTCTTCTTTTGTTTTGTTGCCGAAACAAATTGTTTTCCTAACTTCTTATTAAATAGATATTTAACATCTTGATCTCTAATATGAATCTCTTGTAGGCAAATCATATTACTTCTTTGTTTAGATAACCAATGTAACACAGCTTTTCGTTTGGAGGGTGAATTGAGTCCATTAACATTCCATGAAATTAATTTGTGCTCCATAATTGTAATCTACTTGAGCTGGGAAAGTCTTTTCCATTCTCCATCAGAAAGACATCCATTGCATATTTTGACTTAATCACTTGTCTCCCTGATTGGAATTCAAAAGTCACTCCTTCCGGCAACTCCCATCTATATCTAATTTCAGCTGCCTTCAGCTTTTGTATCAAATCTCTATATTTTTTCCGATCCTGGAGCACTTTTCTTGGTACTTCTTTCATCATTCGAACCCGTGTCCCAGCTATTTCCAGTGGAGTTTCAAAATGCCTTCTAATAATTTCCTCCTTCATTCTCCTTGTGGTCAATTGGACAATAATATCTCTTGGTAAATTCTTTTGTTCTGCATACTTTGAGTTGACTCTGTACACAATATCCAGATGTGTCATCATTTCCTCCTCTGTTTGTCCCAAAAATTTTGCCAATATTTCAGCTACTTGTTTCAGAGCACATCCGCCCATTTTCTCTGGCACAGCCCTCATACAAATTTGTCTGTCCATTGCTTTACATTCTATCATCACAATTCTACCCAGAGTCTCTGTCTATATAGCCTCTGTTTTTTTCTCCCCATCCTGCACCATCTGTTGTGTTTCTTGCACTTTTTGTTGGGTATTCTGTAGATCTGTTTTTATTGCCCCCATCTCTTTTTTAACCTCCGTTATTTCTGACTTAATCACTTCTTTAATTTCCGTCATTAAATTTTGCTGTAGTTGTCGTACCATTTCCCGAATCTCTTTATTTCCCTCCGTTATTTTTTTATCCAAATTCTCCATAGCAGCTTGCCAGTCCTTTCCTTTTTTGGAAGCCATCAGGCTTGCTTTGGGCCCCCACGAATCTGCTCTCTTTCTTAACTCCGTCTTCTTTTTAATTCAAGTCTCTATTCTTATATATCAAAGTTTTAAGCGTCTGCCCTCTGTTAAAATGGCGGTTAAGGCTTCCCTTACCCTTAAAATGTCGGGCGATGTTTTTCTATGGTATAAAATGTCGGGCGATCTTTCTCTATGGTGATGATGTCACCACAATGATCTTCCCTTACTTTCAATGGTGGGCACTTTACTTCCGCTTCCTCTCCCTTACTTTCAATGATGGGCGCTTCACCCCCTCTTCCAGTGTTGTTTTCCTTCCGGCTCTTCCTGACCTCTCCCTCACCGCTCTGTCTCTGTCTCCTCTCCTTCTATTATCCTCCACTTCCTGCCTCGCGGCGCTTCTTCCGATTCCCACGATCCGCCCTCCACGTCGCTATCTCCCCAACCACAGGTATGCAAAACAATATTCTTTCTTTGCTCTTTTTAGCTTTTTCTCACTCTCAAGCCTCAAATTAAACAACTCAATTCTTTGGTATGCCTTTTCCGCAAACTTCGATTTTTGGAGGGTTTCCCTTTCCCTATTCTGTCTTACTGAAAGTACAATTCTGCCTACCAGCTCAGTCCAAGTATTCCTTGTCATCAGCTCTTCAGTCTACTGGGTGATTTCTGCCTCTTGGTGCACTTCAGTTGCATTTCCTAATGTAAGATCTTTGGCGTCTAGAAAGGCTTCCAGACTGAATACACCGTATCAACTTAGGGCCTCTTTCTGTTCTCTGGCTCCTCTGTGGCTCTGCTGGCTTCCATGAACTGCTATTGAAATCTTCAGTTGCCCTTAGAATGATTAGAAAGATCCAGAATCTCTGGGACTCGAAGTTGCTCCATTCCGCTTCTGGTACACCATTCTTCCACTCTTTCTAATTTCATAACAACCACTTTGCAAATATGCACCCCACCTCTGGTACTGTGTAATGTCCTCTGGCTCTGGAATGCTTCAACAATCTTGAGTCTATAGTTTAGCAAAGCTTTTATTAAGCAGAGCAGAGCCTTTCTATTCACTGAGTGGATGCTCCTCTTCACATGCTTTGTCCGGCTCCTTATTTGCGAGCACCCTTGATTCCATTGTGTTCCATGAGCTTTCGCGAGTCAATGGTCACCTCGATGTCATCTCTTTGCAGGAGGGCACAGATCCGGTACTTGCCTTTACAGAAGAATCTGGCAGAGGAGGAAGGCGATTCACTGGTTTTTGTGGAGGATGTTCAGAGAGGAAGGGAGGATGAGGGGAGAGCCAGAATCAGTTGGTCGAGAAGCAAGAAAAGACTCTGATGGCACCAAGGCTGGAAGCAAAAGGGAACTGTGGGAAGGCACCATGCAGAACAGCCTGGAAACAGATTTTCCCCCTTCGGATATGCAGTGCCAGCAATTCAGGCACTTCCGCTATGAGGAAGTAGAAGGGCCCCGAGAGGCTTGCAGCCGACTGCACCATCTTTGCCGCCAGTGGTTGAAGCCAGAAAGGTACAGCAAGAAGCAGATGCTGGACCTGGTGATCCTAGAGCAGTTCCTGGCTGTCCTGCCCCCGGAGGTAGAGAGCTGGGTCAGGGAATGCAGACCGGAGACCAGTTCCCAGGCAGTGGCCCTGGCAGAAGGCTTCCTCCTGAGCCAGGCAGATGCCAAGAATCAGGTTCAGCAGGTGAGAGGGACTCATCTGGGTAATAAGTGGGGGACAAAATATGATCAGGGATACCCTCAAAATCCATACTGATATGAGCTGCCTGTTTATGTTTATGGCTGTGTTTTATGGTTATTACCAATGTTTCAGATTGATTCTGATATAAATCTGCTCTGAGCCCATTCTCATGGAGAGCAGATGATTCAATCAATCAATTAATCAATCAATCAGATTGCCCCAACATTTTAAGGACCCCCTTTCCCCAGTCTTTCTCATGCTCCTTTTCTTAGCAGTCTCCCCTTTCTGGGATCCCCACTTCTTTTTCAGGTGCTGGAAAACATCACGCAGGAGCTTTACCAGGGAGCAGCTTTTCCGGGTAAGATCAAAAGAATTGTTGTACCCAGTGGAGTTCCTCCTTAAGTGTAGGTGGGCTGCTTTTACCCCCTCCCCCCAGTCCACTGTGGGAAATGTCCATTTGGAGAAGAACAAAAAAGAGAATTGATTCATAATCTTGACTAAATAACTTGAAGAATGATTTAGGCCATACCCTATTTCCAAGTATATTATATTCGTGCCAAGCTCACATGGTTAACCAACTGAGTTAACTACATTCGAAAAATGCAAGTAGGCTTGTGGTTAAGGATAAAGAAAAATGATAGGGATTTATAGTTCAGCCATGATCATTTTGACAGTGAGAGTCTAGTATAAATGAATGGGAGAAAATATGAGGGAATGTTTCCAGCTCACTTCACCTCTGGTGTCAGCAGTAGGAGCGTTGAGAAGAAAGCTGCCTCCTAACTCAAAAAATGACGACAGATATAAATTAATTTTTAAAATGGGCAAGAGGAATGCATTGAGCCAAAAAGAAAAGGATCAAAATTATAATCCTTGAAGAGACCACATGGCAAAGTAACATAATTCATGCCGAGGCTACCTGGTCCAGAGCACTGCAGGATTTCCTGGTCTCCATGACAACCAGGGGGGTGCCTCAGGTAGTAACAGGCCCCACACTCTGCGCAGGGCTGCAGATATTTTGCTCAGCACCTCTCAGATAAAATGTCTTCTGCGCAATCTGACCCTGGGTGACTAGTGACCGTGGTCAGATTGTATCAGTATGCCAACTTGTCGGGTTCTTTGTCATTTTTCTCATTCATTTTTAGGATGTGGGCAGGTTCCTTGAAGTTTCCGACCCAGGAGGTCTCACTCCACCAGTTTCAAATGTTCTTTTTTGAAGAAGGTGATTGAAAGGGTGGTGGCAGGACAGCTTCAGGCTTTCTACGGCCAGGCAAATTTTTAGATCCTTTTCAATCTCCTTTTGGGCTTGCTGATAGGAGTGAAACAGCCTTGGTCGCCTTGGTGGATGACCCTTGCTGGGAGACGGACAGAGAGGGAATGCCTCTGTGCAAAGTGGGCTTTGGTACTTCGTCAATAATAAGGCTGCCTTTTTCCCTATGAGCTCATCTTGCTTTGTGAAACAAGATTCTGGGGTGTCGCAGCTGCGATTCTGTCGGTGGTTTTAGGACTGCCTCTTCCTTGCATTTCAGAGGTCTTCCTTCTTCAGCCTGTGAATTCTGTACCACTGGAGAAACAAGCCATAATTTTGTCTATGTAACCATAGCAAGAGTAGACTTTCCAAACATTTGAAATCAAACATTTTTCTTAAATAAGGATGCAAGTGTAGTTGTGACCATGAGCCAAGAGAGGGAGAACCTTCTCCTCCCATACAAGAAAAAGTGAAATGCTAAATTCTTGGAGAGTTTAAAACGTTTTCCAATTACCTTTGATCTCTCCAGGCGAGTCCTTGAAACCGGTTGTGTATTCCTTATCATCTCTTTCCATCAGAGAAAAAGCAGATTCTGTATGGTCAGATGGGGTAAGTGTGGAACTACAAATCATGACCCTGGGTGCCTCCCTGAACCTCTTTCTCTACTTCTCTTTTCTCCTTTCTATGCTGTTCACTGGATGAAACGTGGAACGGCTCTGGTGGTAGTTTGCATCCTGTGTGCAACCATCAAATAATAATCTTGTTGGATTGTGCTTAGAAGAGGAAGAATTATTCCATTATTTGATAGGAGTGAGAAAATCTGAGAATTATATGAGAATCAGAGTTAGAAGGGGTCTAACAGACCATCTAGTCCAACCCCTTTCCCAATGGAAGAAGAGCCTAAAGCATCCCCGGCAAGTATTCATCCAGCCGCTCCTTGAAGATTACCAGTGAAAGGGAACCCACCACACAACAACCAGTTCCACTGCTGGATTGCTCTTAACAGGAAGAAGTTTTTCCTAGCATCCAGCCAGTACCTTCCCTCCTGTAGTTTAAACCCATTGTTTCAAGCCCCATACTGTGTTATTGACAAGAACAGCTCCCTTCTCTCCCCTACGTGACAGCATTTCAAATACTTCGAGAGTGCAGTTCTCCCCTCAACCTCCTCCCCTCCATACTGAACATTGACAGATCCCTCCGTATTTCTTTGTAGGGCTTGGTCTTCAGGCCCCTGATCATCCTGGTTGCTCTCCTTTGCATTCATTCCAATTTGACCACAACCTTTTGTAATAAGGCCTCCAGAACTGCACACAGTACTCCAGGTGGGGCCTGACTAATCTGGTATATAGTGGTACAATGATATCCTTTGATTTGGATGTTATGTCTTTGTTGATACACCCGAAGACTGTGTCCGCGTTTTTGCCACTGCATCACCCTGACGGCTCATATTTAACTTCTTATCCACCAGATTCCAAAATCTCATTCACACACACACTGCTACCGAGAAGTGTATGGCTCATCCAGTATGCATGCTTTGCATTTCTGTTACCCAGGTGGAGAACATGGCACCTATCCATGTTAAATCACATCTTATTCAAATCTGCCTGCTTTTCCAGTGTATTCAGATCTTTTAAATTCTGTCCCTGTCTCCAAGGATGTTTGCTGCTCCTCGCAGTTTGGCGTCATCTACAAATTTATTGAAGAATCCCTTCACACCCTCATCCAGATAATTTTGAAAGTCACTCGGCCCAGAACCAAGCCCTGTAACACTCCACTGGACACCTCCTTCCAATCTGACATGAAGCCATTGACAACTGCTCTTTGGGTGTGATTATCCAGCCAGTTCACTATCCATCTAAAAAGCTTTCTTTTTTCTCTTTTTGGGCTCAGGTGACCTTTGCGGAGGTGTCTGTTGATTTTACTACGGAGGAGTGGGCTCTACTGGATCTGAACCAAAGAAGGCTTTACAGGGAAGTCATGGAGGACAATTGTCAGAAAGTGGCCTCTCTGGGTAAGGCACCCCTTTATTCACTGTGGTTGAAGGCAGAAATGGCTCCTTCTAAGAAGGGCTCCTGTAGGATTCTTTCCACAGACTCTTAGTAGGTGAGTGGGGCAGGTCCGTGTGCAGGCAGACGTTGTTCTTCTATGTATATAGCTGACTCACCTAGTTTTAGTCATAGTTTAGTTTGTAAATTAAAATGTTGGTTTGTAAATTGAAAAGGAACAGCTTATGGGTTGTCAGTGGGTTCTCATCGGCCTTTCAGAGCAGCCAAGGAAGGAAGCATTTTTAAAAACCCATAATAATCCCTTTATTTATATAGGGACCTTGCTGTGCATTTTACAAAGTACGAAAAAATACTTCCTTGCTCCCAGGCCTTTATGGGCCTCTGTTTGCATGAGTGGGGACATTCCACTGTATTCAGTCTACTTACTAATCTGAACTCCCCAGTGGGGCTAAAGCATACTGTCAATAACCAATCATTCAATATCAATATATTTTAAGTGCAAAAGGTGCTCTCTATATAGACAATGATCTTGAAAACATCGATACATTCAAAATAAAATCTTCATAAATACGCAATAAAAATATACAAAAGCTGGTACAAAAGCAACAAATATCCAGGTACTTCTTCATATACAATAAATACAAGAGGAATCATATAGTCATAGTCCAAAAAACACTGTAAATATCTTCCCTTGGAGCAATGAGGTAGAAGTGGTGTGAAAGCTTCAAGATCATACATTGCGGTGCCAGTCCATAAACAATTTCTTCAATGAATAATTTCAATGAATAATAGCTATTAGGTTTACTCCCTGTTATTTACTCTTTGTTTGCATTCTTTTTCAATCTACTTACACCAGTGTAGGCATAAGCATGGTCAACCTACACAGAAATAGGGTATGATAGAGCATTGAAGAACAGACTATGAAAAAGTGGATTTTAGCAGGTTTAGTAAGTTTTGTCTATATCATGGAGAGCCTTGCCTACTGAATTTGTGTGTACCAGATTGCTAGTAAAATCAAAGTTGCACATCCTTCCCGAAAAGATGTAGTCTAGAGGAAAATGCTGTTGTGAGGATAATAAATGTCCAAAATGGAGCTATCATATTTATAAGGGACACATGAACATATTTTTCCCACCTACAAGGAGTATGGGGAATCTTGAAGGGGAGAAGAGACCTTCACGGCCCTTTGTCAAGGCCACATTAGATGGTATCAGAAAGGGATGCTGGATCCTTCTTGCCTTTGGAGGGGGTTGAGATACTGTATCCCAATTGCTGTGTGTGAGCTAGATCTTCCCTATGCTGAACTCCCCTGATCCCTCCTCTGCTGTGGGTCACTACTGTGATCAGCAGACAGATCTTTCTGGATCAAAGCCTTGCCCCCCTGTGAAGTATCTGTTCTGTTTCTTTCCCCGTAGGGAAAGTAGGCTCCAGGCAAGCTTCTCGAAGGGAGAAGTCTCCACAGAAAATGCCCTGCCTCTGGTGACCATTGACCCCTTTACAAAGGGGCACAGAGAGTAGGGCTTCGGAGGCAGACCTTAATCGGGTGGAGACACAGTATGACTGGAGGTAGCCCCTCAAGTACTCCATCCCCCTTTAGGGCCTTAAGTGTAGAACCAGGACCACTGCAGCTGCTCCACTTGGTCCACCTAGATGAGAATTTCTTCTGAGCGGCATTGGTGCATCAGAGAGAGGGGCTTGGACCAGGGGTGTGATGAGTCCCGGGCAGGGGATGTGTTGGGAGGATCTGGGGGCCTTAGTAGATCATATATGGAACATGAGTCAGCAGTGTGATTCTGTAGCTAAAAAGGCAACTGCGATTTTAGGCTGCATCAACCGGAGTATAGTGTCCAGATCACAAAATGTGATGGTATGGCTTTACTCTGCTCTGATTAGACCAAACTTGAAGTACTGTGTTCAGTTTTGGTCTCGACATTTTAAGAAGCAAGTTGACAAGCTGGAACGTGTCCAGAGGAGGGCAACGAAGATGATGAGAGGTCTGGAGACCAAGTCTTATGAGGAAAGGTTGAAGGAGCTGGGTATGTGTTGCCTGAAGAGGAGGTGACTGAGAGGTGCTTTAATAGCCCTCTTCAAGTATTTGAAGGGCTGTCACATAGTAGATGGAGCAGAGTTGTACTCTGTTACCTCCAAGGTCAGACCAGAGTCAGTGGATTAAATTTAAACCAAAGGAGTTTTGGGCTAAACTTCAGGAAGGATTTCCTGACTCAGTATGTACTTGGGCAGATAGGTGGAGGAGAAGCAGATTGGAGTGAACTGGAATTCAGCTCCCATGGCCCTTTCTTATGTGTAATTGAAATTGGAATTATGTAATGCCAATTGGCATTTGGAGTCCAGAAGCAATTTTCCTCACAGTCAAATTGTCCAGAGAATTTCAGAGATTTTGTGCCTACCTTAGGGCACTGCTTATATGTCCTTGGGAGAGTGGACCAGCGTACCTATAAATTTCCTGCATAGTTTTTGGGGTTGGACTAGATGACCCATGTAGCCTACTTCCGCTATACATTTTTATCTTTGCTGTAACTGAAAACAAAACAACCGGTTAACACAGAGCAGGATTTTCCCCCCTTCAAGTGATTTTTGTTCCATCATTATCAACAGCCATTAATACATTTTTTTCCTTCATTATGCTTTTGTGTTAATGTTTCACTAGTTTTTTCTCTTCTTTCCAGAGGCACAAGGTCCCCATAAAAAGCCTATGAAAGAGCCAGAACAGCTCCCATTGGAAAGGGAAGAGCAGAGAAGAGACGATGGAAGATGGGAAAGGGGGAATAAATCTTCTCCTTCTCAAGTTGCTGAAACCCAGGATATCCTACCATACAGTATAAGGATCACTTACCCCGTGTGTGGGAAAAAATTCATTTCTCAATCTGTGTTTGATAAGCAGTGGGAAAAATGCAAATGTGTGGACTGTGGAAAGAGCTTTGACCAGTGTACAAACATTATTTCCCATAGGAATATCCACACAGAAGAGAATCCATATAAAAGCATGGAGTGTGGAAAGAGGTTTGCTCAGAGTGGAAATCTTAATAGCCATCAACATATCCATACACAGGAGAAACCATATAAATGTGTGGACTGTGGAAAGAAGTTTGCTAGGAGTTCACCACTTACTATCCATCGACGTATCCACACAGGGGAGAAACCGTATGAATGTGGGGACTGTGGAAAGAGATTTGCTCGGAACACAGATTTTACTATCCATCGACGTATCCATACTGGGGAGAAACCATATAAATGTGCAGATTGTGGAAAGAGCTTTGCTAAGAGTTCATTACTTACTGTCCATCAACGTATTCACTCAGAGGAGAAACCGTATAAATGTGTGGACTGTGGAAAGAGCTTTGTTAAGAGAGCAGGCCTTACTATCCATCAACGCATCCACACAGGGGAGAAACCATATGAATGTGGGGACTGTGGAAAGAGCTTTGGTCAGAGTACAGCGCTTACTGTTCATCGACGTATCCATACTGGGGAGAAACCATATAAATGTGCAGACTGTGGAAAGAGCTTTGCTCAGCGCGCACAGTTTACTGTTCATCGACGTATCCATACTGGGGAGAAACCCTATAAATGTGTGGATTGTGGAAAGAACTTTGCTGTCTGTTCCAGACTTACTGCCCATCGACGCATCCACACAGGGGAGAAACCATATAAATGTGCAGACTGTGGAAAGAGCTTCTCGGAGAATTCACAGCTTAGTGTTCATCGGCGTATCCATACCGGGGAGAAACCCTATAAATGTGTGGATTGTGAAAAGAACTTTGCTCACAGTTCCAGTCTTGCTATCCATCAATCTATCCATACCAGAGAGAAACCCTATAAATGTGTGGACTGTGGAAAGAGTTTTGCTAAGAGTGCATGCCTTACTGCCCATTGACATATCCACATTGGTCAGAGAAAGACACAACAACCTTGTTTACTTCTACTTCACATGCTTTCTCTACATAGATAAGAAATTAGAAATTAGAGCTTGGGTATGAGGAAGGGAAGAACTTTACCGTCCATCAATGCATCTGCAAAGGGGAGAAACCATATGAATGTGTGGACCGTGGAAAGAGCTTTGCTAAGAGTTCAGTACTTACTGTCCATCAACGTATTCACTCAGAGGAGAAACCGTATAAATGTGTGGACTGTGGAAAGAGCTTTGTTAAGAGAGCAGGCCTTACTATCCATCAACGCATCCACACAGGGGAGAAACCATATGAATGTGGGGACTGTGGAAAGAGCTTTGCTCAGAGTACAGAGCTTACTGTTCATCGATGTATCCGTACTGGGGAGAAACCATATAAATGTGCAGACTGTGGACAGAGCTTTGCTCAGCGCGCACAGTTTACTGTTCATCGACGTATCCATACTGGGGAGAAACCCTATAAATGTGTAGATTGTGGAAAGAACTTTGCTGTCTGTTCCAGACTTACTGCCCATCGACGCATCCACACAGGGGAGAAACCATATAAATGTGCAGACTGTGGAAAGAGCTTCTCGCAGAATTCACAGCTTAGTGTTCATCGGCGTATCCATACCGGGGAGAAACCCTATAAATGTGTGGATTGTGAAAAGAACTTTGCTCACAGTTCCAGTCTTACTATCCATCAATTTATCCATACCAGAGAGAAACCCTATAAATGTGTGGACTGTGGAAAGAGTTTTGCTAACAGTGCATGCCTTACTGCCCATTGACATATCCACATTGGTCAGAGAAAGTCACAACAACCCTGTTTACTTCTACTTTGCATGCTTTCGCTGCATAGATAAGAAATTAGAGCTTGGGTATGAGGAAGGTAAGTAAAGTGGGTTGTTTGAATGGTTTAATGCTAAGTAAGGGAGGGGACAGGCATTCTGGTCAAGAAATGTCAACAGAGCTGTACTTAAAGTATTATTAAAGCTTTAATTCATGCATCATTAGACTCCTGCAGTAAATCAGTACTGGGAAGAAATCCTGTAAGTGTGTGGACAAGAGAAAGAACTTTTCTCATGATTCCAGACTTACTACCCATTAACAAATGCACACAGAAGAGAAACATAAATGTGTGGACTGTGTAAAGAGCTTTGCTAAGAGTGGAGAACTTTACTGTCCATCAATGCATCCACAAAGGGGAGAAACCATATGAATGTGTGGACTGTGGAAATAGCTTTGCTGACAGTGCCTTTTTTCGGTCCATCAACGTATCCATATTGGGGACAACACTATAAATGTGTGGAGTATGGAAAGATCTTTGTTCTGAGTGGACACAATATCCCTCAGCGTATTTGTAAGGTTTTGTCAAGTTACTCTCAAAGACTTCACAGCATGAGTCCAGGAACTTCATGAGTTAAAGCATTTTATTGTCCTATATTTCCCTATTACAATCCTTGTCAGGAATGGTGTTTCTCTACCAACACACAATATATATAGTATTCTAAGTCCAGCCGAGCCCCACCCCTGTTCAGCAGACAATTAGCTAAGCAGAGAAGGAGATTGAGATATTTTAAGGCCTGCTTCCCAGGTGAAGGATAAACCACAGGCTTATGTCCAATAAATGGCCAGTCTTGGTCAACTAACTTCTCAGCTGATTCCCAAGCTCTCTCTTCTCTAGAACTTTGTTGAAAAAAAATGTTTGATATTTTGCACTATTGACATTGTAATAGTGTTTAACCTTTCTTGTGCACTTCTGGTATTCATTTAACATTGCAGTATATAAATACTCGATTTAATAACTTTCAATTTAGATCATCCTTCTTTTTCAGTGTGTATCTTGCTTTAGCCAAATATTTAAAAATTTATATGAGAACCACAAGATACAAGAAACAAAGGAAAAAACACAAAAGGGGACCCCCTCCTTAGTTCCCAGCTTTAAGGTCTTGATAGAATGGCCCTCCCCCGTGACATGGTGCCTGCAGCACAACCCAGTGGCGCGATCTCAGGCAGAAGGCATGGAAAACAGGGTTGACATACCTGTAACTTCTGTTCATCGAGTTCTTCTGTGCTGACACACATGGGGGACTGCGCAGGCGCAGGCCAGCCGCCGGAGAATTTTCTACAGCTTCTATAGCTCTGAAGGGGCCGTTTGTCGCGCCTCAGCGACCGTTTTCCCGCCCAAACGGTCACATGCTCCTCCAGCGACCAACGGCCCCTTCCCTCAGTTCTCCCTTGCCGCCGCTTAACCAATACACAGAGCCATAAACCTTCAAAGACACCAATTTTCGTTATAGTCATCACAGCATCGTGCATTGGAATTCACAGTGGGGTAGGAGGGAGGGTTGTGTGTCAGCACAGAAGAACTCGATGAACATAAGTTACAGGTATGTCAACCCTGTTTTCATCTTCGTTCTTCTGTGCTTCCACACATGGGAGAGTACCAAGCTTCACACAATAAGGAAGGTGGGGTGAAGTCCACCACAATTTTATTATTATACAACACCAATAACACTCCACATGTGTAACAAACACTATGACAACTATATACACAGATATATATATATTCAACATGTGCAATAAATATATATATTCAATATATACATATATACAGATAACGTATATACAGTTCTACCCAAGGGTACTTGACAGGTATGTAAAGAACACCACCCAAGACTCCCTTAGGAAAAAAGGGAGTGTAGGACAGCCTTGGCCACAGAAACATCCTGCTCTGCATTGACATCCACAGCATAATGCCTCACAAAAGTGTCTGCAGAGGACCATGTGGCCGCCTTGCAGTTGTTAACCAGAGGCACACCCCTGAGGAGTGCCGAGGAGGATGCTTGGGACTGCGTAGAATGGGCCCTGACATGAAGTGGGCAAGCCACCCCAGCTAGGGAATAGGCCTTGCTAATGGCCATCACAATTCACCTAGACAGAGTCTGTGAAGAAGCCCTGTTACCCTTGTCCTTGGCCCCAAAGCACACAAACAGGTGAGGACTTGATCGGAAGCCCTTTGTCCTATCCAAATAGTAGGCCAGGGCTCTTTTTAGGTCCAGTGTATGGAGGGCCTTCTCCCCTTTCGAAGAAGGGAGAGGAAAAAATGCAGGCAGCAATATATCCTGCGAGAGGTGGAAAGCGGACACCACCTTAGGCAGGAAGCCTAGGCAGGGACGCAGGACCACCCTGTTCGGATGGAATAAGAGGAACGGGGGGTCAGATCTCAACGCTGACAGCTCACTGACCCTCCTGGCAGAAGTTACAGCCACCAGGAATGCCACCTTGTACGATAACAGGTCCAAGGGGCAGGTTGCCAGAGGCTCGAACGGAGGCAACATTAGACATGAAAGCACCAGGGACAGCGACCACTGAGGCACCGGTGCCGACACTGGTGGGTAAAGGTTGAACATCCCGTTAAGGAACTGGCGGGACTTAGGGTGAGAAAATACTGTACCACCATCAACTCGAGTATGGGCAGCAGAGATAGCTGCAAGGTGGACCTTGAGAGAGGTAACCTTCAAGCCCTGGTCCCTCAGGTGGCACAAATAGTCGAATATAACCCCCAGGGGGCTGCTGGCAGGCACCACCCCTTCAGCAAGTGCCCATACCTCAAATCTGCACCACTTGGCCTCATAGGAGCGCCTAGTGGACGGTCTGTGAGCATTCAGGAGGACCCTTTCCACCTGATCCAAAAAACCTACAGGGGAGGAACGATCTGCCAAGCCGTTAGGTGCAGCTGCCCGGGGTCATGATGGACTAAGCTCCCGTTCAGGAGAAGGTCCTGCCGAGGGGGCAGACTCACATATGTCCGTTGGGACATCCGCAGGAGCTTCGGAAACCAAACCTGCCTCTGCCAAAAAGGGGCCACCAGGATGCAGTTCGTCCTGTCCTCCTCTATTTTGCACAGGACCCTGGGAATCAAGGGGAACGGTGGAAACATGTAATGCAATCCCTGAGTCCACATAAATTGGAACGCATCCCCAGTAGAGAGGGGGTCAGTCCCAGCCCTCGAACAGAACCTCTGGGCCTTGGTGTTGCCCGTAGTTGCGAACACATCTATGTCCGGATGGCCCCACATCTGAAAGATCGGCCCAACGTACTCTACGTTCAGTTCACACTCGTGGTCCAACAAGAGGACCCAGCTCAGGGCATCTGCCCGAGTGTTGTCTGAACCTGCCACGTGTATAGCTCAAAGCATCACGCCATTCCTGACTGCCCACTGCCAAGTGAGCGTGGCTTCCCAGCAGAGAGCCAGGGACACTGTGCCCCCTTGCTGATTTATGTAGTACATGGCCGTCGTGTTGTCTGTCTGTACCAACACCCGGCGATTTTTCAGCAGTGCTGTAAGGGACACAAGTGCGAAACGAATGGCTCTTAGTTCAAGCACATAAATATGGAGGGTTTTTTCCTTCTCAGACCAGACATCTTGCACACATACATCACCACAATAAGCCCCCCATCCCAGCAGAGAGGCATCAGTGGTCACCGTGATGTCAGGATGCTGATAGCCAAAAGGGGTCCCTTTAAATAAACTACCATCAGACAGCCACCAGTCCAAGGAAGACAGGATGACCCGTGGGATGGAGAGCTTGAGGGACGGAGGGTGCTGCATGGCATCGTACCTCCGTACAAACCAGTTTTGGAGAGGGCGCATATGCAGCCTAGCGAAGGGGACCACAGTGGTGGCCACTGCCATATGACCTAATAGGCACTGGATAGTGCGCACAGATTGGAAACGGTTCCTCTTAAACATGGACACAAGACCCCTTAGGGACCTAGCCCTCTCCAGGGGGAGTAGAGCCTTACCCTCCACGGAGTCTAACAGTGCACCAATGTAGGAAACCTTGCAGGTGGGCACCAGCTTGGATTTCTCAAAGTTTACCAAGAGCCCCAAGCGTTTACAAGTGCTAAGCACTAAGCCAATGTCCCGCACCAGCCTAGCCTCCGACTCAGCCACGATGAGCCAGTCATCGAGGTATGGAAAGATGGTACAGCCCTCCTCCCGAAGGAAGGAGACGACAGGAGCCACACATTTTGTGAACGCTCGTGGGGCAGTGGATAGGCCAAAGGGAAGCACCTTATACCGGAAAACCCTTCGCCGATAAACGAAGCTCAGGTATTTCCTGTGCTCCTCCCGTATCCCCACGTGAAAATAGGTGTCCTTCAAGTCAAGGACTGCAAACCAATCCCCCTTCTTCAGCAAGGTGATCACAGTTGCCAGCGTGACCATCCTGAATTTGGTAACCTTGAGAAAGGCATTAAGGCCCCTCAAATCTAAAATGGGACGTAAACCCTCATCCTTCTTGGGTACCAGAAAGAACCTAGAGAAGAACCCTTTCACTGATTCCTCATAGGCCACCTCTTCCACAGCAGCCTTGGCCAAGAGCGACACAATCTCCGCATCCAGCTCGGCCATAGTGTTATTCACAGCTGTCAGGGGAGAACTGCACCTAGGCAGCTCAATGAATTCCAGCCCGTATCCCTTATCAACAATAGTTAAGACCCATGAGTCAGATGTTATTGACTCCCACTTGAAGAGGAAAGGCCTCAGTCTGTCTGAAAAATTTGGGGATACGGCTGGCATGCCCCGTCAGTACTGCCTCCCGGGACCCTGCTGATCCCTCTGCTGGGCTGGTGGCTGTGACGGGCGAGGCTTGAAGGGTCTACGCCTCCTCGGTTGTTGTGCGGGAGGGTAGTGCCGCTGCAGGTAGGCAGGATATTGCTGGAAGCCCGGCCGCTGATGCTGGTACCTGGCCTGGTAGTGGTACGGGGTGTACCGGGGAGCGTACCGTGGATTGGAGTTGGGCTTGTCCTCCGGGGCCAGCCCCAAGGACCGCACCGTCTGCCTGTCCTTCTTTTTCTTTAGGGCCTCGTCGGTAGAAGTGGAAAACAGCAAGTCCCCTTCGAAGGGCAGGCCCTCAACCCTGGACCTCACCTCCTGTGAGAGGGCGGTCGATCTTAACCAGGAGTGGCGCCTGAGGACCACTGCTGAAGCCATCCCTCGCGCAGCAGTGTCGGCAGCGTGGCTCCCCGCGTTCATCCGCTGCTTGGAGAGCCGCACAGCCTCGGTTTGTAGAAGGGAGACCACAGCCTTCTTGTCAGGTGGGAGGTCCCCAACATAGGATGCCAACTTTTCCCAGAGATAAAGTTGATAACCAGCCATGATTGTCTGGTAGTTGGCAATCCTGAGGCTCAGAGAAGCGATTGAGTAATGGCGCCTGCCAAGTGCGTCAAGCCTCCTGCCCTCCTTGTCAGGTGGTGCAGAAGGCGGGCCTGAACACCGAGGATGGAATTCCTCCGTGACCAGTGAGGAGGGTGGAGGGTGTTTCGCCAGCGCTTGCCAGGTGCCCTGTTTGATCTTATAAAGCTGTTTGATCCTCTTGGAAGTCGCAGGCTGGTCACAGGGCACCTTCCAGACCCTCTCCACAATTTCCTCAATTCCTTCTAACATGGGGAAGCCGATGGATGCTGGGTTGTCCCCGTAGATCCTCTTTAGGAGCTTGTCCTTGGTCTGGGGGGTCGCCGACGAGATGTCCATCTCTAGCGCCTGAGCCATCCGGGCCATCTGATCTGAGTAGATTCTCAGATCCTCGTATGGTGAGCTGGTGCTCGGCGCCACGCTGTCATCCGGTGACAGCTCGGACCAGGACTCGGAACGGTCGTCCCCCATGCTCTCAACTTCTTCCCCCTCGGAACTGTGTTGTGATTCCTCTCCTGGGACCGGCGGAGGGAGCCACGCTTGCCTTGATGTGGAAGGCCTCGGTTCTGGGTAGGAGAAGCTGGCAGGTGCCCCTTCCCACTGACAGTGGTACGTCAGGGGGAGATAGGAAGCCTGGCGATGACAAGATGCAATGGAGCGTTCGGAACCGACACTCCCCGCAGACTGATGCCGTTCACGGCTGGGAACAGTTGGGGAACGACATGCAGGCGATGGTCGGCTCCTACTCACCGAGGGGCTCGGGTCCGCCACAGGAGAAAGCTCGCCCAGCACGACCTCGAAAGCTACCGGTTCCGGTACCTCCTCCGGGGTCGGAGAACCCAGGTGAGGAGAAGGCGTGCAATGGATTACAAAGATGTCCTCTGCCGGAACCGGACGCGGCGATCGGTGGCGATGCTTAGTTTTTTTCTTCTTGGCCGGTGGCTCCGACGAGGACCTCGGAACCAAGGGGCCCTTTGAAGGCCTCGAAGTGGAGCTCGGCTTCGACCCCATCGCGCTGATCGGAATCGAGCCGGACGTCGGCTCCGACCAGGGGCTCGGCACCACGATTCTTGGTTCCGAAGTGGGAGCTCTCGGATCCGAGCGGGTAGAAGACGCGCTTCGGGGCGGCCTTACCAAACCCTGCGCCGGTGAGGCCGCTCTCGACGCCGAGGCACTTGGGGGCCGCGATTTCGACCCCGACCTCGCTGAGGCCACTGAACCCGCTCTAGATCGCCGTTCGGCAGAGGGGCTAGGGCTGGCCCTGGGTGAGGGCATCGGGGTGGCCTCCGACATAACGGACTTCCACAAGGCGGAGTTCAGCCGGGCTTGGCGATCCTGCCGGGCCTTGTGGGTGAACCCCTGGCAGACCTTACAGGCGGTCACGTTATGGGTCTCCCCCAGGCAAAAGAGGCACAGATCATGGCCATCAGTTTGTGCCATCTTCATGTGGCACTTCACACAGTGCTTGAAGAGCGCCTTTGAGGCCATCTCCAGGGGCAGGCTAAAGAGGGGTTAAACAGTCCGAGTCGTAATTACCGAGGTCAAACAACGTCCAAATCAGTAACAGTCCATAGTCAAGAGTCCGAATTCCAGTCACGCCAAAAGATCAATCAAGAAGTTCAAGAAGCACACAACAAAGACAGAGCAACGAAGCTCACGTTCTCTCCAAGCGGCGGCAAGAAGAGAACTGAGGGAAGGGGCCGTTGGTCGCAGGAGGAGCATGTGACCGTTTGGGCAGGAAAACGGTCGCTGAGGCGCACGACAAACAGCCCCTTTGGAGCTATAGAAGCTGTAGAAAATTCTCCGGCGGCTAGCCTGCGCCTGCGCAGTCCCCCATGTGTGGAAGCACAGAAGAAGATGAACAGAACAAAATGCAGCCCAAGTGGCCTTCTTGTAGCCAACACTTTTTCATTCCTCTCTCACAAAGGAGTGAGGGATCTTCCATTAGGCTGGTCACAGATCAAATGGACAGAGCATCACACTGCAATTTATCAGGAACTAGAACTTTGCATATATAAGCAGCCCCAATCAAGAGGACAGCAACAGACACCTTAAGTCCATCTCACCTTCAAACAGCTACTAGGAATTCCTCTTCTAAAGTGTGATATGTTGATGAGCCATCTGTAAACAAAGGAACAATTACTTTTTTCTTCAAACAGATATAATCTTGATTTGATTCGTAGTTTGAGTTTTAATGAAGTGATAGGCTTGGAGGTAGGAAGAAGATAAGATAAATGAATTGCAAAATTCCAGTGACCAGGAAGAGGATTGAATAGTTGCCATCTTTTGACATACACACACTTTAGGAAATCCAGTTGCATTTATTATTTGGTTATTTTAAGGGTTTTTAGTCCTGCCTTTCCATTACAATGTAGAAGTACATATAAATGATAAAACATTTCTAAATTTCAGAAGCTGCGCCCGACTTATATATTAAAAGCACAGGCAAAAAGGCAAATTGGAGTGCAGGGGTGGGGGGGAATCCACAAATAGGGTGGCACCACAGAAAAGGCCCTTGTCGCTGGTTGCCACCCACAACATAAGGAAGGCCTTAGCTAAATAGCTTAGTTAGCAGGGAGGTTCAAATGAGAATGTGCAGTTCTTAATCTTATCCCAGATTAAAAATTAATATTTTATATACTACTAGTTTAGTAGCCCTGATCTTGGATTCTTAAATCCAGAGATTAGAATCATGAACAGACAAGACGGATCTTTCTACACACCTGAAACATGCCCAGGTTTGCAAAAATGTCTTAAAAAAAAGAGGGGAATGATAAAAGGATTGCCAGCAGCTATAACCAGATGCTCTCAGTGGGCATCCATCACAGTTTAGCCACTATTCCATGTTTGGTTTCTGTCAGTAAAAGGAAGAGGGCCTGTCCAAGATTTTTTCGACCTCTGAGGGAGGACTCATTGGAGCCAGATCCAGAAGCAACCATAAGACTAATTGATACCACATGACTTGCATGGCTTATGCAGGCCTGGCTGCTTGCTACTGTTCAACAGCAGCCAGAGTACTGTAGTGGCTAAGATGTGGGAGACCAAGGTTCAAATCACTACTACCCTGCTATGGAAGCTCATTGGTTGACTTTGATCCAGTCACACACGCTCAGCCTAACTTACATCTCAGGGTTGTTGTAAGCATAGGATTGCCAACCTCCAAGTGGAGCCTAGAGATCTCCCAGAATTACATCTCCCAGATGACAGATATCAGTCCCCCTGGAACAAATGGTGGCTTTAGAGGGTGGACTGCATGTCAGTAAAACCAGTCCCTAGGCTTAACTGCCAAAATTTCCAAGTATCTCTCAACCTGGAGCTGGCAACCCTTTTTGAATCTGAAGGCAAAGAGAATGATGTAAGCTACTTTGGGTCCCCATTGTGGAGAAAGGCTGTATATAAATGAACAGGTAAAAGGGCAGATGAAAAATTCAGTGGGCTTGAAAGAGAAGAATGTAGAGAAAGGTGAGCATATAGAGGCTGCCAATAGGAAATCGGGATAGGAAGGGGATACAGGGTAAGTGAAGTACACCTCCCCTTCAGCAAGGGAATGTGTTTGAGACAGAAACATTGCATGGAATGAGCATATTGAATAAGAAGTTGGTCGGTCAACCAATTAAAGTTTAACCTAACCCTAACAGCAGGCCAACCTGAATTCTTTCTGCATGTAATCAATTAAAAATGAGCTGATCTCATTGCCAGGCCTTAATTATCCTGTTCTTTATATTTGCACAGATTTTTTTTCTCAATCAAAACTAAGGTTGGACCTACAATCTTGAAAGTGACATTGAATAGTGCAAATAGAGGGGAAATATATTCCTTGTGTACCTGCTGGACTCTTCAGTAAGTCTATTGGGCACCAGAGGATGCAGAGACCAAAGTTCACAGGGAGGAAAGCTTCAAACAATAAATAATAACATTGAATGCTCACATGTAAAACAACTTCTTTAATGACAAAAATTACCTTAAAATCTGTATAAATACAGCCATCATAAAAGTAGCACGAATATCTTCATTTAATATATTCCCTTTCTTATGTACTGACTACATTAATAAATCACATTACTTCTATTCTTCAGGAATATGCAAACTTTTCAGAAATATTTGATTTCTTCCACAGCCTGGGGAAGAAATAAAATAGCAAGTAGGAGGTGATTTCTGTAGAGTCTCTGCTATGAGTTTCCTGGAAATAGGGAGAGAAATTGTCATGCCAGGAAGAAAGAGAGGAGATAAAGAGAGCACCTGAAGTGTTTCTGAAGAGGGTCTGTTGTATTCTAGAGAAGAGGGAGCTTGGGAAGCAGCTGAGAAGCTGGTTGACCAAGACTGGCCATTTATTGGACATAAGAAAAGCCCCTCCTTGTATGTTCTTGACTTTGAGTCTCTCTACATAAGACATTTGACACATGAAGAACATGTGTCAGGAGATGCAATAGTAGCCGGGAAGGTTAGTTTTAAAAGGCAGAAGCAGCATCAGGGCAAAAGCTTTGCTATACACTGAAGCCGTATGAAGGGGCTGTGAAATACCAGAAGGGAAACTTCAGACCATTATAACCTCTCTAGGACCAAGCCTGGCTCTGGAAGGCAGCTCTAGCCCATTTCCATTTCTCACTGCCCTCTGGTTGCAATCCCACACCTTTAGCCTGGAGTGGTGAAATTGACAAAGCTTTGCGGGAGGTGAAGATGAAATTAACAAAGCCTCTGAGGAGCAATCTCTGCCAGCTCTGTTTTTTTAAACTACGCTTCCCGGCTAACTTTGCATCTCTCTCTACATTTGACAAATCGCTGCCGAGGCATCTTGTGTAGAGGGACTCTCTGATAACGATAGGAGCCGAAAAAGCTTTCTCTGGTGTGGGCCCTTTTCATCTTTGGTTCTTCCTTGGAATCTTTGAAGGTGAGTGATTTTTCTGAGCATCCCACCTTGCCAGTGACTGCCAGTTATGACATTACTTATAAACAGAAGTTTTTGGTTCTCATATTCTATCCTGGCAACAATCCTGAGGGGAAGTTTAGGTTGAGAGAGAGTGTGAATGGCTCAAGGTCACTCAACATACTTAGTGCCTAAACGGGAACATCTGAACTCGGAATTACCTGGTCCAAATCCAACACAGTGATCCATACTATGGCTTTTTGTCAACGGTAAATGGAATACTCTACATGCAGCTGTAAAAAGTGCCCCCCTCCCCAACACCCCCTTCTGAGCCAAGTCAAGCTCTCTCTCCTCCAATAATAAAAGGATGGGTCTCTCTGTCTCTCTGTCCATCTGTTGGGTGCATAACTCTTCAGGAAATAAAGCTAGGAGCCTCAAAATCAGCCAGTAGCCTCAGGAAGATTGTGAGAGCTGCAGTGCCGAAATGAATGGAAACACAACATTTTGACCCAGGTAATTGCCTGACTCTCACCAGTGATATTTGCAACAGAAGCAAAAGCTTAGTCATAAGACTTCTTGAAGGTGGAAGCAACAAAGCAAGCAAAGGTTGAAAATAATCCCCTCCATTGCAGAACAATGGGAGTGTGTGTGTGAGAGAGAATGCCCATGACCTAACAGAGCCAAAAAGGACAGTGAGACCCAGAATTAAGAACAATAAGATGCTGATTAGGAGAATTCTCCTAATTGGCCCCGGAGATAAACTCCAAAGCCGGCGCTGCCTGCCGTATCAGAATGCACCTGCAGCTCAAAGGATACCTCCCAACTGTCTTCCTCACCCCATTATATTGGGTGAGGAAGGCCAGCCACACCCTTAGATCTTCCTTTATACCCTTGCTGAGCCTGATATGATGACTGTGGTGAAGAGACCCCGGCCATAGTGCGAGCCACCCGAGCAAAGAAAGGGCTGCCCGGAATGTGTATGGTTGGTGCCCGAGCCAAGATCCATGGCCAAATTAGAAGTCACAGGATGGGCAATTAATGATTCTCTATAGTGAAACACCAGGCTGAAAGACCTTTAACACTTGGAAGATCTCAACAAGTTGGTAAAAATCCAGAATTGGGTATAAAACCACATGGCCAAAGATGTTGTATTTGGGGGACAGAATTACATTTTTGGACATCAGATCCAAGAGGCGAGAATGGGGGAGGGGATCGAGAATAAGGTAAAAAAAATAGAAGGGCTCCAGTGTGTAGCGGAGAAGACTTCTGGCCTCTCTCACTCTCTGTTCTCTTCCAGGCTATCATCTGCCTCCTCTCCCAAGTAAGTCTAAAGAATGCTGGTGTAAAATCCCTCAGTCCCATAGCACAAATTAGATGAGAGCTGGCCAACTTGTTCTATTATTACATTGTTCTTGGAAACCGGTGAGATTATTACAATCTGGGATTGCAAAGACTTTGCATTGAGGTAAGGCATGCTAGAATTTATTGTGGGAGGGGGCTAGTTCTCTTGGTTGAGGGACTAGTGGGGAATTTATCTTTTGGAATTTGTTTTGGAGAATTTATCTTGTTGGGTTGAGGGGACGCTGTAATAAGTTGCAATGAACCAATGAATCTTGTTTGCTTCATCATTTTACGTCTGAAATAAAATAATTCAGTAGTATTTGGGCTGTGTCTGAAATCCTTTCCCAATGGAATTTTGCTTCTTTTGTGCTAAGTCATCTTCTGGTTGCACCCTGAGGAGCTGAGCCACGTGGGACATCACTATGGCTAACTGGAGCAGGAGCTCCAAGATTTCCTGTAGGTCCATGGACCATTGGCCACATGCTACCACAGGTGCCATAAGCACATAGAACTGCCATTCTTGGTCTTTGGTTCTGGAACTATGAGGAAGGGGGATGAGTGGGCAGAACTAGGCCCACTATGTGAGCCACAGGGTTCTGTGTGGTGGCTATAACTTCCCTCAGAATACAACGTGTTGACCATCACATCAGCACATGGCCTGGTCACGAAAGGGACCACTCATTCAGCCAGGGCTTGGTCTAATGATAAGAGCAGGAGGTATTCCTATAAGGCTCATGGATGGAACCATGGGGTACAACAGCTTACCATCTCTGTTGCCATTGACTTGCTCTCAATACCACTTTACAATATCCCAGACATACTGGCTCATATAAGCTACCTCCACAGAAGGGGCCATTTTATGGTCCCCCAAAGAAGGTGCCCCCAGCCACCTCCAATCTTCATTATTATCTATGGGAAAAACTAAGGGAGCTATGTAGGGGGCTGGAGTGACATTTTGCCAGAAAAGTTCACCAAATTTGCAGGGAACCTATTCCTAACTATCCTCTAAAGACACTCCAAGTCTCAGGGAGATTGGACCCTGGGGGTGCATTCTATGGCTCCACAAAGAAGGTGCCCCCAGCCACCCCATTTGTTTCTATTGTGGGGAAAAACTTATTCCCATTGCAGAAGCACATGGATCATGGTTGCCATGGCCAGAGGCACACTCCCAATTAGTCTACAAACCAGACAGCCTAACAGAAACAAACTGAAGCCCCCACACAAAAAAAACCCATCCCTCTGAGCAGGCTGACCAGCCACTCTCTATTGTTCCCTATGAGAACCAACATCACATCAGAGAATCACCCAAATCAAACTGAAGCAAAGGACAGTCTTGCAACTAGAAGCAAACTCAAGCAAGGAAATGGACACGCACACCCCAAACCAAACTGATGCAAGAGGAACACTTCAAATAAATAACAGAAAATTAGAATAGTAATGGTAAGGTTACTAAACAATAGCCCATCTTATCTTTCTAGATCTATTTTGAAGTCAGCAAATGCTTATTTATAAGACCTTCTTTTTCTCTTCCGAAATCTAGCTAGAATTTTTTGCCTTTCTCTTTTGTACCATGTGGAATAACATGTTTATTTTAAAAGCTCAAGGCTCTATCCAGCCAAGTTTAGCTCTTTTAGACATTGTTTTCAGTGATAGATATAAGCCTGTTTTGCATCTTTTCTCTTGAAATAAATTAGACTGAAAATTGTCATGATGTAGGTAGTTGGGGTTGATTAACACTTTGCCTAAACCTACTGAACTGTATTTCAAGATGAAAGACTGTTTCCCCATCACCCTTGCGTCATTTTGGGTTGGATGATTCTCTGGTGTGATATTGGTACTCAGGGTTTGTTTAGGGATAAATCAGGGCAAGAGGGGGAATGCAGCCTGACATCTCCCAGAGCTCCTTGAAGGAAAGGGTGGGGCAAAAGTCCCTACAGAGAGGTTGCCAGACCCTGGTTAAAGAGTTCAGTTGGAAAAGACCTCCCAAAGCATCACTCAATGTGCCTATTTCTTTAACAATGAAGCAAGCCTTTTACTAGAAGATGCCCCTTGTTTTAAACCTGCTTTAGTCCCACCACCACCCCATTTCTGCATCTGGACAGAAATCCAGGAATACTTCGAGTAGGCATCAGAGTATTCCTCCCCCCAGAAGAGGCAAAGGCTAAGGTATTGGTAATAATAATAATAACAATAACATTCGATTTATATACCACCCTTCAGGACAACTTAATGCCCACTCAG
Source organism: Eublepharis macularius (assembly GCF_028583425.1). NCBI lineage: Eukaryota > Metazoa > Chordata > Lepidosauria > Squamata > Eublepharidae > Eublepharis > Eublepharis macularius. Next base: position 175,671,955 of record NC_072793.1, read on the forward strand.
AGCGGTTTACAAAGTGTTATTATTACCCCACAACAATCAAGGCTAAGAGAGCTCAAGAGAACTGTGACTCGCCCAAGGTCACCCAGCTGGCTTTGCGGAGGAGTGGGGAATCAAACCCGGCTCTCCAGATTAGAGTCCCGTGCTCTTAACCACTACACCAAACTGGCTCTCTCTGGTAGGGGTGAGCACTGCAGAGCAGGGGGTGGTCTGTCCATCTCCTTTTCTCCCTTGGTCCCCGTGATTTCTATGCCTTCAATGAACATCTTCAAGAAATGGAAAGGACATGTGGCCCGTTGGTAAAATGAATTTCCAGTTGTGGGACTGGGAGCCCCTGGGCCTCATGAGCCAGAGGGGGAGAAAAAAGATCATTAGAATACGTAGAGAAAAACACATCAATAAGACACAATTTCTAAGAATGCTTTTTTTTTTGTCTGCTCTAAAATTGGCGTCATGAGGAGTCAGTAAGATTTGGGTTCAAGAGATTTGGCTAATAGTAATTGGTTAAGTTCAGGAAGTGAAGTATTAGAGGTGGCCTGAGTTCAAATCAGAGCAGACCTTCCCCGGGCCTTTTGGGCAGGTGATTGAGAGAATAAACATTCTTGCCCTATAGAGAGCCAGCATTGAATGGCAGATGGTGGGAGGACCACCGCCAAGTGTGTGTGTGTGAGAGAGAGAGTGAGTGAGTGTGTGAGTGTGTGTGTGTGAGAGAGAGAATACATCACAAGCAGCAGCAACATAGGAGGGGGAATGTCAGTCGGCAACAGCTGACATTCCCCCTCCCAGTCCCCTTTTCCTGAATGCTCAGGGCATTTCCCAGGATGGCATATGATGGGGTGAGGGAGGTGTCACATTTGGGGAATCAATGGAAATTGTACCCTGCCAAAGCACAGAGAGAGGGAACTACTCACACAGGGGATCCAGGAAACCAGATTTTTCAAGATCTGGGGAATTTCTTAAGGTCACGTTCAAAGGAAGCAAAGGGCTGAAGGGAACAGTCACCCTGGATTCTCCTCTACACACCCCTCCAAATTGTAAATCTTAGGGGCCTCCTCTGTCTTTGGCAAAACCCTTAGTATTACAGCCTGGCAAATTAAAAGAAAAGGCCCCGGGTAACATGCCAGTGCACTGGAATGTTGTTCAATCAACTCCCATGTTCTTTGCATGAAGCCAGAAAGATTATCCCTGGTGTTTCATGGGGACTCAACAGAATGCAGATGGTGTGTTCAAAAGAGGTCAAAGAAGGGTCCCTAAACAGCTTGAGCATTTCCTTTCTGGCACCACCTTGGAGCGAGCAAACACCGGGATCCAAGACATGGAGAATCTTTTCCTCGGGATTCTTACATGGTGTTCCTCCGAAGTCATCCTTATGCCACTCAACACATCCAAGGCCGCGTGGGTTTGTGGGGGCTGAACACAAGAAATGTGAGAACCCCTTGCTTCAGAGCCCCATTTCAGAGCAATGGGCTTGATGGTGAGTTCGGGGGACCCCATATACAAATCATGAGGCTCCGTGCCTTGCATTCATGTTTCTGCACTGTGACAGCGCTCTAAAACAGCGGGTGCTGCATACAGAATGAAAAACGATCCACAGCCTGACCGTGCTTTTATTTGCTTCAATGCACAAACGCACCCTCTGGCGGGGCGAAACCAGAAGTGGGTCTTCTTACTTTCTGGAGTGCACCTAAGGGTTAAAGGGATGGACTTATTATTCCTAGAGAGCGCCGAGAGGTCACCTGATCTAGGACAATCATTTCCGGCTCCAGTGTCCCACGTGAGTGTTGCATCGGCAGCGCCTGAGGCCTCTTTGCAAAATCGGTAAGTAATGCAATAATATTTCCTTTGCGGAATCCCTCCCTGCTCTTGACATTATGAACCAGAGGGCTCCGTTTATCAGAAGGGCTTTTCGGCTTGCTTTCTGGAAGCTCCTCTTCACCGGAGATGGAGCTGAGTTCTTCCTGGAATAAGGAGTGCGCCTTCTGCCGTATTCTTTCTCGGTCGTGTTGCTATCAGCAAACTCCGGTCTTATTTTTATTTTATTTACGTTCTTTCTCATCTGCCTTTCCCATTGAAATACAAGGACAATGACACAATGTACGTCAATATGATAAGTGGCTGGGATATTCAGTACACAGTACAACAGGGTATGCATTGCAGACGTTTGAAACAAAGCATAAATCCGAAAAAAAACCCTAAATAATTTGATATGAACATTTTCATCGACAGAAGTTGCATATCAGGACCGATATGCAGAACCCAGTAGAACAGCCTACAGTTCCAGTCCCTTTTCGAGAGGAACTCTGTGAGCCGTTTCTTACAACACAGGCCTCTTAGCTGAGTAGAAATCCCTTCTGAATAATTCACTTTTGCACAGTTTGCAGAAAGCCAGGAGAGGGGGGGGCTTCCCTGTCCTCTTCAGGTACACCCTTCCACAGGGCAGGGGCCACCATAGAGAGAATGCTCGTGTACATGCCCCTCTTCAGACTGGTACCTGCAGAAGACCCAGTTCTGAGGCCCCGAGAGGATTGCAGCCGACTGCACCATCTTTGCCACCAGTGGTTGAAGCCAGAAAGGCACAGCAAGAAGCAGATGCTGGACCTGGTGATCCTAGAGCAGTTCCTGGCTGTCCTGCCCCCGGAGGTAGAGAGCTGGGTCAGGGAAACTCCCATGCTGGAGCATAGATAGGCAGTTCCATAATTTTTTCATGAGCCTAAATTTGCTGTACTGCCATTGTGTTCCCGCACTGCATTTCTGCCTCTGACTTGCAGTTCTGGAATAGCAAACTTCGATTTTTGTTTTTTAAAGGGTTTTTATTGGATGGGTTTACAAACATAAACATAATAATCATTATCATTTTCCATCCCACTGCATTTCCCCCCTTCCTTTTCTAGTGATTCCCAACAGTTTTCCACACCCAACTTAACCTAAAGAATATATACTATAAATTCTTAAAGTCTATAATAGTATATATAATATATAACTATATAATATATACTAATCTAATCTATGTGATTGTATTAACTATCTTAATACTTATCTAAATTAAGAGTATAAAAATATAAGTGTATACTAGGTATATATACTAACTAAAAGACTTCTACTACTTCTGTTACATCACTAAAATATCATATTCACTCCCCATTACCTATAGAACCTTATTATTCAACCTTACTACTTCCCATATAGATATTCTATCTTACTCCTAACTTTATAATACTATAATACTATAACTCTATACTAATCCAATAAAATATAGTAAAATATACCCCCTTTTAACTTTAAGTAAGTTTCTATCTCCCCCTTAACAACTATCCAAAGACCACAATTTCCCCTTCATGTCCCACTTTTTCTCCACATATTTCTTGAATTTTTCCCAACTTAATGTATATTCCAATACTTCTTGCTCTTTCAGATTCCTTGTTAATTTGTCCATTTCTGCCATGTTCAAAACTTTCAAAATCCAGTCTTCCAGAGATGGTATCTCCTGAGTCTTCCACAACTGTGCATAACACATTCTGGCCGCCGTAATCATATAAAATACCATAACTCTGTCCATTTTATCAAAGTCTTCTAGATTCATACATAATAACAACAATTCCGGGGTTTTAATTATATTCCTTTGTAAAATATCTGACATAACCTTTACTATATCCCCCCAGAACTGTTTTGCTTTTTCACAGGACCACCACATATGATAAAATGAACCTTCATGTTGTTTACATTTCCAACATTTATCAGACATCTGACTATTACCATTGGCCAACTTCTTTGGTGTTAAATACCGTCTATACATCATCTTATAAACATTTTCACGCACTGTGGTACATGCTGAAATTTTAACTGTATTTTTCCGTACCTTTTCCCAAGCTTCCATTGAGATTTCCCTATTACAGTTTATTGCCCATTTAACCATCTGAACTTTAACAACCTCCTCCTCTGTAAACCATTTCAATAATATATATTTTAGAAATCATTTTCTTCCCCCCACTGAAGCAAACAGTTCTCAATCTCGGAATTTTGTAGCCTAAAACCATTTTTTCTTTTGTCCTTCTCATACAAGTCTTTTATCTGCATGTATTGAAACCATCCATATTGGAATGGCAATTCATCACTGTCTTTAAGCAAATAATTGTTCTGTTTTATCTCAAGAATTTCTTTATATGTCAACCACTCTTCCCCTGCATATTCTGTTCTTGGATTTACTAGTTCCGCAGGTATAATCCACATTGGTATAGTCTCTTCCATATATTTCTTGTATTTGATCCAAACAGCAAACAAGCTTCTTCTTACATAATGATGTAAAAACATAGATTCTGCTTTTACTTTGTCATAGATATGCATGCCATCCAAATAGTTTATTATATCCTTCCAATGCTAACAACATCAAATGTTTCAATGTCACCCATTCCTTTATCCAATCCAAACATACCGCTTCATGATATAATTTAAAATTTGGTAGTTGTAGACCTCCTCTTTCTTTTGCATCATATAGTACATTTTGACTCTGGATTTCTTCCCAGCCCAAACAAAGTTTAGTATCATTCTCTGCCACTTTTCAAATTGTTTACTATCTTTAACAATAGGTATTGTCTGTAGTAGAAACATCATTCTTGGAAGAACATTCATCTTGATTACTGCAATACGACCTAACCATGACAAATTCTTTTTATTCCATTTAATCACATCTTTGTCTATTTGTTGCCATAACTTGTCATAGTTATTCTTATATAGATCAATATTTTTCGCTGTCACTTCCACTCCTAAATATTTAACTTTGTTCACTACTTCACATTCTACCTTGTCCATCAACTCCTTTTGTTGTTGTTTAGTCATATTTTTGCACAATATTTTGGACTTCACCTTATTTATAACAAATCCCACTAAATCTCCAAAATCTTTCATTTTCTTCATCAATTTAGCCATGCACTCTATTGGATCCTCCACTATCACCATTATATCATCGACAAAAGCTCTCACTTTATATTCAAATCCTTTTGTCCTCAGTCCTCTTATTGAATTGTCTTCTCTTATTTGCCTGAGTAAAATCTCCAATACCATTACAAATAGAAGTGGGAAAAGCGGAAACCCTTGTCTTGTTCCTTTTCTTATTTCCAGCTTTTTTGTTACATCCGAGTTAACAATTATATTTGCAGATTGATTTTTATATATTGCCTTTATTGCTTGTATAAATTTCTCTCCCAACTGCATCTTCTCCATTGTTGCAAACATAAAATCCCAGTTCAAATTGTCAAACGCTTTCTCCGCATCCACAAAAAAAACCCCAACCTGCTTCACTGGATTTTTATCATAGTACTCAATGGCATTCAGCAACACTCGTCAGTTATTTTTTATTTGCCTTTCTGGTAAAAAACCAGCTTGGTCTTTTTCTGTAAATTCCACTAACCACACCTTAAGTCTTTCTTCTAATATCTTACTAAATATTTTATAGTCATTATTAGTTAGAGATATTGGTCTATAATTCTTAACATTACTTAAATCTAATGTCTCCTTCGGTATCAATGTAATATTAGCCTCATTCCATGTATCTGGCATCTCTGCCCCCTCCAATATCTCATTCATCACTTTTTGCATCAGTTGTTTTAAATCCTCTACCATCACTTTATAAAATTTTGCTGTAATTCCATCCGGTCCCAGAGCTTTACCAAATGTAGTAGCTTGTATTGCTTGCACCACTTCCAATGTTGTTATTTCAGCACCAAGCTTCCTTTTCAGCTTCTCCGGCACCTTAGGCAAATCCATCGTGTCAAAATAGTCTCTTATCTTTTCATAGTCCACTGTTTTTTTCTGGTATAATCTTGCATAATATTTATAGAATGCTCTCTCAATCAGTCCTTGATCATATAATTCCTTCCCCTCTTCCGTAATTTTACTAATTGTTCTTTTCTCTCTCTTTTTCTTCAATTGCCATGCCAAATATCTCCCTGGTTTGTTAGCTCCTTCAAATGATTTTTGCTTCATTTTCTTCAATTCCCACTCCACTTCCTTATTTTCCATAACCCTGGTTTGTTCTTGCAATAACTTTATTTCATATAACAATTTCTTTTTACCTGGTCTCTTTTTCAATTGCTGTTCTACTTGAATAATTTTTTCCGGAATCTCTTTTAACTTCATTTCTTTTTTCTTTTTGTCTCTACCATTTAAGTCCATCAACACACCTCTAATTACTGCTTTATATGTATCCCAGACCTTATGTGTTGACACACCTTTA